>NC_053199.1:15827500-17027500 GCF_905163445.1 Pararge aegeria | reverse complement strand
CTGAGAGTTCTCCATTATGTTGTCAGAGGCACGCGAAGTCCACCGATTCACACTGGGCTAGTGTGGTGGACTACGGCCTAAACTCTTCTCACTGTGGGAGAAAACTCGTACCCTTAAGTTGGCCGGTAAAGAGTTGATTTGGTGATGAAATTATTACTGGAATACATAAGAATTATTTGATTTACACAAAATTTCTGCGTAGCTATATTATCAAACAATAGCTCGGCTATATTTTCTGCCAAAACATTGAATGCCGGTTTTACGATGCAAGCTATTTGCATTTCATTAATACCAAAGAAATCTAACTAACAATAATTATTTCATTCTTATCTTACAGAGTTTAATTATATTTTTTTATAAAATATTAACTCATTAAAAACTAAAATAACATAACACTATACACAATCCGGTTCTCTTCATCAATTCCCGCCTTGTTTTTCCCGTCGCGTGACTTTTTGAAATCTTTTCTTTTAGGTTAATTTGCTTTACGCATTACGGGAATCCAAATTCCCTGCCTTTTGAATTTCCACTCGAATTTATAAAATTTTATGATCCAACCTATTATCCATTTGTATATAGTCACATAGGTAAAGCAACTTCAGCTAGCACAAACAAACTAATGAACACAAAATTATTTTTTCAAATAAATACCTATAGCTGAGGTAATTGGAATTCCTAAGAATAACGAAAACAGAAACAAACACTTCGGAACACGCAAAACAAACAGAGGTTTTATTGGACACATACAAGTTAAATCCCACGGCATTAGTATTCAGTGCAAACAGTCATTAAATTTACGATCGCCATCAAAACCTAATAAGGGTGGCTGTCCACTGGAGACGTGACGGGACGGCAAATAGCATCTTACTGGATCGAGTTAAATTCACGCTCGTAGTAACAATGTTTCAACAAAGTTATTAGTTGTGTTTTTTTAAACCACTCGCACTTTTGTTCCTTCGTGCTCCCAGTTCCAGCTCAGTGCGAAGCCGTGTTCCTCAGTATTGACTTTTGTCCTGAGGGCAAACTTTACCGTAACTATAGCGAAGCGTGGTAAATAATGTCTTCTTGGTTATGTTATTTCTCATGTTAATATTGATATTACACATTAAGTCATGAGGTTTTTTATCTACAGTGGTTATTTTCGATTTTATTTTTTGTGTGTTACACCTAAAACTTATCAGTGATTTCTGGTCACGCATATGCAATTTTAAAACCAGCTACAATGGGAGGCTATATGGCTTATTCGGTGACGCGCTTCCTCGGTGCCTTTACTAGCCCTGGAGGAATACAGATTAGAAGCGGATACAAGTTATCCGGCAAAGTATTGGTGGTTTATCTGATGCTGCAGATGTTTATAAAAGGCACTTACGATACGATATGGTTTTACTTTTTTCGCAACATGAAAAAAGGAAACCTAGACAGATGAGAGATAAATACAGAGATATGTGTGTGTGTGTGTGTGTGTGTGCGTGTGTATGTGTGTGTGTGTGTGTGTATATATATGTGTGTGTGTGGGTGTGGGTGTGTGTGGCAATGGCGATCACTTATGTATTTATCAATTTTAAATATAACAAACACCATACAACTAATATGTAAACCTAAACACCTAGCAAGAAATAAGATGCGAAGTACGCATTTGGTTCGATATTCGAGTATATTATATCAATCAATATATCAATATCAATTATACCTATTAAAACCGTACTTCATATCGTTTTCGTACCGGAATGCCACCGAATGGCTTGACGGCACGAGGCGGAAACGTGGTAACTTGCCACTACTTGTGGTACAGATAAAATTCAGAAATTATATATAGGTAGTGAAATAGCCCCTGCCAGCTGAGAACCTGGGACCACCCACATATAAAAAATACAGTGCTTGCATCTGCACTAGGAAGGTCGACAAAATGCTTAATCTTGTATCTAAACACTTCGAAAGACCATGCAAAGCATCCGTATTGCAATAAGACAATTTCGATCCGTTTAAAAATCGCTCGCCATAGCTTCATGATATTTATGGTCAACGATATTTACATCTCTTCTGTGCGCGCGTTAAATGTTTAGTTTTTTCCTCTTTACATAAAACGAGAAACCAATTATGTTTCTTTATGTGTTTTATATTGTTTCCTGCTTCATGATCTGTTTTGGTAGAGCTTTAGGACGCTTGTAATAAAACCTACTTTTATATTATGTCATGATGCTTTCTAATTATACCCCCGATCTTATTTTACTTGTCTTATCTTTCCAACGATACATCCAATCTTATCTCTATAGGGTAAAATCCCGCATTTGCTAAAATGAAAGTTCGTATCAAATAATCCATACTATTACTATTGGATAGAAGCAGGCGTTACTATGCGGAAATCCATGATATATTATGAAAATTAAGCTCCCTTAGCAATTCCTTAATAATTATTCATTGCAAAGTAAACATCTCCTGAGGATGCTCCGGTTTCGGATCGAAACGTGCGTAGAGGGAACATTGCCGAAGATCTGTTTGGTGTAGAGTATAAGGATTGAAGAAATTATAAATTACACAACACAGATTCTCCTGCTTTTCGTGGAGTATAGCAAATTAAGCTTAATTTTCATAAAATATTAATACTATAAATGCGAACGTGTTTATTTTCTTTCTTTCTATCCGATAAATGAATGCCAAAGAATTTTCTTTTATTAGGCGTTACTTACTACTACTTATGTCATTATTTTGTTTGTCGTATGTAAAAAAGGGTAATAATAACATTTTGGCTTTCCTTATCTTAAAGTTAAGAAAAAGGTCTACTACTAAAAAAATGCATTTTCAGCCAAGAAAGCACTGAAACCTCTCTACTTTCAGTCAATTATTTTCTAACAACGTTGCTTCAAGGTGAACCACTAGTTTATCAAATATGTTCACTCGTATGTGTATAGCGAAAGTACGTAACTCAACAAGCCAACTAGCGTTAAGTTATTTTGGTGAAAATTAAATGGCTCACTGCGCTACACAGCTCCGCTTTACGACTTAATGAAGTATATTATTGCCTTGTTTTGAACTGAGTGCTTGTGCTTAGTACACACATAAACACAATGATGTCGTATTGCTGCTACACAGTCCTTGAGACAATCTCAAATTCAGTTAGTGGCTGATGGACGGGGCCACTATTATTCTATGTTCCTTACTAATATAATAAATGGGAAAGTGAGTTTTGTTTTGTTTGTCCGTCATTCACGACTTAACTAACGGCCGAGTGGTGCAGTGGGCAGCGACCCTGCTTTCTGAGTCCAAGGTCGTGGGTTCGATTCCCACAACTGCATAATGTTTGTGTGATGAACATGAATGTTTTCTGTGTCTGGGTGTTAATCTGTATATTATAAGTATTTATGTGTATTATATTCATAAAAAAATATTCATCAGCTCTCTTAGTACCCATAACACAAGCTACGCTTACTTTGGGGCTAGGTGGCGATGTGTGTATTGTCGTAGTATATTTATTTATTTATAAAAAAAAAACTAAACAACTAATCGATTTGATTTTTGGTATAGAGTTAGTTGAAAGGACGGAGAGTTACAAATGTTACTTTTTACCCAGATAACAAACGGTTCCCACGGGATAGAGTTCCTATAAACAGACATACTTTACGTTTCAAATTTTCTGTAAAGCGAGCCTACATAAGCCTAACGTGGTGATAGCCCAGTGGGACTTCAACGTCACTTTTGGGTAATCCGAGCACGCACCTCTTACTTTTAAAATTTATGTGCCTTTTTAATAATTAAAATATCACTTGTTTCAACTTTATGTTCTCCATAAAGGTGTGTGGAGTCCACCAATCCGCATTGGGCCAGCGTGGTGGACTACGACCTTAACCCCTTCTCATTGTGGGACGAGCCCCGTGCCCGGTACTGGGTTGAAAATTGAAATGGTGACTATCCACAAACGGGTTAAGTAGAACGTAAAAGTCCTTCAATTTCCATGATATTTTCAAGTTGAATGCACAAAAATAGCGTTTATAGTTTAGAGTGAGATTTCGGCTTCGCAAGATTACCGAGGCGATAACGGAGACACCATAAAGTTAAGTTTACTAACGCGCATTTTACCTGTCATTTAATTTTATCGTCTTCTCGGCACGATGTATTCAATAAAATTTAAACCTTTACTGAAAAACTGTGTGATATTCTTTTTTACCGGCGTAAAAAGCTTTCGAGAGCGTCCCATTAAAATTTCAATAAATTAGGTAGCAAGCTTTTAGAAAAATCCTATTATAACATGAAGTATTACATAAATAAACGATAACAAATCGTGGGCGTGAATTATTTATTGCACCAACTAATAAACTGCTATTTATCAGCTTGCGATGGTAGCTGGACAAGTTCTTTATATCCTTAGAACAGATCCCTCATATCATAATCATATATCTCAGCCTATTTTATATCTAACTGCTGCGGGTATAGGCATGCTGTTTTATAGGAATAAGACAATTGGAGTATGAACCCACCAAGCCGCTTCTACATCTAGTCATAAAATAACAACAGCAGAATATTCATCAAATTTATATAAAAATTCACGCCATTTATTGTCCGTGCCAACTAAGCAAGTGTCTGTGAAGTGCAGACCGTAACCGGCTAACGCCAAGTTGTTGTGGCGAGATATTTCACTGCCTTACATCTCGCCAGTTTACTTTACGACTGTATGTTATGCACTGTTTAGAATGTTTTACGGTTTTGCTCACAATTAAAAGCAGTTATTATGACTTGAGTCATACTTGCTATGAATTTTGCTATCTCAAAGTTGACAGTTTGTCTATGTACATATTTTTACGTCTCAGATTAAGTAAATTTTCTGCGTAGTGTCGATTTTAAGGTTCAAAGTTTCTTTAATGGTACGATTTTAGGAGGTGCCGGATACGATTCCCGGTAAAATCAAGTAACATTTGGCTGGCCAGACCGCCTGAGAGGTTTCGGCCGTGACTTATTCAACAACATCCTGTCGTCGTACCGCCCAATGATTAAGTGTTCTGGTACGATACTACGTAGACATGAGTAGATATTTTAGAATTACTAAACACCTAGATAGGCTAGACGTTTCAAAAAGGCTTATGTTAAACTTTGGCACTTGCCAGCGTGATGGAGTATGGTTTAAACCATAACCATTCTGAGAGAAGAATCTTGCCTTATGGTGCTGTAATGCTTTGATGATGATGACAGAATGATCTAATACTAACAAGTCTTAACCCCCTCGGGAATTCTGTTTATTTATTAGATTTTCCAGGAAAGCAAACAGTAGTAACACATAAGAGTTATATCGTATTTATTATCACATAAATTACATATGTAGTTAGGTTTATGGTGGAATGAAAAAAAAAGCCATTTTTGAAACTGAAAACATATTATCGTGTATCAAAACTGGCCCTATGAGTCTGATGCTAAAGTGGAATATCTAAAACAGGTGTTAAACACCTACATTCCTTTCCTTGCATCACCATAGTCTGGTAAAATGCATACCCAAAGAGATAAGGCATAAAATGTTCATTCAAAAGTAACCCAATATCGCAATTCAGATCATCCTTTCCAAGGAACTAGATTTATGAATACTTCCGAAGCCCCGATTCCGTTAGTAATGCAATTAGTTTGAGAGAATTCCCCCTTTTGCAACGCGCCTGCGTCTAATTGCCCCCAGTCTAGTTAAATTTCAGCCGGATAAGGACTTATCTCACGAAAGATCCATCGGGTGATTAAGGAAACTCCTTCATTCAACCCAATTATGGTGAAAGTTTAGTTTTCAATTACTAATCTTGGTCTACGGAACTTCGGTGTCCACTGCGGACCCTCGGTTTAATAAAGTAGACTTAGAGCTTAAGTAAATTAATTTGAAACTGTTGCGTGTTATTATACATCGGATGGTGTGCGTTCTCATCTTTGATCTATGTATCTCGATCATATACCCCTTCTAGATTAACTGTTACGATTAGTTGGTTAGTTATTCGCATGTCTAGTACTTAGCATGTTTAACTATAGGTCACGAGGACCTAGGTTAGATTCCCGGGTCGGTCCAAGACATACAAAATTCAAAAATGTTTTATTCATGTAGACCTTATCACAGGCACTAATGAAGCGTTCATACTATTAACATGCTACCACTAATGTTAGGTAATCGTGATAACTGCATTCGATACCTTAAAACTAAAGCTAGGGGGGTTCCCAACGCGCCCTAGTCTAAGATGAGCCCACAACAAACATTTTTTTTGTTATCAACATCTCACAGTCGAGTTAATGTTTAGCTATGAAGTTAAAGCAATTCATACCCAAGCTTTTTTATTATACATGTAACCGTTAATATTATTATAGGATTTTTCTATAATTTTTCTTAATATTTATATACCTAAACTGAACTTATTGAGAGACATCTTAAGGATTTCATCTGGTAATTTGTGATAAAATGAATTACTAATTTTATGGAGCCTAGTTAACTGTACTACAAGTTTATTTTTACTTCTAATATGAATATTGTTACAGACCACTTTCTTTTTAAGTTTTGCCATAAAAAAAACTAAATTTGTTTTTAAATAAAGCCCACGAACCCGTTTATCGCTGTGTGGTGGGTTTATGCTGTGAAACACTCTCTTCTATGTGAGAGAAGGCTTGCGCCCAGCATTGGGACGCTAATAGGCTGATGAAGAAAACTCGTATGATTACTCGTAAATCGGTTTTAAATTGTACCTTGCTGTATTTAGGTCTGGTAAAGTTGGTGTTGCCAAGGAAAGATAATACACATTCATTTACAAATGAATTTACTACACAGAAATCGTACTTTACAGTCACGATAGTAATTTTATCGTTACGTACCAAAGTAAGAGTGTGATGAGGAAGAGTATGAGAGGTAGTATTACAAACATAGCAATATATTCATTTTATCTGATTTTTAATAGTTTAATGTTATTACATTTTTTAACGTCTTTACATTTCCTGCGTGGTTTAAACCACGCACGTTGTGATGTCAATACCTGTCCTACTTACAAGATAGTTGAAGTTGTATAGTACGCAAGCCCACCAAGCCAAATAGAACCGCGTTTGAGTAAGTAAATTTAGAAATAAGCTCGTTTATGTATGACATTATGATCCCTGTATCCCTGTATGGGGCATTAATAGGGCGTATCAGCATCACCTTATTTATCTCCCACAGTGGAATTTAACGTGATGATTTTTTTATGGTCATTTTCGATGTAAACATGGGGCCTAGAACGGAAAATAATTTGTACCCGGGATTGAGGTAAAGAGCGAGGTTTATGAAAACGTCAGTTTTGACCGTTATTGTGGATCATGGCCGTTTGTTGCGAACAACAGCTCATCATCCGTTGACTTGGCTTTGAACACGATATACGTTCTGAAATTATATAAGCTCTTATTTGAATTCTGTATTTATATCATTAATTTCAATTAAGCATAATTTTCATAATTATCTCCACTCATTTTCATAAATATCACACTCACTCTCCATCATGAGTCACTCAGTGGGATATAGCTATTTTGGCTAGAAATTAAGAGATCCGTAGAAGACCTAGAGTTACCGATATAGCTTAGAGAGTCGCGAAGCTGAAGTGGCACTGGGCGGGGCTCATAGCTAACCGATGGATGTTGGGTTCATAAAGGCAGCGTAGGTCGGCCCCAACGAGGTGAAAAGACGACATCAAGCGAGTCGCTGTGAGCCGCTGGAAACAAGCGGCCCAGGACCCTGGATTTATGAAAACATTACAACATTTTAAGTGGTAATTGCCTTGTAGTTGCGGTGACTGAGTTTGGTGCACCGCTAAATTTTCCGAATTATGTGCGTTTTTAATTTAAGCAAATATTTATCACTTGCTTTTACGGTGAAGGAAAACATCGTGAACAACCTGCATGCCTGAGGGTTCTCCACAATGTTCTCAAAGGCTATGAAGTCTACTAATGCACACTAAGTCGTTTTGAACTATGGCCTTTCCATTCTAAGAAGAGACCCACGCGCTGTAGTTCGCCGGTAACGGGTCAATAATGATAAAAGAGAAAGATCTTATTTTAAATACAATTATTTGAGTCTAACGATTCCTTAGAAAAAACATAATAGCCGTAAGGCACACATAATATTTTAAGTCATTAGTCTCGGGATACCACTTCGTTGTTCAAAGCTTGCTAAATCAATCCAATGAGGTGATTAAGACTCAAGCAATTATTTGATGTAGGAGAGGGGGTCCAATTTACCATGGATTATTTAATTGTTACTAAAGTACTACCAAGTGAAAAATTGATAAAGAAGAGGTACGAAATTAAAAATAACTTGTATTCACAATACAAAGGACACCCAATCATTTGTATTCTTAGAATTTGAATACGAAACCCTAAGAAAGTCTGATTATATGTCAGAAAAATATATAACCTAGATAGATTTTATAGACGTAATATTATATTCTTGTTTTTTAGAGCTTTGAAAATTAACAAATAAATAATGTACTACAACAAATCCATTGCGGTCCGAAGGCACTTTTATCAGCAAAGTAAATAGGTCGCAGCATTTCTCAAGGGAAAGTAATTAATTTCATTAATTTATCTCCGGGGGACCAAATTCTTTTTTAACGAGTGCCTAATCTTCTGTATCTTCGTTGTAATCTCTCAAATTAAATGAAGGAGCGTCCACAACCAGATGTTTGAGATGGACTAAATTGGGTCTGACTTATTATAAAAAAATATAACAATTAATCGTTTCAATGCTTATTAGATCAATAGTTGGTTTTTGTATTTATATATATATTTTAAACTAAAACTGCTGCACCAGCCCGTTTCTTCGTCTTTCCTAACGTTAAAGCTTGTCGGGAAGAGATCGCTTTAACGATAAGACCGCTTTTGCACGCCCGTTTTTCTATTCTAAGCTTCTTCTTTACTACCTACTCATATAAATATGAGTAGGTAGTAGATACTTTGTGTAAAAGTTTACAAACTGTGACGATTGCAATTTTTTGAATATTAAGAGAGCTATCTCGTTCTATTTTATTGGCTAACTGGCGCAGTGGGCAGCGACCCTGCTTTCTGAGTCCCAGCCTGTGGGTTCGGTTTTTGCAACTGAAAAAGTGTGCTGAACTTGAATGTGTGTCTGGGTCTTTACCTGTATATTATAAATATTTATGTAAATCTATTCATCATCAACATATTTATCAGTCGTCTTAGGACCTATAACACAAGCTTCGCTTTTTTTCTGGCTAGATGACGATGTGTGTAATGTCGTAGTAGGTACATTTATTTATTGAATTTTTGTGGCATTACTACGTAAAGGTTCGTTTCGGAAATCATTTAAGGCCAAAATATGTAAAATGCTTTGGAATAAGAGCTTAAAAATTTTTTGCATATTTTAAACTAGGATAGGATAATGTGCTTCTAAGTTTATCTTTCTAGTTCTGAGATATTGACATGAAAATCTCAAGCTAAATTCAAAGAACCAAATGTAATAAAAACAGGCCTTATTTTGAGAGAGTAGATTATATCTTTAAAATGTAATTAAAGACCGTCTGGAGAAGCACCAGATAAACTTTTGTGAAATAATAGTGAAATGTCTCAAGAGTGCCGGTAATTTTTAAGGTGTCTCAATTAAAATGATGAGACATTGCTAGTTAGTTCTTATTTTAACGCTGTATTATTTTGACAAAATATAGGTTGAGTATCTAAATTCCTCTGGGAGTACGTTTGACAAATAAAGGTAACGTCGAGCGAATTCGGATGCCAAAAAAAATGTTGCGGAAAGGGACCTTGCGACCTACCACGAATTCACCTCAATCCAATAAAGATTGAGCTTCTCCGCCCCCCGTAATCTAAAGACAAATGTCGGCAGCTGGCGTGATCGAACGGATTCCAGGGGTCTGGGTTTCCTGGCTGCGATATGCCGACTGCAATAAAGCAAATTGCGAGCATTTGCTATTCGAGTTGGGAGAAACGACGATCTTTATGGCGCCGATAATGTTATGGGCAGGTAATGTTCTGTTTCGCATGTACAAATTGACAGATTATTGTTTTACGATATCTGCATTACTGAGAAAGATGTTTATTGGCTTTTCGTGAGGTTGTCTATAGCTACAGCTATTCCATATCTTTAAAGCATTCATCAACATCATATCAACCCATTGTCGGCCCACTACAGAGCACGGGTCTCATGAGAAGTGGTTAAGGCCGTAGTCCACCATGCTGGCCCAGTGCGGATTGGTAGACTCCACACACCATTAAGAACATTATGGAGAACTCTCAGGCATGCAGATTTCCTACGGATGTTTTCCTACACCGTTGAAGCAAGTGATATTGTAATTAATGTAAATGCACATAACTTACAAAAGCTAGAGTTGCATACGAACTCAACCCCCCGAAAGTGGAGTCGAGCTCCTACCCACTGGGCTATTACCGCTTCTTTTTAACGTTATCGGCCACGAAACCTATCAAGAAAACATGACAGTGATTTTGTTTGTTAGCTTCTCTCGACGCAGAGACTTTTGTTCCCTACATATATTATATTTAGTTTAGTATTCATTGAACTCTACTAAGTATCAGTAATTTTTTGAGCAGGTCTCCTTTGCTAGCTACTTGTACATTTCCTTCCTCTCTTAGTCGAAACCATCGTCAAATTTGTAGCGGAGACAAATCAATGGAAGACTAATCCTGTCAAACGTGTATTTATTTATAAATTATTTCTACGTGTTTAAACCTCCAACATGAAGCATATATTATGTTTTACTACAAAAGTATATTTCATCTGCTTATGTTTTTATTAGTCAATATATAACGATGATTACAGTATTTTCTTCAATAGGTATAATTAATTAATTAAATGAAGATTAAATTCAATTATGATTTATCATGATTTTAAAAGAGTCTCATAAATTTAAAATTCCTAGAATATGAAGAGTCATAGAACACCTATGATTCTGTAGTTTCCGAAAATTGTCTTGAAATAATGTTTTAACTAATCTAAAACGGTAAATATCACAGGAAGAAGTACGTAATAAGTTTAAAAATTATAATTGTTGCAACAAAAAGTATGTAGTCATTTTAAGAAAGAAAAAATATTTTTTTCTTTTACATAAACGAAATTGAAGCTTTGTCTAATTCCCGAACAGAATCCCGTCATTTCCAGTCAGAAATACATTCCTGCTAACGTATTGCCAATCTCAAGATTAGCGATTCAGAAACTCCGAATAGCAGAGGTCGATTGTAAGTCCGTTGACCTATTTCAGGCGTATTTGGCACGCTCCAATATTAATCCTCCATCCTCCATGGAAAATACACTAAATGTATTAAACTCTGCGACAAGGACAGTAAGCTGTCGTTTTGAAATAATATTCACAAAAATACCCAAATGCCAATACTGTAACCTAATGGAATCCGTGCTTACATAAAGTATGCCTGTTTGTGGTTTTGTTAGGGCTAAATAGCTTACAGTTTGAGCAAACTTTTGGACAGCTGAATTTATCTGGACTTTCCTGAAGTAAACTATACAAGGAGTGATTAAGACTTCCATAAGAAATGCCATTGAAGAGAAAAAAGTCAAAGTCAAATATTTTTTTATTCAAATAGGCACATAGATGGCACTTTTGATACGTTATTATATACAAAATGTATACATAGCAGTGTACAATCGTAAACTTAAAACTAAAGCTACGTGGGTTCCAATCGCGCCCTGGTCTAAGGAGAAGCCCCCAACAAACTTAACCGGGTGTTCTTTTTTTTTATCACCATCTCACATTGTCATTAGAAAATATTTAAGAAGCAACCTGGTTAGAGCAATTGTTCACACCCAAGCTTTTTATCGTTTACGTAATCCTTTATACTATAAAAGGACTTTTCTATAAGCTTTCGCTTAATACAAACTTTGAACTTCTTTAGTGACATCCCCAAGATATCAACCGGTAATTTATTGTAAAATTGTATACAATTTCCTTTAAATGCATTGCTTATTTTGTGTAGTCTAGAGTACTGCACTGCAAGTTGCAAACAAAACAAGAGATAATCATAATGTATTAGTGTAGTAGTAGAGTTTCTTGTGACAGAGCGTCTTCGTGAAAGTATTACCGCTATGCTTATTTAGCCACCCGCAAAGCAGCATCGTTGCAATGCTGTGTTCCAATGTAAAGGTCGTGGTTGCCGGTGTCATTACAGGCACATGAGGCTAAACACCTACGCCTCCTGTTAAATGCTACAGAGCGGTAAATAAATAAATAAATATATACTACGACAATGCACACATCGCCATCTAGCCCCTAAGTAAGCGTACCTTGTGTTATGGAACTAAGATGACTGTTGAATATTTATTTATGAATAATATACATAAATACTTAGAATATGAATATAAACACCCAGACACTGAAAAACATTCATGTTCATCACACAAACATTATTCAGTAGTGGGAATCGAACTCACGGCGTTGGACTCGGTACTTTGCAGGACGCGATTTTGCATTCCCTGCGAAGTGTTGCATTGTTTATAGAAAATGTTTTACAATTTTTATTAGTTGAGCTATCTGCTTGTTCTGTTAATTATTACTGTTAAAACAATACATTAAAGCTCACAAACTTGCACTCTAAAAAAAGAAAGCCAACTAAGAGAGATTTTCTCTTAGTTGACGTTATATAAATTATAACAATTATGATAATAAACATAACAACAAAAGCTGATTAGTTATAGCAGCAAGTTCATTATAGATTGAGCTAACAATGTAGGTATGTTCATTGATTCTAACAAATAAATACGTTGTTTCTATTATTATTTACTTCTTTGTATGATTAGATCATTTTTAATTATTTAGCTTAAACAAGTACGTAAATTGAATCAGTTAAGAATATGCCTTAGTTAAGTAACAATAATAGGAGCAATACAGTTGCCCAGTCCATTGAATTATGATAAACAAACATTATCATCTTATTTGATGTATCTATGTTCTTGTTAGGCTCGTATGGAATCAAGATGCTTGATCACAACAATCACTATCTTGTTAGGAATAACCATTTTTTTTTTAGAGTGTGGTTTACAACGGTGTGGAGGGCCATAGCTCTAAATGACTTTCGTCTTTGCACTAAAAATTTATATATTTTTTTTATTCCACTACAAGTTAGCCCTCAACTGCAATCTCACCTGATGGTTAGTGATGATGCAGTCTAAAATGGTAGCAAGCTAGCCTGTTTGGGAGTATGGTATACCCCTAATCGGTTTACATGCGACATCGCACCAGATAACTAAATTGCTAAGCGGCACTTCACCTGCCGGGAATCGAACTCGAGGCCTCCTACTTAAATTCACAGCGCTCACCGTTGCGCCACGGAGGTCGGCAAAATATAATTTTATATATATTAAAGCAAAAGTTTATCATTTTAAACTAAGACGGGCAATAATAGCATGTAACAACGTAACTATAGTAGAAGATAAAGGATAATGTACATTTTCTATGTAAAATTCTGTAAAGAAGTGCGGCGGTTGCCGGTGAAGTTGCCGAAGTTGGATGGCCACTAATTTTCCCCTGCGGCTTGTAATGTATTTATCCCGGGCTCATAACATCGTGCGCCGTGCTATTTGCTACTTGGTTGCAGGTCGCAGCGGTTACGGAATTAAAACTTCTCTCTGCCGCATCCACTTGTTTAATTCTGTTGAGGAAATAATTGGAAGCGGCGCGACCAGTAGAATAGGATTTTTTAATAATGAGATTTAAAAACAGATTAAGTTAACAACAATGATGGAAAAGAGCGACTGCTGAGTTTCTTGCCGGTAGAATCTGCCTTCCGAACCGGTGGTAGAGTCACTACAAACGCCTCAAAAGTGCTTATAGGTCTACTTAAAATAAATGATTTTTTTATTTAAATTTTCATACTTTAAGTTCAGTGTTAGTTAAAATTGCATGAAAAGAAAGTGGTAGTGAAATGAATTCCATTTCAAATATGGACTAAAGAAATAGGTACGATTGTAATATTAACATGACAAAGTAATGGCTTTGGCCATGGCTAGTTACCCTACTGACTACGTTATAGTCCAATTTTGTACCCTATAAGCCCGTTAAGAGTTCATCATCACCTCAATCGATTAACGTCCACTGCTGGACATAGGTCTTTTGTAGGGCGTTCCAAACACCACCATTCTGGGTCGCGTGTTTCCAGCGGCTCCCTGCGACTCGTTTGATGTCGTCTGTCCACCTGGTTTCGTGTCAACCACCGTTTACCGCTGCGGCGTTGCCATTCCAACCCCAACGTCCGTCGGTTCTCCGCGCTATGTTCCCCGCACATAAATGTCTCGATTAATATTATAAAAATGTGACAAATAGTTGTAGAGCTTTTTATGACCGTTATACGCAGCGTAGCTGTATTTAAAAGAATCGCGTTTGACCAGTTTATTTACACGGCCTTTAAATTAAGAAATGTTATATAATAATAATAATAATAATAAACTTTATTCAGCTTCCACACATAAGTAAACTAATGAAAACTAATTACATTCAAACTAATTATACACTATTTTACAAACTAAATGCCTTATCGAAAGGTGCTTCAGCTGAAAAGGCTGCTACCTCAGCATGCTGCTGCAGTATTCGACAACTGCAGTGCTGATTTTCAGGTATAGCCTTGATTGGCGTCACGGATTTGCCGGGAAAAGTTTAAAAAGAAGCGAAGTGAACTTGACAAGAAGAGGGAGTATACGGAAAAATAAAGTAAAATAATATATATATAAAATTATCAAACGATACAATAGAACCACCACCACATAAAAGGAAAAGTATATATATATATATACATATAAACAGATGTTACGCGTAAGCCCGACAACAAGCAATTAGTCTGAAAGATCCGGAATGTCTTTTTATTGATGAGTTTTTTGATTATCCAAAAATACCTTTTTAATGGCATTCTTGAACGAAATCATTGACTTCCTCATACGGGCTGGAGGTGGAAGGTCATTCCAGACCTTACAGGCAGAGTACTTAAAAGTACCACGAAAAGCAGCAGTTTTATGCCATGGCATTGAGATCCGAGGCGCAGACCTTGTGCTACGTTTTCCATTTTCGTGAGCCCATTTTATTTTTGAACGCAAATATGCTGGTTTGCCTGTGGACATTATGCCAAACAGCATAGTAGCTAAATGGAGTCTACGTCGAGACTCCATGTTTAGCATATTTGCGCTATTAATATAAGGGCTAACATGAGAACGAGGAGCTATAGAAAAACAAAATCTGGCGCAGGCGTTTTGGACTCTTTGCACTAACTTTGCTGATCTGGCCAACATACATGGCCCGTAAACAGTATCAGCATAGTTAAGTTTTGAGAGGACTAGAGCTTCACATAACTGTATTCTAACGTCGGTGTTGAGGTATTGGCGCATTTTATATAGAACTTTTAACCTATATAAGCTGTTTTTGACTATATTTCTAATATGAGTTTCAAAGTGTAAGTTAGCGTCAAATATTACCCCTAAGTTTCTGGCCTCATAAACTCTTTCCACTACGTCGTCTTTAATTTTTATGGACGGCATATACGCTTCAATCTTACCGACTGTACATTTAGATCCTAAAATCATCAGTTTTGTTTTTTGAGGATTGAGATTGAGAGAGTTTATTTGAGATCAGTTTGATATATTTTCAAGGTCCTGCGATATTTTTATTACAGCTTCATTTGTGTCTAGTGGATGAAATGAGTGATACAGCTGAACGTCATCTGCGTATAGGTGAAATTTGCAATGTTTGATGGAGCGGACCATGTCTGCAGTGTACAGTGCGAAGAGTATAGGACTCAAGACTGATCCTTGAGGAACTCTTCTGAGTACTGGAGACGAGACCGAGGCCAACTTATTGCCATTAACTTGATTTATTTCGACAAATTGTTTCCGATTCTTAAAGTAGCTGTCAAACCATTTTACTGTGTTGTTAGTAAATACGTAATAGGCCAACTTAGATAGAAGTAATGAAGTATTTATTGAGTCGAAAGCCCTAGAAAAGTCTAGTAGGACTAGTATAGTTCCCATGCCTTGATCTTGTGCAGTGAGGATATTATCAATTACGTCCATGACGGCAGTAGTTGTACTATGGCTTTTGCGAAAGCCCGATTGGAATTCTGGTAAAATATTTTTCTTTTCAATATAATCGGAGACTTGCTTACATACTACGTTTTCCAAAATTTTTGATAAACATGGCAGTATACTTATGGGTCTGAGATCTTTGAAGTTGGAAGGGCTGTCAATTTTTGGAAGTGGCTTTACTATAGCTATTTTCCATGCGTCTGGGAATGTTGATGTAAGTATGGACCTATTTATCATGCTTGTTAAAGTGCTAAGGCTTTGCGGGAGTGTCAGTAGCAACATATCTAAAGAGATAAGATCCGAACCTATTGCATTAGACTTTAGTCCTTTAATAATTTTTAAGACTTCATCCTCGTTTGTTGTTCTAAGACAAAAAGAGTCATTGTTGTTAAACCTTTGGAATTCGAAATATGTGTATGTAGATAGCTTTGTGGTGGTGTTATACGGGACATCTAAGAAATGGTTATTAAGTATGTCGGGATTGCTCAGGGATGTAGGTAAATGGTGATCCTTCTTCTTATTAATTACTAGAATATTTTTAAAATGTTTCCACATGATTACTGGGTTTCTACTATGCAAATTTATGTAATATTTATAATATGCGCATTTTTCCGCCTCCATAGCTTCATTAACGGTTTTTTTAGGTCTTTGTAGTATTTTTTGTGTGATTCTTTTTTTGTTGATTTATATCTAGTGTGACTCTCATTTCGTAACCTCATCATCGATTTTAAAGTGAATGTTATCCATGGTCAATTCTGCTCTTTTATAACTACTCTCCTATACGAAGCGTGGACGTCAAATATGTTTAATAAATAATTATTGAAAGATGACACCAAGTTGTTAATGTCACTAATATCATTAATATCTATCCAGGGAATATTATTTAAATGTTGGTTAAACAGATGATGATCAATATCCTCGTAGTATCTCGAGGATGCAAGCTTGTCTGTATCCATGCGAAATTTTCAGAAGATCAGTTTTGCTGCAAAGCATTTTAAAAATAGCACATTTTTTAAAGAGGAAGAAGACATTATTAGGCTCGCTACCCTAACGGATGTAACTTTCAAAAATGTATTTATATTCCATATTCTTGTTACAGATACAAATTAGCGGAAGATGTGATTCACCAACACGACCATGACAACCAGAAGGTCGAGAAGCAAAGACACGGGATGAGCGCGTAGTGATCATGACGACCAAGATGCTTCTGTCCCTGCTTCTGCACTGCTTCTACGTCACCACTGCTTCAATGCCTGGCGCAGGTAAGTGGATTTTAAGATTTAGGGGGTAATTTTCACTGCGCCTATCTTACGTTACGTACTACGTAAGACACGATACTCTTAAGCTTGTAGCAGATAAATTACGCCGAATTTGTATAATGTGTAAAGAAGCCAGCATATGTGCATTTTGAGCTATCTCTGAATGGTTTATTGATTTTGAAGTGAATATGGACCGGTTACATATTATAGAAAGCATTTCTGGCAAAAATCATAAACAATCTTCGTAGAATGTCTGCGATATTTTATTTCATTTGGTGTAATTTCGTAGCCGTTTATTATACGCGGTGTTGCAACCAAAGACTAACTAATCAAAAAAGATATAATATTCAAATCTTTAGTAGGATTCAAAAACCTTAATTGGCAGGCTTTTATAATTAATAGGTTGTCTGCAATTTTGAAAGTTATAATTTTTATGTCATTAATTTTTAAACTTTAAACAAATTGTTCATTCAAAGACATCACTGAAGTCGATGCTTCTGTAACGTTATAGATTTCTTCATCTACAAATAAGATTGAACAATGAAATTGTAAAACGCTGACGTTGAAATAGGAACTGCTGATGAATTTTCAGTAGAATCTGCATTCGTACACAATGGTAAAGTAAGTATAAATTAAGTTTAAGCAAACCTCTAACGCGGCTTCCCTCAGGGGCACTAGGAATAAATATAAGATCTTCTAAAGTCAATGATGGTAGCGAGGTAACTTGCTAGGTGTATGGTAGATATATTAAGCCCATACTCCTATTCAGTTTCTGGGTTGTCATAAAGTACGGCCGATGCCTTCCACCAAACAAAGAGTGGTGGTGTGACGTTGTGATGCGTTCTGCATGCGTGTGCTAAAAAAATATAGAAAATGGAAGACCCAGGTATTCAGATATTCACTTCAATACCAACAATGTTCAGGATGGCACTTAGATCTTTCATTAATTAACAGTATTATTGAAGCTAAATACCTAGTTTCTCATATTAAAGTATTCATTTTATAAAAGACATCATTAAAGCCCACCAACCTGCTTTAGAGCAGTGTTGTGGGTCGGTACTCTATAAACCTGACTTCCCAAGGAGTGAAATAAAACAACTAGACTGACTCTAATACTGTATATTAGGCTTCTCTATAATTCATATTACTTGTTACCTTCGAATGACTCTACTACCAGTTCGGAATGCTGTCTTCGGCAGAGAAGACCACTGGCAAGAAACTCTACCGTTGCTCTTTTATTCAATCAATTAAAGCAAGGCTTATAAACACAATTACAACATTATCAAATGTTATAACGCTAGGCCCTTTGATACAAGACATATAAGACAGGTCAAACATAACTACTATGATCACTTATAACATCAGGACTTTTGAAACAAATTGTTTGTATAGAGCAACCTCTGCTACATAGGCTA
This sequence comes from Pararge aegeria, assembly GCF_905163445.1. NCBI lineage: Eukaryota > Metazoa > Arthropoda > Insecta > Lepidoptera > Nymphalidae > Pararge > Pararge aegeria. Next base: position 17,008,793 of record NC_053199.1, on the reverse strand, counting down.
TCTGTATGAAATAATGCTAGGGCTCCATATATGATACCTGAATAACCCAAAGGATATAAGAGATATACTTATCTGATGCTACATCAGGTACAACCATAGTACCAACAACTTTTAACAACTTATAACTCCATCACCAGTATATACGACTCTTGTTTTGCCACAACAATATTTCGTTAAGTATGTCGTTTCTATTATAAATCATCTATTCCCAATTTGTAACGTTCTATCCACAATACTTTACTTAATCTTCTTTTCTTAATTAATTCATTTTTAAATCCCCCCTCACTTTTCTTTGCCGCCAATCTAACTTGTCAAACTCGCGTCTCCCGCCATAGATCCTATACTTTTATTTGACAGTTTACTAAAGTCCATTATTCTATTTTCAATACATTATCAATGAGTATACAAACTATTATTTGTTGATATATTTAATATAATCATCGGGTTTATCATAGATAAAGTGCTGTAATTCCCTATTTCCTAACACGGCCATTCTGACAAGTACTTCGTTCTCGAAGTACATAGGGTTATTCTTTTTAGGTATATGTATTGTATCATAAGTCTTTAGGTTCAAAGAACATCCTTATAAATACATCATCTTATGTACACCTCTATAAAATTAGTTCATGGTATATAAGCATAAAAAATCATCAAATCAGTTACATTCTGTATACACTTTTATCAATAAACTGTAAACAATATTTTATCAAAAGATAGGCATAATCATAACATTTTATAATTAAAGTGAAAGAGACCAAAAAAAAATTTCATCAAAATTCCACACCATTTAACAAATTATAACAATGTAATACTTCTATCAAAGTAAAAAAAAAAGATTAATTTTCAACAATGTAAATCAAAAATACTCATTTTCATTTATCTTGTACATGTACAATCACAATCCAAATATTTCCATCTCAATATAAATCTCAAACAATTTATCCATTTGCCTCCAGTCAAACTTTATCAAAATATACACATAATTGTATTTCTCCTCAATTCTGTTATTTGCATTGTTAGTTTCATTTAGTCAGATGCAATAGGTACAGTCTAAATATGCCAAGGCAATTCGAACAATGTGCAATACAAGTCTCAACAGCTCCTTACTCACAAACACTGAAGCTTAATCAGCTGTGGGCAAGAACCTGACGCATGACTTACTTAGCCAATACCAAAACACCAACTCCTACTGATGATATCAACATAATCATCACCCACTGGTGATATTCATATTCTTTTCACTGTCCAAGTCAAGTAATATATAAGATAAATATAATTAAATTAATATAAAAACGCTAAGATGGAATTATTTCTATTATGGAGGGTTTACCTCTTTTTTTTATCATATCATCAAAAAAGCCAAGGTTTATGTTTAATTGTTATTTCTATTATTCAAAGATTATTTCAATCTAAACATCAATAAAATCACCCGTTTAACAGAATCATTTATCATACAAGGACTATTAAAATTTCAAATAGAAATTGAAAATTTAAACAACTGTAGCCCTAAGTATAATATAATTATTTATAATGCAACTAATATATTTTCCTTTGCAGCAGCAACATTAATTTAGTTTATATTTGTATTTATTCTTAGATAATTTTAAGAACTTCTATAACCATCATACTGAAAGATTACTAACCTAACCCATAACATTTAAGCTGACTCCCAATTATTTTCTTCGCACAATCCAACATAGACACTAAACTATTTCATTTAGCTATTCAGTAGTAATTTTCCCTATATGTATTGTTCTGATACATAATCATATTCTATTCTATTCTACCAACAAAAATTTATTTTTTTTTTGTTTTTTTTTTGTTTTGTTTTATGTGTATTCTTTTATATGTTCTGAATAATTTACATAATCTCTCCTATCTCGGCTTTCCTGACAAGTACTTCGATCTCGAAGTACATAGAAAGTTCCTAAATAAAAGTTAACAGCTCGGCTAACCTGACTAGTTGCTCAATATAAACTTGAAATCTTGTATGTAATAAATAAGAATCAAATAAAAATCTATTACACATTCCGTTCGGCTAACCTGACCAGTTAAATTATTTTAACCTGGACAGTCTAATAAAATAAAACTTAGCACAAATTCCATTTGGCTAACCTGATTAATTAAATAAAACTTGATAATTCAAATTAATCAAACTTATCACACATTCTGTTTGGCTAACTTGACTAGTTGGTTTATAACAAACAAAACAAATATAAATCAAATCTATTTTTGACTCCAAGTAAAAAAGAGCCACTAGGCCATACCAGTTTCAAATAATAAGTACTATCTTTGCAAAGTAGAAACAACAAAAATAAAAATTAAAAATATCACATCAATTGGTTCTCCGGACCACATATCCTTATATAGAATTTCAACAAGCATGGTTCTTTGTCTTCAGAGTGTTTCTGTTTCAGCACATAGCAGCAAAAAGTTGAGGCATCATTAAAAACATCAAACTCTTTACTATGTCCACATTTGACGGGATGGTTCTAAAAAAAAGTAAATCTGCATTAGAGAAAGGCATAAATTGGACATGAATAGGATCCCACTTCTGATGCTAAAAAAATATAGAAAATGGAAGACCCAGGTATTCAGATATTCACTTCAATACCAACAATGTTCAGGATGGCACTTAGATCTTTCATTAATTAACAGTATTATTGAAGCTAAATACCTAGTTTCTCATATTAAAGTATTCATTTTATAAAAGACATCATTAAAGCCCACCAACCTGCTTTAGAGCAGTGTTGTGGGTCGGTACTCTATAAACCTGACTTCCCAAGGAGTGAAATAAAACAACTAGACTGACTCTAATACTGTATATTAGGCTTCTCTATAATTCATATTACTTGTTACCTTCGAATGACTCTACTACCAGTTCGGAATGCTGTCTTCGGCAGAGAAGACCACTGGCAAGAAACTCTACCGTTGCTCTTTTATTCAATCAATTAAAGCAAGGCTTATAAACACAATTACAACATTATCAAATGTTATAACGCTAGGCCCTTTGATACAAGACATATAAGACAGGTCAAACATAACTACTATGATCACTTATAACATCAGGACTTTTGAAACAAATTGTTTGTATAGAGCAACCTCTGCTACATAGGCTATCTGTATGAAATAATGCTAGGGCTCCATATATGATACCTGAATAACCCAAAGGATATAAGAGATATACTTATCTGATGCTACATCAGGTACAACCATAGTACCAACAACTTTTAACAACTTATAACTCCATCACCAGTATATACGACTCTTGTTTTGCCACAACAATATTTCGTTAAGTATGTCGTTTCTATTATAAATCATCTATTCCCAATTTGTAACGTTCTATCCACAATACTTTACTTAATCTTCTTTTCTTAATTAATTCATTTTTAAATCCCCCCTCACTTTTCTTTGCCGCCAATCTAACTTGTCAAACTCGCGTCTCCCGCCATAGATCCTATACTTTTATTTGACAGTTTACTAAAGTCCATTATTCTATTTTCAATACATTATCAATGAGTATACAAACTATTATTTGTTGATATATTTAATATAATCATCGGGTTTATCATAGATAAAGTGCTGTAATTCCCTATTTCCTAACACGTGCATGCATGAGTGTAGGGTAGGCGATGTATGTTGCATGTTCCCCTACGCCGACTGGTCTCGTTAGTAATAAAATTAAATCCCAACTGTATTATTTTATAACATAATGGATTGGCAAGTCAACCGGTTTCACTAAAATTACTTTTTGGTTGAAAGGATTAACGTTTAGCAAACATCGTGGATGTGGCTCCGCGACTTTTTACGTTTAATGTTCCACAAAAGAGTAATAAAAGAAATAGGTTCCTTTGTAGTTGAAGCGAGATCCGAATGGAGTGCCTACATGTGCTATATACATGCCAGGTTAAAGCTGACCGCACACGTCCTTCGATCGCTTGAGCTGATTATTCACCTTGTCAACGTGCAATTTTTTTTTCATTGCGGTCGCATTCCAAGTCAGGCTAGTTAGGGGTAAGTGCTTCGAGGACAGGACAGGAAAGCTATGCTGCCCTGGTCAAATTTATTTTAGCCCTTTTTATTTCATGGACTAATGCCCGCCGTCACAGGTTTTAAGCCTGCTGGTTTGCCGTGTCAGTTTTACTCCCCGCGTCACCGTCAGCGAAGTCGCCCTCACGTGCAGGGGTGATGTCCAATCGCGTAATCGATTTCACCACTCGTACCTGCGCGTTGTCTTGCTGTCGGGGGTGATTGAAAGACTTTTAGAAGTGGTGGACGCCCTGTGATCTGTCCAGCGCTGGGGCTATTTCGTTGGGATGTTCGCACCTCTGCGGTGGGCTTTGGGTCCGTGTCAGCGTACAAGTGTGCAAACGACCTATGTACACACAGAGTGGCGCAGTATCGCAAATTACATTTTAGCCGAAGTAACAACATGTTTGCTACGAACTCGCATTTCGAATAAAAATTACATCCATTCACCGCACGCTGTGGAAGCGACATTATATATTATTAAATCTGGTTGCGAGTTACTTTTGTTCGAGCGGCTCCTCGAGATATCTCCGCGAGACTTCCTGCGGGCTTTAGAGGGAATATTTAAACGTGATTCCGAATGAAGAATTGTTCCTAGTGAAATGCGATGTATTATGTATGTTACTCTAAATGAATGGCGGTTCGGATAGGGGATTCTCTTATGCGAACTCTTTCCTTGGTGTGATATATTGCCTCGGCCTTTATGATTCTGGTATGGTTATGCCGGATATATTGCGCCCGTGCGGCCAATTACTGGCATTACGCTGCTGCTATAAATCAGTTTAAATATCTTTATTGTGTATCTAAGGCTGGGGCGATTCTTTATGAAAAAATCTTTCTTACTAGCTTGGTTTTGCCTGCGTGTACTTGTGTCCCTTCTTAAACATGTAAATAAGTAGGGACACAGGAATGTTTTTCAATGTTTGTATTAAACGTAAGCTTATAGAGAAGTCCAATTATATTATGAAGGTTTGCGTAACCGATAAAAAAGCTTGGATGTAAATTATTCCCTTAACCAGGTTGTTCTTCTAATTATTTTAAATCACAATGTGAAAATAAAAAATAACATCCGGTTAAGTTTTTTGTTGGCTTCTTCGTAGACCACGTTTGAAACCCTCGTACGAGTAGCTTTATTTTTAAGTTTACGGATCTATCGCTATCATTTCCCTCCCATGTACAAAATTTTTATGTAACATCATGAGTGCCATCTATGGGCTTACTTGAATAACGATATTTTTGACTTTGTCTTTGACTTATACACGTATACATATAAAAGTTGTTGCGTGAAAGATAAACCAACGGAATCAAGATATGTAAGAGTAGGCAGGAGTTCATTGAATAGATACCCTATATTCAAAATTCAAAAAATTCAAAATTCATTTATTTAAAGTAGGTCTAATATAAGCACTTTTGTTACGTCAAGTCTGTCTGTGTGACTCTACCACCGGTTCGGAAGGCAGATTCTACCGAGAAGAAGCCGGCAAGAAACTCAGCAGTTGCTCTTTTCCAATATCAACAATTTACATTTTAAAATTCATTTTTCTATCTTGCGAGAGATGAAAGCGGAGCCGTATGCTTCCAAGTAACCTTGTCATTAAGAAATTCGTCAATTGTATTATAACCTCGCTGTAATAAATGTGTTTTAACACATTCTTTAAACTTATGCATTGGTAGGTCCAAAATTACCTAAGGAATCATATTATAAAAGCGTATACTCAATCCCACAAATGACTTCTGCACCTTTCGCAGATGTTATGCAGATGTCACTAATTTATGACCATTTCTTGTAAGTCGACTGTTTATATCCACTTTTTGTATATAAAGACTTATATGTTGTCTTACAAATACTATATTGTTATAAATATATTGTGAGGCTACCGTAAGGATACCTATATCTTTAAAATTTTCACGAAGGGATTCACGTGATTTAAGTTTATATATTGACCGTACAGCTCTTTTCTGCAATAGGAATATAGTTTCAATATCAGCAGCTTTGCCCTATAATATGATCCTGTAAGACATCACACTATGACTTTCATACGCGCAAAGTAAACAAGTCTAATTTTATATATATATTTTGAGGCTTAGGTTATCAAATTTGTCTTTTAAATATGGTATGGTATGGTATGGTTATTTACGTGCTAAAATTAGCAGGGACCTTAAAATAAAGCACGTAATAAATTACAAAGGGAGTTAAGAAAGTGGGTAACTCTACACGGGTCGTTGATTTGTTCCCCTCTTTGCTGTAATATTATTTTATTGACGCACTTTACGTTTATGATGCCTAATTTAGCTAACGTGTGGGAGGGACGTTGCTGTACTCTTGAACTGCTTGACTGATTGATATGATTGCGAGCTCGAAAATTGTGGAAAATAATACGAAATTCGCAAATTTTTCCAACGGAAAAATATAGTGCTGAATTCCTTTGGCGTTACAACCCTCTTCAGTAAATCTTGCGAATTTGAAAATAAACCAGATTTCACCAGCCAGATTTCACTTGTAAAAACTACACGGTTAACATAAATCAGAAGCAGGAGGTATTCAGTTTATTATTTACTGTTATAGGCAATTGTCAAACAATATCTTAAAACTGAAGGTATTTAGATAATTATTAATTTACTCACCTACTCTCAAAGTCACATCTTAAATATCAACAATGGTTGTGTATTTAGCGCACACACTCGCGCTAAGTCAAATATTATTATGATTATTTCTTGAAACTATTCAATAAAATAACTTAAAAAAATTACAAATAACAAATTCCTAAAATTGCAATTTAATTTTAAAAAGAAGCTGACGCACTTAGCCTGGAAGCGTTTAAATCGGATGCCTATACAATAAATGGTATGGTGGTAATGGTATGGTATTAAACATATATAGTTTTAGAAATTAAATAATAAAATACCTATATCTGTCTAGTTTGGAATGACATTTTATATGGTTCGCTTGGTATTTCATAGGAATCTAGAAATACTACGCACATGAAGCCACGGTGTTCAGCTTGTTTTATAGTAAGCGCTCCACTATTATTGTATAATTACATAACTGGAATGTTATGCAATTCACGATGGAGCTTATAAAAGCTTATTTCTAAGTTCTACCGGTAATATTCAGGAAAGAGTCACTTAAAGTACTACAATCCATATAAAAGATTAACACTAAAGCGTTTGTGACGCTACTAGGGACTACGCTGTGGATGGGTGAAAGTTAGAGGAGAAACATCACTTTTATAATTCTAAGTATTTTACTTTTACTTTTAATTGAGCCTATAAGGTACTCGAAATAAAATAATAATTATTATTATTATTTTACCAACCCACAGGCCCTCTCTCAGGGGAGAAATGAGCCACCGGGTTGGTGGGCTTAAGAAGCATTGAAAACGTCGATTTCTTAACTCCGAGCTTTTATCAGAAAAACCAAATTCGTGCCAAACATTTGATTCGAACTCAGGCCTTCGTGATCCGCTTTTGAACATGCTAGCCACTAGACCGAGAAAACAATGAAACGCAAAATTATTTCAAAAAATATCCACATTTGGAAAGAGGATTCCATTCACACTTATATTCACGTTGAACAAGTAAGCTCAGCTAAGCGGCGAAGCCTCTTTTAATCCGCATTATAGGAATCCGTACTTCTAACAGAAATTTAAAATCCATTCCACTCGAACAAGTTCCATCATCGTTCGACTCAAATCGGTTGGAACGAGGCGAGACATCGAAGTGTATTGACAAAGTATACCTCCCCAGTTCCCATTTCCTACTGAGCGAGCCATGAGCAAATGTTTATTCACATGTGTATTTGAATATTCTTCCAATTTGTTAACACGTTGTAAATCCTATTTTTCTTATTACAATTCCCTCCTACATGCTATCTATATATAGTTGTAATCATAAACTTGCGATGACTTATTTAGGTTTATTATTACAGTTTCAAAACTAAACAATCATTTTGGCTCATCACATAAAGCCTGTGTGGTTTGAGATGAGCCGATATACTTAGCATAAGTTTATAATATTTATATTCTTTATGATTAATAAAAAAAAGGGAGGTCTAACGTTTTCACATTTTCACATATCCACTTGGATTGGATGGATATTGTTAATAAGGGTATTCCCTTATTTACATTATCTCTGTCAATAATATGTGTTTATACATATTTTAAAGTTTCATAATTATGTTATAAGTTTGCTGTCAATTTTAATGTATTTCGTTAGATTTATTAGCGGCTACTTAATTGGTGTATGTGTTATTTTCTTTGTACTAATTTGAAGTATTAAGTATACTGTTTGGGCCTTAATAAATAAAATAAAATAAAATAAAAATAAATAAAAAAACGTATCTTTGTCTACGTGTCTATGGACTGGGTAATTAATGATGAAGATTTTACAGAAGGGCATAACGTAGTGGGTAGTAAAAAATATATAATTTAAACATTGTGCCACATGTTACTTTGTCTGTGATACCACATATGCTATGTGTGACACAACCTAGAAAACGGTGCCAGTTCAGCATTGTGCTACATACGCCATGCATTGAGAGGATACAACAAAATGCCATCTTAGCGATAACATGATCATACCTATATTAAAAATTAAAAAAATACAAGTTAAGCTAAGATAAAAAACAAAAATAAAAGTAAGACTACCTACTAAACTCAAAAGTATAATAATAACAAAACCGAATTTAAACACCATCTGTATATAAAAACTAAATGTGAATAAGTAAAGTAAATATATCTCGAAATAAATATGTAAACATGCGCAGTGAAAACATTACTACAAGTTCAAATTCAAAAAGTTTGTGTTTATGTAGACCTATCACAGACACTACCCCTAGGTACTACCCCTAAATAAGGTAAGGGCTTTCAAGGGATGCCGAAAGCCCTTACCTTATTTAGGGGTAGTCGGTTCAAAGAACCGGCGACAGCCCAGATATAAGGTTACTTAATGACCTAGCTTAGTCGTTGTCTCATCTTCCGCAAGATAGTAAAATGATCGTTAATTTTGGTAAAGAGCAACTTTCCAGTTTCTTGCCGGCTCCTTCTCGGTAGGTACTAATACAATAATAAAATTTAAAAAAATCTTTATTAATAAAACAGCCAGGCGGTAGTTCCAAAAGTGCTTATGAAGTAAACTTTCTTGAATACATTAATTTAGAATTATTTTTTTTGGTAGCCTCTCTTTCGGGAGAACCGAATTCAATCCCCGGAATAGACATCTATCTTTTCAGAGTTACGTGCATTTTTAAATTAAGTTAAGTAAGTTTTTCTGCCATTTCTTTTTTTTTCTCCTATAACTGCTGTTTAGAACAGAAGAAGTGGGTTTATGATAAAAACATCTAAGGGTTATTTACCTATGAAGAAATACTAAAAGTTTTACGTTAATATTGTATGTACTTAATAATATAATATTTGCTCATAATATGTTGTAACTATTTGCAAATGTAACATTGCTTACACAGCGATATTGATTTGGCTTGATTCGGCTCAGCATTAGCCAGTCATGCGTGTTTAATCATATTAAACTATTGATGGGTAATATACCTAGTAATTATAATTATACGTGTTGGATTAGAAATCACTCAATATTTGTTTGGTGCGCTGTACTCTTACTCGAATATCTGTATTAAAACTGACTGAGCTTAACGACAGCCACATCTTAAAGCGGTGATAGCCCAGTGGGTAGGACTTCGACTTCACTTTCGGAGGGCGAGTTAGAATCGCATCACGCATCTCTAACTTATCTAAGTTATGTGCGTTTTTTAGGCAATTTAAATAAATTATAATAATAATAATAAAAATAAATATACTACGACAATACACACATCGCCATCTAGCCCTAAAGTAAGCGTAACTAGTGTTATGGGTACATAAAAATTACACAATTACATAAGGTGGCCACCACGCTGGGCCAGCGTGCCTTAAGCCCTTCTTATTTTGGGAGGAGACCCGAGCCCGGCCCGAGCTAGTTGGCCGGTAATGTGTCGATATCATTATGAGCTCTACGAGTTGTAAATCTAGTCCCATTAGGCACTGCGTCAGTGCGTGTTGCCAGCGATGACCTATGGTTCTGAGACATGGTCGTTAAATATGGGCCTCTCAGTGTCACTAAGCGGGCGATGGAGAGAGCTATGCTCGGAGTATCTCTACGCGATCGAATCAGAAATGTGGAGATTCGTAGAAGTACCAGAGTTACTGACATAGCTCAACGAGTCGCGAGTCTGGGCCGGGCACATAGTTCGGAGAAACGATGGACGTTGGGGTCCCAAGGTGCTGGAATTGCAGCCCCGAACTGGTAAGTGCAGCGTTGGTCGACCCCCAATGAGGTGGACAGACAACATTAAGCGCGTCGCAGGTAGGCGCTGGATCCAAGCGGCACAGAACCGTGGAATTTGGAACTCCCTACCGCAGTAGACGTCTATCGGTTGATATGATGATGATGATGAGGCACTGTGCTTGGAGGTATATTTATTTATTAAGTACCAAAAAAAGTTACATAATCATGAAAAAAAGAATATGTAGACAAACAAACACTAAGAAGACTTTGTTACTTACCAACAGGAGCGATTGCAGGGTCAGCCAGCCATTGAATTTAAAAAAACCCTTTTTTTTATTCCACTACAAGTTAGTTCTTGACTGCAAGCTGGTAAGTGATGAAGTGTCTAAGATGGTAGCGGGCTAACCTGTTAGGCAGTATGGTAGTCATACCCCTAATCGGAATTTACACGTTATCGCACAAATCGCTCAGCGGCAAGTCTTTGTCATTAGGGTGGTAACTAGCCACGGCCAAAACCTCCCACCAGACCAGACAAGAGAAAATTAAGCAATTATAAATTCCCAAATTGCCCCTGCTCGGAATCGAACTCGGGACCTCCTACTTCAATTCACAGCGGTCACCATTGCGCCAGGCAGGTCGTCCCCTAAAAATGACAAAGCCTATTAGTCTCATTACATACTTATCAAATTTTGTGTGTTAGGGTTGCCTGAATTTTCATTTTGATAAAACATAAATTTCATTTCAGTTGTGAAAATAAATATTATGATAAGAAGAAATGATAGAGCTGCTTCAGTATGAATTCAAAATATTGAAGTTTACATTAGTAGTAATATAGAAAAGAATCACCCTCATTTAAAAACAAATAAAAGCTATCGGAATCCATTAAAACACTCGTCGAGGTTCGTGGAAACGGGTCCTCTCTCCGCTAATAGAACCTTTGATGTCCTCCCGGAGGAGCTAATTTCCTTACCCCGTTGTTTTTGTCATACCTTTGAGAAACTCCGACCGAGTCACTGAATAGTTTTTGTTTGAAGAACTCTAGGAGATAAATTGGGGATTTCGTGAGCAAAAATAATAGTACTTTGATAAACTTATTTCATTGAAGCGGTGATAGCCTAGTGGTTAGTTCAATCCCAGGCACGCACCTATATCTTTTAAATTTTAGATAATTGAATAATAAAAATCGTTAAAGGAGGCTTTTGTCAAGGACTATAATAACTAAAAAAAATGTAATATAGTAAAATTCAGCAATGTATGTACGTGAACTGATAGAAAATTCTCCCTTTTCTCCTTTCAATCATCAAGTCGCATTAGATTTGATATTTTTTTTAGCGTCATTTAATCGAAGTCATATCTAGATTTTGACCTTGTTACTTACAGTAATGAATAAACTTACGTGCTATAAAATATTGTTACTTTCTTTAAAAAGCAGAAGAAAAAGAAATATTCAATTTCAGTTGGCATCTCGGAAAAATGTTAAATCTCTGAGTATGTAAGTAGTGCTCCAGTACTCTCCGGAGGGTTCAAAAAGCAACATGTAATACTACAAACAATACATTTACCAGTAATTTAATACTTCTCTACATTTCCCAACACAAAAAATCCTCACGAATATCAGTTTTGTTTCCCACAAGGGCCGTATTTCTTGCGACCTGCTTGGAGTGTCGAAACAAACGAAAGGTCGAGGGAAAGGGCGGGATTAGCTTTCTGCCTACGAAATTATTTACCGAAGGTACTTGGACAATCCTTGCGAACCGCAATCAATAAAGATTTAACGTATAAGTTGGTTCGAAGGTCACTTTTTATCGTTTCGCGTGATTGCTTTTCTATTTTTGGTTTTAGTAACTACAAGCTTTGGAGTGCTTTGCTTTAATTTCCATGGAGAATAAAACTAAGTAAGGTTGCCTGGAGATCGCTACTAAGCGATAAGGCCGCCTTTTCAATCCTAATTTCTAAGTTTCTTCTTTTCCTAACCATTTATTTTTCTTTTTGTGTACAAAGTGTTTCATACAAAGTGTTCAAATGAATAAATAAATAAAACTTAAGGCACGATGTTTTATATCCCATGTTAAATTAAACGTTACAAAGAGCTATCAGAGTTAGTATACGTCTCCGTTCTTTGCATTATATACCTACTGATTCTAGTTAATATCTAAAATGTTCTTCCAGGCAAACGCACTCACTTCTTTGGAGGCTGCATCACGTTTATTTTACATAGGTACAAGGTGTGATTGCGGCCAACGTGTTTAAAAAACAGTTGACGCAATACTGAATGACTGACTGAATCTTAAATTTCTAAGTTGTTAGTAACCTTTCTGGTGACAAGGTGCGATATGCTGTCATAGTGGAAGAACCGTGATTTATTTGCGGGTTGGTTAAATTAAAAAATGTGCTTTTATCTTAGCCTCTTGTATGTTGTCTTTGAAAATTAAACCCCTTATTGTTAAGGAAACCATAAATTCGGTTACATCATTTCAATTAGCAACAAAGCACAAGTTATTTAATACTTGTCTTCGTTTTGTTCAATACAAAGACTCCGAATCCTCACAAATATCATTGTTCGCCGCAAGATCCGTTTTTTGTGCGACCTGACTCCAGGATCAAAACAAACGAAAGGTCGAGGCGAAGGGCCGGATTAGCTTTCAGCTGCGAAATTATTTACTGTAGGACGTCGACTCGGAAGATCTTTGCAAACCGCAATTAAAAAAGATTTAAGCGCCCACGAGGGAAAGTTATAATATTTTTTGCTACTGATGAAAAGAAATGAGATCTTTGATTTTTTTCTAAATACCCAATCTACCAGTGCCCGCACGTACACGTATTGGGAGCCGCTGGAAATAAGCGGTCCAAGGCTGTGGATTTTGGAACTCCCTACAATAGACCTAAATCCAGGAGTGGACATCAACCGTTGGAAGTGATTATGATGATGATGTCTGTTGTAGTTAACATTCAGAATATGGTTCGATAATAATATATTAACTTCTATAATCGTACGATTTCAAGGTGTACGGTTCGGTCGTCTATAGAAATACAGTGTTATATACGCGAGTCTTTCTCCGCCCAAGTTCACACGTCATTAGGCACCGTGTAGTGGCCGTCGCCATTAAAAGCCTTTAGCGTTACGCAATAAAGAGCGCACGTGCCTCACAGGGCCCTCAGCGAGCGCGTGAAAGCCTTTCGTAATACTGCTCCTTTTATAATTTGTTTTGTTTATTCGATTATTCCATGAGCGGTTTGTGCAGACCTGTTGGATGTTATGATTTAGTGAATAAATAATGAGTGAACAAGGCGACTAAAGGATATAACAGAGAACGGGCAGCAGCGTCATCTATGCTACTACTAACGTCTTCTGCTACCAACACGTCTACCCAGCGTGATGATGGCAAACCCTGCCGATGGGAAAGACTCGACACCAGCAAATGACTGTGGGTTATTGATGTAAATGATAAGAAAAAAAAATCCTGTGCAATTTAATCCCACACGGTGGAAGTGTAACTTCTGAAAAGTAGCCTACGAGAGATTTAGGTGGATGTAGAGTATCAATGTAAGGTTTATTATTTTGTTTCCATGGTAACTAGAATAGGTAAAAAAATTATTATATTTTCTATCTCATTCTGTCCTGTCCCAAATACATTTATGTATTTGTTTCTTTATCTAGATATTATTCAGTTTGACGACCGAGTGGCGCAGTGGGCAGCGACCCTGCTTTCTGAGTCCAAGGTCGTGGGTTTGATTCCCACAACTGGAAAATGTTTGTGTGATGAACATGAATGTTTTTCAGTGTCTGGGTGTTTATCTGCATATTATAAGTATTTATATGTATTATATTCATAAAAAAATATTCATCAGCTATCTCAGTACCCATAACACAAGCTACGCTTACTTTGGGGCTAGATGGCGATGTGTGTATTGTAATAAATAAATATACTACATATTTATTTATTTTTTCTATCATTTATTATTTTTCTTTTTTTTTTTTTTAAATTATTAACAATGCTTAAGAATAAATTAAAAAACACTATTAAAAATTATTATTATTATTATTTTATCTATTATTATAAGTTTCCTCGGTAACTTAAAAAGAAAAAAAAAACAGATAAAATAGTATGTATATTTCTGTCTCATTCTTCGCCGGCTTCATCCTACACATTTTTGTATTTGTGTCCCTTACCTGTCGTTTTTTACATTGCATCCGGTTTGAAATCACAACGATTCTAAAAAAGACTTCAAAATAAGGGTGATTACGCTTGCTCATACCGGTCCGGTTACGCACATTATATTCAAAGATTTTAATTGTAAATAGGTAGGTAGGTTTTTGTAGTGGAGCTTTGTATGATAGAACTCGTCCGGGGAAGTACTGCCGTCATGCAACAAGGAGTTGTGCCACCAAACAGCATTGCTATGTTCAGTTCTGAAGGGCGTGGTGGCCTGTACAGCCTGTAGGCCTCGGGTTGATGGACTTTGCAGGACGTGTTCCTTGCATGCCCTGCGAAGTGCTACGCTGCTTATAGGCAATAGTTATCGCATCTGCTTGATCCGTCAATTATGTCGATAAAAAAAACCTCATGACACTACTCGAAACATCGTCAGCAAATTAAATCTATTGCCTGACGGGATTGCTGGGATAAAAGCAGTATAAAGCAGTTCTCTTGTCGAAGTTTTGATGATTAGGAATACCAAGCTTGATTTATTTAATTGGATGTCGAAATGTAACCCATTAATTAAGTAAATTTATTTATGAGTCTCAAATTACAATTCTCAAATTACAATATCTCAAATTCAAGAGGTCATCAAAGTCTCGAATTGCTTGTAAAAGATAAATACCCTTTTTTTAAAGGTCTCCTGACAAAAACGTCTTCCCTAAGCACGCAAAACATTATGTGGACATATTAGCAGGATTTTATTTGGGAAGCGAACGAGACATTTAATATATTAGTTATATGGAAGCTAGGTGTAGCGATTTATGGGATGATAGTCGGAGCTCAAAATAATACGGTAGAGGGTGTCAAGATAATAGACCGGCGAATCTGTTTTCCTAAGTCTATCTTAGGTTAGTCTAGGCGGCTAGGCCTAAGCAAAGCTGAGCTAACCAAACTTGACGTAGCATCTACGGCGACCGCAGCAATTTACTGACGTACGTAATGCAAACTGAAATTGTTTGTTGATGGAAATAAATGTCCTATTCCTAAGCCTTTTCCGTGAGAATGTGAGAATTCTATTTATCCACAAACGAACAAAGATATTATGTGCGCAGTTTAATTATTTAGGTTTGTTCGAATATTATGAAATATCAATTTTTTGAAAGGAAATACTGGTAGAGCTTTTTGCAACAGAGCTCATCCGGGGAAGTATTAGTGCCATGCTTATTTCCGGCGCAGTATTGTTATAGTGGTTGCCCTTGTACTACCAGGGCCAATTCAAATTTGTTAAGCCTTATGTTTTAAACATTTGATTTGTTCGTTTCTTGTGAAATTCCACCAAGATTAGTTAAGTGGTCAAGCCATGGGTATCAAATGCAAAGTAAGTTTTACAGACAGCTTTTATTATTTATTAAATATATACTACAATTTTAAGCCCATCTCGAGAATGCAACCTACATGAGTTCCAAATTTTATCAAGATCGGTTAAACGTTTAAACTGAATTAACTATTAACAATCAAACATATACTTTCCGCAATTATAATATCAGCACGGAAATTTAGAAAGCATGTTGCACGGCACTTCATCCGTGTTTTCACAGTATTTTGAACTCCCGCGACAACAGTTTATTTTCTTGAGATAAAAAATATTATCCTTCAAAGATGTAAGCTACCTCAGGGCAAATGTCTTCAAGATCGGTGCTATGTTGTGCTGAACACGGGTACCAAACAAATGGCCGTCAGGTGACCTGACCTCGACGGAACTACACCATATAATACCGCATATTAGATTTTACGATCCAGATAACCCGATAGAGTTACAATTTTGAAAATATAATAATATGAGGCCCAAAATGGAATAACCAATTTATATAGGTCCGAACATTATATCAAAATTGAAAGAGGCCCGGACTTATGTCGCCATTACATATTTATAAGGGATGTCGGACAAGGGTAATTTATACCATCTCGCTGTATGGAAGATATCTCTGAAAGGCTTAAGTGTAATGGGATATATGTTTCTTATAGATTGCCGGCTTACTTAGGGCACCAAATGACATTGGAGTGTCGTTCCTGGGCGAACATGAATGTTTTGGTTTACCACTTCACTTGAAGTATATTGTAACCTTAACGTAAGAATTATTTATTTTATTGTGCTATGTGCCTGTGTTATTTTATTTATCTTTCGTCAGCTTTTCGTGTATTGGTGAAACGTAACCATCGACTATAAACAGAGCAAAACTTGCAAGCATGCAAGGAGAAGATGCGTATGCAACTACACCGGCAACCACGCCCCTCAGACCGTAACACAGCATTGCAACAATGCTGCTTAACCGCAGAAATCCGCATGGCTATAGAACTTCCCCGGACGAGCTCTCTCCCAAAAAGCTCTACTACTTCAAAAACTCTATTACTAAACACAATCTGAGAAAATTCCGTGTCCGGGGAACTGATTAAGAGCAACACAGAGTATGCAAGGAATACGTCCAAGAAAGTGCCGCTTTGTGTCCATTAGCCTCAGGCAAATAAGCTTGGCGGTAAATATTTCTCCAGACGAGATCTGTGACGGTAGCTTTTCAAATTATGCTCTTTTAAAAAATCGAACACCACTTGCTTTAACTATGAAGGAAAACATAGTGAGGAAACCTGCCTGAGAGTTTTCCTTAACTTTTGCGAAAGTGTGGGAAGTCTACTAATCTGATTTGATCTAATTTGTTGACAATTATGGCAATAATGGTAATGATGAATAAGTATTTCCGCTTAATTTGCCATTAATTTCGTTAGCCGAAGTTTTCCTCCTGCTCTAGGAGGAAAAGGGCGTATTCTTACAAAACCTTTTTATAAAATTAGATACCGCATTACAATATTAAAATAGGAGTACTCTACACAAGGGGAATATCTATACAGAAATATTTATGCAAAACAATACTGTGTTTTACAATAAGACAAATAGTTTTCAATCCTAAGCCTAAAATATGGGTGAACTATAAATCTAAGTCGGGCGTCTATAAATTTAGTCAGTGGAAGATATTTTTGGAATGTAAGTAAACTTTAATCAAACGGTGACGCCAAAATCTGTTATTTTACCCAAGTTTCATTCCATTCGGAGCTGCTCGAATGGTATTTTTAAAACGGTGAATGTAATTGCTTTTCGTTGGTTAATTTTCGGAAACGACTTTTGTTAATCGAAACTGAATAAAATTTATATTGAGTACTTTAACCGGCGCAACTCTATTAAAATAGAGTGGATTTTATTTTATTTTTATTGTGCTAACGAACGGTTGAAGGATGTTTATAAGAACTGGTAAATAAAATTGAGATTCATCGTGTTTTTTGTGCTGTGTAATAACTTAGCCTTTGCTTCGGAATTCCTCCACCTAGTTAACTCCTCCTTAATTGGTGTCTATGCAACATCGTTTCTAAACGCTCCATCGCTTGGTCATTCGGAGCCTAATCACTGCGCCGGAGAGGTCTACATATCGTTTTAATATAGTTCCCATTGAATTTAAGTCAAGTCAAGTCAAATATTTCTTTATTCAAATAGGCACATAGACTTTGATGCTTTTATTACATACCAAAATAAGTATATAGCAGTGCGGAGTGATGGCGATAACTACATTGGTAAACATAAAAACGAGGGTTCCAAACGTGCTCTGATCTAAGAAGAAACCCACAACAAACTTAGCCGGGTGTTCTTTTTGTTATCACCATCTCACGTTGTCATTTGAAAATATTTAAGAAGCAACCTGTTTCGAGTAATTGTGCACACCCAAGCTTTTTTATCGTTTACGTAATCCTTTATACTATAATAGGACTTTTATATAAGCTTTCGCTTAAAACAAACTTTGAACTTTTTTATTGTTTGTATCTTCAGCGCAAAACGTATATCGGACGGTAGTTCTAAGATGCGGCTTATTTATTTCAAGGTGTCGCGCTGCACAGTTCCAGCTGCCTTTACCTAGTAAAAGTCGAGAAACATTTTTTTCATCATCATACCAAATTTATCGGGTTACTACAGGGCAGCTGCCTTCTCTCAGAGTAAGAGGTAGAGGCCGTTATAGTCCACCAAGCTGGTCAAATGCAGATTGGTACACTTCGCACGCCCTTGAATACATTTTGGAGTACTCTCAGGTTAAAGGTTTCCTCACTGCGACTATTAAAGTAAGTGATATTTTATTGCTTAAATTAAAAACTCGCATAGCTCCGCAAAGTAAAGGTTCGTGCCGATGATCGAACTGTATCCCCGGCACGCAACTCTTACTATACCAGTTAAAATGATTTAGGTTACCTGTGGGATAAGATAGATAGAGTTTGACCATCCTAAGCAGTACTTGAATTCACACGAAGTTTTATAAAACTTATAAAATAAAAATAAACTAAATATATGAGGTTCTATATATTGAGTTCTACTTACGAAATATCCTTAAGCCTAATTTCAATAGTTCACGGGCCATTACGCTAATATCAGACGTACAATCCGGAATTGGGAGACAGGCAAGATTTATACATACACATTAGTTCCCGTCCGTCTGTCCTTCAAGCAGCACTCGGAAACTCCGAGAGTGGGCACGGTGTAGAGCGACCCGTGCCGTTTTCACCAGTTACTTACAATTTCCTCCAACCCTCCCCTAGTTTTATTTACGAGCGGCTCACAAAATAAATCCACCATAAGAGCTCTCGCAGACTATACACTTTTGATCGGCCTCTTGATAGTCCGAATTAATTTGGTTGGTAAGAGTTTACTATACTGTCAGTTCTGTTGACTTAACAGCACACAATTATTTCAAAGTAGGTAATAATCTTGTGATTGTTCCAGTATCAGAGCTAAATTAGTTTCAAAATGGGGATAAGCCAATCGCTCATAAGCTAACTTATAAGCAGTTGCTTTGCTGCGGTAGATTTTCATAGGTGGCAGTGATTACATAAAATTTGATGACCTAAACGCTCGCTTGATCGCTGTTCATTGATAAAAAATATAATACTTACTAACTAGCATACCTTCCAAAATAAAAGCCAATAAAATGAATTCTATATTCTATTCTAATAATAAATTGAAAAGTAAAGCTACAAAACTTGACTTATTTACATATTTTAATAGAAACGAAGACCTAAGGACGTGTCCAAAAGTAACGAGCTATGATTTATTAATTCAAACTCAATTCTTTGTTGGGTACTGGAGCCAAACTTAGGTCAGTGAAAGTCAAAAGGCCAATAGGTTTGAAGGGTCTCTCGATTTACATTCAATTTACATTTCAATTTGGAGCTCTAGATAAGCCCACTGGTTATTCTAGTATTTAATAAGTGATACACACTACTTACTGTTTTGTTCGGATTAATCAGTTATCTACATATTCGGCATAAGATTTCTAGTTACCACACTCATCGCAAAAAGTATTACTAGAGCTTTTTGTGACAGAGCTCATCCGGGGCAGACTACGTCCAGGCTTATTTCTGCCGCTTGTAGCGTTGTTACAATGTTGAGTTCCAATTTGAAGGGTGTCGGTAGTTACAGCCACATAAACCTACATCCCAGGTTGATGGACACAGAGCGGCTAGTTGCAGGACATATTCCTTGCATGCTTTGCGGAATTATGCTATACGTACCGGCGACTGTTTTCTATTCAATATCAGGTCGGCCATGTGCTTGGTGGTAGGTGATGATGCAGTCTAAGATGGTAACGTGTTATAGCAGTTAAATTTAACCTATAGCCTTTATCGGTTTCTACGCGATCATACTGGAACGCTAAACCGCTTGGTGGCAACGTCTTTGTCAGGTAACTAGCTGCGGCCAAAGCCAGGACAGACCAGAGAAAATTTTAAAAGACGGGAATCAATCAGACCACATCGTGAGCGGTGCGCCCGGGAGACGACTAAAAGTCTGTGGTCTACGCAAGCCCTTTTCGTGACACAAAATAAATTCTCTATAAGTGGTATTTGCGAGCGAGGACACTCTTCTGCTTAAAGAAGTTTTATGAACGATTACATCCAGCGAGTCCTCCGCCGTATAAACGACAGGGGGATGTTGTAAGTGGATAAGTAGCTCGTTATTTATTATACCTACGCCGACTTGTTCCACTATTTGTTATGCGTTGATGTAAATAAGTGGGCGGTTCGGGCTGAATAATTAATGTTTACTGTTATACCATAACACATTTGTCTTTGAGTTCACGTTTATTACTGTACCAATATGTTAACAAAAAAATATGTAAATAAAAAATAATAAAAAACGTGTACATAGTTCTACTAGTAAAGCATTTGATACATATATTGAGGGAGTTGTGTAAAAAAATGTATTCACCATTTTATGGTGGCGGCCATCTTAGATTTAAAATATGTCATAGTTTTTCTATTCTATTACAAGTGAGCTGACTGCAATGTCATCTGGTGGTGAGCGATGCAGTCTAAGATGTATGGCAGTTATATTAAGCCCATACCGCAAATCGGTTTCAACGTATCATGGTACTAGAGTGCTCAATCGCTTAGCGGCACATCTTTGTCGCTAGTGAGGTAACTAGTCACGGCCGAAGACTCGGCTATCTTGGATCAATTTTCATCAATCATAGCTAAGAATACTCCCGAATACTTAATTCACCTTTCAAACAAAAAACAAAAATAAGATGCCACACACACAAACACTCACACACACACGCTAGACACGTCCAACTTATAACACCTTGTCGTTTTTGCATCTGGATTAAAAACTGATAAAATAGTGAATATTCGCCAACCAACGTCGATATACATATTATTATAACAAATCGGAAGAGAACAATTAAATTTTCGTTTTACCAAGTTTTGGTTATACCAAGGTGTACTATTGACATTTTACTAGGCACCAACTTAAAAAATGTTGTACAAAATATTTATCTCTTACTTTTTAGTTGAATAACAAAGTCATTTGCTTTTTAATTGTAATATGACAAAGACGATTTTTTTTTACAAATCCGGTGGTAAATGCGTAATTCCAAGTAATTATATGCCAAAAATCAAGTTTTTTCCTTTTACGCCATTGGTTGCCTGGAAGAAATCGCTATGTAGCGATAAGGCCACCAAATTGTACTCTCTTGATATGTATTTATATCTTTGTAACTACTTTTTTTTCTTTGGTGTACAATAAAAGTGTATTCATTCATTCATTTATTGGTTGCTTTGCTAGGGTGTGAAGGATGGACAAACAAATACACTTTCATATTTATAATTTACATAATTATACTACACATGCCGTGGTCATTTGTAGATGGTTTCAATTTTCTCTTTTACCGTTGTTATTTTCATTAAAACATTGATCGTGCCCAGTTTAATGGTCCAAAAAAAAGGATTACAGTATTAAGGTTAAATAAAAAATGTGTACATCGCAGTGATAATAGGCTGGTGGTAATCAGTATAAACCTCTATCGGTAATTTCTAACTCAGATTACTCTATCAGTATTGCCATCTCGCAAACCCAATTCTCGCCGCGCGATTTTCCCTTAAAATATTCACAGCGATAGTTGGCAACAGATGCTCCTTCCCCAGGATTTGCATAAACGGTATAGAGCCTGAACTTCGGGGTAATTTAAGTAATGGAGGTAGCGTAACACCGAATTTTTCATCGCGGCATTAAATTTTTGAAAGCGAAAATACCTTTACTGTGAATTTTCTCTTCTTCTTTAGCGATAATTTCAGGAAGTACTTTCTAGATTTTCTTTTGATTCAAAGATTTATTATTAGGGTTGCGTATCTCATCGTGAAAAATGATACTTATATTAAATTTAAAGTTAGGCGACCCAATAAAGGACAACGTAAATACAACGTAAATTTTCAGGATTCGTTTCGAGGCAAAGTAGAAATTCGAAATAATTGAAAGGACATTGGTTTTTATTCCAATTGTATTTGTAGTATAATTCCCATTCTATAAGTGTTATGCATTATTTATAACATTAACTCTTTGATTATATTTTAAACATTCTAAGTAAAAACGTTTTATAATAGCGATAAAAAAGGTTAAAACATTAAGTGTTTTATTATAACGCATTATCTAGTTAAATAAAGTTTATTTAAATATCACAAAAAATAAATTTCCACATAATTATAGAAATGGACATAATAAACATAATTTAGTTTGGAATACTAATAGACTCTTTATCGGACAACCAAGCTTCACTCAACATTAAAATTTAAGATTTTGTACAGTTAAATTGAATCAATTAAATCACCGGAATGAGCCCGCAAACTTTGACAATTGAAAGAGTACATTGTCAAACGGTTGTCGGTTATTTGTTTTGGTGTGCGCGCGCATCGTAAAAATTTACTCTCATCATTTTTCCCAAACACGCCAAAAGAAGTATAACTTCAATGACACTTGCTTCAACGGTAAAGGAAAACCTTAGAGTCTCCATAATGTTCTTAAAGGTGTGTAAAAATCACCAATCCTCGCTGGCCCAGCGTGATCGACTACGGGCTCAACCCTTTCTCACTGTCGGAGGAGATCCGTGCCCTATAGTGGGCCGGTAATGGATTGATATGATGATGACGATATATTTGTCTGATGTTCCTTACACGGCTTCAGTGGCAAGTTACCACCCTACCGGAAAAGACGTGCCGCCAAGCCTTTGAGCGGTCCACTACTGGTGTTTAATACAACTGCCATAGCCTGTTATCATCTTAGATTGCACCATTACGAGAAACAGCTCGCTTCTATCTTGACATACTGGAACTCGTACTGGAAACCAAGAACAAAGTTTTTACAACGTTAGGAAAAGCTTTTATGGGTAAGCTGAAATAGAGTAGTGTATAAAACTGCACAAAACTAGTTATTAAAACACTCATGAGAAACTATTTTATTAAAAACCTTCCAGATAATATTATTTGTAATTAAATGGAAACGATTTTCATCCATAATATCATTGAGATAAGTTTTATATTAGCATAATTATGCATTCTATACGTTAGGTATTTCATTTGTGTACGTTGTTCGTTAATTATAATGCGAATTGTGAAATAACGACAAGTCGCCCGGGGCGCTGTGTCCGACATAAAGCGTTTATCCCGAGTGCTTGTTGTGTTTTAATTCCAATCTAGTTCACTGTGCAGCGGGACTCAGTCTATGCGTATCTATTTAATCACATTATTTTTAATAAGGTTTTGAAATAAAATACTTTCATTCCTCTACACTCAGAGTATACTGTACAACGTGTAACAGAATAACTATATAATATTGTAGGATGCATCAGTATATTTCATAAGTAATCACCCACAATATGTAAAAGTATTAAATCAAAAGAAGCATATTAATTTTTTCATACAAACTAATTCAAAACATTTCAAGTGTTTACTTATGACGACCCTATTGAAGATAAAAGACCGACACGTGCATAGTACGTATCGGTCTATATAATAAAGTGTCAGGAGTCACATGATTTAATTTTTGCCTGTGATGATAGGGCTGTATCTGATTTCTTACAGTATAAACTATGGCAGTGGTAAATAAAATAAATAAAAATAAACATAATATACTCCATACCGAGCTGGTGTGGAGAAGCATTACCACTATTTATTTCTGCCACTAAGCAGCATAGAAGGGTTTTTTGTACATTAAATTACTGCTATCATTTCTTACGTAGCAAGTAAGCTTACCATATACTAGACTACACAAGTAGTACAAAAAAGAAAATAATGTGGTAAAAAATTAATGTTTTTACACAAATGTTTTTTTTATAATACAGTAATATGGTGGGAGTTAATAGCAGAAACACAGTTTTGTACTAATACAGTTGTTACTGTTCCTTAGATTATAAGGTAGGTTGTCTGGTAGAAATCGCTATTAAGCGATAAGGCCGCCTATTGTACCTTTTCTTTCTTTATTTAAATTGTGTTTTTTTTAATTACTTTGTCATTGGTGTACGTATTCTTATTAAGTTATTAAATTAAGACGTGTACAACAAACCTTATGTATCTATCTTCGTATTTTCTTGGGTACGACCTACAGCTTGAACTGCAAAGATATTTGCCTTAGCCGAGTGGAAACGGCCAGTTGTATTATATTTGAAATCACATTTTTTTGAACAGACAATTTAAATAAATTAATGAAACAATCATACAAAATGTAACCATTAATCATCATATATCAGCGGCTTACGACACGTTTGTCGTCAGTCCACCTATTCGGGATTCTAATAACGCTTCGCTTACGGGTGCGTTCGCCATTTCAATGCCTTGGGTGCATCGGTCTTCCAAGCTATACCTCTTTTAGCTCGAGCTACGAAATTTGTTGTCCGGTATTCAGCAATTCCTATAATAATATATTAGTTGTTAGCACTCAATGTTGGTCTTTCCTTTTGTTAACAATTTATAAAACCTCTAACTTCTATTCCCAGGTAAGCATTTTCCTTCTTTTTATTGAAGTTGTATTTGTGAAAACTTATATAATATAACAGCTATACTTTACAACTTAACTTATTGTTCTTCTATTTTCTGTTCTTATCTGTAAGTTTAACAAACTGATCAAATAAATAATATTGTGTTCCCAATTGCTATTACAGCTTTGCAGCTACTTTAACTATGTCGGTAATTACTGGAATATAAAGTGGAAAAAGGATCTTCTTAACAAAATATGGCGTAAGTATTTCGTACGCCATTCTAAACTCGCTTAACGTTGAAAATTTATTTACTTGAAATCATAAAACAAACCGTATTGTTTGTATCATCATCATCACCATCACTTAACCGATTGAAGTCCACTGCTGCACATAAGTCTTTTGTAGGAGTTCCAAAAACCACGGTCCTGGGCTGCTTGTTTCCAGCGGCTTTCAGCGACTCGTTTGATGTCGTCGATCCACCTCGTTGGGGGCCGACCCACGCTACGTTTACGGGTGCGGGGTCGCTGGGTCGCTGTTCGCACCTTGAAACCCCAACGTCCATCGGTTCCCCGAGCTATCTGGTACCATTTCCACTTCAGCTTTGCTACTCGCTGAGCTATTTAGGTAACACTGGTTCTTCTACAGATCTGTTCATTTCTGATTTGATCACGTAAGATACTCCCAACATTGCTCTCTCCATCGCCCGCTGAGTGACTCTGAGCCTTGTTTTGGGGCCCATAGTAAACGAGCACGTGTCAGAGACGTAAGTCATGCCGCCGATAATTGATTAATAATAATGATGTTTGTGAGGATAAATTAAAATCATCATGATCTTTCAACTAGTACTCCCTCTGGTCAAACATCGGGCTTGTGAAGAGTAGCTTCTTTACTAATCAGCACGTATTGCTGATTGGTAAAGAATCTTGCTAGATAAATGGTTTTATTATTCATTTTACGAAAACCATAAAAGTTTTCGGGACGTGCAAACTCCCGCTAGGGCTGTGAGCTGTAAATACCTCTCAAACAAGCCCCAGTGCCAATATGTAACCAACCTCGCTATTAAATCCAAAATCTCTAACGCACACTCGAAATAATCGAAAAACTATCCTGTATCACACTGCCATTCGAATGTTAATTGTAAATCTGTGCAGATAAGGCTTAAATTCTAGTGCTTGAAACATCACATAAAGTTTGAGTCGTCTGGAGGGCTTTAATAAAGTTTTTGTTTATATTTCGCCCTGCCGAGTCGCCCCGGCTACACACGAGTGGCTTTAAGTATTAAAATGAATATAGTAACCTTTTATAATCAAATTCTAAGAAAAGCGAATATCCTAAATTCAGCACATTTTCTCTTTGAGTAATAATGTATAAGGTTCGTACTAGAGACGAAAACAAGTTTAATGCCACTTTTAATGGCAAGGCCTACATGTAAACTAGTAAATCGGTGATGCTTTCTTTCTTAAACTGAATCTCAAGATGCCTTATAGTTCGTGAAATACTAAAGTGTAAACGTAATCAACTCAAACAAACGCAATACGCAGCATATTTCTGAGACGCTACAGTTTTTAGTTGCTGTTTTGAAAATAGCCTAATGGGACGATGGGTCGTAAGGCAATACAAATTTAATCTCATATTTTTAATAATTCAAATTTCAAATTCAAAATTCATTTATTTCAAGTAGGCCTAATATAAGCACTTTTGAAACGTCAAGTCTGTCTGTTTGTAGTGATTCTACCACCGGTTCGGAAGGCAGATTCTACCGAGAAGAAGCCGGCAAGAAACTCAGCAGTTGCTCTTTTCCAACATCAACAATTTACATTTTGTATTTTAACATTCATTTTTCTATCTTGTGAGAGCTGAAAGCGGAGCCGGATGCTTCCAAGCAACCTTGTCATTAAAAAATTCATTAATTGTATAGTAACCTCGCTCTAATAAATGTGTTTTAACAAATTCTTTAAACTTGTGCATTGGCAGTTCCAAAATCACCTTAGGAATCATATTATAAAAGCGTATACTCAATCCCACAAACGATCCCTGTACCTTACGCAGACGATATGCAGATGACACTAATTTATGACCATTTCTTGTAAGTCGACTGTTTATGTCCACTTTTTGTTTATAAAGACTAATATGTTGTCTTACAAATACTATATTGTTATAAATATATTGTGAAGCTACAGTAAGTATGCCTATTTCTTTAAACTTCTCACGGAGGGATTCGCGTGATTTAAGTTTATATATTGACCGTACAGCTCTTTTCTGCAATATAAATATAGTTTCGATATCAGCTGCTTTACCCCATAACAAGATTCCATAGGTCATAACACTATGAAAGTACGCAAAATAAACTAGCCTAGCTATTTCAACGTCAGTAATCTGTCTAATTTTTCTGACTGCGTAGGCAGCCGAGCTTAGTTTACCCGCTAGTGAATCTATATGGGCACCCCACTGTAGCTTATTATCCAAGGTCACGCCCAGAAAAACTGTGGAAGTCTCTATTTTCACCATTTATCATTATATTTTTATCAATTTTTTTTACATTTGGTAAGATAAATTCGACACACTTTGTTTTTTTTGCATTTAAAAGTAAGTTGTTAACTGTAAACCAGTGCGACACATGCGACATAACACGGTTTACTTCGTCAGAGTTATCTTTACTCCTATCAGTCTTAAAAATTAGAGATGTATCATCTGCAAACAATACAATGTCGCATGTTCCTCTGACATGGTACGGTAGATCATTTATATACACTAAAAATGGAAAAGGACCCAAAATCGAGCCTTGTGGGACACCCATTGAGGTATTTGAACCCTGAGACTTTGCATCATTTATGCAAACTCTTTGGGTTCTATTGCTGAGATAAGAGGCAACCAAATTTAGTGCAACGTTTTGGATACCATAGTGGCTTAGCTTAAGAAGCAAGGTTTTATGATCAACACAATCGAAAGCTTTAGATAGATCACAAAAAACACCCATGGTGTTCTGTGAACATTCCCAGGCATCATAAACATGTTTTATAAGTTTAGCGCCTGCGTCCGTTGTGCTACGACCTTTAGTGAAGCCATACTGCTCAGGGTGTAGTAAGTTATTTACATTAAAATGATATAAGAGTTGATTTAATATAATTTTTTCAAATATCTTACTAAGAGCTGGTAAGATTGAGATAGGTCTGTAATTGTTTATATCATTTTTATTACCAGATTTAAATAGAGGAATGAGTTTACTATGTTTCATTAGGTTCGGGAAAGTACCTAAATCAACACATTCATTGAAAATTATGGCTAAAAGAGGAGCAATGACGTCAATAATTTGAGATATTACCTTTACCGACATTCCCCATATATCACCTGTTTTCTTTAATTTTAACAACTTGAAGTTTTTACTGATATCCGATGCATCTATATGTTTGAAATGAAATAAAACTTTGCACTCATTAATGTTGCCTCTTAATAAATTCTGAGCTGCAGTAGGTGAGGAATTTAGTGAATCTGTTAACAAAATAGGAATATTCTGAAAAAAGTTTTCAAAAGTACTTGCAACTTCTGCATCAGTAGTTACCATATTATTATTAATAATTAATTCAAAATTTCCGTCTCGAGATTTAGTTTTCCCAGATTCATTATTAACAATTTTCCAGGTTGTTTGTATTTTGTTTTCAGATTTTACTATCCGATCTTTAATGTATAGCGACTTAGCTTGTCTACAAACATTTTTAAATGTTTTGGAGTAACTTTTTACATATTCAAGGAAGGTTGGAGTCTGATTGTATTGTTTTTCATCATATAGCTCATACAACTTATCCCTGCTTTTGTAAATGCCTATTGTCGCCCAATCACTAAACCTCATTTTTTTATTAGAATCTATGTATTTAAAAGTAAATACTTTATTAAATGCACTTTCTATTTCATTGAAAAGCGTACGATAAAGATTATCGGGATGACAGTTTTCAAAAAAGAGAGCAGGAATTTTGGCTGATATTTCACCTTCAAATCGCGTCAGTTTACTCTGAGTTATCGGCCTGTACTTAACAATATGTTTATTTCTATTTGTAACAACAACAGTAATTTGTTGGCCACAATGATCTGACCTTAAATTGTTTAATATCGATTTACCTAAGATATCACAGTTAAAATAAATATTATCTAAACAAGATGCTGAAGTTGCTGTGATTCTAGTAGGTTCATCGAAAGCATTATTCAAATTAAAGCATTTAAATAAGTTTAACAACCTAGTCGTAGTAGTATTATGTAATAAGATATCAACATTGAAATCCCCGCATACTATTACATTTTTAGTAGACATACACAATCGCTTAAGGACATCTTCCATTACATCCTCGAATTGGTTGAAATCACCTGAGGGGGGATGGTACACACACACTATTATAAAACGCTCCAGCTCCACACAAGACAGTTCAATTATGCGCTCCACAGAAAGACTAACTATATCTTTTCGCTCCTTATATGTTATATTATTGCGTACAAAAATTAAGGATCCACCATGAATAGCAGTCTTTCTAAAGAACACACTTGACATTTTGAAGTTATTGATGTTAACTGCTATTTGTGCTCCAGTGAGCCAATGCTCAGTTATACACAATAAATAAATAAATAAATAAATAAATAAATATACTACGACAATACACACATCGCAATCTAGCCCCAAAGTAAGCGTAGCTTGTGTTATGGGTACTAAGATAACTGATGAATATTTTTATAAATAATATACATAAAATACTTATAATATACAGATAAACACCCAGACACTGAAAAACTTTCATGTTCATCACACAAACACTTTCCAGTCGTGGGAATCGAACCCACGGCCTTTGACTCAGAAAGCAGGGTCGCTGCAAACTGCGCCAATGGACCGTCAATATGTGTATATTGAATTTTTCAACAAACAGTTCTATTTCTAATTCTTTGCCGGTGAAGCTCTGTATGTTTTGATGTACAATGTTCATATTACAGAGCTTCCCCGTTGTCTCACTGTCTAGTTTAAATAACTATTTGAATTAATTATAGTACTAGAACAAGTACTAGGGTCAATATTAGAAATATTGGTGGTACTTGAAGTACAATATGTAGAGGTGTCAATAGACTTAGTTACAATACTTGTAACAGTATCATTTAAGTTGTAAGCTAGTAAAGATGCCAAGTGATGCTTACTTTTCTTAGATAAAATTTAACTATCTCTAGACAATAGGGATGACATGGATTTATTGATGTCAAAATAAAAAACTGCGTCACTATGACGGCATGTCAGGTTATAAATTAATAAATTTAAATTATAAATATGTTCATTCTGCTTTGATCTAAATGTGCCACAGTAAGGAAAGGCACACATAACGAATTTACATTGAGTTTTACTATGTAAAGCTAGTAATTTATCAATGCATCTTATAATTTGATGCTTTTTGACATTCAAACTGTCTCCTATTAAGAGAACAACGTTTTTATTTACATCTAAATAGTCACTATTCAAACTATTAATAAGATAATCGAAACTAGCCCCCGGTGAACATCTATTAGTCACTGAGTGATCAAGGTAATGGTTCATAATAGGTCCAAAACCTTTACCTAACATGTCGGAAAATATAATTGTCTGTTTTTCAGGCATACTTTTTAATAAAGGTGAAGGGTCTGGTATGACAGTTGTGCACTGCTCCAGGCATGTTTCTAATTGGTTGGAAGATACTGTATCACATAATTTTAGGTTAGTCATAGGTATCTCATGAGTACAGTTACATTTATTTGCTAAAGACTCAAAGCGAGCCATGTTGTAGGTACCTAGGGCTAGCAACTCATCAGCTGCCAGAGTTTGTTCATCAATCTGCCTTTGTGATAGCTCATATTTAATGGTAATACATTTAATAAATATATATTTGATATTTCCTCTAAGTTTTGTAACCACCATCATCATCATGTCAGCCATTGGACGTCTACTGCTGGCAGAGGTCGAGTTCCAAATACCATGGTCCTTCCGCTTTGGTCCAGAATCCCTGTGCGACTAGGATTATGACATCAATCCACCTCGTCAGGGGTCTACGTTAACGCTGCGTTTACCAGTGCGAGGTCGCCATTCCAGCACCTTGGGATTCCAACGTCCATCGGTTCTCCGAGCTACGTGGACTGACTATTACCACTTCAGCAACGCGACTCATTATCGGTAACGCTGGTTCTTTTACGGATCTCCTCATCCCTCATTCATTCCTCAGTCACGTAGCGATACTCCAAGCTCTCTCTATCGCCCGCTGAGTGGCTCAGAGACTGCTTATGAGGCCTTTAGTTAGCGACCACGTTTCAGAGCCATAGGTCATTAGCAACACGCACTGTTCGAAGGCTTTGGTCCTCAGGTACTGAGTTATTTTGGACGAGAAGATGACACGCAGTTTTCCAACCGCTGCCCATCCGATTTGGATTTCTAGGTTCACCTCACGGTCTTTCTTGTAGAAACACTAAATAAACTATTGTTTGTTTCTAAGATGACCTGAAAACCTTAAGATCTAAACCGTGATAAATGATAGTAAGACCAAGACAATCCTTGACGTCTGTTATATTATTGAATGTCATCAAACTACCCAAGGTAGTACAATTTGATGGAATTTAGTTCGGAGCGCCAACGCCAATTAAAATGGGACAAGGCTAGGTTTATATTATATACAGCCTCCATCTATCGTTAGATCTAGGTATATAGAGCTTAGACCAACCACGCAAACGTAAACTGTGTTCGTATATTGTATACAAATTATTTGTAGCATATAAGCGAAACTAAAACGTCTTCTCTTTATGCCGTGTGCAGCTGAGCTGTCAAAGGTAATAGGGCAAACCCAGCTTTGCCCCGCTTCCTTGCCCCGCTCGTTTGAACATTCCCCTTTTGCAAATATCTTCTGAATCTGTGAAATGTATTTTATGGGTTAAAATTCCAAGGTCAATCCCCGGAAAGCAACTCTGACTTTTTGGAGTTTAAGATATACGTTTTAAGCATTTCAGTTTTTTTTTAAAAAAAAAAAAAAAAAAAATTCAGTTTCGCTTGTTTCAATGGTAAGAAAATAATATTGTGAGAAAATCTGTAGGCGTAAGTGTCATCAACGTTCTTGAAGGCGCGTTATGTCTACCAAGTTTATGTAACTCAGACACCGTGAGATATCTCTGCATCTACATATATGTCTAGGGTCTCATACAAGGCTGGAGTATTAAAATTGGAGTTGTACTTATATCGAAATACCCACAAACGCAATGAACATTGGTTTTTATTTTTTCTTCGTTTATTTGCATTAAACATGGGTTATATCATTAGTGGTAAATAGGTACAAAATTAAATTAACTTTAAATTCAAGTGGGCAATTTATTTATATTTAATATTAATTCATTTAGTTTTAGTTTCAATCATAAAATTAGGTAAATGTCAACGTCTTAGTCAACTGAAAAATGTCTACTTATCAAGTAAAGTTAAGAAATATCTATTTATTAGTCAAATTAATCATTAATGTCAATTTTGTCAAAATAATTATTAATGTCATATTATAAATCAAAGTCAGGTTGTGAATCAAAACAATTTAAATTTTTTTTGAAAACTATTATTAATTAAAGAATTATCAGCGAACTTGTTAAAATTTCTTATAATTGTAATAAAATATTCAGCAAATATCAATTTATAGTTACAATCAAAAGTTTAATTAATTTATAAGATTATTGTAACACATGCTTTTTTCCATACTATGCTGGCAGGTTTCTATAAAAGAATATAACTGTTGCCTAAAAGGAATGTATTCTAAACCGCATTTCATACTCTATTTAACTAGAAACTAACGCGCCGGGATGTTTTAACGTTATTGATGTTATTGCCTCGTTATTGGCTGCGATTCGCTCGTTAGCCGCTCCAGTCCAACGCTGGGTAATGAGTAATAACATAACATTTAATAATTGCGGTCGGTTATCGTTACGTTTTTGCGGTTTTTGTGTTCGGTCGAGCGGATAATCGTTTGAAAATGTTTGGTTTAATTTATTTGTAAACTATTATTTCAATACTCTGAAACTAAACCGTCTTATCTGTGGAAACCTGTTATTAGTTTTAAGTCAACCAATTTGTAAACTATTTATTATTTACAACTGTTGGTTTTTCAAATAAAGAAAAATAAATAAAATAAAATAAAGATGGTAGTGCTGAATTATAGTCGTGAGCGCTGTTGTCTCTCTGTTATGAGTGAGAGGACCCGAGTTCAATCACTGGCAGGGGCAATAAGGGAATTTATAATAGGTATTTTGAATTTTCTACGATCTGGTGGGAGGCTTTGCCGCATAGTGATTTAGCGATCCAGTACTGCGTATATTTATACCGATTAGAGGTATCGGGTTGAATATAACTACGAAACCCGTTACAGTTTAGCCCGCTACCACAGAATTGAGAACATACAGAATCCGTGTACATGATATATATTGAAGCATGAAAAGCCACACAACTTTCGTAGGGTTACTCGAACAGGCGGCTTTTTACTTCATTCATTTAGCAGTTAACAGTAATTTTTTTTACCTCTAATGTTCTAAACGATTACCATAAAGTGAGGAAAATGGGAAATGTTTGTGAACTATCAACATTCCGCGGGTGTGAAGTGAGACGGGCTCGGGCGGCTTTGTTTTTTGGGAACAATGCATTGCATGCAATAATGGCTCGATGAGGATTCTGTATTTTCTTAATTCTGTGGACGCTACCACCTTAGACTCACCAAATTTTTAGAAACTTGTATTAAACAAAAGTCGCTCCAAACTACGAAACAGATTTTAATGCAGTTTTTCAGCAATACATAGACTGATTTAAGAGAAGGTTTATATGTAGTAAGCATGCATATGCATACATAAAAGAGAAAAGGTAAAAATACTAAAATTTTAACAATTATAAAATCACTTGCTGCAACGGTGAAGGAAAACATCATGAGGAAACCAAACCAAAGGTGTGTGGAGTCCACCAATTCGCATTTGGCCAAAGTGGTGGCCTTAACCCCTTCTCATTGAGAGAGCAGAACCCTGCCCTGTAGTGGGCCGGTAATGGGTTGATGTGATGATGATGACGATTAAGCTTCTTCATTGCAAACGCTGACTAAACCTTACGGGATAGATTATTCACTCTAAACTGCCCCACATAACTATCTTCATCCTAGCTGTGCGAAGTAGGAGCGGTTTGCTAGTATAAAATATATAAACTTATTTGATAGATAGATAATTGAATTGTCTCGTTGGATAATAAATTTAAAAAAAAGTAACGGCACGCTAATTAACGATATTCATGTAATAAAGATGTATTGTAATAAAAAACGAGAACGTAATAAACGATCACGCTTTCAAAGTAGCGCGGGAAATGCAATTTGTGAATTCTGGAAGTCCTCTTGACCCACATTCATAACTAGCTCCCGGCCCGCCAGAGAGCGTGCGTGCATGCACGGAGCTCGCGAACAACATGGCCTGAGTACCTCGTAATTGTATCTTATCCTTAGATTTTCCTAATTGGCGCAACGGTTAGCTGTGAATTTAAGCAGGAGGGGCAGGGGCAATTTGGGAATTCATTCAATTCATTCATTCATTTCTGAATTTTCTCTGGTCTGGTCTGGTGGCACGCTTTGGCCGTGGCTAGTTACCACCCTACCGACAAAGACGTGCCGCTAAGCGATTTAGTGTTCCGGTGCGATGTCGTGTAAAAACCGATTAAGGGTAAGACCATACTCCCTAACAGGTTAGCCCGCTTCCATCTTAGACTGCATCATCACTTACCACCTCGTAGAGGTTGTAGTCAAGGTCTAACTTGTAGTAAAATAAAAAAAAATTATGAACAAACTACTAACAACACATTGTGATGAAATTATTGACCTTGAGTCATTTCACTGTTATTGTACTCGTAGTTATAATTGAAAGTTATTCCTACTACAAAAATATTACTATCACCTCGCTACATTGCTTTTGTAACCATGTCCTTTGAAGCCATTTTCTGCCTGATAAAAGATTGCAAATGTTGATTTTGGTAAAGATCAACTACTGAGTTTCTTGCCGGCTCTTCTCGGTAGAATCTGCTTTCCGAACCGGTGGTAGTGTTACTACAAACAGACAAACTTGACTTATATACAGGGTTACTGGAAATTCGATACATTCCTTTGGAGGGACAGAAGTAGAGCTCATTTGCGATAGATTTTGTCATGTGGTCCACTAGCCGTTAGTGATTCGTTTTTGAGATATTTCAATTTTTGTGTTTTTTGGCAAAAAAAAAATTGTACCTAAGAATAATGTCCAATTTTAACCATTTTGCAGGCCGACTTGAAATAAATGAATCATAAATTTGAAAATTGCCTTGTACAAAGTCTAATTATAATGAATAAATGACAATAGGAAGTGCCACAGCTTTTTACTTCTGGTTTGAGAAAAAACAAAGAAAAGTGTTTTGCACCTTTCTTTAATCCAAATACTTCACGACTGCGAATCCAACTTTTTAAGTATATTTTATTACTATTATAATTTACTATTATTAAGTTTTTTTATATAAATATATTACTATTTATAAAAAAAAAAACTTAATAATGATTATTACAATTTAAAAAAGAAAACCTTTTACTTTATATTATTTTGAATTAATTGTGTGTCTACCAATAAAAGAAAGAATGAAATATATTAAAAACGGGGGATATTTGCCAGTCTGTCTGCGCTCGAGCTGTTGTAACAGCTCTCAGAAAAGTAATAACTTTATGAAAAATCTGGTGCTCCGCAACCGCCATTACTGGAATTAGCTCAAAATTCAGATTTTACAACGTTTGATGCAAATCCTCGCGGCGACGGCATCTGCTGCCAACGTGCGCTGTGAATATTTGACGAGCGACGCACGTAGCGGCATCACTCTCGGGAGACTGAGTTTATTAATCTTATGTATACAAATAAGTAAAATTTATGTATATCAGTTTACATCTCAACTTCCCTATTGCCTAAGTAAAAAAACAAAAAAATTAGTGTCCATCAAAATATAACAAAACTTGAAAAGAAAATGGACTTTAACAATATGAATATTAGAGGCAAAAATAAACTCGTTGTTCCACTGACGGCCTAATTTTATGTAGCCTAGTATACGATATTATAAATGTGATACGATATGATAGTGTTTTTTTTTTCTACCCCTTTCACGCAGCAATGGAGAAATGAATTAGTGTGATTTGGCATAAAGATGATCGGAAAGTACCTAAGGTAGTTTTATTACTTGGCTGTTGTGTTATTATTCATTACCTAACTTCGCCATACTACTTAGGAGCAGCGGTGTGGGTATAGGTTCTAAATCCCTTTCTCCTATTAACAGGGAAGCTTATGTACAGCAGTAGAGTATTATTTCGGTGACAATGTATTCTAACTTATTTCTCCTTTTCAAAGCACAAATACATTAGGCTTTGCAAACAAAATAAATATTTTCTTTTCATTACGTCCTGAACGAAATCCTTTGACGCACATACGATGTTATAAACGAAGGCGTAAAATTCGTGATTTATACGAGCTTTGAGGCAGTACTCCATCAAAGTTAATAAGCGCAAAAATAAAAACTATTTACCATCTGCGATCTGACAGTACTGCTAAACATTTTTTTTATTCCATTACGAGTAGTCCTTCACCGCAATCTCACTTGGTGGAAATTTATGATGCAGTCCAAGCTGGTAGCGGGCTAACCTTTTAGGGTGATAGCAGTTATATTAAACCTCTAATCGGTTCCTGCACGACCAGAGAAAATTCAGAAATTATAAATTCCATATTGCCCCTGCAGAGGAGCAAACTAATCGGAGCATGCTCAGGAGATGTTGACTCTACAATGAATAATAAGTAGTTGTATAGTCAACATCTCCTGAGGAGGTTCCGGTTTCGGAGCGAAACGTGCGTAGAGGGTATATTGCGGAAGATATGTTGGGTGTGGAGTATAAGGCTTCAATCCTTATACTCCACACCCAACATATCACCCAATTATAAAATACACCACACAGATTGTCCTTTTTTCGCGGAGTTTAGCGAATTAAGTATACATTTTTTTATTATTTGTATATAGAAATACAATTTCTGTAATTTTAATCTTTTTATCTTACGGTTCAAGCTCAGCTCGCCTACAGACAGAAGGACAAATAAATCGCCTCTCTTCTCATAGTTACTTGAATATCGTGATGAAGCAGTCTAAGATGGTAGTGGGCTAACCTGTTAGGGTGTATGGTAGTCATACCCCTTATCGGTTTCTGCGCGACATCGCACCAGAACACTAACGCACTTAACAGCAAGTTTTCGTCGGTAGGGCGGTAACTAGCCATGGCCAAAGTCCCAGACCAGACCAGAGAAAATTCAGAAATTGCACCCGAAACCTCCTGCTTAAATTCACAGCGCTCTTTGCTGCGCCAAAGATCGTCAAAGAAGGCATTATCACATGTGATCATAATTAAAATTAAATTTACATTGTAGCCTACCAATCCGCCTTATAGCAGCGTGACGGGACTAAAACTTCTTTAGAGCATCATCATCATCGTTAAAATCAGCCTATTAAAGTGTCTCTTGGACCAGTTGGACTTCAATCCTCCACAGTGGAAAAATATCCTAACATTATGTAACATTTACGTACATATCAATTCCATGAAAAGTGGGTGACCTTATTGCGTAGGATTGGAAAAGTTTCATAAATTTCTAGACCAAACTCATTTTCTTCCTAAGGTCTAATACAGACCATCGACTTACTCCCAATGTTAAATTGACTAATTTAATTCATAATCTTAAGATGGCAGATTGAATTTAGTATATAATCCTTATATACTACTTAATATAAAAACAAGGAGGGATTTGCATTTAGCTTTATTACTTTTTGGAGTATTAAAGTTCCAGCAGCCTGTATGAAAAACTCGCGTGTTTGAAAACTTCGGACACAGGGCAAGTCGTACATGGACTCTTAAAATGCCGTGACATTTAAACCTGCTTTTCGTTAAATTCGTGGTTACTAAATGTTGGAACGATTTACCTCCGCCATTTTAAGACAAGAGCATGTCCAAACTCTCTTTTAAAAAGAAATTAATAAAATATCTTTTGCAAATCTCTCCTTCGTGTGTCTATATCTATTTTTTTTTTTATTAATTATTACACATTTCTTTATTTTTTTTTTAATTACATAATAGTTGAATTATGTACGCATGGTTATTAAGCGGAGCTCTGTTTGTGCCTACCAAACGTCACGTCTGGCTTCACAGAAGATCAGCGCTGTGTCTTAACAGACAAAGCAAACATGCTGAGTAAAGACCATTTTGGGATCACACCGTAATTTTGGTGTGTGTATATCCAAATAAAAGTATTACACTACTAGTTATTAAATTTAGTAGTCTACTACTAGTAGTAGTACACTACTAAATTTAATAAACCTTGGTAACTTAACAAATATCACTTGGTGTAACGGCCAAGGTCAGCGTGGTGTTCTACAGCTTAAGCAATTTTCATTGTAGAAGGAGACCCGTGCCCTTGGACCAGTAATGGATTAAAAATAAAAATAAAATAATAACAATAAATCGCCCTAGATTGGTATCTGACAATGGTGAACACATTTGTATTATAGTTTAATCTTGCTAAATGGTCAATTCTAAAAGTAATGCTATTCTTCTCACAAACTACCTTTCAAGTACATTGTTAGTCTTGACAATTTTGTCAAAGCTTATTTTAGAAAGTTATGTGTTCACCAGAATTTAGGAAAATTGGCAGATTTTTATTGGTGAGCTACCAATAATTTTTAAATTAGACTTTTTTATTTGGTCGTACGACTACATGCAACAATGCCACAAGTTAATAAACATTAATGCAAAATATTTTACGAATATTTTATCCTAACTATTTTGTTATTTTGTTGAATAGTGCCTGTTTAGATAAATTAATGACAATATATTGTGCGGGTGTACAATTTAAGTTATTTATTATCATAACATACATTTTTACGCTTTTATACAAGAAAGCGATGCTCTAGAATATAATACGCTAGATATTGTTGGTCAGATTCTTTGATGTCGTGCGTCTGTGCTGGACCTAATAGTAGGTTATATACATCCAGACAACTCCAGACAAGACTGAGATTGTTTAAATTTTTATAACAAGTATCAAAATTTCATTACAGCGTCGTAGCTCAATTTGTCCAACGTAAAACTTAAGCCGACAATTTATTTCGTGGCCGCGAGTTTATTCCGCTTTCTTTCTAGAAAATGCTAAAAATAAACAAAACTTAATCCGACTTTATTACCCGACCCGCGTTTCTCTTTTCACTAAGAGGCATAACAGTATTTAATCTGACTCATTTACATGTATTAGCGTAAGGAATTTACGTAAAGTTTTAATTGTCGACGGCTTATTTACTGACTGTAATAAGGTAATGCAAATAGAGTTGTATCGTGTGATTGATAGACGTTAGTTAGCGGAATACCTCGAGTTACTACACGGAACACAAGTACTAATTACTTCGCTACAAACTGTACAAAGAAGTATTATACCGCAGGTGGGATAGCACTCGCACGCGATCCTTTTTTGAACGGAAAAAGCGTTTTTTTATATTAATATTTTGACGGCTACGGATTTATGGTATGGTGTGATTGTATGTGAGAAACCATTGCCTATAACCAGTGGCGGTACTACCATACAAGCCGAAAAGCCAGGCTTGCGTTACAATAAATATCTCTTTTAAATTTTTCCCGACTATTCCGAAATGAAATTAACAAAATAATTAAAACTTGATAACAATGAGGATATAAATACAATGTTTTAACTTTTGCTTAATAATGTATATACTCTTTGTCTACTTTACTGCAAGCACTACCTTACTCTGGCAGGTAGTCTCTGTGGTCGCAACCAGCCGAACGGCGCGGCGCCGCGCCGAACTATCACTATCGCGCTATTCGCGTGTCTTCGTACGCGATCGGAGGCCCCGCTTTGTCTAGCTTACACTCATTTGCTTATATGGGGCTTTTATTTTACTGCTCTCTCTCATAGAAATTTCAATGTATTTAGCAGAGACAATCTAGATTACTTAATAATTTAGTATGGAGATCAAATGCCAGATTGCGAGTTGAAGTTAGTGAAGATGACCAGCGAGCGAATTGAAACAACTTCACGCGTGTTATTGTTTGCGTTACAACTAGTTGACACTTGACAGATTCATTTTTATTGATTAGTAACTACTTAGTTAGTAGTTTATTATTGTTTTTTTGAGTTGAATAGTGCGTTTTACTGGTTTGTTTTCTTAAAGATTATAGTAAATATTGTTAAATATGAGCTCAATTTGTGTGCAAATTGTTTCTGTGGCGAAACCAAAAAATAATTGGCGAACAGCAGGTAAATTTTTGCATTTTTTTTTTCTAATGAAAATAATGGTTTGAACGTGGCTGGTAAATTACCAGGCATTAAAGAGAGCAGAACTCAAAGAAACACTTGGGATTACTATGATTACTTTTTAATTTTAGCAAACATTGCATACAAACATATTATCATAATTCGCGTGCTGACCCTAACCGTAGTGTTTTTCAATGATTTGTTGATATGGTTTGTCATTTAGCACAACAAGAATGGTGACTTAGAGATCATGACGAGTTAAATTTGTCCTTTAGGTAACTGGGCTTGCTCAAATTCAAAACCCTAGGAACGCCACTGGCTATAACCACAGCAACACCTTGCAGGGCATGTAAGAAACACGTCCTAAAAATTGCCGCCCTGCGTCCGTCATGTGCGTCTCATAAAAAGGGTCAGAGTCATTCAGCGGTCGATGGGGAGAGCTATGCTAGGAGTATCTCTACGCGATCAAATCAGAAGTCAAAAACTGGAGAACAAGAGTTACCGACATAGCTCAGCAAGTCGCGAAGCTGAAGCGGCAATGGGCGGGCACATAGCTCGGAGAACCGATGGACGTTGGAGTCTTAACGTGTTGGAATGGAAACCCCGACCCCCAACGAGATGGACAGATGACATCAGGCGAGTCGCTGGGAGCCGCTAGAGGCCATGGATTGGAGGCTAGGGGAACTCCCTACAAAAGACCTTTGTCCAGCAGTGGCCGTCAATTGGTTGAAATTATGACGATGACGGTGTCCGTCGACCTAAAGCGTAGGGTTAAGGCGTATGAGTTCGTAATCGCACCCTTTAGACCGGAACACAGTAATGCTGCTAGGCACCAGAAAAAAGCATCGCGGTACTACTTCCCCGGACGAGCTTTGTCACAACAAGCTTTGCCACATCTCAACTCTACCTTGTTTCGAAGGTGGTTAAATTTAGATGTTAAGTTAGACGAACCGGAACACAACAATGATGTATGGCGACAGAAAAACTGATTATTTGCAGCAGAAATAAGAATGCTTGCTACTCTACTTCTTCAGCTTAAAGTTCCTTTGACGAGCTCTGTCCCGAAAGCTCTACTACGTTCAAAACAAGTTATTAGGATAAATTCCCAAATAGCTACAATGCCTATAATATTTTAAGTTTTCCCTCGATTTCTGTAGGATTCCACCAAAAGATTTTGACTTGGTGAGAGTAAGAAAACTAAGAAAGTGTATCAAATCAATAAGATTTTTCCAATCGGTTAGTAAAGGACGGAGTACTGAAGTAACAATAGTGAAATGCTCCCATTTTTTTATAGTAATAATTTACGGACCGAGCAGAATGCCTACCTGGTTCCAAGTGGCATAAACCTGGCAAAGAAAATCCATCAATCTAAGGTGTAGGTGTTAAGCCTCATGTGCCAGTTATTTCATCGGCATCAACGCCCTTCAGGCCAGAACACAGCTTAGCTGCTTAGCACCAGAAATAAGCATGGCGATATTACTTCCCCAGCCGAGTTTTGTCATAAAAAGCTCAACTACTATTATACTACTTTTCTTGGTAATGGTAAAATTTAAATGGCTACTAGATGGACCCCCCTAGGACACCCTAAAGGAGCTAAAGATCATTGTAATATTTTGTTCTGATAAATAAAGAGAACGTGTATCACGAAAATTGTACAACTTTTTCACATTATCAATGATATTTATACAATTTTA
Source organism: Pararge aegeria (assembly GCF_905163445.1). NCBI lineage: Eukaryota > Metazoa > Arthropoda > Insecta > Lepidoptera > Nymphalidae > Pararge > Pararge aegeria. The sequence continues at coordinate 16,966,973 of NC_053199.1, read as the reverse complement.
TGACATAATGTACAGTATTCGAGCGCGTGCCAAAGTTGCCGAATATCGCGTCATTGTGTATGCGCATAATTTTAGCTGCTATATGAGATTTTCTTCTTTATGACATCTTACACATTTATTCAGAAAGAATATTTTAATTAGATATATATTGTTTATAAATCAAGTAGGCAGAAATGATATCAACAGATACTAGTAGACGGACGGACGGACGGACAGGGGTATACGAGGCGCAGAAACCCTGCTTATGAATCCAAACTGTGGGATCAATTGTTTTTCAGTGTCTCGGTGTTATTATAAGTTTTGTGTATATCCTACTATCCTACTAATATTATAAATGTCAAAGTGTGGATGTTTTTTTACTCAATCATTCAAAAACTGCTAAATGGATTTTGATGAACTTTGCCATTACACGGCCATTGACATGGTAAAGAACATAGGCTACCTTTTATCGCGATTACTTAAGTAGTTGCCGAGGGAAAATTAAAAATTGTTAACGAGCGAAGCTTTAGACCCAATTTTGAAGTCCACTCAGATGAATTCGCGGGCAGAGGCTAGTTATTTATCAATATTCATCAGCTAACTTAGTACCTAGTAGCTACGCTTACTTCAGGGCTAGATGGTAATGTGTGTATTCTTCGTCGTGTCATAATATAAGTTAAAAAAAATCCCAGGAACGGAACATAAGTTTGAAGATAGAATGGAACGCCGATGTTAATTTTATATATAGTATAATTTTATTTCCTGTATATTAAGAGAATTTATCAGATCTGCGGGATAAATACAACATCTAGGTCTTCAATATACATTCATAGGTTGCACTAGACGACAATCCCGGTTGGAGCGGTGCCGTTGTAAGGAATAGACGCAATTTTAATTCGACAATTGGGTGGGTTGCCGTAGAATAGGTAGAATTTCAAAAATCCATTGCTTTAAACTAAAAACGGTGAATCAATTTAAGACCTTGGTCTTATGTGCTTTAAAATCAACTGAACGTAGCTTTTGCTCGCAGTTATTTCTGGTAAAGGTATCATCCCTAAAATGCTAGGTTAGTAAGGTACATATAAATACCTTATAATGTGTAAAAGAGTGATTTTTTAAAAGAGAGACTCGTATCTGTTTCAATCCCACCATCCCATTTCCCCTATAGGGCTGAACTGTTACAGAGAACTAATGTTGTTATTATAAAGGTGGTAGGAATAGGGTTCTTTACCTGAATGGTGCCAACGGAACCCTGTTACTATGCCTGCCGTCTGTCTTTCGATCGGTGTGATGTGTCACATAAACCGTATGTACTCAATTCACAGACTATATTTACACAGACTATTCCCGCTTTAACAAAAAGTAATCGAAATAAAATCAAGTTGATACATAAAATTGTATTTTTGATTATTTAGATATGTATGATTCCAATTTTATATAATATATTTTATTTCATGTAATAACGACTGTTTTTTTATATTTCGTTTTATAATGATATTCCTTGATGAATTCATAGTGCCCTTTTTGACATGATAACGTCTTACAATTCGATGGAGCCGGCTGCACGCACAAAAAAACATAACTCACGCGGCGTTACCTCGCTCTGAGGCGTTCCATTTAAGGCTTGAAGTGCAAGCGAGAGCGAGGAACGAGCGACAAAGAGGCACAATCGGCCGCCGCGTTCGGCAGCGTTCGACATCTGTCTCTCTCCTATTTGAGTGAGCGATGCGGTGGACAGCTGCTGTACAATAATACATTTACATGTTTTCGTCAAGTATAAAGTGCAGTGAAAAGTATTAAAAAAAATGACATAATTGTATTCATGCGTACAAATAAATGTAACTTGATTAATTCAATTGTGATTTCCATTTACCTCCTTCTCCACATCCATACAAAATATCTATCAAACAAATAAAATTAAAATTTTCTCTGAAAAATGCAACCATTCCATTAGTATTTTCTTATGGCGTTGTCACGTTTTTCTATCGTCAGTAAACCGACTTTACAGACACCATTTTTGTTTATTTATATATTCATTGAAGAATGTTATAGCCAATGTGCAAATATGACATTAAGGATACGTTGTTTACGTACTTTGTAAGAATAAATCCATTTTATTCAATAGTATTCAACATCCACTAAGCTGCTGTATTATCTAAGTCTTACTCGGTGATAGATGATACATGTTCTAGGTCGCGTTTAGGCTCAGGGTCAGTTTTTCGCAAAACTATAATCAATCACGATGCGGAGATCAGGCGGCCTTAGCTTCTTGTATTATCCTGTATATAACATAATAATGATTGAATCAATTTTCAAAGAATGCGACCAAATATGTTTTTGGGGCTGCCATGATTCCATGATTTGTATTTTTCTTGAGACTTATTTTTGTTAAGTTAGCCAGTGTCATTTGGGGATAATGTCGGAATTCTTACCATACCCGATGCATTAAAATCTGTGCAAGCATTTAGAAGTCACGATTAGGAATTGAACTAAATTGAATATGTTTATTTACCGGGACAAAACATACCGGACACATTTCGAAAAGGTGATTGTTAGCTTAGTTGGGCCGCAAAGGGAGGATAAATCAACAAACAAACACACTTTCGCATTAATAATATCAGCAAATATAAATTTTTGATGACGTAAATTTTTTTTTTTTTTTAAACATTATTTTTGGGCAGCCGTGTAAAGAATCGCGAATTGTATGGGATGATAAAAATTCGAGTGTGTGAGGACACCTCCCTTGTTTTAATTGATTATCGCAGCGTTGAAAAACTGTCTCTAGCCGCCGTGACCTGGAGGACACCGCATCAATCACCTCATGCGGCAGCAGATATTATAATTTACTGAGTGCTCTTATTATGAGATGCGATTGCGGACGAGGTGACGTGGTTCATACATTATAGTTGTTAATATTTTTACTACGAAAAACTTTTACTTAACAATCCGCTACTGTCGAAACTTAGCCGATGCCCTAGAAAAAATTTGCCTTGCCCATATAAGGTCTTGCCCCTCTATTTGTATATCGAACATAATATTTGGTTTGCGTGATTTACCGTATATATTTTAAGAGAAAGCTAGAGCAAACAGCTAAATTTTTTTTTTGTATTAGGAATCTCTTAAAACAAGCATGAAGTTGTTTCACAAATTGACTGTGACTTTAAGTGTCCCAGTTCCAAGAAATACAATATTAATAAAAAGGAGCTTTTTATAGTCGACCTTGTGCCTCTTCAACTGTTAATTATATGAAGGACTATCTAAAAATGTGTACATTAGTGTCTTTAGATTCGTAACATGAAATATAAACGTAAAACTTTTTCAAGGCCAAGGTCCTATTATCATTTGTAAATTACTTTGTTTTATTACTTTTTTGTTCGAGAATCATCATCATTCATATAGAAAGATTTGGACATTTGCTGACATGAAAATAATAAAGCTGTTATACAGCTGTATCATTTTAAATTATCATCATCGTTTGGGTCTTTTTCAAGGGTTTCCAAAATCTACAGTTCTGGGCCGCTTGTTTCCAGCGGTCCCCAGTGACTCGTTTGACATCTGTCTACCTCGAGGCCAACCAACGCTGAATTAACCGTCGGTTCTACGAGCTATGTGCCCCATCCATTGCCACTTTAGCTACGCTTACTGAGCTGTCAGTAACTCTAGTTCTTCTAAGGATCTTCTCATTTCTGTCACGTAGAGATACATCATGTATACTTCTCGCTAGCACCCGCTGTGTGATTCTGAGACTTATAGTACAAATGTGCTATTTATTCTGCGAAGATATGACTTCTTAGACCTTGTTGTGCAGGGCGAGGTAGAGAGAAGTGTCAGTGCTGCGCATGAGGATGTTTAGCTGTTTGTCAATGGGGTGAAGTTATCGGCCGCTAGCTATTACATAACCACTAAATAGCTATTGTACCGCTATTATATAGCTATTGTACAGCTCAACTACATCTTTGACGTATTGTTAACTCTTCGTGAAAGTCCGTGTTAATTAAACATTATCTTCCAAAATGTTTTCAAACTATTTAACATTCAATGATAGGCTTCTAGGCGCCACAAATTAGTTTGGAGTGTTTGGCCGTCTCGCCTACTAATAGACATTCAGGACCCCTCCCCCCGCCCGACCTCTCGTGTCGTCCCCTCACGACTACAACTCCTCTGTAATTAATGCGAAATTAACAAAGTGCCGCCGCTCAAAATCTAATTATTTACTTTGTTATGTAAGTAATTGCGTTTATAATGTAATGAAATAAATAAATTTGAAGTGCTGTGTATGATTTCAAAAATATTGCTTCTTATTAAGCTCATATTATGATTATTTCGACTATAACATAACCCAAACATCTGCTATACAAAATGATGTCGTAGCTAATAGCTGTATGTCGTGACTGATTTAGATGCAACCTTTACAGCGTATAGAGCGATGGGTATACAGGAAAATCAAATCCTTAAGGGGTGATATGACCATTTCAGAACATTGTAAAATATAACGCGATTTAAAATCATATGTGGCCGCTCCGTGCACTTCTGCATTTTTGCTAGCTCTCTAAATAAAAATAGCCAAAGCACATATTGATAAATATAAATTGATAGTTTTTATTTTATCCCAATATTTTAATGAAAAAACTTCTCTACTCTTTAATTTGTCGAATAAAATTTAATTTTCTGAAAAATGTAACTGAATCGTGTAAGGTGAATAACCATTTAGTCACAAATATGGTCCAGAAGCGGTGATAGCGCTTGACTTCACTTTCGGGGGTCCGAGTTTGAACCCCAGCATGCACCTTCAACTTTTCTAAGCTATTTGCGTTTTAAGTAATTACAAATATCACTTGCTTAGACGGTGAAGGAAAAGATCGTGAGGAAACCTGCATGCCTGAGAGTTCTACGTAATGTTCTCAAAGGTATGTGAGTCCGCAAATCTGCACTGGGCCAGCGTGGTAGACTACGGCCTTCACCCCTTCTCATTGTGGGAGGAGACCCGTGCCCTGTAGCGGGCCGGTAATGGGTCGATATGATGGTCAAATGTATTAGATTTTCGAGCTCCGTAGATTTGAATATCAGTCTATGTTGTTTATGCCTCATTTTGGAAAACTTTTAATAGAGTACCTCATGAATCTATAACATAGATATTTGCGGAAACGGAAAAAGTGGTAAAAAATTTAATATCAACATTTGGAAGATAAATTAGCGAAGACAGTTGAAACACGGATACGAGTCTCTATTTTGACGCCGGTTAAAGGTTAAAAATGCATTTGCTTTGGCTTGCGGTCATTTTAAATGAAACCGCAATTATATTATAGACACCGATCAACATTTGTGTCGCACGCAAACCGGTTAAATTTAAACTAAAACTGGGGATAAACGTTAAAACGTCCAGCGCAGAGCCGCGAGCGGTCGGCCGTAACTTCCCATTGTAACGCACAACTGGCTGTCCTAAATGATATAAATTCATAATATCTAACATGGCAACACCCAATACCATCACTGCCCGTTACAGATAAACAGAGCAATGAAACGCGGAAATTGGTGCCAATTAGCGTTATCAATGAGTTGTGAGATTCAATCGGCAGTGCTCGGAGCGCATAGCTCGAAAAAAAGCTACACGCTAGTGACCTAAGGTTTTGAAATGGTGACTCCGCACCGGAAATGCAGCGTTGGTAGATCCTATTACTCGTACTAAGCATTTCGGCAACAACGAAATAGCCAAAGAGAGCCGTTGGATGCAAGCGGCACAAGACCGTAGAATATGGAACTCCCGACAAAACACACACAGCCAATTCCGGGCTGTGTGTGTATTTTTTAAACTGAGCTGTTCTTGAACATAAAACCCCAACCCCTGACGATATTCGGCTCTACCCAGGATTCAAACAGAGTACCTCGTAATTTATTTATGCGTTTTGTTTCAAGGGCAGAACCCCCAGTGCACAAATCTTATTCGCTCTTCTACGGTTTTATACGTTTTTATATATTTTTTATCATCCTATTAAAATAAAGAACCATTTTTATACGCACCATACTAATTAATTATTATAGATGTCAGGTAATTCCGGATTATTTATTGACGGCATTACGCCATCAAACAGATTGCATCGGCGAATTAATATTAACGATCCTTATCCATTAATTGGGGCATTAAAACGTTAAACCCCGGCGAATCAATTCACGTGTGCTTTTCGCTAAAATATCCCAAACAACCATTATCTCCCACTCAGTCTTTTTTTCTTATTAGTTTGCAAAATTTAAAGTCAACTGTTTACTCTAATGTAAACTATAATACTATTTGGCTTGTGTATACAATTTGTGCCTTCTCGCTGCGACCATAATAGGAAAATTCATTGGACACAAAGGGCTGCTGTAAGCAGCTTAAAATGTATTTTACATTATACTTTTTAACTACTACTAAAACAAAAAAAAAATAGCAAAATTGAAAATAGAAATACTCACACTCACAATCACTTAACTTAAGCTTAGCACTAGGGATGATATGACTGAAGATATAATACTCGTATCACGAAAGAAATTTGGCACAAAATGGCATCAAGTTTTAATTCCAAAATTCTTTATTCATAAGCTTTAACACGTAAGCCTTGTGAAATAGGCATAAAACAGGCACGATTATGAAGCGTCGATACACATTTTTTACCATTATTGTGAGGTGAGGGTTATAACTAGCTTAATTAAATTTGTTATGTTATGTTAAAACTAAAGCTAGAACGCTCTGGTCTCAGAAAAAGCCTGAAACAGCAAACGTGCGAGTTTTAGAAACTTCTGATGAACTTGCAATTACTCCACTGGTTGCGCGGGGCTTGCTGTCTGTTGAAAGTTCCGTCCTTATCAAGTTCTTCTTGAAGTAGGGTTCCAATTATAAAAAGTATAACGAATGATAGATTAAAGACAATAAGTAAACCCAGCTTAGTTTGTTGTGGGCATCTTCTTAGACCAGGGCCGTTTGGAACCCTCGTAGCTTTAGTTTCAAGTTTACAAATTTAGTTAAGGCCATTATCTTACTACCGTGTACACGTTTTTGTGTAATGTATCATAAGTGCCAATGATGGGCCTACTTGAATAAACATGTTTTAGTCTTTGACTTTTGACTTTGATTTTAAGAGCTAAGCGATATAATTTTTTCAGAATTATAAAAAATAATAACCTCAAATAATAGTCATCCTAAATTATTGTAACTTGATAGTTGTAAAGCTTTTTTACAGAGCTCATCCCAAAAAGTACTACGGCCATACCTATTTCTTCCGAGTAGCAGCAGTGCTGTATTCCGGTTTGTAAAGCGCAGTTGCTAGTGTACTTACATTCATCTAAGGTTTAACAACTATGCCTCAGGTTGATGGACATAGGGCGGCCATTTGTATAATATGTTCCTTGCATGCCTTGTGGAGTTTTGCTCTGTTTATCTCTTTCTTAGAACTCTCCTCATTATGGAAGGTGACCTGTTGATATGATGAAGTAGGTACAGCTGATGTTATGTTTATTGAAAAAACTTGGTACAGTAATTTATTAAATAAATTAGGAGATAATAAAGTTTTCTCATATGATGTATGGCTAGCACAGGCAAGAGATATTTAGCTGATAGTGAAAGGACATAATTTAGGTATATTCCTTCCCACGGCTTGTCTACTTCGAAAATAATATCTAGAGTATTTAGGGCTACCTGGAGGCAGAAATTCTAATTTGTAATTATTTTGTATATTTAATATTAATATCCCATGTAAGTTTTTTGATTTAGTTTGCGATTATTACTGTTTTTAAAATTATTCTGTTATATAATAGAATAATTGGTTTACAGTCACCAAATAAATAATTATTATTATTTACTTAGCTTTAATTTATATTATTTTTTTTTTAGTTTTCACCAGTGAAATTATAAAAGAAAATTAAAAAACACTATTAAAAATTAAAAAATAAAATCACGCTTGCGGGGCTTTTGAGTTCCCAAGCAACCGGCGGTGGCATGGGAACGCAGTGTTAGTTAGCTACTCACTATACTTGCCGTTTCAAGAATTTATGCCATCTGTATACGATTCTTGATCCAACAACCAAGCGAAAGCTTCTTAAGATAGTGGTCGAAGCTTTTTGCAAGAAAACCATTGACTATCACAACTATCGGAACAATGACTGATGACTCAACACTCCACATGGCGGTAATCTCGTGAGCAAGGTCCAAGTATTATTTATATTATTAATATTATTTTAATACCAAACGGATGTAAACTTCTACTTTCCCTGGTGCCGTACTTTGGCAGTTGGACATGTAAGTTTTATCCCTTATTTGTTACCGGAAGATAATATTTTTGTATTTTGCCTATACTAGTCGTGCAGTATGCTATCTTCTCTCCTTCTAGCCTTGAATATCCTAAATAATTCTTCTGTAAAAAAATAAAGTATTTAATGAGGAGTGTAATCCCTTATTTTTAACAACATTAAAACCAACTACCAAAAACTTACAGACTAACAAAATTTTTAACACTAAATTAAGCATTTTAAACATTAAAATTTTAAGAAAACAAAACAGTCTTCTATTGGTAATTTACTGAATTAAGTGTAAAGTTTACAGATGGTAATTGTAATTGAATTCAGATCCGTTCTCTGTTTTCGAAGATTTTCATCAAATCCTCATTAATTTAAACGATGGTGAAGATATGTTGTACCATTGCCAAAATTCACGTGTAAACCACTACCTCCTCCTCTTTATAGTCGGTTGAAGGGAACAAATGTTATAGATGTGAGATAGCTGGCTTTGGACCAATAAAATATACATCGACTCATAAAAGAAGCCTTTCGCATGATTTACCTCAATAGGAAACGAAATTGTATCTTATTCAAATAAAGGTAATAAAAGTTTCAATCTCGCTGTACCATTTAAGGATTCGTGACTTTCTTTGTTGCCCTAAGTTTATGACTTTCATAAATTTGTCAATTTTGTAATCCATTCCGACTTTATCGTTCAATATATCGTACAGTATAATGTACAATATGAAGCCTTTAATAGTGCGAGCCGTATGTAGTTAGTATGTGAAATTATATTCGGTGATAAATTAATGGAATCGTGGCAATTACATTTTATTTCAAAACCGTATTCCATGGAATTTTGATAATATTTTCACTAATATTGTATTTCAAATTATGACGATAAAAACGTATTTCACAGGCTTTCAAAAGTGAAACGTCAGATTTTAAAAGCATATAAACGCAATGTATATTTTAATGACTTCACAAATCAAATCAAATTGAATTTGACATCTTGCTTTAGGGGCGGAATGATGATAATGAGGTGTTAATTTGGACTTACCTCCGTGCCTCTGAGTGCTCAAGAAACCTAGTCAGTCTTAGTTTGCAATACTTGATACGTTAGTTAGTCACTCGCATACGTAGTATTCACAGGGCATTCGACTAAGATGTATAAAAGCAGATGAGGTAAAATAACAAAATATTTCTACTATTGACGCATAAATGCTTTGACGCAATAATTTTACCTGATATAAACAGTAATTAAGAGTCATGGTAACAGACCGTAATATACTCGAATACCGACAAAGACGTGCCGCTAAGCAATTAAGCGTTCCGGTACGATGTCTAATCGCTGCAGGGCATGCAAGGAACACTTCTTATAACGTGCCACCCTGTGTCCAGCCACCTAAGGTAGGTGTTAAGCCTCATGTACACCGGCGCCTACGCCTTCAGACCGGAACACAGCATTGTAACAACGCAATTGCATCATGACTTACCATCAGATGAGATTGCAGTCAAGAGCTAACGTGTAGTGGAATAAAAAAAGGCCAGTGTGGTGATCCTAAGCTGATGATGTTGATGATGAAGGGGAACGGGGAACCCTGGTACCTAAGATAACTTTTCACCGTGTCATGCTAACGTGCATACGTACGTATTTAAAACTATTCGGGCATGCTACGACAAAAATATTAATGAATGAATAAATAAATGAATGAATGAATACACTTATATTGTACTCTAAATAAACATAAAGAAAAATTGTAAATAAAAATTAAAAATACAAATTAAACGAAAGTATACAATTTGTCGGCTTTATTCAATGGCGTAGAACACAGCTCAAGAAGTGAGTTAGGTAAATAAGTATCCCATTTAGCTGTTCATAAATTTAATTCTAATGGATCAAACGATGGTTTAAGCGCGTACATATTAACCAACCACGCATGAAAATCCTTGCATAAATGGCATAAAGAACAGATATGCTGTATGAGTGAAAAGAGGTTATACCATAGGTTTAAAATTCAAAATTCAAAATTCAAAAAGGTTTTATTCATGTAGACCTTATCACAGGCACTTATGAAACGTTCATTTAACATGTTACACTAATGTTAGTGATGGTGTTAAGTGCATTCGTTAACTTAAAACTAAAGCTAGGAGGACTCCAAGCGCGCCCTGGTCTAAGAAGAGCCCACAAAAAACTAAGGCAGGTTTTTTTTGTTATCACCATCTCACAGACTAGTTAATGTTGATCTATGAAGTTAGAGCAATTCATACCCAAGCTTTTTTATCAAACATGTAATCCTTAATATTATAATGGGATTTTTCTATAAGCTTACGTTTTATATAAAGTAATTATTTTAAATAAAGTATTATATAAGTAAAAAATTATTGAGAGATATCTTAAGGATTTCATCTGGTAATTTGTTATAAGACGATATACAATCATCCTTAAATGTATTACTAATTTTATCCAGCCTAGTAAACTGCACTACAAGTTTATTTTTACTTCATATATTAATATTGTTACAGTCCACTATCTTTTCATGTTTTTGTGTACATAAATTATTTTTTAAAATATGTAACTTAATTACGCGGTATGGAAACCACAAAGTAACGTTGATATTGCGGTATGAAAAAATTGCGTTGGTCATAGTGATTTAACTTGGATTTTAGAGACGAAGGGAAGGCAGGTTATTATATTATCAGAATAAGAATATGCAAGAGACGCTGGTGACCATAGACATTACACGTAATATTTCCATTAGCGAGTTAATATTTCGGCTTAATTTGGCCAAAGTAGTGTTCCATTCATAACGTCATTATCCAGTCTATTACGTTTAATTTGATAAAATTATACAAGCTAATATAATTTGCTTTTAAAGCTAATTAATGTTATCATACTACCGAAGTAGATAAGGGTGGTGTGGCGTAGTAATTAAAGCGGTATTTGCGATGCTGCAACGCTTTATCAAGTAACATACCCTTTTATAACAGGATGGGAAACTTTGATAGAGCCTGAACTACACACCTTTGCTCCAAAATCACGTGTTGCCCTCGGTAAGTCCACCACAAGTAACCTTGATTAACAGGCCTCATTCTAGAGCATGTTGACCCACAAATATAATAAATAAATATACTAAGCCAATACACACATCGCTATCTAGCCCAAAAGTAAGTGTAGCTTGTGTTATGAGTACTAAGATGACTGATGAATATTGTTATGAATGATATACATAATAAACACCCAGACACTGAAAAACATTATTATTATTATTATTAAATTCTTTATTGCTCACACAAAAACAAAATACAAAGAAACGCATTTACAAAAATAATAAAAAAAAAAAATAGTTTGGGTGTGCAAAAGCGGTCTCATTGCTTGAGCGATCTCTCCCAGACAACCTTTGGCGATAGTAGTTTTTGTAAGGAACGGGTTGGTGCGGCACTAAAAATTGCTACCTACATAAAAATATTGCAAACTAAACTACATACATGGTATAAATTCTAATACTAAACATATAATTATTATATATAATATATATTGTTCATACATATAATTATAATAAACTAAATACTATAACGCTACATACATAAAAAATAGTTTATCAAACGACTTTTAAAAAGAGGCAAGGATTTTGCCTGACGTATGTCATCAGGTAGGGAATTCCAGAGTCTGACACAATTAACTGTAAAAGAATTACTATAATATTTCGTGCGACTGTACGGAACCTGTAGTTTGCTGTCGGTGCAGGAACGTAGCCTGTTATTATTCGTGTTCATCACACAAACATTTTCCAGGTGTGGGAATCGAACCCAGTTGGACTCAGAAAACAGGGTCGCTGATCACAGGTGGGTGGCCTTTGACGATCATGTCAATTACTTCTTAGTGGTAAAAACCAGAACCAACGACTTAACGTGCGTTCCATGGATACCGCGAGTTTCCGAACTCCGGGCATGTAAAATATTTATATACAATGTGTAAATGAAAACTGAAATAATACTTCACAGGCTTTAGAGGTACATTATATACTGCCATAGTTTTTACTGAAAGAAATAAGATACGGCCCTAATATGATTTGCAAAATTAAAATCAAGTGACTACTGTCACTTTATTAGGTAAGCGTCGCGTAGCGTAGGTACTATGCGCGTGTCGGTCCTTATCTTCAATAGGGTTGTTATAAGAAAATACTTAGAATGTTTTGAATTCGTTTGTATGGGAAATGATGATTCTTTATGAAATATACGAATGTACCCATCAAAAGTATTTCGTAATTCGGCTACACGTTGTATAAGTTTGCTTTTTTAAATAAAGTATCATAATTTATGCAACATCTTAAACCTTAGCATCATTTCGTTCCACATTTGGCATGTCACTGGAAAATTACTTCGGCCTCGATCCAAAAATGTGCGCTGTAGTAATAATGTATCATTTTTATATTCAATATTCGGACGACTGGTAGTCCGGCGGGCGAGTCCGCGATGGATCCGCGGGACATTTAAACAATTTATGAAATGCTTCGCAAATCGTAAATGTTAAGACATATCTGCCAGTATTGGATAGAAAATGTTTCTACTTTGCGGAAGTCAATATTTTTTATGATCTCCAAGCGAACCCCTATCGCCATTATCGCCTATTTTATAAGTACAGCGCGGGTATGACGCAATCGAGATATAACATCATTATCGATGTCTCTTTTTGTAGTTAACATTGACGGACCAAGCAGATAGCCTACTAGATGGTTAGTGGCATCACTGGACATGCAAGGAGCACTTCCTACAACATGCCACCCTGTGATGATCAATTTGAGGAGTAGGCGTTAAGCCTCATATACCTGTAAATACACCGGCAACTGATTACAGCATTGCAACAATGCTGCTGCGAAATAAGCATGGCAATAGTACTTCCCCGGATGAGTTCAGTCCCAAAAGGCTACTACTAAATTCTACTACTACAAAAAACAGATAAAAGTGAGCTTTGTCCGAAAATCTTCTTTTAAAATAAATGAAATTGTAATATAAAGTATTTATTGACGGCCGAGTGGCGCAGTGGGCAGCGACCCTGCTTTCTCAGTCTAAGGTCGTGGATTCCCACAACTGGAAAATGATTGTGTGATGAATATGAATGTTTCTCAGTGTCTGGGTGTTAATTTGTATATTATGAGTATTTATGTGTATTTTATTCATAAAAAAATATTTATCAGCTATCTCAGTACCCATAACATAAGCTACGCTTACTTTGGGGCAAGATGGCGATATGTGTATTGTCGTAGTATATTTATTTATTTATTAATCACATATCTGCATCGTTGTCAAGCCACTACCGCCATAATTCAGGGCAAGGATCTTCTCTCAGAATGAGAGCGGCTTAAACCGTAGTCCATCATTCCAGTCAAGTGCCGATTGGTGGACTTCATATGACTTTGAGAACGATGTGGAAAACTCTCAGGCATAGAGATTTTCCCACAATGTTATCCTTCACCGTTAAAGCTAGTGATATTTAAAATAAAAAATCCTAAGAAAATGAATTAATGAATGAATACACTTTTATTGTACACCACAGAGGAAATTTACAGATATACAAATACAACAGCACAATAAGGTAGAACGTACAATTTGCCTTATCGCTAAACAGCGATCTCTTCCAGGCAACCAAAGGCATACAAGAAAATGCTATACGAAATTAGTAGGTGGTACATACAACAAACATTAGTGAAATATTAGGATTTTAAACTAAATTAACATAAAACATAGTACGTATTAAACATAACGTATTAAAGATATGTACAAAATATAAAATATATTCCATACATATATACAAACATATAAACATACAAATACTCTAATATAAATACATAATTAATAAATAAATAAAAAATTAAATAAAAAAACCCTAAAGAAAACATGAAGTCTACCAATTTGCAGTTAACAACGTGGTAGACCACGGCCTGAACCCTTCTCATTCTGAGAGCAATATAGATGTAGATATGTGTTTAATAAACGGTACTTTAGGAAAGCGCTGATAGCACAGTGGTAAGGAGCTCCACTTCACTTTCGAGGGGCCGAGTTCGAAACCCAGTACGTACTTGTAACTTTTCTAAGTTATGTTCGTTTTAAGTAATTCAAATATCATTTGCGTGAACGGTGAAAGAAAACATCGTGAGGGAACCTGGGTGCCTGAGACTTCTCCAAAATATTCTCGAAGGTGAGGGCCAGCGTGGTGGACTACGGCCTTAACTCCTTTTCATTGTGTCAGACCCGTTCTCTGTAGTGGGCCGATAATGGGTTGATATAATGATTTATTCTGAAATATTATTAAAACCCACTCTATTCACGTGGCGTGTCGGTGTTGGTAGCATGTGACGAGTCATATGTTAACGAACGATCACGAAAATATGTTAACGATTCAATTTTACTCAACACGCGTCGCCTGTTCTTCTTCTAAGTTGTTGCAATAAGTGCCTTTATGCTATTTATGTGAAACGTACTTTACAAAATAATTTGAGGCATTAAATGTGGCCGGCAGCACCGACTTTCCACGAAGTTTCCATCTTTATATTCTATTTAAGTTTTCGTATTATGATGTTTTAGTGTTAGCTTTGTGAAGTTTTAATATTGTTCGCCGACGTGCCTTCATTTCTTTATAATTACGTTATTTTAATTTCATATGTACAGAATTTTGAAGTAAGCTTCTATGTTTAATAAAACTTCACGAGAATTCAGAAGTTTTAACGATTCTGAATTTTTCATTTATAACCATAGTTCCCGCCTGTGAATTTGTCCGCGATATATACGAGTACAAATAAAATAAACGGCATAATCTTTGTTCGGCATAACCTAAAATCTTGACAAAATTTTTCAGACATTGCTTGCATCCAAGAAATGGACATAGATAGGTATTTCGATATAGATATACTGGGCGGGCTGGTAACTATACGGGGTTAAAAAAACTCTTTGTTCAAAAAACCTATGCTTTTATTTATTTATTTAAGGGACAATAAACAGGTTACAACAACAACTCTTAAAAACTAAGCAAAAAATGAAAAAAACATATAAATGTAATATTGTAGACCCACTTAAAGACTGCCACAACTTGCAAATACAAAACTATATTGTCAGTTAGAAGGAGAAAAAACGATTAAGAGAGACATGAGAGTAATTATAAGCTGTAAGATCCATCAGGCTGTGACATAAGCATACTTTATATAAGCTAAACCGACGTTAGCAAAATTTAGTTAATACAAAACTTATAACTTGTAGAAAGCATTTTTAAAACCCTTAAAAAAATAGTTTCAGCAAGTGATATTTAATTATTTGAAACGCACATAACTCCGAAAAGTCCAAGGTGCATGCCAGGTATCGAACTTGATTCGAAGCACTAGGCTAACACCGCTTTTTAAGCAAGTTGTACAAGAAAATATTGAAGCGATTTAAAATTTCACATTTAAATAGAGTGCTCTATATTTCATTGTAAGTTGTCTATAACTAGTCCGGGGACTCAACGGTCATTGGGCCAATACTAAGAACAAACAGCGTCAGTCAGAAAATCGATATCAAAATTTAAAATGGAAAGGCATGTGAACTTAGCATGGTACATAAATTGATAGCTTAAATAATTTATTCCTCTATCATTTAGTAATTTTTTTAATTCTTAACATATTTAAATTATGTTCATAAAAACAGTACTATGAAAAATATATGCAAAAAAACCACTTATCCGCTTGCGGGGCTTTTGAATGCCCAATCAACCGTCGGTCAATGAATGTCGTGCCTTCTGCATCGAATCCCTGATCCAACAACCAAGCGAAAGCTTCATAAGATGTTGGTCGAAGCTTTTCGCAATAGACCATTGACTGAAACGACTACCGGTACAATAACGGTCGACTCGTCACTCCACATGGCGGCTTTTGGATTTTATTTCCTTTTCAGCTTTCGCCGGATTATCGTGATGTGGAATAGTAATGTCAACAATTATTGCACGGCGCACTGATCTATAGACTAGCACTATTTAAGGTCTATTGGCTTTAATATACCTGTCAGTGATAATCGTTCGATCCCAGTAGAGCAATTGATTGATTTATTATAATTAGCAAAGCTAAATATAATCCTGTGCCACTTACTCCAAATCTTGCAACACCACATCAATCGATAGAAATAATACGGTGCGATCTGGTGCACCTCGAGGCTTCATAGCAATGTTTGTAAATAGTGACGTAACTTGGTGTTCCGGTTATCTCAAAATAGGATTATACCACAACAAACCATTTCCCTCAAACGACCACTGTATAATGTAGCTGGTTTCGAAATATGCGTCATCACATTTCCTTTCAAAGAAAACCACCTTTCGGGTATTGTACGTTAAAGCTCTTTCACACGAGTGCTTGCGGTTTGATGCGGCTTTGTGCTCCTAAGCGATGCGATGTCCCTTCTGATGCCCTGACAGACACCACTGCGCCAGGGAGAAAAAAGGGTAGTTTTTTTAAATCAAAATCTCTAGAATAAAAACTGTATGTATCCAAAATCGTCAAGATCGGCGCAGTAGTTGAGCCAAACATAAATAACAAGTAAGACTTTATTCGTATTTCATCACATATCTCGCGTGCCTAGCAATTATTGTGGTTCGGTGCGGCGCTGAAAAGTATCATGTGGTCAGGCTTTTACGTATAAAATCCTTGCTCTAAAGGTAAGGCGGTCGATTACAAAATGGCGGCAGGTGTCAACAGCTTCCGCGCCCAACTCAATGCTGACAGGTTCCGATGTGCATGCAAATTACAATTTCTCATTGCCCGTTCGAGACTAGATTCTGCGGTTTGGAGATTAAGATGAAATTGCGCTGCCAGCGGGTTGAACCCATGTCGCGGGTGTCATACGGCACCTGACAGTTGCGGAGTTGTGCTGGAGGTATTTTGTTTTTACTTAACGTGTTCTTGTTAAGAATGGGTTTTGTGCACAGCGAGGTTGGGCGGGTGCAGGTTATGATTATTGTACTTTAAGTTATATTTTAAGTGGCTTTTTTTGTAAGCCAGCAAATCAATAATGATTTCGGAATCCAAACTCTACCTATGTGTGTCTCTAAGATGTTTACGCAATAATTTTTCAAGATTAGTTTTTCTGTTTAGCTGCAAGCCCTATACTACATTTTTTAAATCCCGTGGGAACCATCTCCTTAGGCTTTTCAGAATAAAAAGGGTCCCTTAATCGATTTAGCCATGAGTTTGTAACTAATGCTTTATTTATAAATTCCTCGGGAACTAGACCCTATTGTTTTTCTGGGATAAAAAGTATCCTATGCCCATTTCTAGAATGAAAGCTATATGCGCAATCAATAACATCTCAGTATTTGAGCTGAACATAGACGACAAATAAACCTAATAAATAAATAAACAGACCAATTTCTCATTTTTAATATTATTTTGTAAATTTATTTGTGAAATGAAAAATTGTGGTGATGAGTTTTTGACCATAGAGGTGTGAATTAGCTTTTTCTCCATGGCTTGGATAGCAATGGACTTCGGTCCTGGTCATTACAGTGACTACTTATCTATATTTACTAATCCTGACCTAAGTACTGCTATCTTTGCCCTAATAGGAAATTAATTAGGCTGTCAACTTTTAATGAATCAAGTCAAAAGTTACAACTGTATCTCCACTAGTGCAGGCATAATGAGCCAAGCTAAGCCCGAATGCCCAATATCTTTCTGGACGGAGGCCAACTTTTAATGAACCTCTAGTAAATTTAACACGTAGTGGAATAAGTAATGAGGAAAATAATGTTGCTCGTACGTTTCCATTTAATGCAGTTTCGTGCTTCACAATGCAAAGTTGGGAGGTCCACGAATTTGTTTAAACCTTTTTTTATTGCGACACCTCATGGCGATACAATTAAATATTTTTTTAAAACGTGCTCCAAATTTTTTTTACAAAATACAGTTAACAATCATTTCGATTGTTCGGCAATTTAAAGTAATTTTCAGTAAGCTGGGGATGGTTATACGTCATCGCAACCTGTGCAATTATCTACTAAAGATTGATATCAAATGATATAAAAGTTCGACGGTCGAGAGGCGCAGTGGGCAGTGACCTTGCTTTTTGAGTACATGGCGTGGGTACGATTCCCACAACTAGAACATGTTTGTGTGTTATACATCAATGTTTTTCAGTGTTTGGGTGTTTATCTGTATATTATAAGTATTTACGAGTATGTATATTATTCACAAAAATATTCATCAGTCATCTTAGTACCCATAACACTAGCAACGCTTACTTTCGGGCTAGATGGCGATGTGTGTATTGTCGCAGTATATTTATTTATCACTTATTTATAAAGTTATTGATGTTTAAGAATAGGATGTTTACGACCAAAATTAAACTATTGCTGGATCTTTTGATACCAATCTTTTTTTGCTTTTGGATATCGATATAAAAGTAAAGCGTGCATTTGCGATTGATATAATTTTTCATTCGATAGAAATTTTAAGAGCGTAGACCTATCACGCTGCTTTAACGCAACTTGACGCGGTTTATAGGTTAAAAGAATAAAATAAATAAAGTTTTAAACTGCTTTCCTTTGGTTAAGATGCTTGCTCCTGAAACATTTTGTTTGAGCAAATAAACGTCTGAGTATCATCATCATCACGATCCCATTACCGGCACACTACAGGGTCTGTTCTCAGAATGAAGAGAGTGTAGGTCGTAGGCCACCACTCTGGCCAAATGCAGATTGGTGGACTACACACGCCATTGAGAATATTATGGAGAACTCTCAGGCATGCAGGTTTCTTAACGATGTTTTCCTTCACTGATGAAGGATGTGATAATTAGTTGCTGTTATAAAAAACCCACTTAGCTACGAAACGTTAGGACTCGGTTCCCCAAAAGGTTTATCCACAAGGCTTTAACCGCTTAATCGCGTTGTGTGAGTATATAAGTCACTATAGGCATACACTAAATTCAAATAGATAAACTTGCTCGATTATGGTATAATGTAATTAAAGCAAGTGTGCAGCAAGTGTGATTAAGCCTTTAATAAAAACATAAACAAAATTTATAAATTCAGCGGAACGTATATTCAAAACAAAAGAAAAAATCAAAATTCATTTCACCGCGGTTGAGCCAGTGCTGCATAAAAATTGAAATATTTCCATCCGTTCTAACATTGAAAATGTTAACTGATCAAAAAACGTTTTAGCAAAACGTGCTTTAAATGCGGCCGGCCTGATCAAATATGTGGCGCTGGACGACAGATTAATTGCCGACCTAAACAACACTAACGCAACGTGTAGAGTAGGAAACACGCTCATGAGAGTTATATATCAGTGACAGGTTCCAAAAGTTACGAGCTGCCAATCACTATACAGCTACGTGAAAATGAACCGTCATTACAGATTCAATTATTGTGTTCTTGGAAATGTCTCTAAAAAAGTTCAAAATCTTAATTAAACGCAAGCTTATAGAAAATACCTATTATAGTATTAAGGACTACGTCAACGATAAAAAAGCTTGGGTGTTAGTTATTGCTCTAACCAATATTGTTTTAAAGACTACGTCAAAAAAGCTGGGGTGCTAATTATTGCTCAAACCAATATTTTAAAATGACAATGTGAGATGGTGATATGAAATAAAAACAACCGGTTTAGTACCCACACCAGGGTTCCTTCTTAGACCACCTCACCTTGGGAACCCTCGTAGCTTTAGTTTTAAGTTAACGAATGCAATTATCACCATCACCTAACATTACTGTTAGCATGCTAAATGTATGAACGCTTCATAAGTCTACATGAATAAAACATTTTTGATTTTGAATTTGAAATTGCTGTCCGTTCTCTGTTATATTCCCTTAGTCGCCTCGTACGACACCCGTGGGAAGAAGAGGGGTGGTTACAACTGTATTATAACCTGCCTTTACCACCCGGCACGTTTTAAAGGATGCTCAGCCTAAGTTTTTAGGCCAAACGCGCTCTAGTCTAAGAAGAGCCCACAACAAAGGTTTTTTTTTGTTATCACCATCTCACAGTCAAATTAATGTTTAATGTTAGCAGCGGCGTATCTGGTTCTAAAATACCATACCAGGTCTGCTCAGCGTAATGATTATGGCAAACCCTGCCGTTGGGAGAGTCCTTGAGTCAAGCCGTGGACTGTAGTAGGCTATGAATATACTTTAAAAAGTCTGTAGCGTCTTTTCGACATGGCTCAGTCTGTCAGCGAGTGACGGAGAGTTACGCTTGAATGACTCTTTTTCTCAGAACTCAAGCATCCGTAAAGAAGTTTAAAGTAAACGACACAACTTATTATTATTAAATTCTTTATTACACACACAAAAACATAATACAAAGAGAAACACATAAAAAATAAAAAATAATAAAATACTAGTTGTGTTATGCAAAGGCGGTCTTTTCGCTGAAGCGATCTCTCCCAGACAACTTAGCGAGTTGCAGTGAATTTTTTTTTCAGCACAAAAAGACGTGAAATTACGTTAATTACCATATCGTCTACGAGGTGGAAAGACAAAGTTGAAGTAACTTCTTCAAAACAGTATACGCATCGATCGGTAATCTCCTCGTTTTTCGGTTGAATAATATATTCCACTGGTAGTTTATTTTAGCAGCAGGTGCATCACTGATTGAAGCTTTTAACCGTTAGTAATGCCGACTCCTCGCCGAGTTAATAGCTCGATCCAGCGAATAAACTGAATTCAGTTCGATTGGTACAATCAAAATTATTCACGTGGAATCACAGAAAAGCTTTTTGGGAGGTATTCGTTATTTTATTTATTTTTATTCAGAGTGATTCGTTGAAAGAGGCGGTTTTAAGGGTGTTTTATTAATTAAAGCTCATTCTTGCCGCATCAGACCTGATGTATATTAATGATTCAGACTTTCGGACAGGCTTCCTGTTGATGCAAACTCACAGTTGTTTTTGAATTACTAATTTGTAGTGACTCTACTATCACGATCGTCGTAATTAATACATACGTACAACTCGAAGGGAAACGGTCAGTGGGTAGGAGTTCGACGTCATTTTCGGGGTGCCGAGTTCGTATCCCAGCACGCACCTCTAACATTTCAAAGTTGCGTTTTAATTAAAATATTACTTGCTTCAACGGTGAAGGGAAACATCGTGAGGAAACCTGCATGCCTGAGAGTCCGTCATAATGTTCTCAAAAGTGTGTGGAGTCCACCAATCCGCACTGGGTCAGCTTGGTGGACTTCGGCATTAACCCCTTCTCATTGTGCCCTGTAATGGGACTGTAATGGATGACTGCAATTCAAAAGCAGATGCCAAAATATAGCCTATATATGAGTATATATAATATAGTGAGCGAATAGTATGTAGCAATATTTGTTATTAGCTTTTTCCCGTGGTTTCGTATAGATTACGTCAAACAATTTAAGTTGTCCTTTATTTAAAAAAAGGATGGTATATACTTTTGGAAGACTTTTTTCTGGATGAAAGATGACCACCGTAGCCCAGTGGTGAGTGCTGCGATTTTATAAAAGGGAGATCACAGGTTTAATTGCGGGCGGGGGCAATCGGGAATTCTAATTCCTGAATTCTGGTGTCGCCAGACTGAGAACGACGTGTCACTGAGGATTCCACATTTGGTGGTAGGTACATGATCACGTATAAACCGATTGTGGTGTAATACAACTGCGATTCACTACCATCTTAGACTGCATCATAACATATCACCAGGTGAGATTACAATCATGGGTAGATCAGATTTCTTTCCCGTACCTATCTTTTCATTAATATTCTTACCTATAGTTAGTGTAACGATTTGCAAAACTATCAGCAATACAGGCAAACTAAATTGATAACTGTGAAGTACACTTCATAATCGCGCCGCGTCAAACGGACACCTTTGTGCCGATCTCTTTGTACGCGCCCCAGTTCAGCTGCAGTGTTCGTTTGTGGGCGGTTTTTCCCCGCCGTCACTTTGTGGCGCGGCGCAGTATTGCCCGCTGCTAATGTGCCGGCAAGCAAAGTGATGTCTGCTCGGATGGCACACATACCGCCATGTTCTGTTCTACCGCTGAACAAAAACTGGGGGAATTCTAATTTGTTAAGAACACAATTTTTCTAGGAAGTATGGACGGTTGAGTGTGTTAGGAAATAGGGAATTACAGCAGTTTATCTATGATAAACTATAATTAATGAAAGATCTAAGTGCCATCCTGCACATTGCCACCACTGCCTATTTTTGTAGCAACCGCGTATATATGTAGACTCGCTATTATCTGAGTGTTACGTCAGCGATTCCGCGACGTAAGTCAGCGAAAGTTAAAGAACCCGTTGGTGGAATGTTGTGTTCCTGTAACCTGTAAGCGAGTATCGTGGTCGTTGCCAAGCCGTAGCAATCTTGATCTTTTTCTTGGTTTCACTTAACCAGATGTGTATTGTCTTCTCTTGATTATCTCCGAAAACTAACTTTAACATGCTCTTACTCACTTAGCCGTCATCTCATTATCCATCTCTTTTACTCGCATGTCCTATTTTCTGACTACCTCCCTTTGGGGTCCGGGATTCGATTACCGGCAGGAGCAATCTGAAAATAACAATATCTGAATTTTCTCTGGTCTTGTCTGGTAGGATACTTCCGCAATGGCTAGTTATCACCCTACTGACAAAGACGTACCATTACGCAATTAAGCGTTCCGGTACGAAGTCGATGAGATTTTATTAATTATTATATAACTGCCATACTCCTCCTTAAAGACTAGCCCAATACCACCTTAGACTGCATCATCACTTACCACCAGGTGATATTGCAGACAAGGACTAACTTGAAGAGAAAAAAAAAATTCAATACATCCTATTTATTGTTTAAGTATTTAGGTAAATAAACATACAAACAGACGCACTTTTGCATTCATAGTAGTAAAATGGATTGCGCTGGTCAGTCAATGAGTTTGATTTCAGTTTTCTTTTTTTTTAAATGACTACAGTTACATCTGACTTTAACGATGTAGCCTAAATGTGAAGCGCGCTTGCCTAGAAAATCTCTATTCACTTTTACTCGTTGGTAAAGTGGTTGGCGTTTTCAATTTCCGGTTCGATTTCCGGCTCAGGGCACGAATTTGTGTTGGGGTTTTCTGTATCTTTCTCACAGAATTAAGAACATACAGAATCCTCATCCAGAGATTATTGTATGCAGTGCCTCACTTTACATCTGCGGAATGTTTCTAGCTACTATTTCCAATTTTCCCATGTTATGGTAAACGTCTAGAACATATTTACTCTGTACTGCTAAATTGATGAACTGATAATAATAATAAGTCAAAGTCAAAGTCAAAGTCAAAAATATCTTTATTCAAGTAGGCCCACAGGTGGCACTTTTGATGCGTACATAAGAATTACACGGTAGTGAGATGATGGCGATAACCACATTCGTAAACTTAAAACTAAAGCTAGGAGGGTTCCAAACGCGTCCCGGTCTAAGAAGAAGCCCACAACAAACTTAACCGGGTGTTTTTTTTTTTTTTGTTATCGCCATCTCACAATGTCATTTTAAATTATTAGAAGAGCAACCTGGTTAGAGCAATAATTTACACCCAAGCTTTTTTATCGTTTACGTAGTCCTTTATACTATAATAGGACTTTTCTATAAGCTTACGTTTAATACAAACTTTGAACTTTTTAAGAGACATCTCCAAGATGACAATTGGTAGTTTATTGTAGAATTGTATGCAATTTCCTTTAAACGAATTATGAATTTTATGTAACCTAGTATATTGCACTGTAAGTTTATTCTTACTTCTAATGTTTAAATTATTGCCGTCACATTTTTTCTTAAATTTAGAAATTTTTTTATGAACGTACATAAAATTTTCAAATATGTACTGACTATACACTCTCATTATTTTAAAATCTTTAAATTTATCTCTCAATGACTCTCTCGGACCCATTTTGTAGATAGAACGAACAGCCCTCTTCTGCAGCACGAAAATATTGCTAATATCAGCAGCATTACCCTAAGTAAAATTCCATATGACATAATGCTGTGAAAGTAACTAAAATATACCAGTCTCGCAGTTTCTACGTCGGTCATATGGCGTATCTTCTTTACCGCATAGGCAGCAGAACTAAGCCTGTTCGATAAATTATTTACATGAGGGCCCCATTGAAGTTTAGAATCTAACGTTATTCCTAGAAAAACTGTCGTATCCTCCAGTTTCAGTTCCTCATTATTAAGTAGTACAGTGGTTTTCACGTGTTTAACATTAGGTAAAGTGAATTTTATACACTTGGTTTTTTTCCGTTTTCCATTCACGTCGACTTTCTGAATTCTATCGCGTAGATAGTTACTCATTAAGTCTAGAGCTAAACCCTGAATTCCATAGTGGTGTAGTTTCCTAACTAACGTTTCGTGTTGAACACAATCAAACGCCTTAGATAAGTCACAGAACACACAAAGTGCATCACGTGACTCCTCCCAGGCTTCAAATATGTTTTGTATTAGCTCAACACCTGCGTCGATTGTTGAGCGACCCCGTGTGAAACCAAATTGCTTAATATGAAGTAAATTATACTTATGAAAATGGTAAAGTAATTGATTTAAAATTAGTTTTTCAAAGATTTTACTGAAAGTGGGTAGTACGGATACTGGTCTAAAGTTAGTGGGGTCAGAAGTACTACCCGGTTTAAACAATGGAACTATTTTACTAAGTTTCATTAAGTCAGGAAACACACCACAATCTATACAATTATTAAATATTAAGGCTAAATCGGGTGCAACAATATCAATTAATGATTTGACAACGTTTACGGAAATGCCCCACAGATCATTTGTTTTTTTATTAATTAATAATTTAAAGGCTTTAATAACGTCAGAGCCACTGACATGCGTGAATTTAAAAGAATGGTTACACTCAGGCACATTTTCCTTTAATAGAGAGAGAGCCATATCTGGTGAAGAGTTTAATGATTCTGTTGTGGAGACGGGAATGTTGGTAAAGAATGTTTCAAAAGCAGTAGCAACCTCGAAATTTGTTGTTAAGGCTTTATTATCTACATTAAGTTTAAAGTTAATATTTCGTGGTGTTACTCTTCCCGTCTCCTCATTAATTATGTTCCAAGTAGTTTTGATTGCATTGCTGCTATTTTTAATGTTATTTTTGATGTATCGCGTCTTTTCTAAGTGGCAAGCGCGTTTAAAATTCTTGGAAAACAATTTAACATAATCCCCAAACTTATCACCAGTGTTAAATTGACGTTCAGCATACAATTCGTACAGCTTTTGCCTATTTTTATGAAGTTCAACTGTCGCCCACTCACTAAAATTTAATGTATCAGTAATCACAACCGACTTACTAGTAAATATAGAATGAAATAGTCTATTAAAGGTATTGAAAAAGGAGCTGTACATTGCATTTGGAGTCGCCCCTGAGGGTAGGAATGGGAGGTCATTTACTAGGCTAATTTTCATTTTCTCTATGCTGTTGGATGTTACAGGAACAAATGTTATTTTACGTTTAGAAACATTTTTCTTCACATTTTCAAATTGAATAATTTGACCACAATGATCAGAGTCTAATTTACTAATAATATTTTTGCTTATAGGAATTATATTTGTAAAGATGTTATCCAAACAGGTGGCGCTAGTAGCAGTTATTCTTGTGGGTTCCATGAACATATTTGATAGATTGTAAGTTTTAAATAAATTCAATAACTTGATACTTAAAGAGGTATTTTCTAAAATGTTTACATTAAAATCTCCGCATATTATTAACTTTTTATTACACTTTGATATTTTAAATAACACTTCATCCATTACCTTTTCAAAAAGTTCAAAGTTTGACAAGGGTGGCCTATAAACAGTAACAATTATAAATTGCTCTAGTTCAACCGAGGCTAGCTCTATTGTCCGTTCAACAGAAAGGCTAACAATATCGTTTCTGTTTTTAAATTTTAAATTTTTATTTAATAAAATTAAAGAGCCTCCATGAATCGCTGTAACCCTGGTGAACGAACTACCAACCTGGTGGTTACCAAAATTAAACAAATATTCATGGGTTTTCAACCAGTGCTCAGTTATACATAAAATGCTAATGTTAAAATCATTTAAAAATAATTCAATCTCTAAGTCTTTTCCTCTAATACATTGAATATTTTGGTGAACCAAGTTGATATAATTAGAATTAGATTTTTTATTATATTTTTGGTTTAATAGTACATTGTGCAACCCCTTACTATAATTTTTTTCATATGTGCCTGAGGGAGGGAGACTCAGTTGTCTGCTTTTCTAAGCAAGAGAAAACCTCTGTTGTCTCCTTAACTAGTTTAAACTAAAATGACTTGGAATAATTTCCAAGGTTTTCATGTCAAAATTATTACACTGCTCAATAAAAGCAGCTGGTTTAGCCAAGTTCTTGGCTGTTATGGTAAAAAAATATGATAGCGAAACAGCTATCTGTTGTTTAAAATAGTGTGATAGGTAATATCTATCTCGGTACAAATTATAAGAAGGATTAGCACATTTGCTAAAGTCTATAACATGAAATTTCTTATTATATGTACATAAATTGTACAAAGTCATATTTAAATTATACCTAATAGTATTTTCTTGGTGTGGCAAGTTATGAAAATAAGGAAATGTGTATAATACAATACTATTTACATTTAATGTATTTAAAGAATCAATAAGTTTAATCAGCTCAGGTTTGTTAACATTCCCTCTATTTCCCATTATGATAATTAAATTAGTTTTACAGTCAAACATATTCCTATTTCTACAAATTGCAGCTACAATAGCTTTTAAATTTGAGTTGGGTAAACAGTAGTTCAAAACTGTGTGTCCATTCAACTGAGAGTTAAGATATAAGCCCATGTTACATCCAATTTCATCGCTGTACATAATTGTTTTTATTGAACTGCTACTATGAGCATTTGCTTCAATAAAGGAATTATTATTAATATTTATGTTTTGTGATTTTGAGTTACTTAACCTGACACACACCTTTCTCACATTAGAGGGTGAAGACACTGATGACACAGACTGGGGATGACTGCCTATACTATCAAAACTATGGGTACATAGTGAAGTTAATTTACCACTGGGTTGTTCTGTCTTATGCCATTCATCTGAAGTCTGTGTGTACTCAGATATCATTTGCCTTTGATACATGTCAAACTTTTCTGCCAGTGTACGTAAAGAAGTCTATAATCTGGCTATTTGTGCTTCTAGGATTTGTGTGTCAGATTCATAACTTAATCTATTACTTTCTAACTGTGAACTATACATTTTAATTTCATTCAATAATTCTAAACGTTCTTTCTTTGGTTTCAGAGATTTAACAGAATTTTTATGTACTTTTAACAGTTTCTGTGTTTTTTTAATATATCGGTTAACTTTGATATACTTTTTTAGTTTCCTACTGCTGCAGGGATTGACTACTGTATCTGATTTGACTATCAATAAATTAGAGAAGTTGGTATTAGCAGTAGACATGTCAGCAGCAGCAGTAACCAACATAAAAAAACATATAAAAGAAAAATAATAATAAACATAAATATACTATATATATCATTAATAAATTAATAACAGTAAAAACTACAAGTCGTCAATTACTATGTAATTAAAAAAATTGGAATCCGTGAAGCGGTGATAGCGCATTGGGTAGAAGCTCGATTTCCCTTTCGGGGGACCGAGTTCGAATCCCAGCACGCGTGCCTAAGTTTTCTAAGTTAAGTGCGTTTTAAGTTATTAAAATATCACTTGCTTCAACCAGCATTCCTGAAAGTTCTACATAATGTTCTTAAAGGTGTGTGGATTCCACCAATCCGCACTAGGCCAGCGTGGTGGACCATAACCCCTAGCATTGTGGGACGAGATCCGTGCTCTGTAGTGGGCCGGTAATGCGTTGATGATGATGATGACTAAAAAAATTCTCTAACATCTGATAATATTCGGTAACTTAACTTAATAATCGAAGCCTGCCTTGTAGTGCTATTTACGCAGGTAAGAGAGGAGAGACCAGTGTTCATCGATGAGATGTAAAAGTTTTTGGATAGTTCAATTTACTTACAACAATTTTTACATTCCGGTCATTTTAGTCACGTATGTCTATTAAATTTTGCGGTCGAAAATCTAATATTAAACTGACTGGTGCAAATTTGTGCGAATTCGGGAATATAACCACAACACGTATGTCAGCGAGACCGTGAAAAGCCAGCGAGCAATCAAATAGTGTCAATTATTATTTGCCGATCAAATGGAATATTTACCAAATTACTATGTATGTTTGTTTAGTTCAATACGCTGCAATCAGCACGACGAGCTTCAGTGCTATTAGAGTTGTATAATAGCTGAAGTAGATGATGGCATGTACACCATACATGCTTTGTGGTGACGGCAGACCAGTATCCCTCGGTTCCTTCGGTGATACGAGGTGACTTAGGTCATATATCAGAGAATGGACAGCAGCGTTCTCTGTGCTCTGCGATCACCAACTCGGCTGCCCAGCATGGTAATTATAGGAAATCCCGCTGGGTGTGGCCCTTAGTCCATAAGTCCATAAGTAGAATGTTGTAGGCTTTTGATGATAACCATACATGGGTAAAATCACTGCTTATGTGATCTTAGCTAACTTCAATTTCAAGCCAAATTAAAATACACAAATCAAAATCATCCTAAACCCCCAGAGGGTTACTACTAGAGTAACTTTATCAAACCCGGAACCGCTAACTTAGAGACTAAATCCACTTTGCCATTGAAACGTCATAATGACAATCGGAAATATTGAGAATCTTTTTCTTACAATTCTATATATAAAAGAGTTTTTGTCTTTTTGAAGAAATATCAATTATATATAAATTTAAAATGCATAGAAAAATTTAGGCGCCACATGGGTTCCATAATAAATTAATGTGTGGTGAATAGGTACAAAATAAATAGGCGTGCAATTTTTTTTTGGGATACAAATCTATTCAATCGTACAATTTATTTATTTCAATTAGTCAAATTAAGAAATGTTTATTTATTCGTCAAATTTTATGTTCAAATAATCATTAATGTCATATATTATGTTTTCGTTGTTTAGTTTGTTAAACACTAGCTGACCACCAAATCGGTTATTACCGGAAAACACAAATAAAATGACATTTTCTTAAAAATGAATCCTAGCTAGATCGATTTATGGCCCCTGAAACCCCCTGAATATATATACAAGAATTGCTCGTTTAAAGATATAAGATGTAATTTTTAAATTTATTAATATTATCATCATCTTCATATCAACCCATTACCGGGCCGCTATAGGGGACAGGATTCCTCTCACATTGAGAAAGGGTTAAGGCCGTAGTCCACCAAGCTAGCCCAGTGCGGATAGGTGGACTCCACACACCTATGAGAACATAATGGAGAACTCTCAGGCATGCAGGTTTCGACGCGATGTTTTCCTTGACCGTTGAAACAAGTGATATTTTAATTGCTTAAAACGCACATAACTTCGACAAGTTACAGGTGCGTGCGTGGATTCGAATTCGGCCTCCCGAAAGTGAAGCCGAAGTCCTACTCACTGGGCCATCTCCGCTGCTTAATATGTAAATATTTAATATGGTCTGGTAAGTAGTAGTATATTTTTTGGAAACACAAAGTTTTTACAATGGTACTTCTGCTGTTTTGGTCTTCCACTGCTTTTATAGACTTTTCTCGGAAACAGTTTAATATTTTTAAATAAAAAAAAACATTTCGTCTATGCATAGCGGTGGTACAATATCTCTTTTTCTCGAATAATGCCCGCATACATCTTTTTTCTGCCCTAAACACTCTGATTGGGTCGACCAAATTTCCCCACAGAATCCATTTGAAAATTGTTGTGGGTGTGTCCCAGCAGTGGGATGTTGATTAAGTTTTATGAAAATTACAACCTCGCTCTAATCCTCACTTTCTCAATAATATTATAAATGCGAAAGTTTATTAGTTTATTAGTTTGTCCTTCCTTCTAAAGCAACAAGTCAACTTGATTTTTGCATAGAGTTAGCCGAAAGAACGGAGAGTAACATATGCTACGCTTTTTTTCAGGAAAACAAACGGAAATTTGTAAGAAACCGTTAAAATCGCTGATGAAGGTAGGCAACAGCTAGTAAAGATAAAGCCTACAACAAACTTAGTCTGGCTATAATATTATATTTGTGTATAGATACCGCAGTTCTCGGCTTACTCGATTTTGCCTCATTTAATTTTGAAGCAACTGCCAGGCACCTAGGCACGCTGGTAGTTCCCCCACAATTAAAACCAACCTCATTATGCGCGTTGCCTTTCAGAAAGCTTCTCGTCGGTATTTGTTTCTCTTCAAAACAATACATTTAAGACTGAATGGGATGAAATGTAACATTTTATTCAGTTGGAAGTTCATTTTGAATTGATAAATATCCTCGCACACTCTTATATCGCACCAGCGATAGGTGTGTTAATACCTCCTAAGATAGTTGCCGCGACTAAACTTTTGGAAACTGAAAGGTCGAAATCTCATATTACATGCTACGGTTTGAAGTACTAAAAAAAAATACTTCATTAACGAACGCAAAAACATGCAAAGCTGTTGCTGTCGGTACTGCTGCTACTGGTGCTGGCTCTGCTGCTGATCAGCATTTCGTTGGTTCTCTGTATGCAGTTGTAGTGTGCATTTAAAAAACTGTTAAATGTATTGTTTTGTACGATTTATTTACGATCAGCAACAAAAATACCTGGATACCGGAACTCGGTACCCTCGGGTACCGAGTTAGGCGCATTTTTTGCTGCCTTTGGAGTCAGTTTCTTTAACACCAAAACCCTGCATGACTGAGAGTTCTCCATAGCGTCGTAAGTCTACCAAACCAAACTTTGTAATGCAAAAAAAAAAAACAAGTAGATTCATGTGATATTATGTTATTGTGGTAGACTACAGCCTCAACTCTTCTCATTAAAAGAGAAAAACCTTGGCCTGTAAAGAGTCGGTAATAGATCAATAGTGATGATGACGAAAAACGATCCACTTAGGAAGAAAACCATCGCGCTATATTTGTCATTAATGCATGACAACAGTCACGAACATATTAAGACACGTAGCAGTATAAAGTAACTTGTCTAGTAATGATAATTTATAATATTACTATTCGAAAGCTTATTATCACCTAATAAATCTGACTTAGACAACTTAACGTATTATGGTGATGTGACAACGATACTTGTTAATATAAAATCATTGACAAAGTTTTTCAGTTCAGAGACTGCAGATAAAAATTCGCTAGTCGCTGATGATAAAAGTATCCGGTGTGCTACAGCCTCTACTCAGTGGGAACTCCATTTTGAATTGATAAAAACTCTCTATCAGAGTCGATGGGGCGCAGTCGCCGGCTATTGTGTGTTAAGTTGATGACAGTTCGGATGCGATTCCAAACTTTGACGCTATTGGAGTCGTGATTTAAAAACTTTTCCTATGGAAGAGTTGCTCGCTGGGAATACAATTACAACTTAGTAGGCAACCTTCTCTATCCGAATTCAGTTGCTTTTGAATGACTTGGCATTCAGCGCTCAAATATACAAAATATGATTTTGATAAAAACAAAATTAACTTTAGAGTGATAAGTAATATAGCTACAGGTTGAAATTATACTTTTGGTGAACTATTGTACAAGTAAATTGCAGCTGCTGTTGTTAAAGAAGATTTTTCTTTTTTCTATAGCGGGTAAAAACAGCAAGCGAGTCACCAGATGTTAAGCGATTACCGTTGCCGAAACTGCCCTGCAGCTTTGTTGTTTTATCATCCGCTTTTTAAATATCGTAGTTTTGACAGCACACTATAGTTTTACAATAGAATCAATCTGCACCTTAAATATGTCCAAAGATCTACGACGATTCAAATTGTACCGTAAAGTCTATGAACTTTACGGTACTATTTGAATCGTTCCAGAATCTGAAACTACCTGGAAAGCATCGTCTTAATTTTTATTCATCACTCGCTCAATTCTGGGCACAACAATTCTAAGGCTTCTCCTACATTCTAAAGAGTGATAATAAGAGTATTGGATAGAAGCAGATTTTCCGGAGATGTTTTCAGCTTCCTCAGAAAAAGTCCCCTTTTCCATTGAAAATGTATAAATGTCTACAAATTATATTTAAAAATTAATAAACTTGAAATAGTTTTATACATTTTCAACCGGTTAGCAACGTCTATTATTGAGCTTCTAGGTACTAATAAAAAACAACTTTAGGTAGATATTGTATAAATTCTGTACAACACTTTTACGACATTGAAATTTCATTCAGTACCATCAAATATGAACTACCCGCACATATAAAATAGCCTGTGTCGTACCCCCGGGTGCTGGTTACGGTATTTCCATCAAACTTTATGAACTCATTCGAACCCTTCAGAAAATTTGTAAACACAATATGAAACATTCTTCCGACCCGAATTTAGTGGAAAAATATACTTTAACATAACGGTATACGGCTCAAATTTTTTAGATCCGTTTAGTTTAAAGCGGATTTGTGTTGCTTTAATAATACTAATTGCATTCTAAACATAACGGTTGATGGTTATTGTTGCGTCGACGTCGCGTTCACCGGCGTGCTGCCTGCGTTTTGTCGACGTTTACGCCGCGTCATCAAGTGGCGGTGATTAATTAAAAGCGTCCTAGTATTAAATAACAGCTATTGTCTGGTATTTTGTATGCTGAATTGACTGGTCTTACCCATTCAGAACGTTATTATTAAGGGTTTAATTAACGACGATATATTATAATATGTTGAATTAGAAATTTCTTGTGTTAGATTCGAATTCCCTTTATAGTTTTAGTTCAATATAATATCGTCTGGAGAGAATTGATACCGATCTAGTTTCTCCGTCCAACATAAATTTTGTCAAAATAAAAAAAAAATAAACAGTTTCTTGGTATCTATCGCTACACAGAAACACTGAGAATATATTTTTATTTTAAGAAAACTAATTCTTCTTTCAAGTCTTTTTTTATCCCCGACGCAAAAACGACGGGGTGACATCGTATTTCCCCAAAAGGATGAAACGATTTTGATTTGGTTTTTTGATGAAAATTCATTTAAAATGGCCACGACTACAAATTTTTTAATTTATATAATAATTCTTAGGTTAGAGTTCTTTGATGTGGATCATCATCACATAAATCCCACTACAGAGCACGGGTCTCCCCCCACAATAAGAAGGGGTTGATGCTGTAGTCCACCACGCTGGCCGTTTCAGGTATGCAGGTTTCCTCACGATGTTTTCCTTCACCGTAGAAGCAAGTGATATTTTAATCACTTAAAACGCACATAACTTAGAAAAGCTACAGGTGCGTGTTGGGATTCTAACTGCCCCCCCCCCGAAAGTGAAGTGGAGCTCGTACCTAATGCTCTAATACTTTATTAATGTCTGCTTTGGTACACATACCAAAATAATTTCAGCTGTTATTTCCTGTCAGTGTGTGACACATTAACGTGGCAACAATGTGATAAAAGTGATCACTAAGTATTGCTTCAATTTTGGATTACTACCTGTTTCCGCGGATTTACTAACGCTAACTTAGAGTCGTAACATAATGTCTGCTTAGCTTTAACTCCTAAACTATGCGACCAAATGCTGTAAGAGATTAGGTTTATTTAAAACAGATAGTGAAAGCTTACTCTTCTGCATATTTATTATATTTATTGGTTTATAAATACTATTATTAATGACTGAATTTTTATAGCTAAAATTATAAATAGCTAAATTGTTTTTTAATGTTGAAAGAATCATTAAAATCGGTTCTGTAATTTCAAAGTTCGTCAAATACAAATCTGATTTAGGCATCGGTGTATCACAGCACATCAAATTAAAAACCTGCCAAGTGCGAGTCGTACTCGCGTACGGATCATTATTAATAATAATGGCAAAAGTGTTGTGTCTGTTGTATCGGAGCCCTTAAGTATTTTTTTTTAATCTATTTTGTAGTATTTCTTGTTATAGCGGCAACAAAAATTGAAATTCTATGTATCACGGTTCATGAGATATAGATATATAGATAGGAGATCGGCCTGGCGATAGGCAGACAGACAGACATACAGTTGGACAGTGGAATCTTATTATTAGGTTCCCGTTTTACCCTTAAGATACGTAACCCTAAAAACTAAGAAACGCACCGTAATAAGGAGCTCCGTAACGTAACGTTAATAAAATAAAACCAAAATGAAACCAAACATCTTTTTAAGACTTTGTTACACAATATGAGATTACATTGCTTTCAAAATGCTCCTTCCATACAATAGGCAGTAAAATACAATGTTTTATCATACGAGCCATTCGCTAAAACGGATCCAAACAGCCGTAGCTCGTAAACCGCCACGACAAAGGCCTGCTTATGAATATGTTCGCCCGTTTTATTATATTCTTTCGCTCTATCAATTGACTTTAATACATGAGCTTTGTTGTTCGTGACTACACATGGCATGGGTTATGAAAATTAAGCTTAATTTGATATACTCCACGAAAAGCAGGAGAATCTGTATGGTGTAATTTATAATTTCTTCAATCTTTATACGCCGCATTTTCAATCACATTTCAATTAAAATCACGAAAATTTGTTAATTATTTTCGCAGAATATTGAATAAAATTACCATAAAAGTTATGAAAGATTAATAATTTACCGCGAAATTAGTTTTAAGATATTAGCTCAGTACGAACCATTAAAAAATATTGGTAATTTGTTCGTTATAAAAAAAAATATCTATAAATCTATATGCACGAAAATGACATGTTCAACTGCTTCGTTCACAACTTGACTGAAGTCGGACTATAGAAGTTATGACATACGGGCGGACACGGTGTCATTCCAGCCAAGTAAATATGTAGATTACTTAGCTAGGTTCACGAGCAGAGTCTTCTTTAATACCGGGAACAAGCAACGTGAATGGAAAAGAGACAGAAATAAAAAGTCCATTTTTCACCACATTCGCGGAAGGCATTGCTCTATTTACGCACACGAGTGCACGGGTACAAACGCAAATGCATCCATGTGTGCGTAATAAGTAAATGGATTACGTTCGCCTCATACATTTTAACTGGAGCTTCCCGGAAGTGTTATAGCTCTGCGGAATGTATAGATATGTTGCAGTATGTTGATAAAGGTAGTGGGAATTACACAGAGGTCCTTCGTGAAAGCTGAAAGCTTATTAGTGTCATAATGTTAGTCACAGGCTTCCTCTCTCACATTCCTCTATCTCATTAGCCCACTTGTGTTAAGCGAGCTGCGTAAGTGAAGAAAAACTCAATACCTAAAAATTGTCCCTAGCCTGGTGGTTTAACCTCGACTTCCTGTCCGGAAGGACGGGAGTTCGAGCCCTCACTTTGGAAGTTATGCCCGTTATTGATTTAAGTAATTCCATATAATTTGCAATATGAGTAAACCTGAAAAACTCTCAGGCATGTTCCCGTAATGTTCTCAAAGTGTGGACCAATAGGCACTTGGCTAGCGGGGTGGACTACGGCCTCAGCACTTCACATTCTAAGAGTAGACCCGTACACTATCGTCAGCCAATGATGATGGTGAACAATTCCCGGA
Source organism: Pararge aegeria (assembly GCF_905163445.1). NCBI lineage: Eukaryota > Metazoa > Arthropoda > Insecta > Lepidoptera > Nymphalidae > Pararge > Pararge aegeria. The sequence goes on along the minus strand of NC_053199.1, from coordinate 16,931,218 downwards.
TTTTTGATTCAGGTTCCTTGCGAAACAGGTCTGCATCAATGAACAAAGCTCACGAAACCACAAATGGTCTCTCATGGTCATGACAGCCAAAACACAGGCTAGGGCTTAATAAATGGGACCTTTCAACGACCTCTCTGGCACAGCGGTTTGCGTTGTGGTTTTTAAATGGGAAGTTCCAGGTGCATTTTCCGACAGGTGCAATTAGGAAATTAGGAATTTCATCTGGTCTGGCTGGAGGCTATAGCCAGGATTAGTTACCGACAGACAAACACATCCTGCCAAACGATTCAACATACCGGTACAATGTCGCTTGATTAGACATGAGTTCCTTAAAAATTGTTTACTTTTCCCTAGCTCAGTCAATTTTATCCTACTGCATAACCTGTTGGGGCGGCTCCGGGACAACTTCAATGTTGAGACTTGAAAGGGCTCAAAGATTAGTTTTAAAAGTCATGTGTAATAAACCCATCCTTTTTCCAACTTGTGAGCTCTATGCAAACACTAAGGTCCTGACAGTGCGACAACTGTTTATTTTATGTACCATTTTACGAAAACACCCCGAAGTTCCCTACGATCCAATTATTAAAACAAAACGAAGAACGGATTTGGCGGCTACATATAAGTCTGTTCGTACTGCAATTTCCAAACGGCATTATCCTTTCTTAAGTTGTCTACTGTACAACAGAGCTAACAAATTATTAAACATACTCCCCCTCACAACTCACATTTGTAAAGAAAAATGTTCCAAATGGCTTCAGTCACTCTCTTACGAAGAGACTGAAAAACTGCTATTAGTAGTTAAATAATGTTTATTTTCATACTCTTTCGCCTTATACACATGCACACGCTCGCATTATCACTCCAACTCAAAACAAGCATACACACTCACACACACATATACACATGCACACACACGCACACATACACACAACAATTATTATGTTTCTTGCATGCTGAACTAACTGTATACTTTATTTATACAACAACTTGGTTTAGAACATAATATAATCATAGCTTTAGTTTCGGAGGTGGGCGCGGCGGCTGGAACGCAGTTTTAAACTTTTCCTGTCGCCATCGTCTCTATTGTTATTGATCCAATGTAATCTGATCATAAATAAATGAATTTTTAATTTTTAATTTTTGTTTTTTTTAGAGGTATGGGTTAATATAACTACCAGATCCCCTAACAGGTAAGCCCGATACAATCTGAGACTGCATCATCACTTAATTGCAGTGATTGCAGTGAAGGCCAAACTTGTATTGGAAAAAAAAGAAAAGCTCTGGTGCAACCAGATATTGATATACTAGATTACTGGTTATGCATAATCGATAGGATATAAGCATTATCGTTGATTTTCTATTTCAGTGTAATCACTTCATGAAAATAGTTCCCACGGCGAGAATCTCATTACTGTTAATGAAGTAACAAATTACATTCACATACAATCATCCGCGTTATATTATTATAACAACAATATCGTATGATTTGGAAATTGTTGTGTTTTACATACGAGAGTGGAGTTTCGTTATTGCGCGTACATTTTGGGTTAATGCCTAATTAACGACGCTTGGATTTACAAACTATATTTGTATAACGATGTTAATCCTTATTTAAACATGGACGTAATTATTACTCGTGTTGATTGTTAAATTATAACTAAACTCACTCTTCCAGCAGAATCATCCGACGATATATCTATATATTTATTTCATCTAAACGTTATCGTTGTTCTTTTATGGTTTTGCCAATAACTTCCACGCTTGGTAGAAAGTCGCTGGGAGCTGCTGGATACAAGCGGCGCAGGGCCGTCGATTTTAGAGCTCTCTACAAAAGAACTATGTCTAGTAGTGGACATAAATATACTACGACAATACACACATCGCCATCTAGTCCCAAAGTAAGCGTAGCTTGTGTAATGGGTACTAAGATAACTGATGAACATTTATATATATATATATATTTTAGTTACTTTCACAGCATTATGTCATATGGAATTTTACTTTGGCGTAATGCTGCTGATATTAGCACTATTTTCGTGCTGCAGAAGAGGGCTGTTCGTTCTATCTACAAAATAGGTCCGAGAGAGTCATTGAGAGATTTAAAGATTTTAAAATAATGACAGTGTATAGTCAGTACATATTTGAAAATTTAATGTACGTTCATAAAAACATTTCTAAATTTAAGAAAAAATGTGACTGCAATAATTTAAACATTAGAAGTAAGAATAAACTTACAGTGCAATATACTAGGTTACATAAAATTCATAATTTATTTAAAGGAAATTGCATACAATTCTACAATAAACTACCAATTGAAATCTTGGAGATGTCTCTTAAAAAGTTCAAAGTTTGTATTAAACGTAAGCTTATAGAAAAGTCCTATTATAGTATAAAGGACTACGTAAACGATAAAAAAGCTTGGGTGTAAATTATTGCTCTAACCAGGTTGCTCTTCTAATAATTTAAAATGACATTGTGAGATGGTGATAACAAAAAAAAACACCCTGCTAAGTTTGTTGTGGGCTTCTTCTTAGACTAGGACGCGTTTATAACCTTCGTAGCTTTAGTTTTAAGTTTACAAATGTGGTTATCGCCATCATCTCACTACCGTGTAATTCTTATGTACGCATCAAAAGTGCCACCTATGGGCCTACTTGAATAAAGATATTTTTGACTTTGACTTTGACTTTGACTTATGAATTGTATACATAAATACTTATAATACACATATAAACACCCAGACACTGAAAAACATTCATGTTCATCACACAAAAATTTTCCAGTTGTGGGAATCGAACCCACGGCCTGGGACTCAGAAAGCAGGGTCGCTGCCCACTGCTCCAGTCGGCTGACAAAATAATAAATAATAAATCTGAGAGATGGCTTTTGTTTTTTTTTTCTTTAATGGAAACAACCAGTCTGGTTTACAAGTTTGAGAGCCCAATTCTAGAGGTTAACGTTACAGGTTAGGTGAAGGCTACTTATTTTTTATTACATATTCTTAGGAGCATAAAAAACTAATTTACAGAAAGGGCGGGGGATTCTATGTGTTGCTATGACTTTGTATGGGACAAACCTCTGTAGATTTTAATACTGTGACCTGGCCTTTACTGTTTCATTTACAACTTAAACTTTAAGGATTTATTGTTAGTCTAAAATAATGTTCTTTAGAATTTGGATGTTATTTTTCTATGAAAATTTCAATAAAAAAAATATATTCAGCTAAAAAAACTGACATTGATATTTAAAAAAAGTATAAGCCGTCTAACTGTTTACTTATGGGCATAGTACCCAAAATGCTGGGGCTATTGACACTTTGAATTGCTACACTCAGCCGTTGGGCTACATAAGCGCCAGATTTTGGGTCACCAGACAAGATATTTAAATTATTTTTTTTTGTCAAATTATTGTTCATAGAGGGCAATATAAAAAACTCAACTCTTCTGTATATCACAAGTAATAAAAAAAATATATATGTTTTTTTAATGTAGATCATCATCTTCAGCCTATAATAGACCACTGCTGGACTAAAGACTTCTTACTGAGAAAAAAAAACCTATAATATTGAAATAGATCCCAAAACTATACTTATCCAGTGTCCTACCAGATTATTATAAAATTAGCTTTGAATAGAGTGGGATAGCGCATTATAAATTTTATTCTAGAAATAAATAACTAGGGTATAGGCGTACACTTCATTTATGCTAAAAAGCAGTGCTTATCCTAAAATTGATATATAACTAGTATAGGAGGAAGATTTTTACCGTTTTATGCATTCCTAATGTAAACATGCCCTGGTAAGAAATCCAGTGCACGCTTCTGGGTGTAGGGTGGAACCTATAGTTTTTCATCCCGGGATAGGAAGTAATATTAACGGATGTATGACATTATAACTCACTCTCGAACATATTTCGACAGTTAGTAAATCCGTCGGGCATTGTTAGTTGACTAATTAAATAGCACAGGAGCGTAAACGTAGATTTGGAACGCAACGCACAATTTTTAACTCGAGTTTTTTTTCATTTCATAGCACAGAGATTTTCAAATTCAAATTCATTTATTTCAAGTAGGCCTACTTTCTAGGCACTTTTGAAACGTCAAGTATGTATGTTTGTAGTGACTCTACCACTGGTTCGGAAAGCAGATTCTACCGATTTGCTCCGTTTAATCTTGATACATATTTCTTGATACATACAGATTCAGTCCTGACTTTTGAATGATGTTTGTACACGTTTTGTTTTCCATATAATTCACTTAACCGATGTATCTATTTTAATTGCGTGCAAATAATCATAGTCACCGAAAATCACGGAATAACAACCGAAACTGGGAAATACGTCACTCAATTAACAAACCAAAACAACCCTAACACCGCTGCACGTGACCAAAAACAAAAGCGACAATATCGCGTACAAAAGCTACCCATCCCACCAATCAGTGCTGTTGGAATATCAATTCGTACACGATGTTAATTGTCGGGTCGAACGTACCCAATGACGTGGACAATTTGCGAGCGCAAACGCGTGACAGCTGACGGGTTGGATATAACTAAGCTGACAGAGCTTCATGAGGAAGACAAACGCAGTTCCGTTAACCGTTGCAATTGTCGCTTGGAATTGAAAAGGATACTTGTTTTGATTTGTTGCACAAGTGGCGTATGTTGGCGACTGCACTGCGAGTAAGCCGTTCACGACGAGTTTTGTTTCGTTGGAACAAAACTTCGGTATATGCGTAGTTCATCACGCTGGCCAATTGCGGATTGGGAAGCTGCACGCACCTTTACGAGAACGTTATGGAAAAACTCTCAGGCAGGCTTTCTCACGATGTTTTTCCTGAACCGTTAATGCAAGTGATATTTTTATTGCTTAAAATGATTATTTGCAATCAATTAGATATTAAAATGAAGATACACTTTGTAACAGACACATTCATTACAAATAACACGAACAAATGTTTACGAACTATACTACGTATATATTTCACCTACATTTCTCGTATTGCTTAAGCAATCATTTTTGATTGATATAATTTGGTGTTCCTCTGCAATTTTTAAAGAATAAGAAGAAAGAAGATGACGATGAATTCTCATCGTCATCTTCTTTCTTCTTAATAATACAATATTATTAATTGAAGACAAAGTGTGTTTTAACCTAAACGTAATATAATTAAAAACAACATCACATTGTAGAGTATTTTTTTAGCAAAAAGAGGTCTTTTGCCGGTTTAAAATATATTACTTATTCAAAATGAATTTACGATACGCCATTTTGAAATTCTGAATATAAAATAATAAAGTTTTCGTTATGAAATTATATTTTAAATTAAAAAAAATTATATTTAAACGAATTTTTTGTAATGTAACTTACATTTCAAAAAATTTGTTTGCGTGAGTTTTTGCTATTAAAGTCATCTAGATTGATGATTTGATAAGGACAGATTTTGTTTTGCCGCTATCCTTTAACTTATAACTTAGATGTTCCCAGGTTTGTTAACTGTCTAGAAAAGATTGCTGAATAAATAAGACTGTCAAATATTACTTTAGTGAATTTCAATGCACTAAGTTGTTAATATCCTTTACTATCCATGAATGTTTAACTGATAAACTATAGTTTTTATTTAAAAGTTAACATTTGCCTGCGTGTAACTTAATGATCGGTTATGAAGCAGATTGATAGGGAAGTATCCTTTGTCTCTCAGTCGTTAAATATTGACAGAGTGGAGTGGAAAAGAAATACTGGTAAACCCAAACTTCTCATCAGGCGGACCTACTTTTGACGGTGCTTTAATAATAGGTACTAGGTAGGTTCCTCCCTAGTATTAGCCGATCAATGACAGTTTTTGTGGTAGCACATCTCCTTTGAATCTCGTCTTCACATGCACCAGTGTAGGCGTACCTAATACATAAAGGTAATCTAAGTTGGGAGCCTTTCTTCGGGACAAAATTCGCAACGACGAAATCCGTAGGAGAACCAAGGCCACCGACATAGCAAAAAGGATAAGCAAGTTGAAGTAGCAGTAAGCGGGTCATGTCTTTCGTAGGACCCTATGGCCGTTCGGGCAGACGCGTTCTGGAGTGGATGAATCGGTAAGCGCAGTGTGGAACGACCTCCAGCCCGCTGGACAGATGACCTTGAATTGGTGAAAGAAAAGGTGGTTGGAAGCGTCTGGATGAGCAAGGAAGTCCGTGTGTGGTGGCGCTCTTAGAAAGGCCTGTGTTCAGCAGTGGACGCTTGTGAGCTGTTGATGATATTGATTAATCTAAATTAAATTATATTCGTGTTAAAGTAAATAATATTTATTGAAATAATATTCAGGATTGTCAAATGCTTATACTTGTATATGTTTGTGATTGATGATGATAACTACCTTCGTGGGCCTAGCAACAAATTTGATCTGGCAGTATTTTTGCTGCTATTTATTATTAATAAACTTTAAATATAAATCTTGTATGTCGTAATAGGATTATTATTAAAAAATAGACGACCGAGTGGCGCAGTGGGCAGCGACCCTGGTTTCTGAGTACAAGACCGTGGGTTCGATTCCCACAACTGGAAAATGTTTGTGTGATGAACATTAATGTTTTTCAGTGTCTGGTTGTTTATCTGTATATAATAAGTATTTATGTATATTATTCATAAAAATATTCAACCGTCATTTTAGCATAACACAAGCTACGCTTACTTTGGAGCTAGAAGGTGATTTGTGCATTGTCGTAGTATATATATTTATTTACTTTTTGAAACATACCATTCGTAGTTTATAAGATTATATTCATTTCCTTAAAATAATAACCGAATACTTATATTTTATATTGCTTGCCATGATTTAGGCTACATAAAGCTTAGCAAGCACTTTATGTGCAGCACAAGTTTATTGTAGCTTGTAATGTTAAGATTAAAGTATATTCATTCAGAGTATTACGGTATACTTTACTTTCCGCTTAATTGCAATGAGCACTAAAAATTGTTTTAATGTTGCTTTCTAAAGATTTGGCGATGCTCCAAAATGGTTAGCATTTAGTAATAAAGTTAAATAGTTCTGGTCGCAAGGAAGTCGTTTTATTTAGAAATTTACTTACTAGAGTTAAGTATACATGATTATCTTATAATAAAGATTTTCAATTCAGCAAAAAAGGATCTAAATATTCAATATTTTTTTAAGTGTAATATCTAAGTAGGTGAATGTCATACGTACTTTGGTGTGGAAACTAGTATGGTTTATATAAATATAGGAACTAAATGATGTGTGAAACTTTGATTAAATTAAAAATTTTACATTATCTGTAACTTAAGATATCTTCACTTTCAGAACAGTACATTAGAATCAAAATGGCATAACATGTAGTATATTATGAAATTGTTTGTTAAAAAAAATATACCTTCTACGCAACCTTTCACTCTACGTCACTACATTGAGAAGGGATTTCCGAAAAATCCTTTCTTAAGTAAACCGTGGAATAATGGGTGCCGACGTAAATAACTTCTAGTTATAAAACATCATAGTCTAAAAAGGTAACATTGAAACATTTATGTTGTAATAAATTTCTCATACGAAATAGGTCAAACACACTTCACAAAACATGTCTACTTAAGTCTGTAGCATTAACGGGAAATAATATTAAAAAATATTCATTTTAGTATATTTTTTATCAAAGGCGGGTCTCAGCGACCAAGGCCGGCGCGAGATGGGTTGCGGCGACGGTTGTTGAGTGCACTCGTACCGCTTAACCTCTCGTAGAGGACGACGTTAATATACGGGCCTTAATGCTACGTTATTCTGAAATAGGCACTTTTACTCGTGATATACAATTACTTACTCCACTACGGTAGGGTTGGAAGTTTAGCTGTCTACGTGTGTTTAAATGAATAACCAAATCACTCATTCACTCACCCAAATCACTCATTAGATTATGATTCTTCATCATCATCATATCAACGAATTACCGGTCCACTACAGGGTACGGGTCTCCGCCCACAATGAGAAGGGGTTAAGTCCGCACTGGGTCAGCTTGATACACTACGGCCTTTCACGCTGACCCAGTGCGGAAGATTTCACACAGCTTTGAGAACATTATGGAGAGCTCTCAGGTATGCAAGATTCCTCACGATGTTTCCCTTCACCGATGAAGCAAGTGATATTTTAATTGCTTCAAACGCAAATAACTTAGAAAAGTTAGAGGTGCGTGCTGGGTTTCGAAATCGCCCCCGGAAAGTAAAGTCGAAGTCCTACCCACTGGGCTGATTTTACAAATGATATAAACACTGAAGTCAATAAAAAAAAAAACAATGGTTTAAATTGCTAAAAAGTAAAATGAACTCATTTATTAACTTTTTGGGTAACCCTTTCTCATAAAGTAACTTCAGACCAGCGCATATTTTTTGGTTGGGTTGGTTGGTTAGCCTGCTGGCTTGTTTTGTTATTTCGTTTTACTTCAAGTTCGCTTTGCTGTCTCTCGTGGTGTAAAGTAGCAGTAGCAGTCAGGAGATGGTAATAGGCTTATTCTTCTTCTAATATTAATTATTAAATTATTTAATGCTTGGCTGCACGTTTTCTTTGTTACTACTTCGTCACGGCCTCTCAGTTAATTTAGGGACATACAGACAGTTACAATTTGAGTTCAAGAACTCTTTGAGAATGTCGCATCCAAAGACCCCATAAATATTACATATGCCAAAAACCTTCCCTTTAACTGTCTTGAGAACGACATTAATGTACGTACGTGCCTTAATGAAAATATCGCGAGTGAAACGTTGTGTCTGCAATTAGTAAAAAACACAACTTCGCCTCTTCGGAATACTTTTTTAAAATTATTTCTGTATTACTTGGCAGAGCATCCTTTTATTATTCAACGCCAGTGTGTTACTGACTTCGTTTGCATGCGGATAATTTTATTCTCTTATACTCCAATATTTTTATATAGTCCTTAAAATAATGTTCATACTGCAGTATAAAACTGTATTTCGTTATAAAATTAATTATAATTGATAAGACTATTATGAAAAAAAACGTATATGTACTAATTCCATACCTTAGAAATTTAGTTTTAATTAAATAGAAGCAAGTTCTTAGATACAAAGGATTTTATTCTTGTACGTTAAAATGATGTTTTAATATAGATCAAGTAACTTTAGCGTTAATTTTATATAACGATTTCCATAGTTACATTATAATAATGCAACAATACTTTAACTGCCTCTTTTACCATATATTCCACTTAGCCGAAAATTATTAGGTAAATTGCAGAGAGCACTTTAACTCGTCAGTCCCAGGTATTATATCTAACACACAAGTGATAACAATCGTCGTCAAGATGTCGCACAGTGATAGATACACAGATAGATAAAAACTTTAAAAATTAATTAAATAAAATCTGCGTAGATTTCAGACTTGGGTCTTAAGCTTCGCTCGTTAACAATTTTTAATCTTACCACGGGACTATTTGGGAGATTGGTACAGAAAGTACATGTCCTTTTTCCATAGCATAGGGAACATGCATACTAAATTTCAAAACTGTCTGCCCGTGGCTTAGCTCGTAAAACAATCTTTAATATCCCTCGGGAATTTCTTAAGGAATCAGGACAAAAGGTAGCCTTTGTTATTTTCCATATAAAGTGCCACATGCATGCCAAATTTCATCCAAATGCGTTCAGCCGGTTTTGCGTCATTGAGTAACAAACTGCCACACTTTCACATTTATAATATTAGTAAAAATATGAGGAATAACAAGAAAGAACAAAAAAGTCGCAAAGGCGGTCTTATCGCTTTAAGCGATCTGCTCCAGACAACCCTTGATGGATGAATGATGTTATGAAAAATAAAATAAAATATGATGGCTATGTCGCTTGACATATAATACCAACCCGTTCTATTCACATCACGTCGGGGTCGCAGTGACCGATAGCAGGAAGTGAGGAATGTGATCGACGTTAGTTGCAGCTGTCAGCACTATAAAAACTTTTGTCACAATATGTCACGTGCCGCAATGTGCCGGTTGATGCACACGTGCCAGTGTGCCAACGTTGTAAGAATGTCGAGATAACAAGAGAGAACTATTTAAGTGAACGTATCCAACAACCCTTCTGTATTTATAAATTTATAAAATGCAAATACAATTTTTTGAATCTGCGACTGTGGCAATTACATCCGGAGGTCTAAACCACTAAACTACGGTTCTCATACCGCCGAAGCCGAAGTTAATACGTGCACTTTTTTATTAGCCTTATACGACTGTGCCCATTTTTTTTGTGGGTATCCTCACGGATACCCCCGCACAGTTGGGTGGCCAAATCAAGAACCGTACTGTAGGTGATGGACAACCCCGTTTACATCACCCGCAAGCCCTCCAAACGCAATGAGAGCACTCTTGGTGGGGCGAAACCTTTCCGCTCCCGGCCTTCCGTTGCTGATGAACGCAGCGCCACCCGCCTGCCAGTTCAATACATAGGCTGGCCATAAACCCCCTTTGGTCTATCCACTGCACACTCCACTGGAGAAACCTCCACCTCATCGGGTCATTAGCCATCGGCTAACAACATCTCATATGAGAAATTGTTAACTGGCGTTTCAAGGGTACACCGGCCAAAAGGCTTCTTCACCTCGGACGAATTAAAAGTGACCCACAGCAACCAGGCAGGAGGTTACCCGTTTCCTTTGCAACTGTACCCCTAGTGTATTACTTGAAGTGGTGAAAATCTGAAATGTATTGTGGACTGCCTAACGGTTGAATGTTTTTAAAGTCTAAATAATTTTAAAAAAAGTTATTACGAACGTGTTTACGTTAGACACTATTGACAGTTCACGCCATTTTTCAACCCCTCTATTTTTAAAGGGACAATGTTTAAATCATTTAACCATTGATCAAGATCTGAATGATCTAGTATATAGGAATAAATAACATGCGCTTCAGAAAATATTTTTAGTTTAGGTGAGTCTCGTTTAGATTTAAAATAACCTAAGTAACTAAGTTAAATACTAATAAAGATTACTGGTAAATCTAAAAAGTATGAACCAAGAAAATTTTGACAATTTAAACTGTTTTGTAGATTTGGAGATACGAGTATAATAAGTTTGGCTCATATTCAAGGTTATTTACCTTTAGTTTAGAAGTTATAAGGGAAAAGATAAAGTGCAGATACGAACCCTTTATATAACCTCATCTTTGCTACACGTCAGTCAGGAATACTGGCGGTATTTCTTATTTAGTGACGGCAGAATGTTTATTAATCATACTTATTTTTGGTAAAAGATTTTTGAAATTCTAATCCGTAAACGTTACGCCAATTTATCGTTTAGGTATCTAGTAAATTTCATTTTTATAACTTGAATGAGAAAAAATTGATAACAATATGAGCCACAGCGTTTTTTTCTCCCAATATAAATACAATTTCCACCAAACAATCGCTTAAGATTAACTGTCAAACCACCTGACATTGACATCTTTGGTTTCTTAATATCCCAATATCTTACAACCCGCCGCTAAGCAGACATTTTATATATGTTACTGGATTTGACAGAAAAAATCTTACCATTTCATAATATTTAATATTAATATTATGTACAAAAATAACAAGTGGCAGTGATTGGCAGAGGATCTTTCTAGAATTGCAGGGGGCAAACAGACAAATAATCCTTAATTCCGAAGGCCACAAAAACGTAGCTGACTTAAACTAGAAAGCTACGGTAACACTGAACTGAATCACAGTCTGTCCGCTCATATGTCTATTTGTCAGTATGCCTATTTGGCAAAGCAAGTTAATTCATACAATTATAAAAAAAAATCTTAGTGTTTAAATTGTTTTTATTATTTCCCAGTGCCATTTAGTCAGCTTTTGCGAATAAGACAGATTCTGAACATATTTTTAAATTTATTTACAATTGAACAATTGCATTAAAAATTAAATTTTATTTTATTTCCAATGTTACTACTGAAATTGAGTACAGTAGGTTAGTTAGGCTGTGAAGGAAGGACAAACAAACTAACAAATACATTTTTAAATACGAGCTATGTTTTATTATAGACACGAAATATTTCATTGAGCTTATTCAACTGAAGGAATCACCTAGAGTTGAATAAGCAACTTGATATACAAGTAGCTCTCTTTTATCAAAGCATCGTAAGAGCCGGTGCTCTTAAGATAATTTGTGCGTTAACTTTGCCCGTTTGAAGCTATTTTTCCACCTGGCTTGATACACAGTTTCTATTGGGGTAAAACTCAGAAAATATTTATTTCAAAGGCACTTACGGAAAGTATCTGTTACACTTACACAAAATCATCATCATATCGAACCATAACCGGCCCACCTACAGGGTCTCCTCTACGATGAGAAGGGGTTAAGGCCGTAGTCCACCACGTCGGCCCAGTGCGGATTGATGGCGTTCACATACCTTTGTGAACATTATGTAGAACTCTCAGGCATGCAGGATTCCTCACGTTGGTTTCCTTCACCGTCGAAGCAAGAGATATTTTTACATCATGAATACAAAATAAATATATCAAAATTTATTGAGGTGGGTATTACTGTCAGTTTACGCACACCGAGTGATTCTCCAACTTATTTATTTAATTTTTGTCTGTCTGTCTGTCTGCCTGTCTGCTTGTCTGCCTGTCTGCCTCTCTTGCTGTCTGCCTGTCTGCCTGTCTGCCTGTCTGCAGGTCTGACTGTCTGCCTGCCGGCCTGTCTGCCTGTATGCCTGTCTGCCTGTCTGCCTGTCTGCCTGTCTGCCTGTCTGCCTGTCTGCCTGTCTGGCTGCCTGTTTATTTATCCCGAAAACTTATTGTTTATATATATATATAAACAATAAGTTTTCTCCGGGAAACGGGATGAAATTTTTTATCAATTTTACTTTATAGCTCTGTTAAATTTGAACAGATTTTAATAATTCTTTTTTTATTTAAAAGTGTATACTACCAAGCATGTACTGTCTAATTTTAATGGAGATCTGATTAATATTGTCGGAGATAAAGGACATAACTCTTCACAGATACCAGCAAGTTGCATAGCATATAGGACAGCGATCGAATGCATGCGTACCACTATTATTATAAATGCGAAAGAAATGAAATAATATAAATATTAAGCTTGATTATATACTTGCAAATTTATTTTTTAATTATTCAAATTGAATTTTCATCATGAATCCTTCATCTATCGCTAAGTTTCGCGGCGACGACGGGTCGCGATTAACATAGTTTGGAAATAAAACTGGACTTGGTAGGTAGCTCTGCAATTAAGTTTCTAGGTTTTTTTAATATATTAAAACGATATGGTGCAGACGAAGTTGCGCGATGTTGCAGCTAGTAAGTGAATATAAATAGACAAATGTTGAGAAAAAACACTATTTTCAACACTCATGATATTTTTAAATCTCGTTTTATTCTTTACTTTAAACTTATTAAAAAATTGTTTAAATAGTTCTCTCTTGGGCGTCCGTGTGTCTGTAAGCGCGGATCCCGTATCTTGTGGTCACGATAACGAGCGAAATACTTAACTTATCGAGTCAGTTTTTTTTAATAGGCTTTAGTAATTTTCGGAATGGAAGCCTATTACTTTTCACGGTATAATTATATGTAGTTATTATTTAATAAATACTTTTACAAATTTACAAATAATCTCAATTTTATTTTAACGAATGAGATTATGAGGCGTGCACTTTTGGATTTTCCAACTAAGTAATGTTGTCGGTGTAATTACAGGCTCATGAGGCCTAACTGGAGGCTTGTATGTGCTACAAAGTATTGTTCTGTTTATAAGCGATGGTTTTCACTTACATCGCGTAGGCTATCTGTATTAAAAAACAGATGAAGAGGAAACCCATTATTTCTACATCGAAAAACAATACTGGTAAGCCAAAACCTGCGTAAAAATATGTTAAACTAATTTTAAAGCTTTGTTAACTAAAATCATCTTTGATCTTCTTTCATATAAAAGAAAACAGCATTCAAACGTTAAATTAAAACCCACTTTATAAAGTGAGCAAAGAGCCATGAACGAAATCCTCTTTAGTCGCAATCAATGAATCACGCTTAGAGCTTTAAATTCAATTCCAGTTTTCATTAAAACTACAAATATTACATTACAATGGAACAAAGCAAGGCTAAATGAGTGCACGGTCAGTTCATACAACTTAATTTTGAACTCTACAGCATTGAGATTAGAGATTGAAGTTGTGTAACAATGGTTTTCAGTGACATACGATATGTTATGTCACAACTCACAAAGAGAAAGGGTCAGGATGAAACTAGGAGATATGGGATAGCTGTTCCGGGATATTTTATATGTATGTAAAGTTGTTGAAAGAGAATAGCAAGTTTAGAGCTACCTCTATAAAACAAATTTTCCGAAATAGTTATGTCATAGAGATAACTTTGCTATGATGCATATTAAGAGTTAATTAAAAAAAAAAAAAAATTAAAAATTCATTTATTTATGATCAGATTACATTGGATCAATAACAATAGAGACGATGGCGACAGGAAAAGTTTAAAACTGCGTTCCAGCCGCCGCGCCCACCTCCGAAACTAAAGCTATTATTATATTATGTTCTAAACCAAGTTGTTGTATAAATAAAGTATACAGTTAGTTCAGCATGCAAGAAACATAATAATTGTTGTGTGTATGTGTGCATGTGTGTGCATGTGTATATGTGTGTGTGAGTGTGTATGCTTGTTTTGAGTTGGAGTGATAATGCGAGCGTGTGCATGTGTATAAGGCGAAAGAGTATGAAAATAAACATTATTTAACTACTAATAGCAGTTTTTCAGTCTCTTCGTAAGAGAGTGACTGAAGCCATTTGGAACATTTTTCTTTACAAATGTGAGTTGTGAGGGGAAGTATGTTTAATAATTTGTTAACTCTGTTGTACAGTAGACAACTTAAGAAAGGATAATGCCGTTTGGAAATTGCAGTACGAACAGACTTATATGTAGCCGCCAAATCCGTTCTTCGTTTTGTTTTAATAATTGGATCGTAGGGAACTTCGGGGTGTTTTCGTAAAATGGTACATAAAATAAACAGTTGTCGCACTGTCAGGACCTTAGTGTTTGCATAGAGCTCACAAGTTGGAAAAAGGATGGGTTTATTACACATGACTTTTAAAACTAATCTTTGAGCCCTTTCAAGTCTCAACATTGAAGTTGTCCCGGAGCCGCCCCAACAGGTTATGCAGTAGGATAAAATTGACTGAGCTAGGGAAAAGTAAACAATTTTTAAGGAACTCATGTCAAGCACATTTCTCAAGCGCTTGAAAACAAAAATGAGTTTTCTCAGTCGAGATACTAGAGAATCGATCTGGTGGTACCATGTCATGGAACCATCCATAATCACACCGAGATACTTTGTGCTTAGTGAACGCTCTAGTAGTGGACAGTTACAGACACTATCAAGACTGGGACAATGGTGAGCTCGAATATTAAAAGATGAAGGTGCTTGTGAGGTTGAGGAAGAAGCAAAGGTAATGAATTTTGTTTTGGAAATGTTGAGAGTAAGCAAATTTAGTTTCAACCAATTCAAGACTGATTTCATGCAAGATTCCGAAAATTTGTGGGTTTCTTCCCAGGTTTTTCCATATACAAGGAGTACTGTATCATCCGCGTATGTGATAATCTTACAGTTGGGGAGAGGTAGGCAACACAACTCATTTATATATATGAGAAACAATGTAGGGCCAAGGACACTTCCCTGTGGAACGCCGTAGTCAATTGAGGACTCGTTGCTAAGGAAATTACCTATCTTGACGTATTGGGTACGCCGTGTTAAATAACTCTTAAAAACTTTAAAAGCCAGACCCCTGATACCTATTTTCTCGAGTTTAATAAGCAGCTTTGGGATGGAGACGGTGTCAAAGGCTTTGGAAAGGTCAAGATAAATAGCAACAGATTTTAATTTATTGTCGATATTGTTCAAAATATTTTCAGTGAGTTTCGAAACTGCGTCTTCCGTTGATTTGCCGCTGCGGAAACCAAATTGGTGGTCTGATAATATGCCGTTTCGATTGATGTAACTTAGCAGCCTCTTGTTCAGTATTTTTTCAAATATCTTGGACAGAGATGTTAGTACCGAAATTGGTCTATAGTTTGTGACACTGCCTCTATCTCCGCATTTGTAAATAGGGTGCACAACGCCTTTTTTGAAAGCAGTGGGAAATATTCCTTGAGAAATGCATAAGTTAAAAAGGTGTTGTAAAATTGGAATGAGAACATGTGCACCGGCTTTGATAACTGCAGATGGAATACCGTCCCAACCCACTGCGCTTTTGTCTTTGAGACTACGTATTGCATCTACTATTTCATCAAAGTCTACTGGAAGTAATGCCATAGCATTTGAGGAACTATTGTTGGGAGAGTAGGCTGCATTCGTTGGAAGCCCAGGTGGTATAACGATTTTTTCTGCAAGATTTGCCCCTACATTGGAAAAATAGTTGTTAACCATGTCAACAGAATCATTTGGATTACTGCACAAATTTAGCAACTCAGAGGAGGTAAACTCTTTTTGTTTGAGATTAGCAACTTTCTTAATCATGTGCCAAGTTTTTCCAGCATTATTTCTAGCCTTCTGAAATTCATTACGCTCATATTCTTGTTTAACTTTCTTGAGGATGTTATTACAGAAATTACGGTAACGAACAAAAGTAGCTTTAAGAGTTAAATTGTCTTGCTGTTTTTTTGATTTTCTGTATAAGCTGTCTCTATGTCGAATGCATCTCAGTAGGCCGGGGGTAATCCAAGGTTTTATAATTCTTTTTTTACTAGGGATGACCAAAGCATGACTATTGGCCTTTATAGCATCAGAAATTGTATTAATGAGCAAAACAGCTGCTTTGTTAGGGTCAGAATAGTTGAGTATCGGATAAAAATCAGCTTGTTCCAAGTTTGTAACCACGCCTTTGATATCGAGCTTCTGAGTTGTTCGATTTATAGATTGAGCCCTTGTTTTGATATTGCAATAAAAAATTATAGGTGCATGATCAGTAATGAAGGTGTCCAAAACCAGAGTGGTGACAGGATTTGGGGATCTAAACATAATATGGTCTAGACAATTATTGAGTCTTGTAGGTAGATTGTGTGCAGGTAGCATTCCATTCACAGCAAGCATATTGAGATATTCATCAGTAGAGGTATCACGATTACCAGCTGCAATGTTAATGTTTAGGTCACCAACGAGTATTGCATGCTTATAAGAATTGTAGAGCTTTAACTCTGAGTCAAGGCTAGTAAAAAAAGGTTTAAGGTTTTTATATGATGGGGAGCGGTATATGGCGATTACAGCGATGGAATTAGAGATTATTATCGAGAGACTGTTTGCATCAATTAAATTCGTGGTTTTGACTTCATGGGTCATATTAGATCGTATATAAACAACGATTCCATCATTTTGGCTATTAAATGATGAAGCATAGGCATTGAAACCATCTAAGGGGGGAATGGACGGTGTCTTACTTAGCCAACATTCAGATAAAACTATTAGGTCTAGGCGGTGATTTATTCTATGTAACAGAACCAGCAAGCTATCGAAGTTGCAATTAATACTGCGTATATTTATGTGCATAACTTTGAAGCATTCGGCTGGATTGGTCACGTGAAGTAAAGTCTCATCAGGGGAACATACCATGGATTTCGATGTTGTTATCAGTTCTATATCCTTTGCTATGTTGAGGATGTCATCCATTATGTAAGTAAAATATTAACACTGGAGAATTAAAAGAAGACTCAGAAATAGGGCTCCGTGGATACTCTAGAAACGGTCTTTTGCTTATTAACATTGTTACTGCAAATAACAAACAAAAATTGAGAGTAGAAGAGGCGAAAAACTTTATGGATGGTTGCTGCATAAATGTCGTGTAAAAGACGAGTAGTGCGTATGAAGTGTATGTGTAAAAAGTGTGTGAAATAACTATGGTAATGAAAAGCACAAAGATACAATAGAAAGCCTTATAAAAGTTAATTATAAAAGAAATATTCTCAAATTCGAAGCCAATGATTCCAAGATGCTGGGTTACTGTTTGAAAGTCTAGTCACTTTTGATTCTTAAGGTCAGATAAGTCGGATTCGCCAGAGATTTGAATAAGCGGACCACCCTCTCTTTTCCGTAAGTAAATCCTGCCGTGCGACACCCAGCAGAACTTGAAATCATTAGTTTTGGCATAATCACGAGCTAAAAAGAACACTCTCTTCATTTTCGTCGTCAAGTTTTCCGAGATGAAAACAGGCTTGGCGGGCCCTTGGATTTTTAGATGTTCAGTCGTTAATTTATTCTGTCCCTTGTTGAACCTGCGGACCGCGCTTATAATCTTTTCTTTCAATATGACGCTTGTTAAATCGACAATTATGGTTTTTCTGTCTAGGGTTTTGGTTTTAATACGGAAAACGTCTTTAATCTCGTGTGGCTGGATATCTAAATTAAGGGCCTTGCCAGTGTTGATTACTATGTTTAAAAGGTTATTTTTCGACTCTGCGCTCTGTGTCGGTATATTTCTTATTTCTAGGCAAGTAGCCCTTGAGGACTTTTCTGTTCTTTCTAGGGCATCCTCCAACATTTTTATATGGTTAAGATCTTCCTTACGGTCCGTTTCCAATTTTTCATACTTGGAAGAAAGCAAGTCGTATTTCTCAGCCAAAAATTCGACCGAAGAGCGAAGATCATCAACTGTGGAACACAATTTTTCGATGGTTTCAGATTGCTTAGCTTGTAATTCCTGAAACATTAGTCTCATCTCCGAAATGAAGTTCTTAACATCGCTATCGGACTCAGAACGTCTCCTTTTCAGATTGCGTATAGTGAATTTTGGTGTACTACAAATAGTTTCATTACTGGTTTGGTCCAAGGCGGTATCAGTAAGATTTTGTTCTAAAGATAAAGAAGAGGCATGATCCTTTTTCGGCTGCGCGCGATTTAGCGGCATCACTGCGCGTGCGCAGCTTCGAGTACCAGGCGTTCAGAAATATATAAGAGTAGAAAGGACAGTTCGTTGATCGGCGCCACGGAGGGGTCAACGTTATTTGGTGACAATCGGCGATTTCATACAGTTTTGCTTTCCGTCCAGTATAAGTTGATCCCGCCTGGTCCCAAGTAAAGTAAAAATGCTCCTTATAATTGGAAGCTTATCGTTATGTACATACGGCTCGAAACTTGGTTCCAGTTAATACAGCAGTATTGTGGGCGACGCCGAAGTAATTCCACTACGCGGCTCTTCAGATTTTATGCTGTCCGATTATTTGGCACAAATTTTTACTACGCAATATAAATTAACAAATTAATTTAAAACATAAAAACAAAGTGAACACGTCTTATTTGCACGGGGATCCGGAAGGAAGGGGAGTGAACTTTTATCACATTTTTCAAGAATAATTGAATAGGTAACTAAATTATTAATCATTAAATAATGATTCATATTGACACTTGATTAAATTCAATAATGACGACATTCATATAATGATTCACATACATTTTCACAATTATTTTAAATTTTTATCTCGTAATTGAGCATAGATATTTATTAATATTGCATGCCGTAACTTAGCCAGCAACCATTCGATGTTTATAAAATAAGATTTTATGTAACCAAATTCTTGCAATATTCATCAACTTCGAAATATGTATTTTCAATTGTAAAGTGAAAAATTGATAATTGGTTATAATTTATATGTATAAAAATTAACTGCTGTTACGAACAGCAACACTAAAACTCAAGAATGGCTGAACCGATTTGCTTAATTAAGGTCTTGAAATATTTGACGTCCTGGAAGGTTTGATACATTATTCCAATACCTAAATGCTGTCGCTCCGAACCTAGAACCTAATCCGTAGTTAAACGAGCCGCAAACTAAACCAAAGGCGTATTTCAAGGAGAGGTTGTCAACGTACTTTTAATAAAGTTTAATAAAGAGCCTTTCTAAATGTCAGCACACATCGCCAAAGGCGGGTTCCGCACAAAAACGAACTGAGAAAGGCACGTGCAGTGTGCACCCTTAAATTCAAAACCGTCGACATCTCAACCATATTGTACTTCAAAAGTGAACTCTATTCCTTTTAGATAAGATGAATTTTCTAACGGTGGTAGTTTGAAATGCATAAAAAGAATGAAAGCCCCACGGCTACATTTTGAAACTTGATGCATGGTTTTTTAAATGTCTTTAAGTACCTTGCGCATTTCTTGGAAATTACAATTTCTGTACGAAGTTCGTAAAAAACAGAAGTTCGCGAAAATTGGCTCAAAAAATTATTAAGTAGGGCCAAGCAAATGGTTTCTTACTCGCTTCATATACAGGTAAATTTGTATGACAGCTGCTGTTGAGTTTCTGACCGGATTCTTTTCGGTAGAATCTGCTTTTCGATTCGGTAGCAGAGTCATTACAAACATACATACTTTCCAAAAGTGCTTATATAGTATGCCTGTTTGTAATCTAGCTGCCCGTCACTACACAAGCCTCTCTATGATCTCAGGGGGATTCAAGGTGTTCCCGACCCCTCCTCGTTAGCGCGGGAGCCCAAACAATCGGTTTGGGTGGTTGGTAGACGTCCGGGAGTTATAGTCAAAGTCAAAGTCAAAAATATCTTTATTCAAGTAGGTTCATAGGTGGCACTTTTGATGCGTACATAAGAATTACCCGGTAGTGAGATGATGGCGATAACCACATTCGTAAACTTAAAACTAGCTCGTAGCTTACGAGCGTTCCAAACGCGTCCTGGTCTAAGAAGAAGCCCACAACAAACTTAGCCGGTTGTTTTTTTTTTACAAGGTAATTTAAAATTATTAGAAGAGCAACCTGGTTAGAGCAATATACAACGGGCTCCCCGGGCATCTAAAGAAGCCAAGAAGTCCCACATAACCTCCGTCCTACCGTAGTCGGAGGTAGATAAAGCTTTTTTTTCCTCCACGCCAAAAAAAAGGGCTGCTTAAAATAAATGAATTCTGAATTAAGATAATAACACGTTTTTATAGCAATGTTATTTCCGAAGAAATGAGAATGCAATTTTCACCACTTCTCCTCTTGCTGAGAATATTTTACGAGGCAGCCAAGGAAATATAATGGAGACATACGATGCTACTGCTACGATCAACTGCGATAACCAATCAAGCCCAGCCTGGTGATTATGGGCAAACCATTCCGTTGGGAGAGGCCCATAGTCCAGCAATGGACTGTTTTAGTCTATTTATGATGATCTTCATCGTCAGCCAATTTCAGTCCACTACTGGACCAAGGCCTCTTCTTTAGCACGCCCTGTTGTTCTATTCTGTAAGTTTAAACAATATATTAAAACACATTTAACAAATCGTGGTTACTACACAATTAATGAATTCCTTAACGACAAAGCTGCTTGGAAGCAGGCAACTCCGCTCTCTTATCTCATAAAACAGAAAAATTCTAAAGATTGGTAAACTTCAAAATGAAGTTGGAAAAGAGCAATCTGCTGAGTTTCTTGCCGGCTCTTCTCAGTGGAATCTGCCTTCCGAATCGGTGGTAGAGTCACTACAAACGGACTGACTTGACGTTTCAAAAGTGCTTATTAATTAGGCCTACTTGAAATAAATGCATTTTTAATTTTTAATTTGAATTTTTTCATTAGCACGCTATCTCGTTCTATTGCTGGTGACCTGCGCCTGCTGCCTTTACAATATCATCAAATTGTAGAGAACTGAAAGAACCATTCAGATTGTCTAATCACATAGCTGCATACTTCAAATTCAAATATATTTTATTCATATAGACCTATCACAGGCACTTGGTAAGCGTTCGTACTTATAATATGTTACCATTAATGTCAGATGATAGTGCTAACTAAAGCTAGGAGGGTTCCAAAGGCGCCCTGGTCTAAGAAGAGCCCACAACAAACTTAGCGGGGGTTTTTTTTGCTCACACCATCATCATATCAACCCATTACCGGCCCACTACAGGGTACGGATCTCTTCCCACAATTAGGGCCTAATAATAGGGGTTAGGGCCATAGTCCACCACGCTGTGCGGAGAACGGCGAATGGAGGAAAACTCTCCGGTATGCAGGTTTCTTTACGATGTTTTCCTTCGCCGTTGAAGCAATTGATATTTTAATTCCTTAAATCGCACATAACTTAGAAAAGTTAGAGGAACGTGCTGGGTTTCGAACTCGGCCTACGTCCTAAGTCCTACCCACCAGGGAATCACAATTTCCGCCATCTCACACTCAAATTAATATTTTGCTATGATGTTAGAGCAATTCATAC
Organism: Pararge aegeria; assembly: GCF_905163445.1. NCBI lineage: Eukaryota > Metazoa > Arthropoda > Insecta > Lepidoptera > Nymphalidae > Pararge > Pararge aegeria. Next base: position 16,909,020 of record NC_053199.1, on the reverse strand, counting down.
CCAAGCTTTTTTATAATTCATGTAGTCCTTAATATTATGATAGGATTTTTCTACTTTACTACTGTACTCCATAACATCGATTCCTACGGAAAGCCTCTCTTTTTATTGAAGTTGGTTGAAATAACGGATTTATCTAAAAAACTAATGACGCCAACCGAGCCAAATGATACGAATGAAACGCGCAGTTTGGAAAATTTAAATCTCTTTATCTCAAATTGCCAATGGAAATTAAACTTCATGCCTATGTAAAAAAGTCTGCTATCCATTAGTCTTAGAGTTCATATTTGGGCAGAATTTTTATTTTTATTTGCAATGAATGCAGCTCGTTTCGGAAGGCTAATAATTAGGGGTAGCTGCCCTCTTGAGAAGGTACGGTCGGCATTAAAGTGCTCATGAATAATAAATTTTACGATTACCATGAAACTCTTTAAAAAATATCACCTATAGGCAATATTTTTTTACAATCCTTTTTGTCGTTTGATTGGTGTCAATTAAAGATTCTTTGAACGTAATATACGTTCAAAGAATCTTTATTTGACACCAGTAGGCTGAGTTTCTAAACCAGTCTAAAGTGTTTTGCTAGTACACTTGTATTAATATCAGATTAACCACCGATAGAATATGCGCAGCGTGTGAAATAAAACTAATTCTAATTTAACTTAATTGTACAATATTTCATCTATTTAATTTTTCAAAATTCATTTATTTCAAGTAGGCCTAATATAAGCACTTTTGAAACGTCAAGTCTGTCTGTTAGAGTACTGACTCTACCACCGGTTCGGAAGGCAGATTCTACCGAGAAGAAGCCGGCAAGAAACTCGGCAGTTGCTTTTTTCCAACATCAATAATTTACATTTTACATTTTAACATTCATTTTTCTATCTTGTGAGAGCTGAAAGCGGAGCCGGATGCTTCCAAGCAACCTTGTCATTAAGAAATTCATCGATTGTATAGTAACCTCGCTGTAATAAATGTGTTTTAACACATTCTTTAAACTTATGCATTGGTAGGTCCAAAATTGTATTAGGAACCATATTATAAAAGCGTAAACTCAATCCCAAAAATGACTTCTGTACCTTTCGCAGACGATTTTATTTATTTCTTAAGAATAATTAGCACATTTGTATAAATGCTAATCAGATGAATAAAAATCCTGGTATAAAAATAATCAAATGTTCAAGAAAAACTTTAACACTGCAAAAATTATGAACCTAACGTAATTTTATTATACAACGTGTAAATAAAAACCGAAATAAAATTTCAGAGGCTTTAGAAGTACATTATTTACTGTCCCTGAGGCTTTTCTGTGAAATCGAAATGCTAATAGCTTTGACTAAACCACTGCCATAGTTTTTACTGAAAGAAATCAGACACAGCCCTAACATAACATGAAAAAGTAAAATCAATTGACCCCTGTCACTTTATTAGGTATGCGACGCGTAGTGTACTATGCATGTGTAGGTCTTTTATCTTCAATAGGGTTTTCATAAGTTAACACTAAGAATGTTTTGAATTAGTGTGTATGGAAAAATATATATGCTCCTTTTGATTTAATATTCTTACAGAGTGGTTCCTTATGAAATATACTAAAGTACCCATACGCATCATATTATGTGTCTGCTGAAGTAAAGACGAATCTTTGTATAACCTTAAATTGGGATATCGAAATGTTTATTTGCGATTAAAAATTATCAATAATGTATGTAAGGTATTTCTGAATTATGTTATTGAATTATAAGACCATTAGCACAAATCTTCAAACCTTACAATCCAATGACTTGGAAAATGCTCTTTGGAGTCCTGTCACGCGGCAAACATTTTATCTTCTGTACTGAAGTCTAAGCCAATATTGGATCTGACACTCATTTACTACTTCGGAAGCGAATGAAAATAAATTATTTATTCGGAAACATACATTAATAAAGTTTTATGAGTGTTATGCCTCATAAGGCCCGGTATTCACAAGTATGCAAATACTTCAAATAGGTATACGTGTCTATTGTATACAACTGTAATATACTGAGATACAACAAGAAGATGTTTCAGAACCAAATGTATCAGAAGATATTCCGCTCGCGTGTGCGGTACAAAAAATGAATTCCAGGGTCCAAATTTAAAGATTTGTTGAGAGTTTAATTATTCCATCAATACTTCTAAATGCCTGAACTAATTCTGATGTAAGAAGTATCGTCTGTATCTTTACAACATCTCAAATAACACTGGCTGTAATATTTAAGAAAAGAAAAATGTGGTGGCTACTGCCATTTTCAAACGTACTTGAATTTTAAGACAGCTGTGATTTTTTAACCGACAAAAGAGGAGGTTCTCAATTCGGTTGTTTTTTTTTATTTGTATTACGTAAGGATTTAAGAAATCCTAAATTACACCATAAAGATTCTCCTGTTTTTCGCGGAGTTTAGAAAATTAAGCTTAATTTTCATAATATAAATATTTTTAACACATCGTTACATAAGCAATCGCAAGTGTAAAACTCCCTACTTTTACACTCATTTTATGAACGAAAGATGTGTCTGTTTTTATATTTTTTGGTTGCTATTTGTCGGTTTAGTAATTGCATTGATCTGTATGAGTTTTGATGAGTTCTGCATGGGTTTTATGAGAGATGGGATTTAGAACACCATATGTTGTCTATTACAAGCTAAACAAATCTAAATTAAATTTTTCAAAGATATTATTTACTGGCGGGTTTTTGAGAAAAAAATACAATGATATGTACCTAAATATGTTCTTTGATAAAATAAAAATGCCATCGCCGAAACGAGTTTGAATCGTTTATCGTGGATGCAAATGAATCCAAACAAGTGCACATTGCGCGCTCCCCAAACCATCTTGGCATCCTTCCCGGGTACTAAGGCAAATTGCTTTCCATGAGTGGATTCTGCCCGGGACGGAATTACGTTTTACCCCTAAAAAGGCTGGTCACTGAAATTAGATGTTCAAAACTGTAACTACCAATCCATTCCGTATATTCATACATTCCAGAATCGGTCGTAACTGGTAACTAAGTTGTAGGAATAACGACATCACGCCGGTAAACGCAATGTTGATAACCTCCCGACTAGGTGGACAGACAAAATCAAATTAGGGGTATTATATAACTGACGTACTCTCTAACAGGTTAGCCCGTTCTGAATAGGATGCCGGAGCCGGGCGATGGAAATAGTGCTGTACAGACGGAAGGGTGATCAAATAAGAAATTAGAAGATCCGTAGAAGGACCAGAGTTACCGACATAGCTCAATAAGTCGCGAAGCTGAAGTGGCAATGGGGCACACAGCTCGGAGAAAGGATGGACGTTGGGGTACAAAGGTGCTGGAATGGTGACCTCACCCAGTAAACGCAGCGTTGGTCGATCCCCAACAAGGCGGACAGACGACATCAAGAGCGTCCCAATGAGGCACGATATGGAACTTCCTACAAAATACCTTAATCCAGCAGTGGACGCCTATCTGTTGATATGATGATGATGATGATGACTTTTATTAGTACGTACTTACATCAGGTTCCATCTTAGACTCCCGTCCACAGGAGCCACTAAATAAAACTATGGTTTAAAAACTATATCAATAAGGGCTCAGTAGTTTTCAACAAAACTTTAAACCGCGCAATTTTTTAAGGCAACCTTAAAAAAATTTGACGGCCGATTGGCGCAGTGGGCAGCGACCCTGCTTTCTGAGTCCAAGGCCGTGGGTTCGATTCCCACAACTGGAAAATGTTTGTGTGATGAACATGAATGTTTTTCAGTGTCTGGGTGTTTATATGTATATTATAAGTATGTATTTATGTATTCATAAAAATATTCATCAGTTATCTTAGTACCCATAACACAAGCTACGCTTACTTTGGGGCTAGATGGCGATGCTATTGATATTGCCGTAGTATATTTATTTATTTATTATTTAAAAAAAATAAAGAAAAAAACAAAATACACCTTTTATTAGTTATATTTTAAAGCCATATTTTTTAATCTAGAAGTCATGTGATTTACATTAAAAAAAACCAATCCGGTAGGTATTTCAGAAAATAATACCAAACAAACACACAAACGTATAAATAGCCGTAGGTAAATAATCTTAAGATTATTTTAAATTCACTTGAGTCCACTCGACCTACTATTTCCCTGCCAGTCTTACTGGCTCTTATAGCTAATAGTACAAGAAGCCCTTCCCTTTATTACAATAAAAGGAAAATCGTTTCTTAGGCAGAGCCTTATTTTACTGGCCATACAATCCAGCCACGGCAGCACTCCAGTGTCGTTTATCACAATTCTATTCTATTCACGGACTATTTTAACTTGGGAGTTTTGTAACTCGTCAATTCATTCGCTTCTTTTCTTTTGTATAGAAAGAAGCTCTTTTTATAATTACTTTGAATTTCTTTTGTAGTTCTAATGAATAGATAAATAGGCTGCAGTGCTTTCTTGCTCTCATTACAGTTTTCTTTTTTAACCAAGATGCATCGGAGATGGCAAAAAATGCGTTGGAAATTAGTACACATATTGTTTTGTGGCATGTTTGCTACTTAGACACATATACAGTAAGAAGGCTCAGAGTTACTCAGCGGGCGATGGAAAGAGTGCTATACAGATGGAAGGGCTCGGAGTATCTTTACGTGATCTAAAAAGACCTATGTCCAGCGGTGGACGCCTATCAGATTATATGATGATGATGATTTATATTTTTGTATCCGGTGCTCGCCTTCATCAACGTTACATCTTAGAATGTTATTATTTATATTGGTAACCTGCTAATGAACTCCTAATAATAACTAATATTATTCAGGTGTTAGAATTACCTTAATAAAACGATAGCAGCCAAATTTATTCCTTGCATGGCCTGCGAAGTGTTGTTTAGTTTATAGGCACTGGATTTCATGAGGATGGAGATGATGATGAATTATGAACAATATCTCAAGTTTCATTAAATTGTCGTATAGACAAGTTTTTTTAAGTATATAATACTACTAGTTTTTTTAAAGTTACAAATCGTATTGGAGCTGGTTGTTTTCCTGGGATGAAAAATAGCCTATGTTACTCTTCGTCCTTGCAACTATATTCCAAAAAAAAATCAAGATGATTGGTTGCTTTTTTAGGGCGTAAAGGAAAGACAAACAAACAAACACATACTCTAGCATTTATAATATAAGTATGGATAGTATGTATAGTATGGATAACCTATTTTAATGTTCTACAACATCTCTATTTTGATATTTATTTCAAGCTGTCATTTGGAAAAGATAATTTCTATAACATTTTCTTTGTTTCAGGTGAGTACAAAGCTGTGCTCATGACAGGGCGCTTTGTAAGTTGTGCGCTATTTTAACATAACGTTATAAAAAGAAGAGGTTAAAAATTTATTTTTGGTGGACTTATTAAAATATCACTTCTTTAGTTATATAAAAAATTTGCCGTCTCGGTCTTTATGGATGTTATGAAGATCGTCAAAACCGGAATACGGAGGTTACGCTTTAAATAACAGAAAACCATAGAAGGCAATAAAATTCTGTTTGCAAGCTTAGAAATATAACTGGAGTTACTAAATGGAACCCAACATAGTTGTGAAACTACAACTTTTGCGGCTTTAGACACTTACAGATAATAAAGGAAGCATACAGGATGTAGGCAACAGAAATATATATCAGTTTATTTCATTTATTCATTCACACACCCAAAAAAACTATAATAATATATATTATAGTTATTAACCTAAATATAGTTTTACTGTAGTTTAAACCTAACAACCCCGTACAAGGTCATCGCATTACTAGTCAACTAGACCTGGTACTAAAAACCAGACTAGTCCAGAGCAGAATTAAAGAAAATTGCCAGAGTTCACCCCCTAGCCTATAGTGAGATGGTTGGATGGATGGTACATTGTGAGATGGTGATAACAAAAAAAAAAAAAACACCCGGCTAAGTTTGTTGTGGGCTTCTTCTTAGACCAGGACGCGTTTGGAACCCTCGTAGCTTTAGTTTTAAGTTTACGAATGTGGTTATCGCCATCATCTCACTACCGTGTGGTTCTTTAGTACGCATCAAAAGTGCCACCTGTGGGCCTACTTGAATAAAGATATTTTTGACTTTGACTTTGACTTTGAGTGATAGCTTTGTGGTTAAGACCTCGACTTCCCTTTCAATGGTACCGAGTTCGAGCCCTGGCACGCACCTCAAACTTTTAGGACCTACGCGCGTCGCGTTTTAAGCAATTAAATATCACGTGGTTTAACGGTGAAGGAAAACATCGTAAGGAAACCAGCATGTTTGAGAGTTCTTAAAATCCATGTCAAGTTTACCAATCCGCACTGGGCCAGCTTGGCGAGTACTGCCTCAACCCCTTCTCACCCTTGGAAGAGACCCGTGCCCTGAAGTGCGAAATGGACATGGGGTTGAAAATGATACTATTGACCCATCCTAAAATCAAACCTGGAAACTATAATTCATAGGTACGTCTCCTACTAAATATGAAGAATGTGTTTGAGCATTGACCCAGGATTGGAATTAAAAATAATCGCCTCAAGTGGATGGTAAAACTATTAAATGTGTTAAGTAGATAGAAGCAACGTCGAGGAAAGAATTTTTAATTCAATTTCCAGCAAACATCTGGAGTGGTGCAGCTTTTTTGTTTGAGCAATTTTAACTTCGATTTATTATCTATAATAAGAAAACTCAAAAAATAATATAAAAATATATTAAGACCTCATTCTGAAGTTAAACATAGAACTTTAGTTCTTCTATAATTATGTTAACCATACTAACACCATATGTTGTAGCTTTCGTGGATTTTTTTGATAGTAATAAATAATTGATCTTGTTGTGTTCTTGGATAAATTCAAATATGTTTTATTAATATAGACCTTATCACAGGCACTTATGAAGCATTCATACATTTAACATGGTGGTAACTGCATTTATTAACTTTGACGCGCCCTGGTCTAAGAAGAGCCCACAACAAACTTAGCCAGGATTTTTTTGTTATTACCATCTCACAGTCGAGGTAATGTTTAGCTATGAACTTAGAACAATTTATACCCAAGCTTTTTTATCATACTTGTAATCCTTAATATAATTATAGAATTTTTCTATAAGCTTACATTTTAATATAAACTTTGTAGTTATTGAGAGACATCTCAAGGATTTCATCTGGTAATTTGTTATCAAATGATATGCCCTTAAATAAATTACTAATTTTGTGCAGCCTGGTACTACTACACTACGAGTCTATTTTTTTACCTCTTATATTAATATTGTTACAGTCCACTTTTTTTTTAAATTTTGTTATATTTATATGTACATGAATTAAAATAAAACAACATTGAAATAATGCTGATTAGCGGCAGAAATAAGCATGGCGCTAACAGCATCTCCGGACGAGCTCTGTCACAATAAGCTTTTCTCTCACTGCGTGTGCTAAATAATTTCAAATATTAATTCTTTCTTCAATTTTCTACCAGTGGTCGCAATTTTGACTATTTAATAATTTAACACGATGAGTTCCCTGCTTGTTCGTGCCTTAACCGTTCCTGCGTGAGTTTTCTTGTTTTAAAAACTTTTCATGGCATATGATTGTAATATAATTAAAAATGCAAACAAATGCTTTTAAAATAGTCCTTTTTCCCCCTCGCGGGAATCGTAACTGAATTATTTTCTTGTTAAAAGCAGATGGGGAGAAATGCTCGCGGAATAAATCAGTGGGGAAGCGTTGTAAATCCATCGTTACCAACGAGCAACTCATTCAGAAGACAACATAGTGATTCCGTTAGATAGGACAAAAGAACAAGTAATCCAAATCAAGAGTGGTCGCTTAGAATCAAAAAGGTTGAGATATAATGAATCTACCGCGAAGTAGGTGTTACGAGTATATATCGTAGATGCAACATTGACAACATTGACGACTTGACATTAATGTGTTGAGATTTCCATCCCTTTGAAATTCAAAGCGTTACAATCAGGAACTACAAGTTCAAAAACATATTTTTTTAAAACTTCTTTTATGCCAAGGGGTTTACCGATAGTAATAAATTTGTCACCAGCCTTCACATGCTCTTTTTATATTTGACTTATTTTTGTACCATGAAGAAATCATGTGGAACATTTATACATTAATACTCCTACTAATAAACGCACAGACATAAAATTATAAGATTCAACGCCCCTGTAAGCACGCTCATTAATATTTAAGACCCAGTGGGCTAGCGTTTTGACCGACCGCAAATTTGCGTAGTCAGCGCCTCTCCTCCGAGTGAGCGCATTGCTTTTTGGTCGTTACTATGAATTACGGTGCACGTCGCATCGGCTGAAGTACTGACTGCAATTGGAAACGAGTACATTCAACTACGAATTATCATTCCTCGTTTTAAAATACCATTAGTGAGGTTATATCGCTGGATTTTATTCGTCGAAGAAGCATTTATACATTTAAATTGCGGATTTACTCGCTAGAGTACGGCAAAGCCACGTATACCATCCTAGAGACATCCATACAGGGTGAGTTATTGAGACAGGCTACATCTGCATAATTTTAAAATAAGGAATGTTCAAGAATGTTTAAAAGTCGGTAGTTAAATCGTGATCTATCAAACCGATAACAAATCTCGCTGTCAAATGAGTCAAGTGCAAGAGTGCCTTCTTGAAAAGAAATTTAGATATGAAACAAAATAATTCTATTTTCAACGATTTATTTTGGATGACCAAGCCGTGTGTTGGGATAGAATAGATAGAAAACCTAGGACAAAATCAAGAGTTCAGTATGCAAGCGAATATAGACTTCGTAAGAAAAAGTAACAGTGGAAGAAAATATATAGATGCAGAAGTAGTGTCGGTCGGGAGCAGTGAAAATTGTGACCGTCTATAAACAGCGTAGGTGCGCGGGGTTCCTGATAAGTTTATGTATCCTTGAACAATATGAAGAACAGAATATTATTATCAAATCCTTATTCATCGAGATCCTACTTTTGTATACCTTCGTGGTTCGGTTTCAAATTTCGCTTTTAATTATTTTTTTAAATTACTTCTTTTATTTTAATGGCGGGGTATTTATAGCAGCACATTAAAACTAGAAAAGGAAATAAAATATAGAATTACAGACAAATGCTGCCATCACTGGTTATTACCAATATCACGAGACATACGAATAGCGATAGCATAATTAGTATAATAATATTATGTTGACCCGCGATGCCCAGAGATCCATTGCCGAGCAACCATTAATATCCACATCAAGGCCCAAGAGTCTTCAAGGCATTTGGAGATCCATATTAATTATGTTTGGTCCAATTTTCCCTCTAACAAGACCTGTCGCGATAAGATTTTTTTCGTCTTTTGACGTTTTTCTTTTCTTAAGTAGGTACGAGGAGGTACGTCCTCTTCATATTTAAGAAGCTCTTCCGTTAATGAGGGCCGTTTATTTCAATTGTTATGAATTCTGTTGAATTAGATAAAAAATGTTTTAAGAGAGTTTTTCCGGTGAATTTTATAAAGTGTTGGATAGTAGTTAGTAGGTTATATTTTTTATTTAACGTTGTGCTAATAGCAATAAAATATTTAAAACACACTTATAAAACATAGTTTTAAAACAACTTTGGCGAGACTAGGGGGAGGCCTACGCCGTAGAGGCGACTTAAACGTAAATGTATTTTTAGTAAATGTAAAGTTATTTGTAGTAAAAATATGTTAAATATAATTTTAATACGTTTTAGAAATAAAGGTTTTTTTTAATTTTTTTTATTTTTTTTTTTTATTTATAAAACATAGTTGTTTAAGATCAATCACTACTAGTTGTTCAGTTATCTTTTAACCCTGAAGTGTCTCTGTGTGTGTGTGTGTATGTGTCAAATTTGTCAGGAGTGTTATGTTTTATGAAAATTTGACCAAGATGTCCGAAGCCACATTTTTTTTTTTCCAAACTACCCCAAAATGGGTTTTAACATAAATATGATGATAGCTCGGAATAGAGTTATTTGTAGCAATATCATAAATGCAGCACTTAAATGTAAGTAAACCTGAGCCCATTTAATAAACACCAGGTTACTACAATAACAAGAGATGCGGGTTGGAATTTTATCCGATATAATTTTCAGCATCATCATTCAGAGCCACTACTTACTTAAAAGGGGTAGTACTGAGAATTATTTTACAGACAAACCCATAAGTAACAATTATTCGCCCTATAAGAGCATAACCCAGGCCATCACGAGAGATTGTTGCCCTAATTGGTTTGGGTCTCATCCACAGCTAATCACAACCAACGAAGCTTTCTGCAATGTATTCAACATTCTAAAACAATGCAATATAATTTTAACTTTAGACGTTTGTTTGAATGCCAAACGGCGTGACCTTCCGCGTGGCGTTTACTAAAATAAATCGAATCCAGTTTAATTGGTAAAGTTGGTGGTTGGCACAACTTCGCCCCGAATCAGTGAAAATTTCCCCCAACCGAATTCCGAGGTAGGCCAAATTACTGCTTGTTCGAAGTTGGAAAAACAAATGCTTGAAAAATTAATTACACAATTCTTAATTCTTGATTCTTGATTCAAATAAATAAATAATGATCTTGCCAGATCTTTTAGATTAGGATTATTGGTATAATATAGCTGCCGTAACCATAACAGCCAACTACCACCTTAGACTGCATCAACATTTACCACCAGGTGGCATTGCAGTCAAGGACTAACTTGTAATGGAATAAAAAAAAACATCGTTTCTTGCATCAGGATTACAAGAACTAATGCTCTTTTACGCTAGTGAGTAGCACCTGTTCTATGGAGAATTAATGAAACATGACGTGCCAAAGTGTAACTCGATCTGAAAAGTTTTTTTATTTAATAGAGTATCAATAAATTGCCCTTTGACAAAAAAGTGTTATTTTCGAGTTTTTGGTAAAACGCTCTAACTCAGCAATATATTTTATTAGTGTATATCCAGCATTTTTATGATATTAGATTTTTTGGATTTCTATTAGTCCGGAATAGGATAATAAGTATTAAAATATAACATTCATCAAAAAAAAAAAGATCCGTGGTACGAGGTTCGCCGGGACAGCTAGTATTATTATAGAAGATAGATAAAACCATAGGTGTTAGGTGTTAGTTATAATTGTATTCAATTAATAAGATTGTGTTAACAGAAAAGCTTTTGTTATTTTGATTGCTATAGTTAAACCCTGATACTCGATTCCTCCTTTAATTGGTTATAATTATAACGAATGTCTATTCATTTATATAGTGAAAATAATCGAATTAATTAAGAAAATATCACAAGGCAAAATACTATCATTGAGATATAATGTAATTAAATAAGAGGTAGGAGAGGTAGGAGCAATAATAATAATAACCCAGTAGCATGTTGTAATTTAATTGCTTAAAACGCATATAACTTAGAAAAGTTAGAGGCGTGTACTGGGATTCGAACTCGGTCCCCCGAACGTGAAGTTGAAGTCCTACCCGTTGCGCTATCACCGCTTGTAGATTGGAGAGTCGTATCTAACTATTAATGTCTTTAGAATGCCGTAACTACTTATTCACGCTCAAGAAGGACGCTATTCTCTTCCTTCTCATGGCGAAAAGTCGTCAGTATAAGTCCTCGCAAATATTACAGGTTCACTTGACGCGGGAAGCTTATAAAATTCTGAAACAGTTTTGTACACATAATCTCTTTAGGGTGCTTCAAGGTCTGGTGGGAGGCTTGGCCGTGGCTAGTTACCACCCTACCACTAAAAACGCGTAGAAACCGATCAGAGGCGTGATTACCATACTCCCTATCAGGTTTGCCCGTTAACATCTTAGACTGCATCATCACTTACCACAAGGTGAGCCCTGAAATATTGAGTGAGTAAAAATCTTTTTTTATTAGTAGTAGAGCTATTGTGACAGAGCTCATCCTCATCAGCCCGAGGAAGTACTACCAGCATATTTCTGCCGCTGAGTAGCATTGTTGCAATGCTGTGTTCCGGTTTGGCTTAATACCTACGACTCAGGTTGATGGACACGGGGCGGCATGTTAAAAGACGTGTTTCGTTGTTAAAATGTCGCTCTGTGGCATGTGGCAACGGTTTTCCACTCTCTAGTATAGGTACCAAATGGGGTCTTGTCAGTAATCACACACAGTCATATTTCCACATAAAGGAAATGAAGGCAAACAGTTTAACAAGCATTTTACCTATTATTTTAAAGGTGCTCACTTCCCCCTTCCGAGTTGAGCTACCTGAATTTATTGTATGATAGAGAAATTCTCACTAATTTAAGTAAAAGTTGCTCCCACTGCCAACTTTGCCAATTAAACTGGATTCGATTTATTTTAGCACGCGCCCCTCAAACGATTTTCCTCTTGTGGCTTATGAAAAGCCAGTGTTCATTTGTTAATTTTCACAACTTTTTTCAAGCTACTTGTACTCTCTTAAGAAAATCAGTTTCTAAACCTAGTGTTGCAACGTAAAGATTTCTTCACACTTCAAAACTGTGTAAAAATCATAAGGCCGACTAAATACCAAAAGGGAAAATAACGGAGATGAGGTAGTAGCTTCTTCTGGGACACTACTACTACCTTCTGCGGTCACCAACCCATCTGCTCAGTGCGGGTGATTATAGGCATGGCTGGTTTTGAGAGGCCTTTAGTTAAGCTTTTGTAGACATACCAATTGTATTTTTGGCGCATAAGATAAAAAAATAATTTGTACTAAAAAAACTCAGATCCCGTAATGAGCGTTTTTATAACTTACATCTTCTTTTATATATGTAACCCAACAAGATCTTGTATTTTAAAAATATAATAAATAAGACATTTAACAGCCGGTTGGCGCAGTGGACAGCGATCCTTGCTTTCCGAGTCCAAGGACGTGGGTTTGATTCCCACAACTGGGGAATGTTTTTCAGTGTCGCGGTGTTAATATGTTTATTATAAGTATTTGTGTATTATATTCATAAAATAAAATTAATCCGCTATCTTAGTACCCGTAACACAAGCTACGCTTAGTTTGGGGCTAGATGGCGATGTGTGAATTGTCGTAGTATATAGTGCGTATAAAAAAGTTTCAAGAAAATTACTTTTCTTCAAAAGTTATGATATTACATATATATGTTAAGTATTTTAAAGCGAATTTGATTAAGAACCTCACTAGATATTATTAAGCTGGAACTGCCACTTGTACTAAATAATACATCGATTATTTAACACGCACAGCTCATAAATAGGTAACTCACCAATTTTACAGTGGAAACATTTCACCGTTATCAAATTAAGACGAGGGCATATCTATCTACGTTACAAACTTTTGCGAAAATGTCTCGCGTGCCAAGGATCTTGAACAGTATCTAGAAACCAGGTTAGACTGAAATTCAGACAATCTCACATTAAACTGAGGGATAAAGTAATATGTCTTGGGCTTTATCCTTTTAGCGCTCGCAATGTTGAATTTATTTGCAATCTTGGAATACACTGCGGTGAGCGGCCTGCAGATGCGATGCTAACGCAGGTTGGCTAGCGTACAGCACTTTTTAAAATGTCAACAAATAGAGTGATCTCGTTTGTACTTACATGATGAATCGTTTGGATGAAATTGACGATGACCAAAGTAATTGGGGCTAACTGATATCCAACATAGGCTTAGTGTATAACCGATAAGCGATTATTTACTATTTAAATATGAAATGGTATTATGCCAGTAAAATTATCTCAATCGAATTATCTTCTGCTGGAGATAGTTCGAGTGCATAAATTTCAACATTACATAGTCTTATCACACTCGAGCGAGCCTTACAGCACATAAAATATTGGTTTTACGAGAGCCGATGGCTAGTGTCTCCGCACACGGACCACTGGTCTCAACATACCCACTTATAATTTAAAAATAATGACACTCGAATTTAATTTGAAATTTCGTAATCTGTTAAATTTTTATGAAGATGGTTTGATGTAATGAGTTTTGAACTGATTGTTTATACGAGAATATGAGTCCAAACAATTTAATCTCAAAAATTCTCACAACTTTATATATATACAAAGTGCAGTTTGCAATAACGGCTCACCATTTCATAGCTTGCGTGTTTACTTAGTTTAATGTGTGATGCTTATTAGATTTAACTTCGGGAACCGCTTACAAGTATACACTGGCCTTTTGATTCACAAATTACTTCTGAACTGTACGATTTTGAAACCTATAGTTGTAGTAAGTATTGTTACATCAGAGAGAATTGCAACAATTTAAATATTGTTTTACCTTTCCAGAAGCATTTCAGTTTCACGTCAAGTATGTGGAAGTGATCTTTTTCCATCTTGCTTTGATGTTTATAAAAAATATCTTCCTGTAACACAATTTTAGTCTTATTCATGGTTTATAACTACATTGTTTTAAATATATTGGTATAACATGCAGAAACTGACTCGGCTGCCTGGTCAGTGGTTTTTTTGGTGTGTCTTTAGTATTTATTTTCATTTGTCTTAAAAAAACTCAGCACTTAATTGTTCATTGTTTATTGTTATTAGGTACACATAACAGGTAATAACTAAAGGTAGATGTAAATATAAGTTGAAACAAAATTATTCTAAGCTCCAACCAAAATTATGTGTAAACAACTTGGAATTAAATTAAATAAAAAATAAAGATAAAATTAAAGTTAAAACTAAAAATAATGTAAATATATAACTTCCCTAAAGTTATGTGGTATTCCACAACTGTTGGGCTTAATCATTTTTATTATTAAAAATATTTATCCTTTTGTTAAAAATGTCAATATTAATATGCTTTTTGCATATTAATTACGCGTTTTGCTGGCATTCAGAGAAAGAGGGACGATGGTAGATGATATGTGACATTGCAGTTTGGTAACACGGTAGCTCTGTTCTGAATATAGCGTTCTCAGACATTAAAGCTTTTACACCACTTGAAATTCAGAATCGTATGATTTTACAAGTGTTTAGAAATTAAGACATATGTTAACAACGGATTGAGTGGTCATATTTATTTCATTGACTTGTTTCCTATTTAGGACAAGTTGAAGTAAGAATATGTTTTATGTCAAGCAAGTAGTCCTTTCACAATATTAATTTACTGATCTCTTAAAGTACAACGTAAAAAGGCACAGCTTAAATTCAATGATAAAGCATCAAAAGACTGATTCAAGTTTCAAAGATGATAATAAAAACCCAATTCACTATAAAAGTTCCTAACAATTCCAAAATAATGACCCTCATTCACTGAACAGCCTTAAAATACAGAAGAGATATATAAAAGATGAAGAAAAATACTTAGCTCTCAAGGAGCCTTGTTGAACATAAAATTGGACTCAACAATTAATAGAAATGCTTAAAAGCCTTAAGGTTTCCATCCCTTTCCTTTGATACGGACACGGTAAAGATTTTTAATGAAAAACAAAAATTGAAACAAAAATTATTTAATCTTATTAATTAACAATGAAATAATCAGTTTGGTATTAAATATTTTAAACTAAGAAATTCGTGGTTAATCAAAATTTCTTAAATATAGTTCAACGGGTACATACCACGATAATATTTTGGAAATTGAACTATATTTAAGAAATGTTGATTAACCACGACGGGATTGCGTAGGTATGAGATATCAAGTTGGATGTCACGGGCAGAATCTGACTACGTGCTTTCGTGTTCTTTTTGACGGTTGTTTTCGAACTTTTCTACATACTACACTGACAACGTCACTTTTACATTGAGAAGCTGTACGATGGTTTGCATAATTTTAATGCGCTCTAATCTCGATGCGCTCTTCAAAGGATCGTTTACCATACCAGTGTCCGGGTGTGTACAAGATCAACTGAAGTTGTGGAAGCTCTTACATTGGGCAAATAAAGAGATCCATAGCCACTCGGGTCACCGAACATATAAAAGCGGTTAGAGATAATGAAACACAGAAGTCAGCGATTGTGGAGCATATTCTACAAGGAGGCACCCAGCACTGGATAGAGCTACATGACCCTAAAGTCCAACGACCGTCATTATATTCCAAGACTAGTTCGTGAAGCGATTGAAACTCGGAAGCACAAAAACTTCAATCGTGAGCACGGTTTTAAATTAGCAAGTGTGTGGAATCCAGTGGTAGAATTATGCAAACCTAGAATGCATCGTACAGCTTCTCAATTTAAAAGTGACGTTGTCAGTGTAGTGTGTCGAACAGTTCGTGAAATACCGACAAAAAGAACATGAAAGCGGGTAGTCAGATTCAACCAATCCAACTTGACATCTCGTCCCTACGCAGGCCCGTCGTGACACGATCCATGCCATGACATGATCGACGAAATATCGACAAATCCAAAAATATTATCGTGGTATGTAGCCGTTGAACTATATTCGTGAAATCAGTTTGTATTTTGGTTTGCTTTTGAATTCATTATATTTGCAAATGATCAATCTGCTTGGTACGTCTATTATTACAAAAATATACACAAGCTTATAATACGTTAGTGCTGAAGTCGGGTATAAGCAACGACGGAGTAAACAATAGGCTTTTAAAGTCGGTTTATTTTGCCGAGATTACAAGATCCCTTCTTTAGCCGGCTAACAGAAAGAGAATAAGGAAGAATACTGAACATTAACAGTGATAGTGCTAATTTGCAAACTATGAGAGACAATAGCTTTTTATTATTATGGCAGCGTCGAGGGAGGGCGATAAGTATTATTTAAAGTGTTTTGCTTTATACTAGTGGCGCACTTCCCTTCATATTAAATGAAAGTTACATAAATTAAAACATAGTAAAATATACTGTAGATATACGAGATAGTAAAATAAATGTTGACATAAATAAGTAAGTTTACTACGCTTGCTTGTGTTGTGGGTACTAAGATGACTGATTAATTTTTTTTATGAATAATACACATTACTACTAATAATATACAGATAAGAACCCAGACACTATAAAACATTATTGTTCATCACACAAACATTTTCCAGTTGTGGGTATCGAACCCACGGCCTTGGACTCGGATAGCAGGGTAGCTGACCATTGCACCAGTCGGCCGTCCAAGAAAAGTCCTTTGATATTATAAATGATTAGGTAAACAATAAGCTTGGGTGTGAATTATTGCATTAACCAGGTTCACAAATATTTTTAAAGACAATGTGAGACGGTGATAACAAAAAGAACAACCGGCTAAGTTCAGCGTAGGCTTCCTCTTAGACCAGGGTGCGTTTGGAACCCTTGCAGCTTTAGTTTAAGTTTACGAATGAAGTTTTCGTCATCACTTCTATCATCTTTAATGAACGCATCAAGAGTGCCATCTATGTGCCTATTTGAATAAAGAAAATATTTGACTTTTACATTGGCTTTGACTTTACAAGTAAAATAATCTCGCTATCATAACTATAAACTCATTACCGGCCCAATAAAAGGCACAAGTCTTCTTTCAGAATGAGAAATTTTTCTGCTTTCTTACTCTTCTATCCCACCAAGTAAGGGTAATATTTGACCAGGAGATGCCGATTTGCAGCCAACCTGCTTTCTGAGTCTAAGACGATGGGTTCCATCCCCACAACTGGAAAAAAATTGGGTGATGAACATGAAAGTTTTACAGAGTCTGAGTATTCAACTGTGTATTATTCATAAAGATATTCATCAGTCATCTTAGTACCAATAACACGACTACCCTTAATTTGGGGCTAGATGACGATGTGTGTATTGCCGTGATATATTTATCTGTTAATTATCATTACACCATACAGCAAAATTACTAAAATGCAAATAAAGTACAAGTGCTACCATTTTACCATCCAGTGAGATATTCTCTCAGGAATAAATATTACAATATATGTTATGCTCATAACTAGATATAGTTTTCCTAATCCTAAGGTTGCCTGGCAGAGATCGCTACTTAGCGATAAGGCCGCCTTTTGTATCCTGCTTCATTCTTCATGTGTTTGTTCTTTTTTTGGCTTGTTTCTTTGTTTGAGTGGTGTACAAATAAAGAGTATAAATAAAATAAAATAAATAAATATAATCAGAAATACCATCATCATCACCATCATCATTATCATCATTACCTGTTACCCTTCTTCCACAATGAGAAGAGCTGGTGCGGATTGGTGGACTCCACACACCTTTTTGAACATTATGGATAACTTACAGGCATGCAGGTTTCCTCACGATGTTCTCCTTCACCGTTGAAGCAACTGATTAGAAATATACAGTCAATACAATATGAATATACTATAAAAGCATAACTTTTGATTTGATGAATTGGTTTTTAACCTGCTACTTTGGAGATTACAGTTAATCCATCAAATTATTTGTACTGTTTCATCTCTAAATTTAAGTTTTTGTTAAAAACAAGGAAAACGGACCAATATTATCTACCTTTATGCAGGCCAGATGTTTTAGCGCTGAATATTAGACACAAAGAAGCTTACGTTTATAAATAGAAGAAAATAAGTAACCCGGGCGAAATCCCACGCAAACAGTATAATCTTTTTACTCCATTATTATATCCGAACCAATCATTGTCTATTTGTTGCTGTCCAAATAAAACCTTGTGTATTGATAGAGAGAAATGAAACTAAATAGTCTTCCATTTTTCGACGACTGTTTACTTTAACTATTTGAAGCACGTGTTTTGTTCCACAAATCAAACGAACATAAATTGTCGTTGTGTGACAGAAAGATCAGCTTACAGTAAAATTTGATTGAGTAAAGCGAATCACTTGAGTGAATTTCCCTTATTTTTGTTCAAAAAACATGTATTATTTTTGAAGTTTAATTTTACCCATCTATAAACTTTTATTTGAAAAATATTTGGACTAGAATTGAAGAGTAAAATTTTAAAGCTCCAATTTTGTCTCTAATTGATCGTCGGTACTTTGGCGCTGTAATTGTATACATAATATATATTATAATATATATCTCTGAAACATAGGTACTTATTCAATTTGGGATAAAGATAAAAGATAGCTGCACCACTGAGCAGTGCACTGTACACTTTTTCTCATTTGTTTACTGAATCGTCTTCCACTTTGGAAGCAATTTAAAAATGTATCCAAATGAACACGATATTTGATAGAAACTTTTAATTCTTTCACATTACGCTCTTAATAATATCTGCCTCTTTTGTATGTCTTTTTGCGTTTTTGGTTGCCTGGAAGAAATCGCTATGTAGCGATAAGGTCACCAAATTGTAATCCCTTGCTCTATGTGTCTCTTGCTCTCTGTGACTACTTTTTTCTTTGATATACAATAAAAGTGTATTCATTCATTCATCTGCCGGCTAACGTGGAGCTGACTCATGAACCAGTGACTTCATAAGTAGCTAATTGTAGCCGGAATAGAAATATCAGGCAGGCTTGCGCTTCACGTCTATTATGTCTGATGGAAAGCAAAGATGAAAAGCAATATGAGGTCAGTTGGGATGCCTCTGCCTAGAAAATTCCTATACACTCTTGCCTTAAAGGCATTAAGGTTGTATGTGGCAGGAAACACCGACGCTGCAAGAGAAACGTTCAAATTGAGTTACTATTAGTCTAAAAATAGCCGGCAGGATGAATTTGCGCGCGTAATTTCACTGCCAACCACAGCCGCTGACAGAACGCGTCGGTGAGCGTTTAGCCGCAAACTGCAAACTGTACGGGTAGTGTAAACTTGCACTATCCTTATTGGTAACTAGCTGTGCCCTGTTGTTTCACCTGCGTAAACTATAGATACAGCGTACCTACTGCTCTTTATCCCAAACTATCCTTAATAAATCAGTGACCTAACGCACAGACTTTTGCAGTAGCAGAAATTTATTATTTATTTAGAGTTAAATATTTCGTTATTCAATGGGGCACATAGATGGTACTTTTGATGCGTACATTACATGTAAAATATGACATAGAAGTGAGTGGATGGCGATAACTAAATTCGTCAACTTAAAACTAAAGCTACGAGGGTTCCAAACGCTGCCTGCCTTCCACGCCTACTCACAACAAACTTAGCCGGTTTTTTTTTGTTATCACCATCTCGCATTGTCATTTAAAACTATTAAATAAGCAACCAGGTACCAAAGCATTTTTATCATTGACGTAGTCCTTAATAATATAAAAGGACTTTTCTAAGGGCTTATATAATTAATTTTTTAAATAAATCTCTCTCTCTCTTCAGTCGGTCCCTCATGACTGAGGATCGTGATCACTGGTATGGCGAGTAATCTTGTCATATAAAATCTCTCTCCATCGGGTCCTGTCTTTGGCCATTTGTGATGCGTTATAGAAGGTACGGGCACCAGTTTCTTTTAGTTGATCTGACCACCGGGTTGGAGATCTGCCACGGGGACGTTTGCCTTCTACATTTCCAACCACTATCAACTTTTCAATGCTCTCGTTTCCGCGTCGTGTGATATGTCCAAAATAACTAAGGATGCGCTGAAGGCAGATGATAGAAAGACGTGTTTTAATTTTGAGTTGTGAAAGAATTATATATTAGTGCGCTTGGCAGTACACGGTATGCGTAGCATTCGCCTCCAGCACCACATTTCGAACGCATCAATTCGCTGTCTTTCTCTAGCGCGAACAGACCAAGTTTCTATGCCATAAAGGAAAATAGGAAAGATTAGTGCTTGTACCAGTCGCAATTTGGTTCTATTCGTTATGCTACGATTCTGGATAACGAACAAATATCTGGATATTTGTTAGCCTAAGCATCGCATCCTTAGCTATCGCTATTCTTCGTTTTATTTCGGAAACGCATGAGCCATCACTAGAGATTAAGGAACCCAGGTACGTATAAGTCTCTACAGTGTCTATACCCTGAATGCTGCAAATATTGGAAAGTTTACTCGATCGATCTACCACCATGAGCTTGGTTTTGCTTCTATTTATAGAAAGTCTAAATAAATAGAATCTATAAATCTTATAATTAATCAAAAAGGATGTCCTACCCTCTTTTTAATGATTAATAATATTGCACTAGTCGAGCCTTTTCCCTTGATACCCATATTGAGGGAGTTGTGAAGAAATATGTAATCCGCTATTCTGTGGCGGCGGCCTTCTTTGACCGATTTTTATCAAACATAGCTAAGAACGATCCCTACTAATTTATTCTTCAAAGAATATAACAAAATCTAATACATCCGTTCGGAGCTACAATGCCACAGACAGACGCATGCAGACACGTCAAACTTATAACACCCTGTGTGGATTGCGACGGAGGTTAAAAAAAGAAATTATAAAGCCGAAATGAAACACATTAGTAGGTATTTTTTAAATCAGATCTATAAGGCAAGATTACGCATAAGTACCTTATTTTCAGTCCAATTCGCAAGTATTTACTAGTTGATTTTAATGCTTGTTTTGAAGAAACGAAAGCGTTTCCTCGACACAGGCATTATTTTTGTTGTTCAAGAAGTTAAAAAGAATTAGTTGTATTATAATATTATAAATACTATGTATCTAGGGTAAAGTATCTAGTTACTCTTAAAATTATATGAAAAAAACTGGTTATTTCCTGCGACTTCTCTCGCGTTTTAATGTTTTCAATCCCGGGCTTAAAATTAAACCTTTAACCGTCTCCAGAAATCAAGCTATTTATATGCCAAATTCTTCAAGATTGTTTAAAATGTGAGACCCACAATAATAAAAGTCACAAAGCGTAGTAATACTTAAACTGTGTTTTATATTCCAAATATCAGACTGTAATAATTCCTCTTACTATTACAACGTTATGCCACGTTTATTAATAAGGGTCTAAAGGTGTGCATAGGAAACAAAGTGAGAGCGTTTCACCAAATTACATCAAGATCGTTGCTGTGGTTAAGCAGAACATAAGTATCAACGAAACAAACAGACACTTTCGCTTTAAAACAGATGTTATTTATATAACCAAGTATATACATGAATAGTAGGCGTACTGAAATAATTAACGCCGTCACCACCTCTACTCTTCTCGCGGATGTCGGACAAGGCAACTAAGAAAATATATCGGATAACGGACAGCAGAGTCCTCTGTGCAATACTACATTTACTGAGCTTTATTTAAACTCTTTATTTGTACACCACTACACAGTTAGGAATATAAAGATGAATAGAGACACAAGACACAACACACACGACACAAAGACTCGAGTAGAATACAAAAGGCAGCCTTATCGCTTAGAAGCGATCTCTGCCGAGCAACTATATATATTAATAGCTATACTCGGAGTATCTCTAGTACTAAGATAGCTGTAAAACATTTTTTTTTAGAATATAATACACAAAGACAATAATGTTCATCACACAAACATTTTCCAGTTGTGTGAATCGAACCTACGGCTTAGGACTCAGAAAGCAGGGTCGCTGACCACTGCGCCTGTCGGCCGTCAAAAATAAAAGTATGATTATCATAACACATGAATGATATATTATTAGTCTTTGTTACTAAGAAAGACCTTTAGTCCAGCAGGGAACTATTAAAGGCTATTGATGACTCATAAATAATTATGTAAAAGACTATAAAAGCATTAAGGTATAACTACATTATGCTTAATACGTTCGCAATTTAAAAAATGGCAAAAACATCAATGTTAGACGGCCGACTGGCGCAGTGAGCAGCGACCCTGCTTTCTGAGTCCAAGGCCGTGGGTTCGATTCCCACAACTGAAAATGTTTGTGTGATGAGCATTAAGTGTTTTTCAGTGTCTGGGTGTTATATGTATTTTCTAAGTATTTGTGTATAAATAATTCATAAAAATATTCATCAGTCATCTTAGTACCCATTACACAAGCTACGTTTACTTTGGGGCTAGGTGGCGATGTGTGTATTGTCGTAGTATATTTATTTATTTATTTATTTACATTTCCGAATAAAATGTCAACATTGTAATCACGTAAGTTGCATTGTCCGCTGATACCGAAATAAAAATACCGACAAGACCAACTTTCTGCTTAAAATGGTGTGTTTACATTTACTGTTTACAGGCAGCTGTTTCGATTTCCAACAATTTGGAAAATTAAGACGTCGTTTCACGAAACGAGACATTTTAATTCCCTAGCACGTTACACGATATTTAACAATGGAAACACTGTTTAAAATGTATTGAGTCAGCATTTATTTCAGTTTTTAAACCATTTTGTTGTCAAAAATATCTTTATACAAGGCCCATAGGTGGCACTTTTGATGCGTACATAAGAATTACACGGTAGTGAGATGATGGCGATAACCACATTCGTAAACTTAAAACTAGCTCGTAGTTTACGAGGGTTCCAAACGCGTCCTGGTCTAAGAAGAAGCCCACAACAAACTTAGCCGGGTGTTTTTTTTTGTTATCACCATCTCACAATGTCATTTTAAATTATTAGAAAAGCAACCTGGTTAGATCAATAATTTACACCCAAGCTGTTTTATCGATTACGTAGTCCTTTATACTATAATAGGACTTTTCTATAAGCTTACGTTTAATACAAACTTTGAACTTTTTAAGAGACATCTCCAAGATGTCAATTGGTAGTTTATTGTAGAATTGTATGCAATTTCCTTTAAACGAATTATGAATTTTATGTAACCTAGTATATTGCACTGTAAGTGCAATTCTTATTGGTTTGGAAATTGGTTGATATGCTTTCCCGCCTTAACTTAGCTGATCATGATGAGTAAGTAGTGCAAACAGTTATTATAATCAGATAGGTGTAATTGCAATGGTGGCATGAAAAAATAACCATTAGAAAGAACCAGAATTTATGGATTAAATCTACATTAGCGTGAATAAAGCGGCGGGCAAAAATTGATAATTTTGTAATTTTGATATAAACCATATTTGTCTATTACCATTTCACACCAATTATTATCCCCAAAAATAAAGAAATTAGTGCAATATTTGACGAGCCTCTCAAAAGTCCTAAAGAGAGGGCTCAATTTCTTAGCTCAAGCTAACATGATGACATTAAGACCTAAGACGAAGATAACCGTGGATTCAACTGTCCCTCCCGAGAAGGAGGCTGATGTGGTAACCACTAGGCTATGACAACATTTTTATCGTCATAT
Organism: Pararge aegeria; assembly: GCF_905163445.1. Taxonomy (NCBI): domain Eukaryota; kingdom Metazoa; phylum Arthropoda; class Insecta; order Lepidoptera; family Nymphalidae; genus Pararge; species Pararge aegeria. The sequence continues at coordinate 16,885,060 of NC_053199.1, read as the reverse complement.
GAACATTAACAGCCCACTACAGAGCACGGGTTTTCTCCCACAATGAGAAGGGGTTAAGGCTGTAGTCCACCACGCTGGCACAGTGTGGTTTGGTGGACTCCACACATCGTTGAAAACATTATATAACTCTCAGGTAATCAGGTTTCCTCACGATGGCGTCCTTCAAGCCAATGATATTTTAGTAAATATAACGCACATATCTTAGAAAAGTTTGAAGTGCGTGCTGGCATTCGAACTCGGCCCTCCGAAAGTAAAGTTGAAGTGTTATTTGTCTGTTATCAACACACCAATTTTCAATTACAAAAATAAATAAATGAGTGCAATATTTGACGAGCTTTTCAGAAATCTTGTAAATCGACAGGGCTGTGCTCAAGCTAAACGTTAATGTTAATTAAGAAGAAAATGTCACAAAAAAAAGCACGCGTCCCGAAGCTTGTAATGTTTGAGACCTTTGAAATATTCATCGTCCCCTTCATATTATTAAACTCTAACTTCCTTCCAATTGCCTTAATGTTTGCTACAATAAGTTATCCTATTATAATAACAAAGCAACCTTGAAAATATCTATGCGTTTGAACTAGCAAATTCCTACCTGAAACAACTTTACGTCATGGTGAAGCATCGGTTGGAAACACGACTCATAACACGAGAGCTCATTAATAATATTAATATAATATACCAGCGAAAGGTAAACTTTAAATTGGTCCGTCATACCCTGATATAATATTCGGGTTTATTCGTGATTTTGCTCATTATATTCAACTTTGTGTGTTGTGGCGCTTTGCGGGATAATTTCACTGAGCACTCCCCAGTTTGTTTGTTCGCTAAACTTCAGTTTCAGATCGCATTCGGTTTTATCATTATTAGAGTTAGCACACCTCCGCGCTACCAAAGCAGCGAAACCGCTTTAGTTCCACTTTGAAGTTCTGCGATGTTATAAACACAAGCACTACTGCCTGTTTTAACGTATAGTTTTCCTTGCACGTTTTTGCACAGTCAAAAATAAGTAGTAGAGCTTTTTGTAATAGAGCCCGTCTGCAGGAGTACTACTGCCATGCTTATTTTATACCTCCAAACGACATTGCGGCCGCCTCAGTTTTATAGATAAAATTTAAAAAAAAAAACGTATTTTCAAGTAGGCCCGACTCTACCACCGGTTCGGAACGCAGAATCTACCGAAAAGAAGCCGGCAAAAAACTCAGCAGTTGCTCTTTTCCAACAACATTTAATAATTTAGTAATCATTGTTCTATCTTTTGTAAAAATTAAATTTATAGGGCTTGCCCTGCGAAGATTAACTCTGTTTACAAGCGATGGTGGACTTTTCATCAGGCGGGCTATTTGCTTGGTCCATTAATTATCACTGTAAAAAAATGGAATATACCGTTCTTACCAGTAACCTTGTAGGTTTAGTTAACGAGTGTGGGTTTGGCTAAAAGATTTTTGTTAGTATCCATTTCTTTCCCGTGGCTATACTTAGGCCAGATGCCATAATTGCCGCGTTACTCACACTAACTCCGGGCTAATGCTAAGATTTATTAGATTTTAAGTCTAAAAGTAACAATAACCGGAAATCAAACTGAAGGAAATCTTTAGAGCACTCTAACTACTAGGTCAATTTGATATTTAAAGGGAATAAATAATACATTACTGTCTATATAAGAAAATAGGCAAGTTTGTAAGAATTTGCGAGCAAGCTAATCTTTTACCAAGGCTAGTTGATAGTATAGGCATATTAGTGTTGTAGGTGGATGCTGTGCTGTGCAGACTGGTTGAGAACACGAATTTATTTAGACCGGAACACAGCATTGGAACAATGCCGCTTAGAGGCAGAAGTAAGCATGGCGATAGTACTTCCTAGAAGAGCTCTCTCTTCTCTTTAGTCGGTCCCTCATGACTGAGGATCGTGATCAGTGCTATGGCGAGTAATCTTGTAATATATGATCTCTCTCCATCGGGTCCCGTCTTTGGCCATTTGTATTGCCGTATAGAAGGTACGGACACCAGTTTCTCTTAGTTGATCTGACTACCGGGTTGAAGATCTGCCACGGGGACGTTTGCCTTCCACATTTCCAACCTCTATCAACTTTTCAATGCTCTCGTTTCCGCGTCTGTTAAATTGATACATTTGTGCGATTGGAAGTCCACGGTATGCGTAGCATTCGCCTCCAGCACCACATTTCCAACGAATCAATTCGCTGTCTTTCTCTAGCGCGAATAGTCCAAGTTTCTAAGCAAAGTCAAAGAGCTCTACTACTACTAAAATCACTTGACCGACAAAGACGTGCCAATAAGCGCCTTAGCGTTCCGGTACGACATCACCTAGAGATCGCGTACCAGGTTAACATAAGGTAAGATTGTCTTCAAGAGATAACTTGTAGTAGAATAAAAAAAGAGAGAGGTATTTCGCTTACGTATAGATTCTGCGTATAAATTTTTGTCTATGTGCCGGTGGAGTGTGAAATAATTATTATTTCACCGTGCACTCCTCAGTTTATTTGTTCATTAAACTTCACTTCCAGATCGCATTCGGTTTTATCTTTATATGTGCAGGTTGCGCGTCATGTTGTGATAATTTTAAATAAAACTAGGATAATGGTCGCGTGTTTGTTATGACTCAAATTCAAGTAGAATCGCATGGAAATTTTCTCACGTTTCAGTTTTCGGTTGCTATTTGTTTTCAGTACGAAGCGAATGTAGTTTTTGTTTGGTTAAAGGAATTAATTTTGCATTCTCTTTCATATCTTTTGTACCTATTGTATTTATATGCGAGTCGAATTCGATTCGCACCTAACAACCGCAATTCACTAACATTCCTTTGTAACCTCACAGTGTAAGTTTCACCAGATTATACAAAGATGATACTAGTCAGTTCCAAAGAGTTTTTTATTCTATTGGAACTTAGAAAATAACGATTTACTGCAAATATCACTGGACTAAGTTAATTTCATCAGGTAAAGCTCAGAGACTTTGCGATTTGAGCATTTATTAGCACTATGATTGCACTTCGGACAGACAAACAAATCCTACCTTATAACTCGCCGTCATTACTCGCGTCATTAAAACTCCATAATCAACTAGCCAGCCATTTAGTTAAATAGAAAAGTGATCACATTATGAAAATGTTCAAACTCCAAACTATGCTTTCCACTAACGATTTGGTATTCAAAATTCATCATACTTTCACAAGCGCTCCCCCAACTAAAATACAAACGTCAAAGTTTCCATTGGGTGGAAATTTTGATTTTTGAGTTCAGCTTTTCAGCACTCTAGCAAATACTATATAGATCGAAGCGGCACTGGCGCACACTTCTAACTTTTCTAAATTATGTAGGTACGTTTTTAATTTAAATAACTAAATATTGCTTGCATAACCTACCATATTTTTCCAAATATGGTTGGTAACGCGAAATTTGAATTTAAAAAACGAATAATAAACATCAATAAAATTTTGAAGTTCTTGAAAATAAGAAATAAAAAGCGGTGATAGCATCGTGGCTAGGACTATGGCGGTGCTTTCGGGGGGAACGAGTCAATAACCACCAACCTTACGGATTTAAGTGCGTTTTAAGCAATTAAATATCACCTTAACCTAAGAGGTATCCATGGATGCGAGCTAAGCCCTTCTCATTGTGGGAGGCGACCCGTGCCCTGTAGTGGGCCGGTAATGGATTGATAATGGTAAATAAATAAAAAACCGAACCTTAAAATTGATTATTTCATACATGTTACAATTGATTCTGTTTTTTCTGTTTAAGAATTTTTAGTCTCCCGAATTAGAAAATTGGCAGTGTTAGCCACCCATACCTCCCGGTCCCGGTTTTTATCAATAGCACACTTGCAATTGTTGAATATCTTAACGACAAGGTTGCTTGGAAGCATCCGGCTCCGCTCTCATCTCTCACAACATACAAAAATGAATGTTTTAATGTAAATTGTTGATGTTAAAAGATAGAGCCACTTTTTTATGATTAGTAGGGGAAATTCTTCATTGACATCCGTCTGGATAGTGCCCGATACCTACTGGCTAAAACACCTCCTGCCTAATACTAAAAAAAAGAAAAAGGGCAACTGCTGTGTTTCTTGCCGGCTATCAAAACCAATTGAATACAAACGCGGCCATATTTACAATCAATAAATACCCACTGATTAACTAGTATTTGTAATAGCATAAATTATTCAAAGTCAAAGTCAAAAATATCTTTATTCAAGTAGGCCCATAGGTGGCACTTTTGATGCGTACATAAGAATTACAGGGTAGTGAGATGATGGCGATAACCACATTCGTAAACTTAAAACTAAAGCTACTAGGGTTCCAAACGCGTCCTGGTCTAAGAAGAAGCCCACAACAAACTTAGCCGGGTGTTTTTTTTTGTTATCACCATCTCACAATATCATTTTAAATTATTAGAAGAGCTATTATTGTTATAAAGACGTATATATTGCAGATTTCCATTTAGAATAAAAAGCCCATAGTTCGTTTAAATGTTAACAATATATATTCAATTTTGTATTACTTATACTGATTCTTATTGCCGTAGAGCGTCGTATTATGCCAGCTTCTTCACTATCGGCTTGGTAGAATCCACCTTCCAAAACGTTGGTAGAGTAGAGAGAAAACAGACAGATTTGAAGTTTCAAAAGTGCTTATAGAATATTGTTAGGCCTCGTAGAAGTAAATTATTTTGTTTTTTGTAAATTTTGAATTAATATGGCACAATAGTCATCACAGCCTACCAACCCGCATTGGATCAGCGTCCACTACAGCGTCAATGCTGTAAAACTGTCTCTCCAATGAGAGGAGCTTCCAGGGCTATTTTAGTGTTTGGAAGACGCCGATATTTAATTCTAGTCAACACATAAATATCGTTTCGTACAGGTACGAGTATTTATGTGGCTCATTATAATTGTAAAAACGAAACAAAATCCCCGCGTGCGGCAATCAGGCAGCATAAGTCAACCATGACCCGTCAACTTTTCGCCTCCGCAGCTTAACCCTCCTCTCTCCCAAGGGGTCCCGAATACCCGACGATTAACTTTCCCCATTATATTATACGCCTTCGTAACAATAACTCATTGTTTTTGTTGTCTGCGCTTGTAAATTCACCGAAAAAAATCTTTTATGTTCCGCTACATAAATAATTTTGGCGAAAAATAAAACTGTCTCATATAAGAATGCTACTTGAAAAGTTACAATGTCAAGATTAGTGTTAACGATCATCAACATTTCCATCATCTATTATAGATAATCAAAATTCAAAAAATTCAAAATTCATTCATTTCAAAAAGGCCTAGTTTATAAGCACGTTGAAACATCCATTCAGTCTGTTTGTAGTGACTCTACCACCGGTTCGGAAGACAGATGCTACCGAGAAGAGCCGAGACGAAACAGCAGATTTCACTCTTTTTACAACTAAAAGCTCTTTTTAAATTTAATCTTTAGAATAGTTCTATCTTGTGAGAGATGAGAGCGGAGATGATCTAAAATACAGGCTTTTAACAAAGCTTTTACTGTTTTTTAATCCAAATTCAAAATGCATTTCAGCGACCTGGCTCAGCGGTGACCCCTGCCGGATGAACTTTGGAAAATATCTTAGGAATTTTCTCTAATCTGGTCTGTTCTGATCTAGTATTATGTGCTGTTGGTTTCGGGCGTGGCTAGGTTACCACCCTACGGAAAAAGTCGCGCTTCCAAACGACTTGGCGTTCCAGTACGATCTCGCTTTGAAACCGATTAGGGGTTTGGTTTTATATACCTAGGTTCTAGCAGTATTGATTTATGGCAATTATGTTTAAACTATTCCATAATCGATTTCTATTGTACCAGAACTCCATATAACTTGGCGGAATGTGTTTGTTAGGAGAATGGTAAGCCGAAGCCTCCCAGACCAGATCAGTCAACATTCCCAAATTGTCCCTGCTGGTGATAGAACCCGGGGCCTCCCTTATAAGACCACCAAGCTCACCAATACTCCAGGCGTTGTTAAAATGATGTCGGTATTTATCATAAAATTCAAAGGCGTCAAGCTACTGTATCTCTTCTTTATACTGAGGTAGTATGGAAAATAGCTAATAAATAGTAGGGAAAGTAGATACCTATTGATTTTTGAGTTCCGGTTTTTCAATGGAACACCGTTAACCGTTACGTAATAGACGGCCGGGATGGGATGCAATTTGCCTGGTGAGAGGCTAACTCGATTACGCGTTAAATTAACTAGTTCCCTGTTTACGCTGCGGCTGACTATCCCTCATAGTCTGAGAGCTGACCAAACATTTTTGGCTATGAATATTTTTAACTTTTTTCAATTGCCTTCAAAAAGTGATTCATTAAACATATTATTCTGTTAAATCTATATGTATACATTTATACAATTTTGATACTTATTTTCAGAATAAAGTTTTTTTAGTCGTGTGAAGTCCATTTTTTTTTGAGGAATATAAATGAACTTACAAAAATTTTGATCGATAGTCCTGAACGGTCAACTCAAACAACAGAACAGAATCCTTGTCGTTTATATAGTTAAGTTCAGTATAGTATAAAATAAATAGATATAATAAAAAGATAGGTTAAGGCAGCTTTAGATTTAGACGGTTAATGTTCAAATCTTACTGCACAAGTGCAGAAAGGTTATTATACTGAACTCGGGCGGTTTTGATTTTTTATCAAAATAAATAAGAACGAGGGCAATCCTTCATAAATTTTTGCGCAGAACGGTCACATTGCAAATGTCATAGTTAACAAGTGAGGAAAGCACTCAGTGTATTAGAGAAAATCACTTCCTTAATGTCCTTCAAGTTAGTCAGTTCATGCCGCAGTACGACACACATGCCTACAGTTGTGTACGAATCGAGCGGCAACAGTCCGACACAAATTATCGAAATTTAAAGCGCCCTAAATAGAATTCGTTCCTTAATACACGAATAATATGTCGGTTACTTTCAATTCAAAGATTTGAAAGAGACATCACGTATATATGCAAAGTAGTAACTTATTAAGATTTCAATGTCTATTCACAGTATATAGAAACCATTTCTAACTCTTGGATTATCATCGTAATTTTGTTGCGGTAAAATTGGTTGTAAAATAATATTACGTTACGCTAAACCGAAATACTTTACGCCAAAATTTGGTGTTGAATATTTGAGTGTATATGATAGTTAGCAAAGCAAGCCACACCATTTTGAATGTCTCAGTCTAACAATTTTAACCCATTTTGGAGCCGTTTATCTGAGTAACCACATATTTTCATTTTTGTAAACTATCTTGGAGTTTGGATACTTAATTGTAGTGTAAAAGTGTGGCTTCATAATAATAAATATAGTTTTGTGAATGACTGAATGAAGTTATTATAATTGACGGTTTTATCTTCTGCATTGTGGTACTAGTGATAGACTCAAGGTAACTCATACTTTTTTTATATCTATTGTGTTATTAGTTAGATTTTCCAGTCAATAGTAGAGTGTGAAGTGAATATTGACTACATTTCACATTCTACTATTGACTGGATACCAGTCACTTCCACGATCGAGCGATTGGAGCGATCCGAGACCTGCGTGAAGCTGTTTATCGTGCGAATAATATCTGTCAATGAAAAAGTAACTCCGAGCCGAATTTGACTACCGATTTGTTATAGCCAACCGAATTGTATTCGTGCGATGGCTTGACAACAGTGTTGTTACCATGGGTACAAACCCTCAACCCATGGTATTTGCCCAGAGGGTAAATACCATGGGTATTTACCCTCTGGGCAAGGTGAAAAGTGCTTTATGCTGTAAAATGTCTTACTAGCCTCCAATAGTTCGATTAATAAAGTTTTTTTTCAATCAATTGCTGCTGGTTTGTACTTGGATCTTAATGGGTTAAACATACACATTGCCTAATCTCAAACCATAAAAATAAATTAATCTTCCGTCTATTTGCTTGTATTGGCTTAACTCTGAATCTACTGGACTGGGCGGAATATCGGGATAATTCATTCAGTATTTTCAGCGCGGTTATGATACAGACAAAGAGACAAAAATGAAAAATTACAGTTTTGGCTTCAGTATCGATTATAGAATAACAAAAGTTTAGATTTTATGTTATTCAACATGTGAAACTTCGTCGGCATTTTTTTCGGTTTTATTAATATCGTGGAAGCTATTTGTTTTCCTTGAATAGAAGTATTCTAAAGGATACGAGCTAACTCTTTGTAAAATTTTGCTAAGATCGATTATGCTATGAAACCGTGAATAGGTAACAGACTTGACTATTTTTAAACCCCATTGAAAGTTACTCGGGTGCTATTATGACATCAAAAGTTTCCTGTGACCATCTCAAGGTTACAAGATCGTAATTATAGTACACCGACTATAGCTGTAATGGCATTTAAAGAAATATGTATACTTACTGGAGCTTCACAATTTATTTTCATAATAATATAGTATTTGTAAGATGACTATTAGTCTATATTGACAAAAGTGGATATAATTAGTCGACTTACAAGAAATGGTCATAAATTAGTGTCATCTGCACATCTTCTGCGAAAGGTACTAGAGGTAGGTAGAAGTAGTTTGTGGGATTGAGTATACGCTTTTATAATATGATTCCTAAGGTAATTTTGGACCTATAATATATATATATGCATTATTTTCAAAAATATGTTAAAACACATTAATTACAGCGAGGTTACTATACAATTGATGAATTTCTTAATGACAAGGTTGCTTGGAAGCATCCGGCACCGCTTTTATCTCTCTCAAGATAGAAAAATTAACGTTAAAATGTAAAATGTAAATTGTTGATGATAGAAAAGAGCAACTGCTGAGTTTCTTGCCGGCTTCTTCTTGGTAGATTCTGCCTTCCAAAGCGGTGGTAGAGGCACTACAAACAGACAAACTTGACGTTTCAAAAGTGATTATATGAGGCCTACTTGAATTTTTTTTTCAAATTTATTATATGTTGCCAATTTGGTTGCGACTGGTGCAGCAGTCGGGTTGAATAGGAATAACAAACAAACAAACGGACACACATTTGAATTTGTAACGGATTACCATGAAATTCCATGAAAATGAAAACACAAGTTGGTAATTGTTTATCTACGCATGCTAGTTAGTTAAGTTTGTAATGTAAAATAACTCGTGCGTGTTTGCTCTGCGAACGGATTTGTTTGAACTACTTAATCCAATTGAGTTGTAAGGGCGTATGTACCTTGTTATCTGCCATCGGACTCGTTGGGATCGGCAAATATGTAGTTTCGGATTATTGCGGCGAATTAGACGTTAAAGTTTTAATAGTTGAACGAATAAACGGTCTATAGACATTTTACATTATGTGGCGGGCTAAGATTGCACAGCACATTAATACTCATTTAGTTTGTAACACATCTAACCCTGACGGAAAAATTACGGGTCTTATAAGTCTACTTTTATTTGATAACGGTAAGCACATATTCGAAAATTTAATTTATTTCCATAAAAATATAACAAAGATCAAAAAGACTTTTGCAATATGAATATTAGAAGAAACAAATAACGGATGGCCCACCTGATGGTAGGTTAAAAACCATCCTATAAACAGAGAAACACTTCACAGGGCATGCAAGATCTTCCTGTAACATGCCGCCCTCTGTCTATCAATTTGAGGCGTAGATGCTAAGCCTCATGTACCAGTAATTACACCAATAAGCACGCCCTTCAGACTTAGGAACATATCATTCCAACATTGCTGCTTAGCGGCAGAAATAGGCATATAGTAGGTACTTCCCCGGACGAGCGATGTCGCGAACAGCTCTACTACAATTATATATTTTCTACTAGTCAAGGGCTTCTATTCAATAACCATACCTATTGAGGGAGTTGTGAAAATGAGGTGGCCATTTTGAACTGGTATTCATTAAAAATGGCTAAGAGCACAATAATTTCATCCATTCGCGCATGGATGACCGACACACACACATAGACACAGACACGGGAAACTTATCACACCCCGTTGTTATTGCGTCGGGGGTTAAAAGTATAAATGAAAAATAATGGATAAGCAGGTAAAAATAATACCCATTTAACCCATTAAGATAACGCGAAAGCCGCATCCATTATGCCATTATCAATATGCATTATCATATAAATGATTTCGTATTTCGCTTGCAGTCCAAATTTTAAATTAAATTTCGCTTATCGACGAGGCGTTCTACCGTTAATTGATTGTAATATTGTTTTAACCGATTAATGCATTTAATGTAATAGTGAGAAATATTGTTTTTGTAATCCATTATTTGTTTGACGAATTGTTTTTCGTTTCTATTTTTTTTAACTGTTATAGACTAGCGCTTGAACACAATCTCACCAATCTCACAAATGGAAAGTGTAGATGTGGCCTAAAATGGGACGTGCTTGCCTAGAAAATGCCTATTCACTCTTGTTTTAAAGTTACCTAGGTTGTAAGAATTACGAAACACAGAACTCGGAAGGGTGTTCCAAACCCTGGCCTGGCTTCTTTTCTTATATGCGTATAAGAAAAGAAGATGCAAATCACTTCGTGCGAGTTTATGGGGTATAGGGGTGAAATCCCACCCGGTGTCTTGCAGTGCGATGGTAGAATGGTGAGAAGGGAATAAGATCGAATAGTTCCTAAGCACACTCCCCAATGTATGTCCTACAGATTGGCTACCGTACGGCGAGGATCAAGAGCCAAGAGTGGTAAATTCCCGCCTATAATTCTCCTGGCTCAGCCATCCACATCATCTAAAGCAGCCAACTGGTACTCAGCGGAACCATCATAAAGATCACTGCAGTACTCCATGCACAGTGGCGTGCACTTCAAACATGCACAAAAGCACTGCATACCCTAAAAATTTTGTATCACTCATAAAGGGGAAGGATTTTTCCATTTTATGCCATTTTCCTGCTTTATGCATACCCTGGTCAAGAACCCTGTGCACGCCACTGTCCATGCACGACCGAACTTGAGCCTGATATAGAGAAATCATTTGGAGGTCCGTGAAGTACCGCTTGACTTTATTTACAATAAATCAAATGATTATACAATAATTCTACTTCCTGATATTATAAGTGCAAAGTATTTGATACTCAAGCGGTGATGGCCTAGTAGTTAGGAATTCGGCCTCACGCACGATGACCGAGTTCAATCCCGGCAGACACCAAACTCTAAGTTATGAGCATTTTAAGCAATAAAACATCTCTTGAGGAAACCTGTACGCCTGAGCGTTTCCCATTATGTTTTCAAATGCATGCTGATTCTGTACTTCGCCAGCTTGGTATACTGCGGCCTAAGCCCATTTTGAGAGAAAATTCGTGCCCCATAATGCTAATCTTGTCCACCAACCTGAGACATAGATATTAAACAAGTAGGAACTATAATAATGAAGTAGCTCAGTATTTGTAATTTTTAAGAAATTACTTGTATTTAGCTGGAAGCTGCCCTGAGAAAAGTTGATTAACTGAATAGGTAAGTAAGAAAGCATTATTCTTTTTGGCGTGTATAAATGTTGTCAAACTTTAAAGAACATAAATTTATATTATGTTCAAGTTCATCTGTAGTAGTAGTTTCTTTGAGCTCGTCTTGGAAGGTACTACCGCCATGCTTAGTTCTGCCGCCGAACAGCACTGCTGTATTTCGGTCTGAAGAGTGTGGTGTAATTACATTCATATCTGGCTTAACCTCTACGCCTCAGGCTGAAGGGTACAGGGCGGTAATTTCAAACGTGTTCCTTACATATCCTACAAAGCGTTGCTATATAATGGACGATGAAATTCAAAAATTCATCATTCAAAAAACATTTATTTTACGTTGGCCCAGTTTATAAGTGTAAGTGTTTTCAGTGACTCTACCACCTAGTGACTCTAGTGTAAGTGTTTTTAGTAACTCAGCAAATTGCTCATTTTCAACATAATTTTACAGTTTACAATCTTTTAATTTTTTTATCTTGTGAGAGATGAGAGCGGAACCTGCTTCCAAGCAGCTTTGTCGTTAAGAAATTATTCTATCGTATAGTAACCACTATTTATTAAATGTTTTTAACACATTGTTTCAACTTGTGCATTGGCAGGTGCAAAATTAAGAAGTAGAAGATGAAGGAGAATAACATTGGCTAAACCATAATATAACCAACTAAGCGAACAAGTAACAATTTAATTGATGGCTTAGTTTAGTCGTGAAGGGCGGAAAAAGAGACACCTTTCGTATTTTTAAAATTAGTAAGTAATGTTTCAATCAACGATAAACTCGAGATAAAACTGATGTAATATTCTCAATACAGAACGTTGCATCTGTATTATTTCCTGTTCATAAATACATGAATATATTTGCAGCTCACTGGGCTTTCGACAATTATTGTTTATGCGCTATTACATCAAAACGGGATAAACAAGTACAATAAAACGCTCCTCCATTAAGATAACGGTTAAGCCGCGGTCATTACGCCATTACTCGTTATACATTATCATTTAAATTATTTGCCGTTTCGCTTGAAATCGAAATTTTTTAATTAAATTCGCTTACGTAGATAAGCGAGGTGTTCCGCCGTTAATTGATTTTAATATTAATTATTTATTTAATTGATGAATTGATACAATAGCTATCAAAATAGCTTTTCATTGTATTCTTACCTTTTCGGCGCAGCGGTGTTTATTAGGTTCAATTCCCAATAATGATATCTTGGTATTTTGTTATTTCTGATGGGCCCTGCTAGTAAATCCCTATCAAACAAATCAAACTCTGCATTCTGGTATGATCTTCCAGAAGTCTATTAATATCAGCTGGACAGCACTCTACTCTGTATAAGTGTAGCTGCTCTCATGCAGGTCAAGTTGCTTAACCAAGACCAGAGTATTATCGTTCTCTTCGTTTAGGTTATAGAGTTATTTTTAGGATATACTACGAGCAGTGTGGAACTCTTTGATCTCGTTCCCTCTTCACCATTCTACCATCACACCGCAAGACACCACGGGTTTAAATCCGTATGTTGTCTATATCCCAGAAACTCGCACAAAGCGATTTGCGTCCTCTTTTCTGATACGCATGGCTGGGATTTGGAAAGTTTCCCGAGTTCTGTGTTCCCTAACTGTTACAACCTGGGTATCTTTAAAACAAGAGTGAAAAGTTATCTTCTAGGCAAGCGTGTCCCATCCTTGGCCACATCTGCACTTTCCATCAGATTTGATTGTGGTCAAGCGCTGGTCTATTTTCTATAAAAAATAAAACAAAAAAAATGGCGAAATCTGTGCAAACACAAACATACGTCACAGAAATTCAGTAGGTCCCTTATATTTTTGTCCAGGCTATGAATCGAACTTAGGAACTTAAGTTTTACGAGGAAAGTGAATACGTCTGGCTTCACGGAAGATCAGTGCTGTGTCTTTAACAGGCACTGCAAACATGCTGATTGAAGACCATTTTGGCATCACACCGTTCCTATAATTGCTGTGTAGACTATATGTTGTATTTTAATTCTAGTTTGTGTATATCCAAATAAAAGGGGTTTCTTTATTTCTTTCTTTCTTTCAAATAAATTAGCAGTTATTGTTTCGTGCAGTAAATCTCACTCTAGTGTAGAAACATGTCACTTTGTAACACCAAACAGAACACGTGTATAGCTTAGCATAATAAGCTATGCATTTAAACGCACATAATACATGGCACTGATTGTCCGCTGAGACCCGGGTGACGTCACAGCCGTCACAGTAGACAAATAGAGTTAGGGCAGTTATATAAGTGAGACAAATGAAAACAAAATTCGCGAATTTATTCCAACAAAATGCATAAATTACTAACTGAAAAACGAAAACTGTAAAAGTGCGAATTTCGTAGAACCAACCAGATAATTGTCAGTACGATACTGTGCAGCGAAAATTTAGTTTACAGCGGCGGAAATAGATGGGTGACACGTATATCGCGCGGCGCGCTTCAATGTACTCGCAAAAACTAACTCCCGCTGAAATGGATGGAGTATAAAAATGTCATCGCGCCTTTTTTGTCGTTTTGCGAACATTAATATACAAAACAAAGATACGGCTACCTTAAGTATCTACTAAAAGGCAAGGGATAATATTGAGTTGGAAATTGCATGGTAAAGTGGCAGGCAGAAGACGGCCTGGCCGAAGAAGAATATCATGGCTCAAAAACCTACGACAATGGTTTGGAAAGAGCAGCAAATCATTATTTAGAGCAGCGGTGTCTAAAGTAGAGATAGCCCTAATAGTAATAAATAGCTTACCTTCGTAAGGAGTAATAAGAGGAGTACCATCGTCTATAACCAGGGCAACATATTATTGTAGAGCATGCAAGAAACATATCTTACAAAATGCCGCCCCGTGTGCGTCCTGAGGCGTAGGTGTTAAGCCTACTACTTACCTTAGCTTAGTACTTTCCTGGAGGAGCTCTGTCAAACAAAAAGCTCTACTACTACTAAAAAATACTGGTGCTTAAATAAAAACTCTTGAATGAAAATATAAAAAAAGCATAAAACTGCAATGCTTTCAACTAGATAATACTGCAGTTTTTGAAATACTGGTAAACATGGCGGGTGAGAAAAATAATACTATCATGGGTAATATACAAACCATAACTTCTATGCCACCGATATATCCTATCTCCATCTCTACGATACGATATGTGACAAATTTTATCTCGATTCTAAAATCTGAAGATAGGAAACAAGCAAACAAATAAACAAACAAGCAGATGTACTTTAAATGAATTTATGTGTGAATATTAGTTTATTGACAATATATGGAGCAAGTTAAATAGCGTTTGGATTATTAGTATTAATAAGTGATAATAGTCTACAACAGTCCAGTGCCGGACTAGAGGACCCACCTGGAGATTTGTCCATAATAACTACGCTGGGTAGACTACGGGTTGGTGACTGCAGTAAATGATAGTATTAGCACATAGGACACTGCCCTTTATATTCCTTTAGTCGCCTCAGACGATACCTGCGGGAAAAAGACCATGTAGACAAAATTATTCTGGCCCCCGTCAACGCACGACAAAATAAGTTTATCGGCTGCAATTTTCTAGTCAATCGACCTTCATTTTCTTAAGTGATGACGCACGCATTTTTTTTTTAGTTTTAGTACATCTTGGGCTTAGCATATCAACAACCCGCGACCTATAACACGTATTTTGCAATAGTCAAGCAAAAAATCTAAAAAGTACAGTTCGAGCAAATAAAAGCCGCGTTGAAATATTGCAAAATAACCTGTGACAGAGACCGAATGGGTAATAGGGATATTCTGTCACTTTAATGCCGGTTTACACTACGCCAGCCGCTGGATACATTCTTGCGCTGAAATGGAACGGAATGCGTTGCGTACCTACTGAAGTGGCGCCATAACATAAAAAATATATTATTATGTATACCAATAACAATGGAAAATAAAAAGGATAACAATGTTATAAATACGAAACTGTTTCTATTTTTCTAATTGTTTTTATTTATTTATGTTCAGCTTTACCACTGCACTGATATTCTGATTGTAGTGACTCTACCACCGGTTTGGAAGGCAGGTTCTACCGAGAAAAAAACGGCAAGACACTCAGCACTTGCTGTTTTCCAACATCAGCATTTTACAATTTCTAATTATGTCTTGCAAGAGATGAAAACAGAGCGGTGTGCTTCCAAGCTACTGGTTCAAGCGAGGTTTGCTACTGAATGTAATGTGAACTAGCCATAACAGAAATATTCTGACTTTAATTCCGACGTTGCGTCGCGGCGCGTCGCCAATCGCCGCTAATGACGTGCCGAGGTCTTTTTAATTTTATAATTCTCAGCGGATATTGCAAATGTGAGTGCAATTTGTAGATTCGAAAAAGTTGCCGCTTAAAGAATAGTTATTACGAGTATGTATCGATGCAAACGCGACAGGAAAAAGGAATGCTTGCTCTCTTGTTTTTTTAAGTATTCGTATCATTATATTACTTTAAACCAACTATTGCCCGCGTCTTCATCGCGCTTGTTTTTAAGAATCCCGCGGTAACCGTTTACTTTTCCTGACTTATACAATACAACATTTTGTCTAAATCGTTTTGGTTTTTAGCCAAAATTGTTTAATTATTCCTAACTAATATTACAAAAGTTAGTTTTTTCCTTCCTTCACACCCTAACTAAGCAAGTAATCACCTTGATTTTCTGAATAGAGTGAGTTGAAAGAACAGAGAGTAACAAAGGATTTTTATGCCAGGAAAACCAACGGATTCGTAAAAATACGTAATAAACAAGGACAAATATAAGAGGACAACTATAATAAAATAGTGGTCCTGTCCAGTAAAGCAGCGCCCCCTGACGGAACTATACGAAAAAAAAGAAATTAATAAAACTCGGTCCAACTGTTTTGGAGCAAGGTGACAAACACGCGTACCTAAGAACTAAGGATGCATAAGGAATCACCCTGTAAAAATATTAAAACAAATAAACATATTTATTTTTCCATACAAACGAGTTCAAAACATTTTATGTGTTTACTTATGATAACCCTATAAAGACAGAACCAACACGCGCATAGTACCTACGCTATGCGACGCGTACCTAATAAAGTGACAGGAGTCACATGTTTTTAAATTTGCATGTTATGTTAGGACTGAATCCGATTTCTTTTAGTAAAAAAAATGGCAGTGGTTTACTCAAAAACTTCTAGGTTTTCGGTTTCACGGATAAGTCTCATAGAGAGTATATAATTTACCTGCGAAGTATTATTTCGGTTTAAACATAGACTGTCACGAATATTTATCCTACGTTGATCTCAAAGATTCAAGCTATAATGTAATTGCTAAATTTCATTTAGATCGTTGAAGTGGCTAAGCCAAATATATTGGTAACAAACAAACATAAAAATAAACAAACAGACACACTTTAGCATTGATAATATTAATAGAAAACATGAATGGGTCATATCACAAAATACCTCATCGTCGAACACTTAAAAAATATAACAGTAGATATAATTTGATGGAGGCAACTTCGAGAACATTCCGGTAATTTCGACTGAGGAGTTACGGTAAATTTTAATTTTTAATATCACAGTAAAATTCCAACCGCCATTCGGATTTAATTTACTCGCTGGAAAGCTGTTACGAGGCGTGGGAAAACTGGGAAAACGTGGGGAAAACGTTATTAAAGCCCCCCAATAATAATATAATCTCCCCCGACTGAGTGTGGAAGACAATTTTCTTTTTCAACACTCGGTCGGTGTCGATGACGCGTGAAATTAATTTTCCGGGAATTTATTTCAGGGATTACAATGGAATTACAAAGTCGAGCGATTAGTTGTGGCTGGTCCTTTATTACCAGACTGCAGTTAAACAAAAGAAGGACGATAAAGTTAGCTGTCTATGCACAAGAGCTTTTTGTGACTTAGCTTGTCCGTGCAAGTACTGCCGCATTACTTATTAATAATAGAAGGCCGTGGTTGCCGGTGTTATTACAGGGCTATGTTTTCTTTGTATGCCCTGTGATATATATATATTACCCTTTTTATTTAGGAACTAAACGCGGGCGAAGTTGAAGCTTGGGCCTAATAAATATGAAATATTTTTTTTTGCTTTCGTTCTTAAACAATAAAATACATTATTATCATCATATCGGCCCATTACCGGCCCACTATAGGGCACGGGTCTCTTCTCATAATGAGAAGGGGTTAAGGCCATAATCCAGCACGCTGCCCCAGTTCGGGTTCGCAGACTTCACTCACCGTTGATAATATTATGGAGAACTCTTAGGTAAGCAGGTTTCCTCACGATGTGTACAGGTGCATGCTGATGATTCGAACTCGACCCCGAAAAGAAAGTCGGAGTCCTAACCACTGGGCTATCACCGCTCCAAAACTGATTAATTTCTGCATATCTAAAGCATTGACTATTATTGCTTTTGACTACTACAACTTAACTTAGTGGTAAACATGTTCGCACTACAAATCAGGAGGTTCCTAGTATCATTTAATAATACCCACCGAATAATTAAAATCACTAAGACGTTAATATTTCATCACGCTCATTGTACCCTCAATTTAAAATAACATTCGAAACGTTTAACGTCAGAACGTCACGTCGTTAGCGATTTCAATTTGGATTTTCAATTTCAAACGTTATAATTCATACGATAATACAAAATGATACGGCTAATTTGAAATCTTGATGCTAAAATTGTGACAGAAAAATATTGTAAATCTAGTCTTTATTATAAATAAATTAAAAACCTTTTATTCCACATATGAAATAAAAAATAATGAGATAAAAAAACAGTGTCTATAAAGTTTGAAATACAATTTTGCCATTTACTCATGCAGTAACTGAGTTGGGTCTACGAAGCTTAAGAGAAAATGATTGATTTGCGCCGTACATATCCTGCACCACTCTTAGCTCTACCGAACCATCATCTTCTTAAAAGCAGCCATAAATACGCATAACTTAAAACACAAACAAAAAAAAAAAACAACCCATTTCATCGTTCCAGTAGGTATATTTGCAAAAATATGGGTTGTATTATGGAAAAATGGAATTTCTTTACCGCGGCTAATGCCCATAATCTTGGCAACTTTTAATAGGAGAGCACCAATTTGACGGTCATTATTCATAAAAATATACGCAGGGGTGTTTCTCCGTCGGCAGGACTTTATTTAAACCCGATTATGTCAACAAAATTTTATGAGTAGGTACACTAGCCGTAGCCCCAGCTTCGTCGTTTTTTTTATAACTCGAAGGAACTGTTAGTTTTACCGGGTTACAAAGTATCCTACCCCCGTCTCTAGGATGCAAGATAAACTTTCTCTTTTTAAAATATCTATATATAAAGTTTTGCAAAGGTCTGTTTAGCTGCAAAGCCGTGTAACAAAAGGTCTTTTTAAATCCTTTGTGACAAAAGATTTAAAGGTTTTCTTAGATCGGGGCTGTGGTTGAGTTGAACATATTTACCAAGTAACATATATTCGCTTTTATAATATTGGTACTGATGGAAAAACTAATTCTATTCACGTTTTGTATTAAAATATCGAAATAATTTTTTTTCTACAAAACAGTTGTAACATTCTACGTGAAAAACAAATCTTTCGACTTTAGTTTATCAATTCTTCATAAAAGTTCGTCTAAGAAAGAGTAAAAAAAACACTACACAATGTTCTATTGTCCTCTGCTAAAAGTAGACTTACGTTATATGAATGTACTAGTTAGTAGCTGCGACTTCGTTCGGGGAGAATTTCCGGCTTATCGTTAAACTTGAGTATTTTCCAGAGCTAAATACCATACGCCTCAACAGTACTACTCACATAAACAATTTTATCCCCGAGTTTACCATTAAAGATTAATTTTCTATAAAACTATTAAAGGTTTTTTTTTATTTTAATTCAAAAATTCTATTATCTTATTTAAAAAAAGAGTTAATAATAAAAAAAAACAAACTGCATTTTTACTAATGCGAATTAGTATGATACGTAATGAATTAATTATAATTGGAAAAACCATATTGAGAACAATTTTCTAGACAGTTTTATTCTTGTATTTATGTACCTTTTGCGTCATCTAAGGCGTCAGTTTATAGATAAGATGGCCACAAACAGACAGAAATACACTATAGCGGTAATAGTAATATAGTCATGCTGATTTTTATAAGCGAAATTTCAAAGATTATCTTTGTAAAAACGTTCATATGAAAACTAAGTTTTCCCAACAGCCTTTGTTGATGTAAACACACCTAGATCAAAATATAAATCAAGTTAGGAATTCCAATGCATAAATACCCAATATCTATGTAAAATAAACTGGTAAAACATAAACGCACCTCGAAGCGCTACGCAAATGGATTTATGATAATCTAATACAGAAAACGTAAACAAATAGAGTTCAGATCAACATAATGGAACCGAGTTGACACGTGACAGGACCAGAGACACTTGACCTAGGCGTGATGACCCCTCTCCCTCACCCTGGATCGTCTTCAATCCCCCAGAAACTCGATCCCGAATGGTTAAGCATGAGAGCGCACTATGGACTTTATGTTTCAGAACATATTGTCGTGTACTCCCCATATAACGTAAACTAACACCGAAATAACAAACGTGGACCATTTTCAAAAGGATAGGTGAAGTCAACAATTCTTAATAATCAAGATTATGCAAGCTTTTCTATCGTTATCTGACTGAGCCACTAAATATATCCTTAAATGACAATCTTGGGACGCTAAACATTTCTACGGTAACAAACATTGGAAATTTGGTCCTATTTTCAGTAATTTAACGGCAATATTTGAAAAAAATAAATGACCTTTTAAATGTGTAATTGAGCGCTTAACTCGCATGAATTTTCGTCGGAGATTGCCCGACTTGTTCGGAAATGCGCTTGACCGCGTGACGCGGCACAACACACACTGAACTAAACAAATACACGCGGTTCCGCCGTAAATTAAAATAAACTTTACTTAGTACTAAGAGTTTAAATCCTTACTAGTAATGTTATTTATATGAAAGTGTGTTTTTTTGTCGTTCTATCTGCCCTAACTAAGAAACCGATCAACTTGAGTTTTGACATAAAGTAAGTGAAAAGAACATAGGGTACTTTAATCCTAGGAAAACAAATTACCAATAAAATTTCAAAGTTTAAAAAGCTTATAGAAAAATCCTATTAAAGATTACTCAAACAATAAAAAGCTTGGATATGAATCGCTCTAACCTGCGAAATGTAATAATAGTCAAAATTAAT
Source organism: Pararge aegeria (assembly GCF_905163445.1). Lineage (NCBI taxonomy): Eukaryota > Metazoa > Arthropoda > Insecta > Lepidoptera > Nymphalidae > Pararge > Pararge aegeria. Next base: position 16,864,375 of record NC_053199.1, on the reverse strand, counting down.
TTACTGTGAGATGCTGATAAAAAAATAATTACCCGGCTAAGTTTGCTGTAGGGTCTTCTTAGAATAGCTTTTGGAACCTTTAGGTTAAAGTTGGCGAACATCTCACAATAATGTATACATATATGTATCAACGCTTTATTAGTGCCTGTGATAATCCTACCTAATAAATAATTTTATTAGGTAGAATTATAACATCATAATAAAGAATTTTTGAATTATAATTTGAATTGTCTCGTTTGGAAAGGCGGAATTAACAATTAACGTTTCCATATTAAATTGTCATCTAGTGTGTAGACCTTCATATTTTGTCGAGTGACAAGTCGTAAGCATTGTCTTTGTTTAAGGTCAGTAGGCGGGAGAACACGCAATATCGATATTATGTGGAATGAGATTAGCCTTTATCTGGAGGAGTGGGCGCCGTAATAATAGATTAATACGAATTGTCTATCCAAAAGGTTTAATGGAGCGGATAAAGCTAACTGATAAGTTAGTTAAACAATTTGCTTCCCAATTGTCTTCGAGGAAGTTAAAAAGTGCGTGAAAAATGTATTCATTGAGATTTGTTTTGAGTTTATAAATAGAAATGGATGTAAATATAGTTATCAGGATTTTTAGTCTTAATTCATATTATAATTGTGAAAATGTGTATGTCTATTTGTTTGTTTGTCTTTAATTCAACTTAATTTTTGGCGAAGACTTAGTTAAAAGGTACTTTTTTACTTTTAATTGATAGAAAAAAGTCACCTTCTTGAATAATAAATAGAACATAATTCAAATAAAACTGTAAAAAAAATTCACAAGATTCTCCCACAGCACTCTCTCAAAAAAACCTTAACACTACTCTCCCTCTATTGGCAGGTCGGCATAGAAACAATGTCACCTTATGTACACTGCTTAAACTTAAAAAAATAAATAATCGAAAAATAAATAAATAACATTAGACTAATGCAACTGTATTGAATCTAAACAAATATTTCGCAACCAGAGCCGTTGACGATTGACGTACCCTCCATAAGTGATCAACTTCCCCAACCTATAATAATACTCTCGGTTCTTTGGCAGGTTGGCAAAAAAGGCATTGTCACCTCGTGTACAGCAATTTGTGACGCGATTACGTTGTCGCTCCATTCCTGTCAGCCATTCGTTTTCTGTCACCGGCTAGATTGCCATTTTTCAAAACTTGTTAGTTTTATTTTCCCCGTCACTATTACCTTTTAACGTTCGCTTTAAATTACTCTCCTCTAAAATCTAACTTGATCATGATGATTTTTATAATGCACTAAGATGTGTGAGCGGTGATAGCCTAGTGGTTAGGAGTCCGGCTTCACTTTCAAGGGTGCCGGTTTGTATCCCTGTTACGCACACCTGTTACTTTACTAAGTTATGTGCGTTTTAAGCAATTATACCTTTATACCTTTTTTTAAAGGTGAAGACATATCATGAGGAAACGTGCATGCCTGAGAGTGCTCCGTAAAGTTCTTAAAATCGTGTGGAGTCTACCAATCCGCACATGGTCAGCGTGGTGGACTACATCCTTCTAATTGTGGGAGGAGGCCCGTGTTGTGTACTGTGTGGTCTAGTAATGGATTTATAATTATGAAAATGATTTTATGATTTTTATTAGTGTTTTTACCTACAATTGGAGGAAAGGTAAATTTTATAAATTTAAAATGCAGTGGCAGGTTCAAATCTTGTCCGTTACGAAAATTTTTATGTATACTATTTATTTGATTTATAAAAAAGATTACAATTATGATGATGATTTACAAAATATATGCAGGCTAATGAAATCAAATGCCTTGGAAATACCTAGGCAGATATTTTACAGCTTTTAAACATAGATCTGTTACTTTACCAACTGCATGTCATAAACTTTTCGACATACTAGAATCCTTTTTGACACATGTACAAAATAAATTAAAGTGAAATCCCAAAAACACGATGTAGCCACGGCCGACGATTTTGGCAGAGGAGATAAGTAACAATTTACAAATTGTAGATTCCCAAACTGCCCCTACCAAGCATCGAATCAGACTAGGATTTGCCACTACACAAAGGAGGTCGTGGAAAAGATCGTCAAATTAAATTTAAGCTTGTAATATAAAAAAAAGCCTTTTTGTACCATGTAGTCACCTAATGAACAATTACTCTGAAATCCACAAGACAATGTTTACAGAGCACACGGAGCGCAGATCAAAGCCAAATCCATTCCTCAGAGTAATGTTGTGTATTGAGAGAGCGAGGCGGTCTCGGCGGGCGGGGGGCACCTGAAGGTTAGAACCTCCCGGGTCAAGTGTACACATGTCAAAGGAGTTCATTAGTTTAATTTCATTACGTATTCGTTAGCTGCTGAGTTTGTTAACTTTTATGTAGACTTGTATCGTATTTACTTGGAAGGTTATTTAAACAAACCGAATTATAATGTGCCGTTTGGTGCCGGCAGATCAGAATACAGTCAAAGTCAAAGTCAAAAATATCTTGGTATATCTTAGGCGGCACTTTTGATGCGTACATTACATGAGTACACAGTAGTGAGATGATGGCGATAACTACGAGGGTTCCAAAAGCGTCCTGAAGAAGAAGCTCACGATAAATATAGCCCGGTGTTTTTTTTGTTATCGCCATCTCACATTGTCACTTAAAATTATAAGCAACCTGGTTAGAGCTATAAATCACACCCACACTTTTTTTTCGGTTACGTAGTCCTTTATACAATAATATAACTTTCTTAAGAGACATCTTATCTCCAAGATGTCAATTGGCAGTTGTCACTAGTCCCCTTTTTCCCAAAGAACGGACAGCAGCGTCTTTTGTGCTGTTACTACCGTCAACTGCGACCACCAATTCATATGTCCAGCATGGTGATTAAGGGAAACATTATGAGAGTAAATTGCACGCCTCATAAGCGAAGCGTTGAGGTGGGTATGTATTACTGTCAGTTTACGCACACGGAGTGATTCTCCAACGTAAAATGTCACTTTTTTTATTTACGCAAAATAAGGCTAAGGATAAAATTTTTGAATAGATTTTTATCTTGTTACGCCAAAGAAGTATAACATCTAACGCGTGTACATAAGTACACACACGTTTTTTTATTATTACTGTGGAAGATTGTAATGTGGCTATCTCTTTGTGTGTTACACTCGTAATATCTTGTTAAGACTTTGATAGCTAACGTTTTGCAGGAAAAAGGTTTTCGAAATAGATGTCATGTGATTTATTGAGATTTAGCAACATTGCATGATGCTATGTTATCGATATTGCAGTTTTTAAATGAAATTGATATTAATTCAAATAAGACGTGAGATAACATCATCCGAAATCAATCTTGTATCATCATTCGAGATTCAGATTTGCAAGAATCTATAGAAGTTTAGAAAGTTAGATCTGTACTATGTTATCGAATTTCTATTTGTGTAAGTATACTCTAAAATTCATAATTTTCTAACATACTTTTTCATTTGGAACTAGTGATGCTTTAAAGCAGATATCAAATAAAAATCATTTTGAAGACCAAATAAAACCAAGTACAACGTTCGCTAAAAACTAATGTACCAAAAAGTAAGAACGTTTTGTGAAGCCATTTTCAAAGCTTTCCCATACGCATCAAATTCAAAACGTTAGACTCAGGTTAAAAAACATGCATTGTATAACCAGGAGGTGGCGACAAAATAATAAGCTTACAGAAATATTTATTACTGAAAAAGTTTCTGTAACCGCAAAGAAATTACTCGATGACATAATCGGAATTAAATAAAATCCCGCCGACGGAGGGACACCCCCTGAGTACGTTTTTATGAATAATGACCGTCAAATTTTGGGTCTGTCCTATTAAAAGTTGCCAAGATTATGGGCATTAGCTGCGGGAAAGAAATTCAACTTTTCCATAAGGCCTCTGATATTTTTTTGTAAACTTACTGAAAGATGAGAGGAGTTGGGGTTTCTTGCCAGTTTTCGTATCTATTTTTAAAATAAAGCGGTATGGTATCTGTAATATTAGGTATCCGTATTTAAATAACGGCGAGAAGAACATTTTTTATTGTTATCTTATCTTTTGTCCCACACAGAAGCTCTTGAAACTTCAGTTTGATTATGACAACTTATTTCAGAGATAGTGCTTTCTGCATTACTTGACTATCCAAAGAAAATTATTAGAAACAACAACTTAAGGTGTTATTCAGGCATTCTTTCAATAAAACCTGTAATTTGGTGATTTGGTCATTTTTTTTTCTTTTTTACCACTACAAGTTAGCCCTTGACTGCAAACTCACGTAGCGTAGCAGGCTGACCTGATAGGGAGCATGACAGTTATATTTAAACCATACTCATAATCGGTTACAACGCGACATCGTACCGGAATGCGAAATCGCTGAGCGGCATATCTTGGTCAGTAGGGTGGTAACTAGCCAGGAAGCCTCCTCCCAGACCAAACCAGAGAAAATTCAGGAATTATAAATTACAAAATTTCCCCTGCTGGAAATCGAAACTAAAACCTCCAGCCAAAATTCAATTTAGTAATGAATATACTAATTCTCGTAAGAAAGCGTGATTGAAAAATATTTTACATAACACCTCATGCTTTTTAAAACAATTCATAAAATCATAAATATAATCATACTAATATTATAAAGTGTGTGTTGGTTACATAAATTTGGCTCATTATTAAACCGATCTGTATGAAGTGGTTTGGTAGTTTAAGTTATTGTGATGAAATTTTGCATAAAATTTGTTTGCATATCGGAGACGGTTATAGCATACAGGTATTAGGCCTAAACGGTTTATGATGAATTTTTAAAAACACAAAAAAAAAAAAAGATGAGAAAATCGACGTTATCCGTCCGTGTTTATAAAACCCGTAGAAATCGTTGGTTTTCCTGACAGTAAAAGTCTATGTTACTTTTCGTCATTTCAAATAAGTCTATGCCGAAAATCAAGTCGATCGGTTGCTTAGTTTGATTATGCTACGGTCATCATCATCAACCCAGTACCGGCCCACTACAGAGCACGGGTCTCCACGCTGGCCCAGTGCGGATTGGTGGACTCCACACACCTTCAATAACATTATGTAGAACTCTCAGGCATGCAGGTTTCCTCACGCTGTTTTCCTTCACTATTGAAGCAAGTGATATTTCAATAACTTAAAACGCACATAACTTATAAAAGTTAGAGGTGCGTGCTGAAATTCGACCTCGGCCCCCGGAAAGTAAAGTCGAGGTCCTACCCAATGCGCTGACACCGCTTATGCTAGGATAGTAAGGTTATATTTTTCTTGTAAGTAACCTTATCATACAATGTAACAATAGCGAAATTGCATGATGAATAAATTGAATTTTTGTGTAACAGCAGCTGTAAAGTAATCATGTTTATTAAATAAGTTGAGTTAAATAGTACACTTATGAAAATTGTTACTGAAAAATCGTTCCTAAGTCTAATAAATTAAAACTAAAGAAGTTTCAGACCGCCAAACTTCGTCTACAGCACTTGCCGTCGTATTACTAAGTCCCGCTTTTAAATATTTGCAATGAGCCCCGCTGTTTGTCGGATTCAGTTAAACCGAACAAACTTGTACTCTCGAACAAATAAAAATCTTCTTTAACCTAGATAGTTTAAAGAAGATTTTTATTCATCTTGCGAGAGTTGTTGGCTCTGTGAATACGAGATTTTACTGTTTCGTTGTATTCCTTTACCAGCTATAACCTGAATTAATGTACTATTTGTTTGTTTTGACTGAAGAAATTTACCTATAAACAAAATAACAAGGGTAATCAGTTGTTTTTTATGGCCATGTATCTTCATAAAGATTTAACTGATTTTGAATGACTTCACTGTAGTTCATTAGATTTAAAACTATTGTGGCTGTCATAAACATCGCATCATTTTTTATATCGAGTATTATTGGTAAGTGAATAACCATCGTCTATACGCATTTATGCATAAGAATCACGTCCTGCATAAATACCGTACCATATAGGCTGCCTTATGCCTATTAACTTGAGGTGTAGGTGCTTAGCCTTATGTACCAGTAATAACACCGGCAACCACGCCCTTTAGACTGCATGCATAAAACGCTACTATGACGACCAATTGGCGCAGTGGTCAGCGATCTGTTCGATTACCACAGCTGAAAAGTGGTGAGTGTTACAAGTATTTATGTATCATAAAAATAATCATCTTAGTAACTATAACGCAAGCTACGCTTACTTTTGGGCTAGATGACAATATGTGTACTGTCGTAGTTTTTATTTATTTGTTTTGCGACAGAAATATGACGGTAGTACTCCTCTGCATGAGCTCTGTTACAAAAATAAATTTTTTATTAAATTATGACAGTAATATAGACAAGCGATTATCTCTTATAGTGCATTCCAACCGTAGAGTGCTCTCTAAAGATACATAATCTTTAGAGGGCGCTCCTTCTAAACTGGAAGAAATCGGACTATGTTCGTGACGTAAATCGTCACACAAATTTTCATTCCGCGGGAAAAGGCTCATAACGTTTTTATTCCCCGCAAAAGTTTCTTCCTTGTGAAAACTCATAACATTAGTTAGCAAAATAAGGCATTTAGCTTGAAAAATGTAAATATAATTTTTTAAGCTTGTGGATTTAGATTAATAGTACTAATTCTTTTTTTTATAAATTCCGCTTAACTCTGTCAACTTAACTTGATAACATTTTCATCTTTTTTGAGTAGGCAGGCTGTTTCAAGAATAAACATTACAGAAAGTATGGGACCTGTTGGGTTAGGTCAGATACTAAAAACACAACTCAAAATTAGTAAATAGTTACAACTTTAACTATTCTAATACAAGGCAGAGATGGGCCCTTTAATAACTTCTCTGACACAACGGTGGATGCTGTGGTTTATACGTGAAAGGCCCTGTATTCAAGAATCCGTGTGGAAAATTTCTTTTTTTTTTTAATTTTCTCCGATCTGGACTAGGCTTCCGCTGATGCTAGTAACCACCCAAAGACAAACAAAAAGACATGCTGCCAAGTAATTTAGCTTTGAATTACGATGCCGCATAGAAATTGATTAGTAACTAGCACATACCCCTAACTAGTTAGCCCACTACGATCTTCACTTACCATCAGTGATGTGCCCAGGCTAGGTTGGAATAATCCTAAGATATTCGAATCCAATTCAAATTCAATTTAGTTCAAATATTCTTCATTCATGTAGGCCTATCACAGGCACTTATTAAGCGTTCATACATATATGTTTGCATAATTGTCAGGTGATTACTACTTTCGCAAACTTAAACCTAAAACTACGAGGGTTTCAAACGCGCCCTGTTCTTAACACGGATAAAAGCCTTCAACAAATTTCGCTGGGTATTTCTTTTCGTAATCACCATATCACTGTTTGCATAATTGTCAGGTGATTACTACTTTCGCAAACTTAAACCTAAAACTACGAGGGTTTCAAACGCGCCCTGTTCTTAACACGGATAAAAGCCTTCAACAAATTTCGCTGGGTATTTCTTTTCGCAATCAATTAATATTTCGCTACAACGTTAGACCATTTAATAATAATAATAATAAAATCTTTTATTTGGGAAAAAAAACAACACATAGCAATTAACATATAAAGAACACGTTACACAAAAACTTATCATTGACAACTTAAACTATATAAAAAAAGAAAGGATCTTAAAACTAGGTAACAAAATAAACTTAAATAAGCTTAAAACAAACAAATATAATTCCGTAGGCAGTGACATATCTGTGGTGTTGTTCCTCCCAAACAGAGTTTCGCCTCAGCGTTATGCTGTAACAGTGGTTTTATGATCACAGTGGTTTTATGATCACTGCTACAGCGCTGATTTTCCGGCGACTTCTCTCGACATCCCGGACCGGCCAAGAACTGCTATTTTAGTGACAAGTGTATGCACTCTCACTCTCAATTAACACTCAAGCTTTTTTATCTTTTAAGTAATCCTTAACATAATAATAAGATTTCATTCGGTTCGACCCTATCAACGAGAACAATATTTCGCCACCAGCTCAATAGCTTCTGCGGTAACCTCCAGTATCTGATCCCAACGCAAGTAGCACCAAAGGAATTAACACCACCCAACAACTTGGTCCCATACGGATACAAATAACAAGGCCGACTATATAAAGGCGTAGCCTCCCACTGAAAGTACACAAATAGCAAGACTTTATCCGCAAGGAAATACCCGGGAAAGGAACCCGATACCAAAACTGATCTAAATACTATATATTTACCCGGCAAAGTATGTCAAAGTCAAAGTCAAATATTTCTTTATTCAAATAGGCACATATTTGATGCGTACATTACATGTAAAATATAACATAGAACTCAGTTGATGGCGATAACTAAATTCGTCAACTTAAAACTAAAGCTACGAGTGTTCCAAACGCGCCCTGGTCTTAGAAGAAGCCCACAACAAACTCAGCCGGTTGTTATTTTTTTTTTGTTATCACCATCTCACATTGTCATTTAAAACTATTAAAGAAGCAACCTGGTTAGAGCAATAATTTACACCCAAGCATTTTTATCGTTTACGTAATCGTTAATACGATACTAGGACTTTTCTATAAGCTTACGTTTAACAATAAGTTTGAACTTTTTAAGAGATATCTCTAAGATGTCAACCTGTTGACATGTATGCAATTTTATGTCTATTGAACTGCTAGTGTTTTTTTACTTCTAATTTTTAAATTATTGCAGTGACTTTTTTATATTAATAAAAATTGCTGATTTTCTGTTCTATCTTACACTGCACATTCACTAACTCAACTTGCAGTCAACCTCGCCACTAGTAAAACGTGTCATATCAACATAACAATCAAAGTCAGCGGCGTTTGTGCGGTATCATTTCCGAGCAATCTCATAAATCAGTCTCGTATCCGACATTTTGCGGGAAATGACGTTATTATAAAAACAGGGACGTTTATTGGTTTTCCGTTCCCAGTTTGATATTATGTATCAATAGGATATAAATTGTTTTTATTTTGATTTAGACCTAACTTTATTTTGCGAAAAAAAAATGGCAATTAAATCTTTATTTTTAATCCCCGACGGAAAATTGGTTGTTATAAGTTTCATGTGTGGATGTGTTTTTCTGTGGCATCGTAGCAGGTAAAAGGACGAGGAGATATTGATTTTGTGTTTTTTTTGTTTGAAAGTTGAATTAGCCGGGAGTGTTTTTAGATATGTTTTATAAAAATCAATCCGAGATGGCCGCCACCACATATTGATCGAAGCCACAACTCGTCAAAGCTACTCCTCCAAAGTGTTTGATAAAAGGGCATGACTAGTATAATAACTTACACTAAATTTGAAGTCGGGAGTTCCTTTACTTTATATTACTATGGTATACATAATTAGTAGTACATAGTTAATAGTAAATCAATCGATTAGGTTTTATTTAACCGGTGAACTTTGTAACTCGATTAACTACCCAACTTGCTATCCTTGACCTGACGACCTTGCCCCGTAAAGTCGTCAATCCCAGTTAGAATCACTTACTAACACCGGATAACAATCGTGAACTAAGATTAGCAGAAACCCTGACCTTGGCCCACGAACCTAAATTAGATTAGCATGGTGAATTTATGCTATATATTTATCCTTTACCTTTATTTACCCAAAAATTTAACAACTTCAAAAATTCTAAAATGTTTTGTTCATGATGGCACTTATGATACATACATTTAACATGTTACACTAAGGTATGATGGTGATAACTGCATTCGTTAACTTGTTAACATGAGTACTGTAACCTTTGCTCGTCCGTTTCCAAATGTTTCAGATAGTAAGTAAAAGTTCTACGGAAGCTAAAAAACAAGTTATTCACAAGAATAATACATTTCAATACCAAATAATACATAAACAAATTTAAGCAAACAAGATGATGGGAATTAAAAAAAGTTCCCTTTAGAAAAGTACGACTTCGCCGGGAGTAAGTTAATCCGAAGAATAGCCGAGTTCAGTGCAAATATTAAAAAGCGGGCTCTGACTGGTATTTGTTGAGGAACGAGGAGCGGTGGAGACAACGAACTTCTTACGTTCAATATTAGTTACTTTTCCTTTATTCAAATTTTCAAATCATTTAGTCGGTGACGTTTAGTTATTTTTGTCACTCATTTCGAATGTTATTAATATGGCAAGTAACGACCAGGGTAGGCATAAAGCAGAAAGATGACATGAACGGAAAATTCTCCTCATAAACTAGTTATATAATTTTTTTATGGCATGCAGTTCTTATGTGCATGTGTGAAGTGACCCTACCGATTAAGACGTGTTGCCAACTCGTGTCGCTTATGTGGGAAGTAAATATTTTTAAAAATATCACGGTAGCACGGTCACGTTCCATTTTTGCAAGGTAAATCTAAGAGTATACCGTTAAACACAAACAAATCCAGCAAAAACTTCGTTTATGCGATAGTAAAAAAATATTATAGTAACAAACTCAGTCCACCCTACAAATCGCATAAAATGGCCGGCAATAGTGTAAGAGCGTCAAACGAATAAAAATTCCACCATCGACGATTGTAATGTCCCCATAATTTTACTAAGTTGGGGACAGCGGCACTATTGTCATTTATGCCCCGTTGTCCTCCGACCCATTTGGGGCTTATCGCAAAAGTTTGCGTATTAATATTTTATTGTCACACTTTATAGACGTATTTAGTGAAAATTATTGTGTTGCAATGAATTTAATATATCTCTTTGTGGATCATAAAACAGGAAAGCCGTTTGCCGATGATGTACGGGCGGACCCGCTTGAGTGCTCTGGAAAAATGTTTAATTTTGTTGAATATTTGTACGGTTCGTTTGACCTAGTTCAGAGATGAATGTTAGATGAAATAAAGCCGCAATAATGACGTCAATAGCAGTAATGGCAGGTTCTTTTTATATTTTCATTTTGAAGAAGATTTTTATATAGGTACCTCTCTTGTGCTGACTTTGAATAGTACTTGAACGATAAACCTATTTTGCTTTGTTACGGAGTTCCGGTAAATACCTTTTAGCTCTTGCATTAGACCAAGGCCATGGTGTTATCGTGACTATCGACCTAATGCCGGCCCACTACAGGGTATCGGTCTCTATTTGGAAAAATAAGGGTTTACCCCGCAGTCCACCACGCCGGCCAACTGCGAAGCGGTAGACTTCACACGCCCTGAGTAATATTATGGAGAACTCACAGGCGCGGAAATTTCCGCACGAATCCTTCACCTTTAAAGCAAATTACACTTCATTGTTTTTTTTTAGGACTAGTTGACGGATAATAACGGACGGTGGATGGGTAAGTGAAAAACCATCGCCTATAAACAGAGCAACATGCCGCCCTTGGTCCGTCAATTTGAGGCGTAGGTGTTAAGCCTCATATGTCTGTAATAATACGAGCAACCACGCCCTTCAGCAGACAGATAGTACTTCCCCAGATGAGCTCTGTACATAAATGAATAAATATACTACGACAATACACACATCGCCATCTAGCCCCAAAGTAAGCTATATAAACACCCAGACACTAAAAAACAATCATGCTCATCACACAAACATTTTTCAGTAGTGGGAATCGGACCCACGGTCTTGGACTAAGAATGGAGGGTCGCTGCCCACTGCGCCAGTCGGACGTCAAAAAGCTCTACTTCTACTAAATATACTTCTACTTTTTTGCCCTCGCATAACAAAGTCATTTCTGTTCTATATTTGTGTGTCATTATTAGTTGATAATAAATCGTATATGGATATATATGTAGCCTTTGATATGGAAAAAAACATAGGCTACGGATTCCTTAAGAAGTTCCCGAGGAAAAACTGATTGTTATTTTCAAGCTAAGCCGCGGTCAGACATCTTTTAAATTTGGTATGCATATCACCCATGCTATGTGAGAGGACTAGTTCTTTCTATACTAATTTCTCAAATAGTTCCCGTGGTAGGATTAAAAATTGTTAACGAGCGAAGCTTTATACCCAATTCTGAAGTCCACGCAGAGGAAGTCACGGGCAGAAGCTAGTATATTATGATTTCCTTTCCGCATCACCTAAAATTACGTACAAATACCTACTAATTTTTATTGGGAGGTACTAAGTAGAAAGTAGAAATACTACTACTAGTGTGACTATTGCTCTTTCGCTCACTCGTTTAACTTTTTCAGAGCGATATTGAAAAGAAAAGATTGTCTTGTCCGAAATTTATAGAAATGTAGTTGCTAGTCCTACTTGCTGTACTACTCTACGACAATATTGCCGTTGGTCTGAAGTAGCCCCAGTTTGTGTTTCGTTGCTGTCCAATAAATTTATCCCCATTCTATTAGCAATGCTAAGAGCCATCGCTTAGCCGAAAGTGGTTAAGTGTTGCTAGCACGAGCGACCATTCCGCACGCTTTAGTGGAAATATATTCTTAACGGCGCTGTTTGCTGACGGATTTACTCTATTTTGGGGACAAAGTATTTATTGCGAAATGTATTTTATTGCTTACTAGCTGACCTGCCCCAGTTTTGCGCATCTGGCCACATAAATTTAAATCTATTTATACACAATACTAGTTTGGAAGAGGGTAGTGATACAACCCGTAAATATTATATCTACGCGATGAAGAGTTTTCATATTGAAGTAACCGATATAAAACAAAATTGTAATTTATTACATTAACATTCACACGTGTAGGTATAAACTTGCCATGTTGTGTACAGACTACTGGTAGGTTTGTGATCAAAACTTACATAAATAAAAAAATAAAATATCATTATACCTTGTCACATAAACCCAGTGCTGTTTGCGAATAGATGAGTTACCTAGTTGTCGTTACTTGTTTTTACTTTAATTTGATAAATATAAGTTCTCCAGTTAGTCGCACAGAATAGCTTGAGAACTCACGTATTTTTTTTTCATTTACGAATTGTTGAATTTCATCTCAGGGCTAAAAGAAAAGCGTTTGTTACACCCGAACTCTTGAGGATGCTACGGATTTTCGCGGAGTATAGCAAATTTAGCTAAATTTTCATAATGTATCATGGAATTCCGCAAAGTAATGCCTGCATCTATCCAATATAACTACTAAATAATAATTTCAAGGTAACATAGATAAACTATCGAAAAAAATGCCGATTTTGTAACCTATCTGGAATTGAACACTTCGCACCCCATTTTCATACTTGGAACGTAAAATTTTAATAACTACAAATCTTTCCATTCAAGTCAGTGATGTCATCTTTAAATAAAATGGTAGTTAAAGAACGTTAATATTGGTAAAGAATAAGAAGTTAGAATTACGGGTAAAATACGAATTTAATTTTAGTTTCAAATTGAAAACAAGTTACTTTAGGGAAAGTTTAACCACCTTCAAAGGGATTGAATGAGAAATTAACACGAGCAATTGATTAAAAGGAAGCCTTTCAGTAGGATATAAAACAAGGGTAGAATAAAGCTCAAATAGAAACATGTTGCTATGGATACTACCGGAAGTGAAATAAATAAATAATAGGTACGGATTTTAGTCAAAAACTAATTTCATCTTTAAACTCAGTATTTTCGTACTTCTGGGCATAAGTTTTAGATGAGAGGGTATTTAGGGCTTGGACCAATCGTTTAACATTGAAAGTTTACTGACCCTGGTTTCAAAGGCCAAAATATATATAGCTAAGACCCATCACGCTGCTGCGGTGCAGACTGGCTGGTTTTAACACTTATTAACATGATATCTTATACTAATAAATAAAGCTGAAGAGTTTATTTGTTTACTTGAACGCGATGACCTCAGGAACTACTGGTTCAATTTAAAATATTATGTGGGATAGTCCATTTATCAAGGAAGGCTAGAGGCTATATATGAAGAATGTTTGAAAATCGGGGAATTTTTAAAATATCTCCTATTCTATTCACGACGTACCGTTTCAGCGTTTTAGAATTCAGGTATGATGTCATGATGATGATAAGTGGCTTAATGTAACTGCCATACTACATTTACAGGTTAGCCCTCTGTCATATTAGACTGCATCATCACTTACCCCAGGGGAGATTGCAGTCAATGGCTATCTTTTAGTGGAATAAAAAAAAATCATACGTATTTATTAATAACAAATGTTTCTCATATTTACTTATTAAAAGAAATTCAAAATACCAAATTTTAATCGCATAGATTAAAATTTTAGAATTTGTTAACTTAACGTTAACTTAAAACTAAAGCTAGGAGGGTTCTAAACGCGCCTTGGTCTAAGAAGAGCCCACAAAAAACTTTTGTAGGGTAGGTATAGTCGGTTATATTTCCCTTAAGCATGCACTGTACTACTTTGTATAGGGCACTGCTTGTGAATATGTTTTAAGAAAGTTATACTGATATATGACTGAACTATGTAAATTATTATAAACTGTTAGACTGAAATATGTAAATTATTCTAAATAAACCTCTTTTTAATAATGAATATATAACATATATATATATATATATGAATAGGCCCCGAACTGTAGCGATTTCGTTTCGTTTCGTTTCGTTTTAACCATTTTTCCACTCATAAAAAGTTATTAGGAAGTTATAGCCTATAATTTATATTCCAAAAAATTTGACATCCTTTAGAAAATGTTAAAATAATATAGCCTAAAGTAGCAAAATTTTGCCTATAAAACTCATTACATGGCGTGCGCTGAGAAAAACTATTGGTTATGCATAATACGTATATACATCATGGTTTAAGTACTCATTTTGACCTTAAAATTGTTACTGCGCTATAAAAAAAAACAATTGCAAACGAAGTCTCGGTCAACAGCTAGTAAACAAATAAAGTTAATAAGTAAATCTATACATGAATGAATGATGAATGAAATATATTGTTGCAAATCGATATATCGCTAAAACTACCGTCTCTCGCACTATGAATGGCTTTTGCGTAAGTTTCTCGAGTAAAAAAAGCTCTAAGAAATACGGTTAGAGTTACTCCCAATAAACTTGTTAGCGAACATTATTGGAACAATCATTAGTCAAGCGCTTTCCAACAAGTTTTTCCGCTTGACTTGAAACGTGAATAGGGTCGCCATATAAAGTGGAGTTATACAGGACAAATCACTTAAATCTTGAAATAAAATGGCATAGGTTAGAATTTGAATATTTATTATAATTATTTTCCTTTTCAAGTAGTTCATCAATATATCAACCCATTATCGGCCCACTCAAGGGTCTAGGTCCCACAATAAGAAGGGTCTAGGCCGTAGTCTACCAGGCTGGCCCAGTGCGGATTGGTGGGCTCCACACGTAGTTGAGAACATTATGGAGAACTTGCAGGTATCCGGGAACAAAGTATTTAATTGCTTAAAACGCACATAACTCGGAAAAGTTCGAGGTAGTTGAACTCGGTCCCCCAAAAGTGAAGGGGCTATCACAGCTTTTAGTAGGTACTTGGAATTATTTGAGTTCAGAAGAAAAAAAACATTCGAAACAAAGTATTGTTTTTTGATTGTTTTAATCATAGATTACTTACTTTACAGTCGCTGGTAGGTGCACTGTTTCTGTCTAAATATTTTTTCTATAATTTTTAACATACTATAACGTAAATATTAATAACTTTATATAACTTGCTTCGTATCAAACCACCCGGTTTATCTAGCAAGGCATAATTAAATTATATCCGATATCCCTACACACCGTGTTACGTCGCCCACCTTTACTTTTATCTACTTGTTTTGCTTGGCTCTTATATGCTATAGCGTAACGTTCAAAAGAAAAAAAAAACATTTTTTAATCCGATAAATATGTGCACAGAGTGGAGCATTCGAAAACATAAAAAAAACTTATCCTAAGAAATTTCAAAGCGTGGATCCTCTAACCATGACATTCTTGTTTTTTTACAACATAGCGTATTAACACTTGTTAAGGAGTGACTTGCTGCTATCCGGAACTTTTAAAACCAGCGGCCGAGAAAAATAAATGTGAGTGAGTGCTGGAGATGAGTTGGCTTATACTTACATAATGAAATATTGGGGTTTTGCTCATGTTTACATAACTTACAGCAAACAAAGATTAGTATCAATTTGATTTATATTCTTACCAATTTTATGAATATGAAAGTGTGTTTGTTTGTTTGTCCTTCTTTTACGCCGTAACTAAGAAACCAACCAACTTGATTTTAGGCATAGATTAAGTCGAAAGGACGAAGAGTATACTTACTTTTTGTCACAGGAAAACAAAACGTTTCCACGGGATTTGTAAAAAACCGTAATAAACGTGGACAAAGAACGCAGGTGACAGCTAGTCATCTTCTCTATTAAAGATATGCTTATCATCGTATTTATATATTTTTTATAAGTTTGTAACCATTTAGCTGGCCTCATTCAAATTTGATGAGGACCCCCGTTTAACAACCAAAAATTCCATTTTTAGTTTAGAATTTTTTCGTCATATGAATGAGCTACTATGTATCTGACATTTGTTCAATAATTATTTTTTACGTAATAATTTTTTAAGCTATGTTTGAACAGGTGGAAAGACTCGGAATGACGGATTTCCCATATCATATTATATTATTTTATTTTAATACTATGGTGATAACCAGTGACTTGAATTTTGCTATTATATTTTTAAATATAATTATAATTAATTGATAATACCTTAAATTAAGGTGTGCTTCCAAATACGGTTCTTTCCTCTTTTGAAGTATGTTCCTTATTTTGTATGTTCTCTATTAAATAATACATACGTACTAACAAAGCGCAAATTCATCTAAGTAATCTCGGTGACCTAAGTTTACTCGCTCATAAATTGTAAACTGAACCTAAGCATAAACTACTCTAACCTTATTAAATTTATTATTTATTTATTTATTTATTAGGTTCACCAACAGATTATACACTGAAACAAGCTTAGGAACTACAAAATTGAGAAACATAAAGTTGTAGTGTAAACCCAATTACTGGCAAACCGGCATGCGTATCTGAAAAAAAACAAACACACAAGTGCGGGTTCGCAAGTTTACAATAATATTATTGTTGTAACGAAGGAAACACTGTAAGATGAAGTTAAAAACAGGAAACAAAAACATAACTTAAATTAAAACAAAACAGAAATGTACGAGGCAATTATCTACTAGCTGTACTAATATATTGTTGCAGAATTATTGTTTGTAAATCGAGTGAATATTAGTTTTGTGGTCGCGTGATCGCATATTTCAGTACAAATCATGTGCTAATAGTTTTACAGGGAGAGATTTACCGATAAGTGCTAATGGCACCACTTAATGCTAATGGCGCAGAAATTAAGTTATAGCTAAATCTAAGGCTTTCATTTTCAAGCGTCCCTTCAAATTATGGGGAGACTTGTTAAAGCTCCGTTTTTATTTCATAAAGTACTAGCCGATACCCGCAACTGTGTCCGCGTAGGATTTTTAATGTTCCGTGAGTTTAATGCCTTTACTAGTTTCTAGAAATTATGCTACCGGCAAAGATAACTGCTAGCGAGTGATCATAAAATATAAACTAATAAATACGATCATCAAAAAATGGTATTCTATTAACGCTGTCCTCCAATAAAGAGAGCGAAAGTTGCCATGCTATCCCCAGAGTTGTCAACACTAGTTTCCATGGCAACCTTTTCTCTCATCCGCCATGATCGCCTTAGCTTCAAGACGCTTTATTTTCCCATAAGAAACCCCGTGAGAAATAAAAGTAAAATTATTTATATACTTGTATATTTGTTTTTTATTTTATATAATTAAGGTTTGATGGACCAAGCAGATGGCATACCTGATGGTAAGTGAAAAACCATCGTTTTAAACAGAGCAACACTTTGCAGTGCATGCCAGATGCCGCAAAGTGTTGCAATAAGCTGCATAAATAAGCATGTTGGTAGGACTTCCCCGGACGAGCTCTGTTAAAAAAAGCGCTACTACTACTACTAGTGTTATAATTCAAACAAAAAGTATATAAAAATACAAATTTTATTACCACGTAGGTAATAACTAATTTCACAGGTGACGTTAAAAAAATCTGTGTAATGTTAATTATGAATACTCAACGCTACGCGATATCTCCATAGTATAGTCTTACGCACGTTTTGCCGATACTGGAGTTCGCTACGGTGGATGCGATGTGTGTTGTAAAGTCTGACTTTGCAGTTATACACTCACACTCGAAGTTAAGAATCAATCGTATCTAAAAGCTTAGCGGACGAACTCTCTCTTGGGAGAGCTTACAAGTACATCAGTCGACTGCTATAGGTAATTGGTGATGATTCTTATCTACAGGGACGAGTAAGAAAAGACGGCCGAATGGCGCAGTGGGCAGCTACCCTGCTTTCTGAGTCCAAGGCCGTGGGTTCGATTCCCACAACTGGAGAGTTTGTGTGATGAACATGAATGTTTTTCAGTGTCTGGGTGTTTATCTGTATATTATAAGTATTTATGTGTATTATATTCATATAAAAATATTCATCAGCTATCTCAGTACCCATAACACAAGCTACGCTTACTTTTGGGCTAGATGGCGATGTGTGTGTTGTCGTAGTATATTTATTTATATTTATAAAAAAAAAGTGTAGCACTACTAAATTAAATCTGATTATCAAAATTCTTTTTTTTCTCATACTAACCCTTGACTGCAATCTCACCCGGTGGTAAGTCTAAGATGGTAGCGGGCTAACTTGTTAGGGGGTATGATAGTTTTACCCCCAAGCGGTTTCCACGCAACATCGCACTAGATCGCTTAGCGGCACGTCTTCATCGGTAGGGTGGTAATTAGCCACGACGAAAGCCTCCCAGAAGACGAAAGACCAGACCAGAGAAAATTAAGAAATTATAAATCCCCAAAATGCTCCTGCCAGGAATCGAATCCGGGCCCTTCTACTTCAATTCACAGCGCTCACTGTTGCGCCAAGTCGATTCCCTGTATAGTTTTCTTCTCGATCATTTTGTTATCAACCGTATTTTAGAGCCTTAAATAAAATATATAATGTTAGTACCTTAATTAAGTATTTGATAAGCCCATATTATATTTCATGGGTAAACACTGCGAAAGCTATATTCTTTAATGATGTTTACATACTAAGGTCGATCTTACATCTATGAGCTGATATTAATTTCCGAGTATATTCTGTGTAAGCACTGAAGAAGATATAGAGCAAATAGTACAAAGTAGACTATTTATGAAAATAAGGGTTTATGAGGAGTATATAAACATTTTTGAACTTCTATGTTGATTTAAAACTTAAAACAAGAATATGGTACTGAATTAAAGCTACTGAATTGTGTAATGCACTCGCAATGACCTTAAGACAGTCTCGTTTAGGCAAATTTAAAAATGCTGTAAATTAACTTGATAACTAATATTTATTTGCTCTTACTCATATTAAAGTATGTATTTAACGTACATATAAGTTTATTTATTGACGTGACAACGTCTTATAAATTGGTTTGCCGGGTGACACTTCAAGAAACTGCGTTACGCTCCGCTCACGTTATGCGCTCACAATGAGAGCGAGTGAGAGGCACGCGTCCCTTCCACTCGGGCATGGTTAGCCCGCCTAAGAGCGAGAGAGACAGACATAAAAAGTGAAAGGCACGCGTCCCTTTGTAGTAAACGCTGTTTCATTGTACGCAAATGTATTGCAAGTTATTGTATGTATATTTGTATATAAATACTTATGTATGTGTAAAGTTAAAAATAAAATTTTGTTAATATGAAATTCAGTGCGAGATTCTTTCTATAAATTAATGTTTTTAATATAATTCTTTGTATAAATAAATGTTTTAAATTGTTACTATTATTTCATCCTTCTTCCTACTTTACGAATGAATATTCACATTAAAATTATTTTACCACTCAAAGTCGTTGTCACGTAAAACTTTCGCCCGTATACCGACTTTACAGGCAACCAATTTTTTTTATATCTATTAATAGTTTTGTTTTACACATGTAGTCTGGTTTATATATTAGTATTTTATAATTTTCTATGTATGTTTTATATTCGATTTAAAGTCAAAGTCAAAGTCAAAAATATCTTTATTCAAGTAGGCCCATAGGTGGCACTTTTGATGCGTACATAAGAATTACACGGTAGTGAGATGATGGCGATAACCACATTCGTAAACTTAAAACTAAAGCTACGAGGGTTCCAAACGCGTCCTGGTCTAAGAAGAAGCCCACAACAAACTTAGCCGGGTGTTTTTTTTTTTTTTTTTTGTTATCACCATCTCACAATGTCATTTTAAATTATTAGAAGAGCAACCTGGTTAGAGAAACAATTTACACCCAAGCTTTTTTATCGTTTACGTAGTGCTTTATACTATAATAGGACTTTTCTATAAGCTTTCGTTTAATACAAACTTTGAACTTTTTAAGAGACATCTCCAAGATGTCAATGGGTAGTTTATTGTAGAATTGTATGCAATTTCCTTTAAACGAATTGTAAATTTCATGTAACCTAGTATATTGCCCTGTAAGTTTATTCTTACTTCTAATGTTTTAATTATTGCAGTCACAATTTTTCTTAAATTTAGAAATGTTTTTATGAACGTACATTAAATTTTCAAATATGTACTGACTATACACTGTCATTATTTTAAAATCTTTAAATTTATCTCTCAATGACTCTCTCGAACCCATTTTGCAGATAGAACGAACAGCCCTCTTCTGCAGCACAAAAATAGTGCTAATATCAGCAGCATTACCCCAAAGTAAAATTCCATATGACATAATGCTATGAAAGTAACTAAAATATACCAGTCTAGCAGTTTCTACGTCGGTCATATGGCGTATCTTCTTTACCGCATAGGCAGCAGAACTAAACCTGTTCGATAAATTATTTACATGAGAGCCCCATTGAAGTTAAGAATCTAACGTTATTCCTAGAAAAACTGTCGTATCCTCCAGTTTCAGTTCCTCATTATTAAGTAGTACAGTGGTTCTGATTTATGTATAAGTTTATACATTCTCTATGTATAAGGCCATCTATTGAATCCTAATTAAAGTGAAATAAAGTGTCTGTTTTTTTTGTTGTGGAGCAAATAAAGAATAAAAATAAAAATGGTAGTATCATCATCATATTCAGTATTCAATAAGAGCTTAGCGTAGAGCGTAGCGAAAACGTAGCTTAGAGCGTAGCGTCTAGCGTGTTGTAGAACGTAGCGTAGACCGTAGCGTAGAGCTTTATGTGACAGAGCTCGCTCAAGGTAATTATACCCCAATGCTTATTTCGGCCACCAAAAGCAGCAGTGCTGTGTTCCGGTCTGTAGGCTGTGGTTGCCGGTGTAATTACAGATACATAAGGCCTAAAACCTACACCCAGGTCGACGGACACAGCGCGGCACTTTGTGGGACGTGTTTCTAGCATGCCCTGCGATGTGTTGTTTTGCTCATCTCCTCGGCACGTCATTTATTACATAAAAAAGAGGCTCCGATACAGGTTGGTTCACTTAAATATCATTATCACATGCTAATGTCAATAACTGGGACAACAAATGTTATTAAGATATATATGTAACTGAGCGAGTTTTAAATTTTTGATGTTGGAAAAGAGCAACTGCTGAGTTTCTTGCCGGCTTCTTCTCGGTAGAATCTGCCTTCCGAAGCGGTGGTAGAGTCACTATACACAGACAGACGTGACGTTTCAAAAGTGCTTGTATTAGGCCTACTTGAAATAAACGAATTTTTAATTTTGAATTTTGTATTTTGAGCTATTTTTGACAAAGCTCGTCCGGAAAAGTAATATCGCTATGCTTATTTCGGCCGCTAATCAGCATTGTTGCAATACTGTGTTACGGTCTTGAGCGGGTGGTTGTCGGTGTAATTACAGGCCAATGAGGCTAAATACCTACGCCTCCAATCGATGATAAAAACTTGCTCTTTGCATGCCCTGTCAAGTGTTGGTATGTTTATAGGCGATGGTTTTCCATTTACTATCAGATCGTCCGCTATGTCCATCAATTTTTACTATATTTCTTTTCGGTATTCTAGAGGATATATTTCGGAGAGTGTGCTCAAGAACTATTCGATCTAGTTCCCCCTCGCCTTTCTACCATCGAACCGCGAGGCACCGTAAGGATCTGCATCCCTACGTGGTCGAGATACCGCGGCCGCGTGCGAAGCGCTTCGCGTCTTCGTTTCTTATCCGCACCTCTAGGATATGGAATGCCCTTCCAGCTTCCATCTTCCCCAGAGCCTACAATATGAATACCTTCAAATCAAGAGTGTATCAAGTGATCTTCTAGGCAAGCGCGCTCCACCTTAGGCTGCATCATCACTTACCATCAGGTATGATTGCAGTCAAGCGCTCGTCTATAAACAAAAAAAAACACTTAATAAACTGAACTTTACAAATAATGTAATTCTGAAATTATTTTTAAGCTGAACATTAAATATATATATCTTATCTTATATCTTTACGAGCAATTCTTGTATATATATATATATATATAATTGGAATCTCGGAATCGGCTCTAACGATTGTCATGAAATTTAGTAGGGATACAGGTGGTTTTGGGGGCTATAAATCGATTGTTGCACGGGTCAGCTAGTATATATATATATATGTGTATACTATATATACTACGACAATACACACATCGCCATCTAGCCCAATCGTAAGCACACCTTGTGTTATGGGTACTAAGATGACTGATGAATAAATAACTCACAACATAAAAACGTGTACATGAAAAAAGTTATTCGCTATATGTTTTTTTAAATAAAAAATTTGAATAAATAATATAACTTCAAAGTCATTTAATATTATACTTTAGTGGAAATACGTCTTTGACTCTTTGAGACTCAGTAAGTATCTATACAATTTTCTCGAATGTCATAAAAAACGTTACTAAAGGAAACTTGCAAGTTCTCAAAAGGTGCAGAACGTTTTTTTGTAATATTGCATATTCTAAAGTCCTTAAATAAATATTGAAGCTGAAAAATCCAGTCGCTGCGGATGCATTTTTCATTTCTATCACCATTCCGTGAAAAGCAAAGGTGTCTTGGAACTTTTCATTGCGTTCATTTTCAATATTCGGGTAGAAAGGGGACATAAAGTGAAGAGGAATCTATACTAATATTATAGAGGAAAGATTTTTTGTTTGTATATATTGTATGTATCTATATTCAAAATTCATTTATTTCAAGTAGGCCTAATTTATGACCACTTTTGAAACGTCAAGTCAGTCTGTAGTCTACCACCGGTTCGGAAGGCAGATTCCACTAAGAACAGCAAGAAACTCAGCAGATTGCCTTTTTTCAACATCATTTTATAGTATAACAATCTTTAGAATTTATCGGTTTTTGTGACAGTGGAGAGCGGAGTGGCCTGCTTCCAAGTAGCCAAGGAATTGTCGCTAAGGAATACATCAATCGTGTAGTAACCACGATTTGTTAAATGTGTTTTAACATATTGTTTAAACTTAGGTAAAGGTAGATCTAATATTACCTTCGGTATAATGTTATAAAAGCATATACCCATCAAATCAAAGGATTTCTGTGCTTTTCTCATACGATATGCAGATATCACTAATTTATGCCCGTTTCTAGTAAGTCGACTGTTTATATCGACTAATTTATAATATTAGTAAGGATAAACAAGTAGCGGCCCGCGACTTCGTTTTCTGTGAAAATAATAACAAATCTATACCATAAAGTACCTTTCCAGACTACATGGAGAAATTTTGTCTGGTCTGGGGCCGGGCTATTGACCAACCTTTCGAAGAAGAAGACTTCACTTACCAGCAGGTGAGATCGCAGACAAGGATTTACTTGTACATCTAAAACGCAAAATTGTTATCACATTTATTTAAAGTAAACCAATGCACGTTTGTCCATTAGAAACAAAAATAAATTTACTACATCAGATCCAGTAATCCCTACAGCCTTCAATTTCGCATTACTCAATCAATTTAACCTAAATGGAAACTACAAGCGCCTAAGTGGCTCGGAGAAAAGTCTTAAAATCGATCTGCACTTAGCTCTAAGAGGCAATTTTCATTGAGATAATTTCCATCCGACATCGCGGAAGTGCTTGCAAAAGTGTCAGGGTGTCGCAGTCGGACAATGGGATCTTGGGGCCTCAAACTACTATAAATTCACTATAATGGCCCCATTCGGCTCGTATTGAAAGCTGGGCCCTCGCTGATATACTATCAGTTAATCGGTTTGGGATGCAATGCGGTGGTTATGGATGGATTCTTAGGATGTTGTATCGAATCGAATTTACTATACCCTCGTAGGCTTGGCTAGGCTACTATATAACGGTACGTACTATAGTCAAGTTGGCATCTATTTTGACTTACATCGGTCTTCGGTATTTCTCTCTATGTTTATCAACTGTAGTGATCAAACAGGGTTCTATTCGAGTTGCACAAACTTTCTGAGTACTTTTATAGTTAAAAAATATAGTGTTTCTGTATTAGGCTAAAATGTACCTACTTTTTTGGTAACATATAGGAATAAATGTAATTTCCTTTTTACTTTCCTTTTTTCTTTGATTTTGAAATTACTGCGTGTCATATTATGATTATTTACCTAATCTTTGGAACTGATTCTTAAGACAGAAGTTTTAAAAACAGGTACATAAGTCTATATTGTGCCTTTAGGGAGGGTGATTATATGATATTGCTCAAAAATACAGCCTTTTCGAGCTCTGGTGAAAATTAAAAAAAGTCCTATTATTTGCAAAGTTAGTGACATTAAAACTTAGGTATAAGTTAGGTTTTTGGTGAATTGATGTATGATGTATTTTAAGGAGGATTCCACAAAATGCAGTCTAAAAGGGTGGCAGATTAGATGATTGTATTATTCACCAAATCCTAGTTACAGCTTCTCCCAGCTTTGATGAAAGCTACCTCAACTCGTGTAGATGGTTAAAGCTCACATACGTAAGTATGTGAGCTTTAACCATCTTCCTTAATTAATATGAGTAGCTCCCATCTTCCTTAATTAATTTTTAGCTTACAAGGAGGCGAAGAGTGGGCAATGGAGAAAGCTACGCTCGGAGACTGGTGTAAAATGAGATCTGCAAAAGAACAATACTTATCTAGATAGCACGATTAACAAATAAATAAATTAATAAATCACCATCTTGCCCCAAAGTAAGCGTAGATTGTGTTGTGGATACTATGAAGATTGATGAATATTTTTATGAATAATATAAATAAATACTTATAATATACATAATATGAACATCCAAACAAATTATACACATAAATACTTATGATAAACATATAAACAGATACTGAAAAAAGGAGAAAGGATGTACGTTGGGGTCCCAAGGTGCTGGAATGACAGCCCCGCACTGGTAAACGCAGCGTTGTTTGACCCCAATGAGGGAGACAGACGACATTAAGTTCGTCACAGGTAGCCACTGGAACTCCCTCATTAAGACCTATGTCCAGCAGTGGACGTCTATCGATTGATACGATGAAGGCACAAAGCTTGAAGAATCGATTGCCGTTTGGGTTCCAAGGTGAGAGACCACATCAAGTCAGTCCAGGTTTTGATGTCTGTCAGCTTATATCAAGTGTTGATAATGATTGATAGAAATTAATTATACACAACTTTACCATAGCTTCGGTGAAAAATCTACGCGCAGAATTTTAATCTCGATCGCTCAGCAAATAGCGGAACGATAGATGAACTTTTTGCGAGAACATTTTTGCCAGCCTTACTTAAGCCTATTCCGCACAAAGTCAATAGAGCTAGCCGGTGAATTCCCTTTCCCTCACGAACGGCAGAATGCAATATTAGGGTCGACACCTTTGACGAAGACTGGAAGCGGCTCAAAATGAAAAATGCACTCGCATTTCGAGATATTTCAACTCACATATTTGTTTGAGGATTTATTTTAATACTAAAGTCGATGCTCACTGAGTATAGACTTCGAAAAATATTTCGTATATATTCTTTTTAAAAGGATGGTTGAATCGCTACTTAATATTATAAATGTGACGGTATTGTTGTTTGTTTGTTTAACCTTCTTTTCGTCGTAACAAAGCAACCAATCGACTTTGTTTTTGGCATACAGTTAACTGAAGTAGCCTTTAAGAATATTATGGTTTACTATTAAGTATGCTGATTTCTTACGATTTTTTCTGTCGCCGTTAAAGCAAATAATATTTTAATTTCTTAAAAGGCTAAACTTAGAATAGTAAGAGGTGCATGCTTGAATTCGAAGTTGGCCCCCCGTAATCCGAAGCACTAGGCTGTCATTGCTTTAACAACTTATTTTAATGGAAAACTATCATATATATAATCATTGAAATGTACAGTAATAGTTAACAGTAAACTTTAACACCGATGCAGGGAGACTTTTATAAGACGTTAGTTCCTCTCGTAGGAATAGCAATCACCCTAGCGGAAAACTTGAGTTCCCCCTGCACCGAGCGGCTTCAAAAAATATTGTACTTTGTAACTTCCGTGTCAGGTCTCACAAAACTTGACACGCCTTCAAGGACTCGTCAACATTTAAAATTTTAGTTAAAGGCATAAGCAACTTTATGTAAATAGTTTTCAGTAATCATTATCAACCAATAACCGGCTTATATATAGAGCACGGGTCTCCTCTAAAAATGAGGAGGCTTAAGGCTGTAGTCCACCCTGGCTTAGTGCAGATTGGTAGACCTCATACGCCTTCAAGAATGTTGTGGAGAACTCTCAGGCATGCTGGGTTTAATTAACTGCTATACTCCTAAACTGTCCCGTTGGTTTAGTGGTGAGCATGTTCGACTCTATATCAAGAGTTCAATCCCCGGTATTATTGGGGTTTTTCTTAGAAATTCTTTGTACAAACCTAAAATTTGGAAATTGGTGGAAATTCGCCCCCGTGCCTCGGAAAGCACGTGAAGCAGTCTTTCCTGCGCCTGATATTTTTCCGGTCGTGTTTAAACTATTATTATTTTTTATGTTTAATTGGATAACCTATCTTAGTTGTAATTACACAATAGTTCAAAAATTTGTTGACTTAAAACTAATAACAGGTTTTCACAGTTAAGCTCTATAATATATACAAGAACTGGCATAACATAGCAAAAATGCAGCAAACTATTCCTAAAAATAAAGTTTACCTAACATGCAACAGTTTATCTAATAGATTGCCACGTAATCTATTGATTTTACCATAAAATAGGTCAATTTCAGGGTCATTCCGTCCCATAGAACTATAAGAATGAGAGAATAGAGAATGCGGCTGTGTTTGGGGACACACTTGTGCATATTACCCGCGTAGTTAGATTTACTCTCACATTGAGGAGATTGACATCCGGTTAACTCGCTGCCATCTTTACTTACCATCAGGAAAGTTAGCAGTCAAAGGCTAGTTCAACAGCTTTGATGTTGTTTTAAAACAACTGAACGTCTGGACAGCGTCGATAGCTAGTATATAGAGGCCCTTACTACTGAGTACAGTGCGCCCGATTGCTCTGCCTAGGCTGTTACATAGGATCTTTGCTAAAATTCCTTACCCAGTGGTAAGAGAGTGATATTGTCACTAGCACGTGTATTATTAGTTGGATATAAAAGGTAAGAACAAATATTACGAGTACATCGTATGCTGTTTACGTAAGAAATCACATACAAAGTTTAGCAAGACAGCAATGCAATATGAATGAACAACTCGTATCGATGCGGAAGCGCGTGCCAGGAATACCTACAAGGAATACGAATACAGAACAGAATACCCGACGAATACGAATACGGTCACGAATCACTCGAATACCAATAGCTGACGTGCTATAAATATTATTTGAAGCCGGTCTAGAAGTTTGTCGAACAAATAATAAGCGCGTCTGAGTCCGGAAACTATATTACATTCGAATAATAACACACTCGAAACTGCAATCTATTGGCAGTTATTGTATGCAGATTCGTTTAATTCCATGCTAGTGGTACAGTTACAGTTTGTCACAAATAGCGCCAGAACCTATTACTTTTCCGGGGTAAAAAAATACTAACCTTAGTTTAATCTATCTACGTTCCAAATTTCAGTCAAATTGGTTCAAATTCAAATTCAAGATTGTTTTATTCATGTACACCTTATCACATACACTCATGAAGCGTTCATATATTTAACATGTTACACTAATGTTAGTGATGGTGATAACTGCATTCGTTAACTTAAAACTAAAGAAGATGGTCTAAGAAGAGCGCACCACAAACTTAGCCAGGTTTTATTTTTTTGTTATCACTATCTCACAGTGGAGTTCAAGTTGAGGAATGAAGTTAGGGAGTTAGAGATAGATAAAATTATAATATGTACATATTGGCAGTTATTGTATGCAGAGGTGTTTAATTCCTTGCTCGTGGTAGAGTTACAGCTTATCACAAATAGCGGGGCCAACCAATTACTTTTCCGGGATAAAAAAAATAGCAGCATATGTGTGAATCTAGGCACATCATATGCTGCTATGTGAAAAAAATAGCAGCATATGATCTATCTACATTCCAAATTTCAAACAAATTGGTTCATGAGTTACGACGGAAATGATTAACAAACATGCACACTTACATACAAACTGCCGCATTTATAATTGCAAGAATAGCTTGACAAAAACTTTAAATTTAATTTCCTAGCCATGCAACTCTTTCCTATACAAAAAACATTCCAAGAAAAAAGGAAGAAAAGTTCGCTGCAAACGTAAAATTCACAATGACCGCGCTCTTTTTACTCTGCGCTGAACTACAAAGAACAAATACAAATAGCAACAGATAGGGGCTGTATCGGGGCATACGCTTATCGTTCACTTCCAAACTCCTGACACTAAAAGGGGGGTGCAATAACAATAGTCTATTGGTCTGTGTATCTCTGTCATCGTAGCGCACGTTTGGTTCGATTCTCACTAGTTTTTGAAGTTAAACTTCTTTAGGCGCGACTAGGGGATAACTCAGATCTTTTTTAGTTGTGTATTTTCCGCTATTATAAATAATAATTTGGATTGGTTGTAAGTATATGTCATACACTCCACGCTTCTTGACTTATACGCCAGCTAGTGGCAAATATAATAATCAATTAGGATTATTTATTTCCAATATTTTCAAACATATCAATTGTGAATAGCAAAACTTTGCAAATTGCAAAGTTTTTTGAAAATCACTTGTTGTATTTATTACTTTTGTAATAAATAAATTATTCAAGTTAATTTTTGTTCTTAAGAATCTCAGCTGTTGATTTTTTAGAAGAAAAGTTTGATTTATCTATGAATATTTCTCGACTTCAATAATCAACACGTTTCGCTACAAGAATAGATGCTGTATTAAAGAAATGTAGCAAATTTAGAGAGTTAAATTCATGTTTCGCGTTATAGTTACCAGAAACCTATAATTACATACATAAAAAAATATGATGACATTCAAGTAGGTGCCTATTTAGAATGAATAATATTAACATTACATTTGAATTATCTTTGTAAAGCACATGAATAATAAATATAATTAAATTATAATACGAAATTTATTATTTTACTTAAAATTTAACGTCGTCAACGCAAATAAGTTTTACTTTAAATGCGCGTAAAGATTTAACAGCCAAATGGCGCAGTGGGCAGTGACCCTGCTTTCCGCATCCAAAGCCGTGGGTTCGATTCCCACAACTGGAAAAAAAATTGTGTGACGAACATGAATGTTTTCCAGTGTCTGGGTGTTTAAATGTATATTATAAGTATTTATAAAATAAAATAAATAAAAAAGCCATTTATTCTACTACCATAATTATCATTTTTTGTTAAGATTAATATTAATGTTAGTATTACATATTGTTATTATACTCGTATAACATTATTTATTAATTTATTTATTCCTTCATTTTAATTCACAGCTTATTTCTAAACATTAAACACAAATACAATTGTTCCTTAAAAGAATGCACTAACTTATAGCATCTACACTAACAAATTTAAATTACTTAGAAGTATTTATGTGTATTATATTCATAAAAATATTCATCAGCTATCCCATAACACAAGCTACGCTTACTTTGGGGCTAGATAGCGATGTGTGTCATGTCGTAGTATATTTACTTATTATTACTTATTTATCAAGATTACGCACACACATTTTTTTCTACATTTGATGTACTTAGATGCCTTGTAGTGACGGCAGATCAGAGTACAGTTGTCACTCTCCCCTCTTCCCGCGGGTGTCGTACAAGGCGTCTAACACAAAAAGAACAGCAGCTTTCTCTTCTACTGCTACCATCTAGTGCGATCACAAACCCGTTTTACCAGTGTGGTGATTATGGGCAACCCAGCAGTAGACTGTTATTTTTTTACTCTTTATTTGTACACCACTCAGAAAAACGAGACAAAAAAAAGAACAAACAAATGAAGAATGAAGCAGGATACAAAGGGCGGCCTTAGCGCTAAGTAGCGAGTAGTTTTGTTTTTTTTTTTAAACTTTAACTAGTGCTTAAAAACAAACTCACCAGCTTGAAAGTGTAGATGTGGCCTAAGGTGGGACGTGTTTGAGCAGAAGATGCATATTCACTCTTGTTTTAAAGATACCCAGGTTGTAGGAATGAGGGAATACAAAACTCGGAAGGGCGTTCCAAACTCCAGCCAAGCGTATAAGAAAAGAAGATGCAAATCTCTTCGAGACAGTTTTTGGGATATTCACAATATAGGTAATGAGATCTAATATAGGCTATTGATGAAAGTTAGATAATGAAGGGATCTTTAACGCACGTTTCCCGCGAATAAGGTCACTATAGATTCCAAAAAAAAAATTTCAACAATGGACAAACATTCCCCTTGGGAGGTCGTTTGTGAAGTGTACAGGCTACTGTTGATTATGACGATGAAGATGTACTTTAATTAACATAAAAAAATAGTTTTGAAACTTATTTTGTCCATTAATATTGACAGTTTAAATACTTACCTATTATTATTAACTTTAAAATTTTTGAGCCTTGTCAAAAGTCTCTGATTTACAAACTAAGAGAATTATCTTCGAAGCCGCTAACTGACTGCTGATTGGCAAACAAAGAGATAAATAAACCAAATCTTCTCATATCTTATTTCAAAGGTAGCCCCTTAAGGGCACTCAAACGCACACATTAAGCAATATGGCTGCATAACCCTAAAAATGATAAAAGCTCTTATAACTGGGCCATATAACCATCAAGAAATAAAACTCTTTGTTCCCCAAACATTCTAAAAGAAGCTATATATTAAAACATCAAGACACTGTAAACAACCCATTCTCTTTTACTGCCAAAAATAAAACGAAAAACAATGTAGCCAAAGCTGACAACAAAAGAACCTCAGATTGCACGGTGTGTGATTTATTTGGTGCAATATCGTGCCGCTGGGTGCTTTATCATAGTGAGATGGTAGCGAGAGCAACTGGGTACATTGGGGACGCGTTAGAAAAACAAAAGGCCACCTTAGTACACGTATACACTACAAAGAACTTCGTAGCTGCCATTCCCATTTTGTCGCTGCACCGCAGAATGTTGTAAAGTGCGACTCTGGAGTGGGCGATTAATACAAAACATTGTTTTAATCTCTACTACTAGATAAGAGAGAGACGAGTGAAGGATCACTATTTATTGGCTGGGCAATGATAGGAATATTCACTGTATTAAATTTATCTAGTTTGTATTCTTTATCTTTTTGATGGTTTTTTTTATTTTTTTTCCTTTCTTTCTCTATCTTGTATTTATATTAGTGTATTGTATGTTTATATTATGTATGTATTTATGTAATCAATAATATATTGTAGTATATCTACTCGTATATAATATTTGGTTGTTTAATTTGTTTGTTATTTGTTTTTTTTTTACAATATTTTGTAACTAAAACCTACCTATTTAAAGCAATTTCTTTTACGTCTTTAGTTGCCAGAAAGAGATTGCTATATAGCAATAAGGCTGCCAAATTGTACCTTCTACCTTAACGCTCTATTATATTTGTATTTTTTTTGAATTTCTGGTGAAAAACAAAAAAATAAAAACAAAAAACACCACCCGTGTTCACTCAAAGTGAATTCATTCACTCATTCATTCATAAGAGTTCAGTCAAACAATCGGGGACGACGAATTCAATGCTCGTCACGCAAATTTTACTTTTCGGACCAGGAAAACCTCGTTAGGAAGCCTGTATGTCTGAGAGTTAAAAAATTCTTAAAGTCTTGTGAACTCTACAATTCATTGGTGATGTGGACTACGGCCTAAGCCCTTCTCATTCCACGAGGAGATCTGTGACTTGCAGTAGGTCAGTGAAGGGTTGATATTGATGATGTTCCGTTCACCGTTCGTACAGACTCATTAATTCCCCACAGCTGGGCACACATATGTAAGTCATATCCTATAAGTCGGTGTCATTTTGTTTTCTAAGATATAAGAAGTCTGTCAGCAATCATCAATCTACTGCTGGACTTGAGGGGTGGCCCAATGGGATTGGTGTCTCATCATCACTACGCAGGGCAGACGGGTTAGTGATTCCGATAGATTGAACGTAGTAGTCGCACAGATAAGGCTGTTTCCCGTAATCGATTTTATTTCCTTAGTCACCTCGTACAACGTCCATGGAGCATCACATCTCATGGCACCGCAAACCTACGCCTATTTAAATTAGTTTCTAAATAAGCGTCAGAATGTAACCTTATGCCCGCATGTTTAGCGGCCGTACAGCGCGCGTACAGCCACGTCTCGGAGGTCGGGAAGGCGTTCTTATTTCCGGTTCGGCGAATGCGCCGGCAGGTTTCCGGCGACACTTGGATAATGACGACTTGTAAATAACACCGGCTCTTGTGGCCCGACACACAATAGAACATTTTTTGGGACGATCTCTGAAAATTATCTGCAGCGTTTTTAAAAAAATATTGAAACAGGGCAGAGCAGTGCAGATAGTGAAGTACTTCTTGTACCTAAATTAGTATCTTATAAAACAATAAACTGAACTACTAAAAATACATTGTTGCTTTTAAAGCTCATTGGCCTGTAACTTGCTCGTTTGGATCTCGTACATAAATCTATTATCGAAATACAGAGAACAAATTGACAAAGGCTACGCCAACCTCACTTCAAGCATAGTGCCTATTTTTCTCACAAATAGCCCACGTTGATGAACTATTCAAAAATACAAAGACAGCTGACTGTTATTTATAAAAAAAACTGTCTGTTATGACAAGGTAGAATATGCAATACATAAAAACTACAGCTACCTTAAATAGATTTTCCAAGTGTAATTTAAATTATATAATATGTAACACAAAATATAATAACAAAATATGGAAAAATGCAGTAGCGTGGAAGGAGCATGTCAGCATTAGAGAGCGTCATGCCGTTTGCCGTGATGGCATACGACTCGGTTTAACTAAGCCTCTAATAAAAGTCAATGATAATAAACAAGCTATTCACTAATGAAATTACACCCTAAATTATAACCGTTATTTTTTCCCCATTCGTGTGAATATAAAGTTAAAATATACCCTTAATTACATAAGTAATAAATTCGTGTTCAACTATTTATCCAACAAACTTTGCTTAACAGCTTAGAACAGATTTAAATCTGACTTCAAACATTTATAAAGACGTCTAGGTCGGCGAACCCCTTCTCAATTTGCCCCTGTGTGCTAAGGAGCGATTATCCTCGCTAATTTAAACTTTTACGTTCGTAGAACAGGTTTATGTATTTCTTGAGGTTAGCAGCAGACAAACGTTAAATAAAGCAATCGCTTTCTAGTTTAAAATGTAATGAAAATCTTTGACTTTGTCAGTTAATTACATAAATTTGGATATTGAATTCGCTTATTCAGTTCCAGTTTACTTTCTAAAATATGTGTTTAAGAATACGTAGAAATGGCTTCAATTCAAACAATTATAATCAACTACATTAAGTAAAGGAAAAAACTGTTATAACCTCTATAATAATAGCTATGTATGAACTGTTACGTATTTTAACTCAAGTTACTAGGCTTGCTGAATACAGTAATAGGAGGTAATGTGTGTAGACTTCTCAATCAGCTGTGGTTTTCGCACAACAACTAAAATAAAATCAAAAGCCATGAACGCTTTCCCAATCACTAAATTAAGACCGTCATTATGTGATGTATAAGCTTATGAAAAGTGGTCACAAAAAACCCCTTTGTCGCACCCCAATTTAAATTTTTCATTTGATTTTCATTTCATTTAATTTATCAAGAAGTTTAACCTGTTATTTTCTCTTTGATCCAGGTTTAGGAGCCTTGCCAGGCGTGGGGGGGAGTGGTGAGATGAGAGCAGAGCGGCCTTACTTTGACGACGTGTCGCCTAGAAATGTGTCATCTGTCGTCGGTCAGTCAGCAGTTCTAAGATGCAGAGCAAAACACATAGGAAATAGAACAGTGAGTATCATAAAAAAGTACGGACTAAGACATGATCATCTTTCTGAATTGATAAACATCCACTACCAAGAACTTTAATTTCAAGTACACAACCGTCTCTTTGAAATCAGCGTAAAACAAACAGAATTTCTTCAAAGTCAATCAAATATTGTTCGAATCTATGAAAATTCGGTAGATTATCGATATCGTAAATACTTATGACTTTTGTTTACTTGAAAACATAGACCTCTTTAAATTTGGGTAATATAATTTGACGGCCGATTGGCGTATTGGGCAACGACCCTGCTTTCTGAGTCCAAGCACACAGAGCCTAGGTTCTACAACAATGTTTTTCAGGCTCTGGGTGTTTATATTTATTTCAAAAGTACTATGTTATTCATAAAAATTATTCAACAGTTGTCTAAGTACCCAGAACACAAACGACGCTTTTATTTTCATCGTTCGGTGTCATCTAGAATCAAAGTCAAAATTTAAAACTGAAGCTACGAGGGTTCCAAACGCATCCTGGTCTAAGAAGAAGGCCACAACAAACTTAGCCGGGTGATAGGGCGGGATTATTAGAAGAGCAACCTGGTTAGAGCTTCATAATTCAAACCCAAGCTTTTTTATCAAACGTAGTACTACTAGATTGTTTATTAACATTATGCCAGAAGATGACCATGACTCAGTATGAGAAGGGCTTAGGCCTTAGTTCACCACGTTGGCTAAGTGCGGATTGGACGACGCGAAACCTTACCCACGAGGCTATCATGGATGGGCTCCAAACCTCGGCTAATGCAGCCAACTTACAGGTCAACAAATTTGTCATGGTACCTGCGCCCTAACCTAGCTAGTTAAAATAGATTGGAACTTATAAGTTAGGCAGATGGGCGCAAAAATAAATTCATCCATCTCATTATGAAAATACTAAAACACTAAAAAATTATAAATTTTAAAAAAGAATCCCAACAATTGATCACTGAGCTTGTGATCTCCATACAACTTTTCAAAGTGGGACAAGCCGTGACACCGTTGCACAAAAACAATCAAAAAGTTATGTTTCTTGATTTTTTTGAAGTACGGAAGAAGCGCGTTGCGGTGTATCTGTACTTTGTACGGCGCTCCAGGGAGCCGCAGCGCCCAGGTTAGGATGCCATAAGCTATAACTCGCAAAAGAGAGCGAGAGAGAACGAGATCTGAGAGGGCTTATGGAGCATCATAATAAGATTAAGTCATCACCAGATATTTAAATACATAGATGCGAGAAATAAGGCTATATTAAACGAAAGTAATAATCAATTCCGGGCAGAGCTCCGTACATTTATATAGGTAGGTAAGATAAATGAGGCTCGACGCGGCGGTGTGTGAGGTGGAGATATTAATTGATTCTGTTGATTAAGTTACTGTGACCTAATTAGCTTAGATGAGCGAATGAACTGAGTGTAAGAGAAAATAATTAATAATTATTTGTAAGATTTCCTTGTCTGGATACGCTTTGATAGATATATATAGCACATGCTAGCCCTTGACGGCTGGATATAGAAATATAAATAGTATTTATTTACTTGAGTATGTGTATAGAATGTAATTCACATAACTTTCCTTTGATACACCATATTGTACCTTTTGGCATGCAAATATACAAATAATTTACTGCAATCACAATGTTTATGAGTAACAAGAATTAATAAAGTTTGAATGTACTACGTACTGTCGAAATACAAATTAAATTTAATTACTTAAAATATCTGATAACCTGTTTTATATATAGCATCCCGATTTGAAAAATAGTTTGAAATTATACATTTCCACGACGGATTGCTCTGCAATTAGTATGAATGCCTTGCACGAATGGTTTTGACTTGAAAAGTTAACTGACTTACGAGTTACATATAAGAGTTATTTACGATTTTAATAATAAAATAATGGAAGTTTGGATTTATTGCTTATTATTTTTACATCTCGCGGGTGTGCGGCAAGTAGGGTTTCCAGCGCCAGACTCTGGTGGCTGCCATTGGCGGGGAACTCTCGCTGTGTTGTGTGTTTTCCATGCTGAGCAGCAAGAGCTCTTAGGAAGCTGTGGCTTGTGATTAGAAGGCGGCGGCCATTTGCCGCTTTTAGTTAGGGTACACCTTTAGAGGGGGGCGTCCCACATAATCTCCTGCTGCCCAAGAGTTGGAGGTTTTACCACCACGCCAAAATTCAAAAGAGGGAATTACTACCACTTTGCTTGTTTCTTTTACCAATATCATTTTTTATCCGTGTTCCGGTCTACAGCAATGTTGCGTGGAGCCATCTGGCGTAGTTGCCGATGTCATCATCATCATACCGAACCATAACCGGCCCACTACAGCACGGGTCTCCTCCCACAATGAGAAGGGGCTAAGGCCGTAGTCCACCATGCTGGCCCAGTGCGGATTGGTGGACTCCACGTACCTTTGAGAACATGATATAGAACTCTCAGGAATGCAGGTTTCCTCACCGTGTTTTCCTTCACCGTCGAAGCAAGTGATATTTTTAATTACTTAAAACGCATATAACTTAGAAAAGTTAGAGGTGCATGGATTCAAACTCGGCCCCCCAAAAGCGGAGTCGAGCTCCTACCCACTGCGCTATCGCCGCTTTTAATGTTACAGGCAAATGAGGCTCATCACCTACGTCTGGGGTTGATGGACATAGAGCGACACTTTGTAAGAGGTTTATCTTTCATGCCTGGAAAATTTACACTCTGTTTACAGGCGTTCGCTTTATCATCTAATTGGTCCTATAAAAGAAAGCCAAATTTCTCTTGCCTAATATTGCTTCGCTGTGGAGGTATTCACCTGGTAAACTAGTAACCTTTCGAACACGGCGCGGAATAATAAACAGAGCGAGGCGGGAACATAAGTGAATATTACTCTAAATCGAAGAAGCCTCCCGTGAATCTTAATTAATGTTCTTACAACTAGATCTCCATGAATTACTAGCGGACCCGATGACTCTACATTATACTGTATATTACTACCCCGATTTACGACTAGGCTTATATTGATTAATGACCTCATAAAACAGCCGAGATGACCCGTGTTGAGCTCACTAAGCTTATCTTCATCATGTTTTTCTCATATAATTATAATCTTTATAAAGATCGAATTGTTGGTAATCCATTCTGTAAATTCTACTTATATAAAACTAAAGTATCTGTTTCTAATGTTAATAAAATAGCATTTAATAAATATACTTTTTATAGCAAAGTTTTAGCAAAGTACGTGAGAAAAATAACCATTTTAAAGTTTCGTGTCTGTATGTATGTTTCAGTCAATCTCTAAAAGGGCTGGTTTTGACTTAATCATCTGAGTAGAAATCCAATTTTTTTTTTATAGAAAGCTGCCCCAAAAGTTATGAAATAGGGGTTGAAAGACTATATAAGAGGTCCATTATTTTCGAGTTATTGACACTTTAATTCATAAGGTAGGTTCCTCTAAGAATGGTGGTATCCGCACAAGTAAAAGTTTCTATATCTAAGACTGCATCATCACTTCCCATCATTTACTTTACTGTAAACAAAGGCTACACACAGGTGAATACAGCGTTGGTCGGCCTCCAACGAGGTGGAAAGACGACATCAAACCAGTCGCTGGGAGCCCTGGGAATCTATGCTCAGCAGTGGGCTTCAAAGTAGAAGGGATGATGATGAGTCAAAGGCTATTATTTAGTGGAATAAACGATACGTTACCGCAAAACAGGAGGAACAGAACTCAGGAGGAATGGGTGAACCTGCAATGCGACAGTAATGTTGATGATATGGTTCACATCTTAATTTTAAAGGACGTTGATAGCCTAGTGGTGGTAGTGCCATTTTGGAGTGATTGAGTTTAATCCCCGTCACCTCGAACTTTCGGAAGGAAATAGAAGAAAATGAAAACACCAAAACAGATGCAGAATACCGAACGCAGCTTTATCACTTAGTAGCAGTATCTGTCAGTCAACCTTAGGATTAGGAAAACACCAGTAAAACACTGCCAGCAAACTATATCTTAAGGGAGCGTTGAGGCCTGAGAGCACTTATAGAAAATTAAAGGAAAGCCGAAGCCTTACCCACTTGGCTGTCACCGCTTCATAGTCATAATTCATAAATTGGTGAAACGTTTTTTTTTGTCTAGGCATCACCTAATTCATAAGGCATGCGATTTAAGCATTTCCTACGTTTAGTGAAACAGCCGGTAATGAGTTGAGGATGATGAAATTTATAAAAAATAATCAAGTAGGTACTCGAAAATTTTGCTGTAAGTTAAGTTTGAAACTTATTTAAAGTTTTTTTATTCTCATCTTTATCGCCGAAGGAAGTTAGGGATTACAAGTTAAATTGGAATTTAGGACGAGCCCTGTACAGCGGCTGACCTTGGGCGGAGTTGGACCAGACTAATTTAGTTAAATGTTATTTATTAACACTGGGGCTGTGAAATAGCAGTTTCAAAAGGGTAGACAAAAAATATTGCTCAGTTCTTGTTTGCTTTTTTGGATATTAAAATCTTAAATTCTTAACAAATGAGCACTGTTAGAGTCTCAAATCTGGTTGTTTCAGTTACTAGGCAAGGAGGCAAGTAGACTGTGGGCAAAATAAGCACAGATAATATACTCTCACAATTAATATTTCAAACCAAAACTATGTAAGAAAACTTTAAACTGTAATTTTTTTCAATATTAAACCAGAACCAATTATGGAAATAACAATAATTTACCTGAGATAATCGTTAACTCAAAAAGTTTATAAATATTTAAAAAAAACGTGTTACTGAGCATGTACAAAATACTTCTCTTTTTAAATTTAATGTGACCTTTCCTTTATACAACGATTTTATGTGACATTTTGGCATATTCTTATTATATTACTAGATGTGACTTGCGGCTTCGCGTGCGTTATTTAAGGGACCTCACGTACTACTACGTAAAGATTTTTCAATCGTACTTCTAGTGCCACCTATGATAGTAAGTACAGATATTAAGTTACAGTTTTATCATAAGTAGGTATATAGACAAGACCCGGTAAGTTGCGCTGCAATTAGGTTCTAGGTTTTTTTAAGATATTGAAACGGTAATAACTGATGTCGTGCAGACGAAGTTGCGCGGGTCAGCTAGTAAGTCTATAGATACCAAAGCCATCTAAAATCCCATACCCTTTGTATAATTTTAATAAACGTTTAGTTTATACCTAAACGTAAATTATATTTTTTAATTTGAAGGCCCAGGAGAAATTAGTAAACAAATTCGTTCCTTTGTTGGGTTTTTGTTTTTGAACGTAATTAGAATGAGCCTTCGTAAGCCTGCCTCGTAATTAAGGAAGATGGAGCATCCAGCCTCTTTACAGCCCTTCAACATAATAAAATTAAGTAACAGATAAGATTTTTTCTTTCACTCAAACCGGGCATCCCATTGTGACGTTTATATGCGGACGGTATAGTCTAATTTTGAATTTAATTGAATGCAATTTATCTTTGAATTCACTTTTGTTACTGACATATTTGTTAAGAAACTGATATTATCATCAGCTTTAATTAGTTAATTTATGATGCTGGGCACGGATAGGCTCATAGGGGGTGGAGAGGGTTTTAGAGTATAGACCCACCATGCTGCTTCAATGCGGTTGGTTGGCTGTAATAATTATTGACACATACTATTCACAATAACTGTGTAATAGTGTGTTTTTTTCCCGGATTTAAACTAAAACCTAAGGGCCTACAAGTTGAATCCTTAGTATCAGTATTAATTGTCCCAAAAACATTGCCCTTGAAACCCCAAAAAGGACATCGGGTAATAATTCATTCCGGACAAAACATTATAATGCATCGCGGGACATGTCACAGAGCTATTTATTTCCCCGGAATGGGTTGTAGATCCCCCACCATTAATATGGAGGGCAGTGGAGCGGCTCCGGGTGGATATCGAGGCCCAGTGAGGAGATCGACGTTGAAAAATGACATTTCACGGTGCAGGTGCTGACATAGGTTGGAAAGGGTTGTCCGAGGCTATTTAGAACAATTTTTCGGCGTTACGGCTGACATG
This sequence comes from Pararge aegeria, assembly GCF_905163445.1. Classification (NCBI taxonomy): domain Eukaryota; kingdom Metazoa; phylum Arthropoda; class Insecta; order Lepidoptera; family Nymphalidae; genus Pararge; species Pararge aegeria. Next base: position 16,824,103 of record NC_053199.1, on the reverse strand, counting down.
ATTTATGCTATTCGGCTATTGTAAGGAAATAATATTCGACTCAGTCGGCGTCGCGTGAACTTTATAAAACTACTCCTATGTGGCGACATGATTTATTAATTTATCACCCGCCTTATTCCCCGCTATCCCATCCCATCGGTTCTGAAATGATGACATATATTTAACCGACTTAAAAAAAGGAGGAGGTTCTCAATTTGACTGTTTGTTTTTTTACTGGATCACTCTGCAATTATAAACCGATTTTGATGATTCTTTAATTGTTTGGTTCGTTGTACTTCAATGGTGGTGCCATTTTAATGTGGTAAAGATTTATTGAAGGCATAAGTGCACCAATATAAACTGATCACACTGTATATAACTGACTTCTTTATGGCTCTGAGTTTGACGATTTTGTCATGCCCCTTTTGCAAAATTTACTACCATCCATTGCTGAGTACTATGACTGAGCCGTCTTTTTTGGCGCAGGTGTCGTGGATGCGAAAGCGGGACCTGCACATACTGACGTCGCACATCTTCACCTACACGGGCGATGCGCGGTTCAGCGTGCTGCACCCGGAGCCGTCGGACGACTGGGACCTGAAGATAGACTACGTGCAGCCCCGGGACGCGGGTGTGTACGAGTGCCAGATCAACACGGAGCCCAAGATCAACATGGCCGTCATGCTCAGTGTTGAAGGTGATTGTTCTTTATATTTTCCACGATCTCTTTGGAGCAGAGTGACCTCTAAGGTTCTACAAACGAGTTCCCGGCAGGTTAAATTTAAAACATTAATTTCTTTTATTATAAGTATGGATAGTTGTAAGCACATTTGGAAAGTCAAGTCAGTCTGTTTGTACTGAATCTTCCTGAGATTTGAAAGGCAGCTTTATCGAGAGGAAGCTGGAAAGATACTCCTTTGCAACAATTATTATTTCCGATTTTCCTCTGGTCTGGTTTGTTGGGAGGCCGTTGTACCGACGTACCGCTATTATTGGTATGGCTTAAAACTGCCATAACCTGACAGGTTAGTCTGCTACTATCTTAGACGGCATCAAAACTTACCAAGTAAGATTTAATTGTAGGTCTAAGTTGTAAAGAAATTAAAAAAATAAATAAAGTTTGGTGCGGGGATGAAAGAAGATGTGAAATAACCAGCGCCATTATAAAATCATCATCATTATCCTATTGATGTCCCACTGCTGGGCACAGGACTCTTATACCGCAAGAGAGTCGGTTTGAGAACGGTCGGTCGGTTTTGAATTCTTTAACAGAAAAAACAAAATACCTTACAGTTGTTGGCCTGAGCCGGGATAACAATATATTCTAAACCAGCCAATGAAGTGTTATCTGTTTCGCGCGACATCGGCCGCCTTTTCTAAATCTATTCTTTAATTGCGCGGGTTATAGTGTTAATGTCAAATATTTTATTATTTGAGCAGACCCATTATATGGCACTTTTGAAGCTTACACACAAAATATGTTCATAATAGTAATATGATGGAGATAATTACATTCGTCAAGTTAAAAAACCTACGAGGGTTCCAAACGAGACGTTTGTAATATTATAAAATTATTAACATTATGTTTTCATACTAATATTATAATGGCAAAGGAAAACCTGCATGCCAGAGAGTTGTCTATAGGTATGCGCAGTTTCACAGCTAAACTGATGTTGGCAAAATTTTGCATAGAGATAGCTTTTTGTCCCGGGAAAACAACTCCCGTAGGATTTTTAACAAAACTGAAACAATAGCGGACTGCAAAAGCTAGTTTTAAGTAAAGTGACCGTCAATTAGCAATAATAGGCAGGACTAGCCGTCCTTCGCAATCAACCATGGAAGATAGACAAAGTCAAAGTCAAAAATATTAAATTACACGGTAGTGAGATGATGGTGATAACTATATTCGTAAACTTAAAACTAAAGCTACGAGGGTTCCAATCACGTCCTCGTCTAAGAAGCCCACAACAAACTTCACCGGGTGTTTTTTTTGTTATCACCATCTCACATTGTCTTTTAAAATTATTAGAAGAGCAACCTGATTTGCGCAATAGTTCACACCCAAGTTTTTTTATCGATTACGTAGTCCTTTATACTATAATAGGACTTTTCTATAAGCTTACGTTGAATACACACTTTGAACTTTTAAACACATACAAATGCTGTGAAACAATTCTGTCACTCATTATTTTGGTGTAACTTTAACCGTTTAAGCATCACACAAATAGGAAGCTTTTAAATGGATATTTTTCCTGGTTTTGTAAAAAAATCCATTAATACTCCGCTCCTATTGGACGTAGCGTGATGTTAATTCAAATTTGACGGCCGATTTTCGCAGTGGGCAGCGACCCTGCTTTCCAAGTCCAAGGCCGTGGGTTCGATTCCCACAACTGGAAAATGTTTGTGTGATGAACGTGAATGTTTTGTTTGGGTGTTTATATGTATATTATAAGTATTTATGTATATTATTCATCAGTCATCTTAGTTTAACACAAGCTACGCTTACTTTGGAGCTAGGTGGCGATGTGTGTATCGTCGTAGTATATTTATTTATAATTTTATTTATTTCAAGTAGGCTTACTTTGTAAGCACTTTTGAAATGTCAAGTCAGTCTTTTTGTAGTGACTCTACAACTGATTCTGCAGGCAGATTCCATTGAGGAGAGCCGGCACGAACAGAAACACAGGAGATTGCTCTTTATCAACATAATTTTACAGTTAAAAAATATTTAGAATTTTTCTATCTAGAGAGATGAGAGCGGAGCGACCTGCTTCCAAGCTGCCTTGACGGTATACAGCATGTACCATATTGTTCGATAAATGGACTATCCAACACAAAAAGATTTTTCCTTATTCGAACCAATAATTGTTTAGATTAACGCGTTAACCAAGAAAACTCTTCAGCTTTATAATATTAGTGATGATACCAAAAACTTTGATAACAAAATACTAATCCATAAATAACATATACAGAGGAAAGCGTACCCCTCCAGTCAACCAGATATCTCTTCTAGTCATCCTAGACATTTCATGGTAATTAAAACTCCAAAGACAAAGTGTCGCAAACGTTCACAGTGACGGTAATCATGGAGCGTGAATATTACGACTACAGTGCCGGGGACAAATTCACAAGTGTCCTCATGAAATGTGAGGAAAATATCTTACATACATCTCCGTCACCGGGAGGGAGTAATGCGCGGATACAAAGTGGCTGGCATTACGCACGCCTACGTACACCCGGAGGCATATTCCCTTAATCACAAGTTATTTTTATGAATTTTTAACCGGCTTTCGCCACGACGGAATATGTTGAATCATCGCGTATGTTTTTGCCAGCAACAACAGACGTCATCCGTTTCTGCTATTGGATAGAAGCAGGCACCGTTTCGCAGTAAAATGCATAAACGTGTGCAAGCACTTTTGAAACGTCAAGTTTGTCTGTTTGTAGGAACCACCCTCGTCCACCTACAGGTGAGTACAGGGCTAATTTATAGAGATTCCTGCTTCGTATTTTCTATATATTTTTTTTTATGTACTCGGGGCAGCGGATTCTGAGGGCTCAAAATGATAGCACTAAAGTAGTATATCTAGAAATTGTGGCGACAGTGCGGATTTTGCCGGGAATATTAGCAACGATCTTGATGAATAATTGAACATCTTTGCAATTTTCGCTGCCAACTTAACACCGCGACCGTTAAAACTTGATGGCTTCCATAAGGCAACGATGCTTTTTATTAAAATGAGTCGCTTCTTAATTAACTTAAAATGTGGCACTAAAATTTTAAAATCTTTTTTAACCTAAAAAGTGCTACTTAAAATAAGTATAAGAAGCACAATTAAGACTTAAAAAAGAACATGCCTTTGAGTTCCGGGTTTGATTTAAACCAAATTGTAGTTTTGTACTTGGAGACTTGTATGAAATATTTGACTTTGATTTTGGAAAGTAATGTTTCTATTAAACTTTGTTTTAAAGTGCAAGTTCAAAAAATGCGCCGAGATTTTATATATACTACGACCATACACATGTCGCCATCTTGCCAGGTGAGTGATGAATAATATACATAAATACTTATAGAATAAAGGTAAACACACACACTGAAATACATTCATGTTCATCACAGAAACATTTTCCAGTTGTGGCAATAGATCCCACGGCTTTGGTCTCAGAAAGCAGGGTCGCTGCCCTGCGCCAATCGGCCGTCAATTAACGATAAAATTTAATTGTTAAGCGATACCAGAATAAAAGACATTTTTATTATATTTTAACTTACTCTAAAATGGTACAAATGTAAAAATAGATAACATTTCGCAAAGTTACAGCAAACTTTTAGACATAATCTGCTATCCAAGAATAAATAATTTTGTAACAGAATTCAGTTCGAAGTAATCCCTTGTTTGGAGGTACACGCTCGGATGGTCATTAATAAAATACCTTAAGCCAATATTCAGCGCAATGAGATAGGTATTTGATAAAGATATTTAATTCACATTTAAGCTTGATGGAATTGTTTGATCTATTTCAGGAATTTGTTTGATTTCAAAATCAAATCTTTGTAATGGAAAATACTTAATAATTTTTTTCTATTGTTATGGATCTTAGCTCCAAAAACCGCTCCTATTGACGAAGTTTGTGCCCAGCAGTGGGCGGCGGTTAATTTACTTCGTTGGGTTTTGCAGTAGATTAGGGATTATGTAGACATAACCTTGTAGGGCTAAGATTTGAAGAGAGAGTTATGTCTACCCATTGATCGTCAATCTCTATAGAAAAAATACGAGTAATGGGTAGGGATAACTATCACGTGGTGGGCATGCTAGCTCTACTGAATCGACATTGACGTCACATAAAATATTATGAGAGGGCGTGTCAGTTATTTGAAATAAGCAGTATCACGGAAATTGGCATTTCCTGTGCCTTTATTATCAAGTTTACTTTATATATCCACGATTGGAACAATCTTGATATTTGATCTACATCTTTAAAGTTTGCGTTTAGTTTGTCCAATAAAAATTTTAAATCGATGATCTTCGCAGATAGAGAACGGAAATCCTCAAAGTACATCATACGGATATATTTACCAAACTGATTGGTTTCCGCAGTACCCAAAAGTATTTTCATGATATTTCATAAAAACTCGAAGGGGTTTCCAATATTAAGGGTTTATTTTACTTTTCTCAAGGTTGAGCTGAAACCTTTTTTGTTTAAGTACTTGGAAATAATATCTTAATATTTTTATTCAAAATTTAAAATATGCGAGTTATTAAATAGAATAACATACAATATAATACACTTATTTACTAGTATGTTGTTGTTTCGAATTCAGTCATTTGTGAGTAGATAATTTTATTAGTTCACAAAATTTTTTCGAAAAAAATCTAATTTATGTTTTTTTGTTTATTTCATTATCCTTGTTGCTCTTTTAAAATGAATATATGCTTTTTATCGGTAATAGCGTAGTGGTAGGTTGTAAGGCATTTGGTTTCACTTTCGGTAAGCCGAGGTCAATGCCCAGCACCAACATGTAACCTTTCTAGGTTATGTGCGTTTTAAGCAATTAAAATCTAACTTTCTTCAACGCTGCAGGAAAACTTCGTGAGGAAACCCTCATGTCTAAGAGTTCTCCACATTGTTCTTAAAGGTCTGTGGAGATGCAAACCACATCGGGTCAGCGTTGTGGACTACGGCCTAAACCCTACTTATTTTGGGAGGAGATCCGTACCCTTTAGTGGGTGGGTAATGGCTGATGATGTTACTCGTACTACGTAAATAAAGATATACTTTGGTGTATAGAAGTATCCTATATGGAGTGTAACAACTTTCGTGTACAAATTTCTAAATGCAGAAATTAAAGTTCTAATTTTTCAGTACTTGTGTAATAAATTTACTGTAGGTCTGATAAATTAAAGAGCTGTCGATGGTATAATATGAACACAAAACTGTCAAACTTATAATTCCCCCTTTTTTGCATCAGGAGTTAATCAAATACATATCTCTAGAAGGTTAACTTTATCACGTTTTAATACCAAGGCTCATCGAAATGTTCCAACCCTTTTTTATATCGTCCTCAAATCAGACATGCGACCTTCTTGGTATCACAGACCTCTATAACATTAGAATAACGACATTTGGATCCACTTTTTTGGAATACTTTCCTAGTTGGCGTGACAAATAAAAAATAGATCACATTTATTTGGAATACAAATCGAGTTCTTCTTGAACGGTTAATTTTTTTGTCCCACTTCTTTATGGCCAAAGTTACAATATTTTAATGCGCGTAGTTAATTAATAATCTAACAACCATAATGAGAGATATTGATATATTATATATTATATAATATGATAAATGTAAAAGTGTGTTTTTTACTCTGTCTGTTTGTAATCACGCAAAAACGGCAAAACTAATTAGGATGAAATTTGGTATGCATGTCGTCTATGGGATTGAGTATACGCTTTTATAATATGATTCATAAGGTAATTTAGGATATATGCATTGGTTAAAACACATTTATTACTATACAATTGATGAATTTCTTTATTTTGTTATATTCTTTACTTGGAAGCATTCAGCTCCGCTTTCATCTCTCACAAGATAGAAAAATGAGTGTTAAAATGAAAAATGTAAACAGTTAATGCTGGAAAAGGAATAGAGCAAGTTAGTTGCTCTTGATTGGAACTTGGTAGAGTCACTACAAACAGACAGACATGTTTCAAAAGTGCTTATATTAGGCCTTTTGAAATAAATTTACTTTGAATTTTAAAATTATCACCAATTGAGGTTGCAATGAAGGGCAAAATTATAGATATCTTTAAAACAGCCGCCTATTAGAGCCCACAGCTGAGCATAGACTTTCTTTTTAATGAGTAGTTAAAGCTTGACGAAACCCTATTAAAAAGTCATATTATATTATAAAAGACTACGTAATCGATAAAAAAGCTTGGGTGTGAATACTTCACTAGATATTTATAACTTTGACTTTGAATTGGACACGATGCAGGGTTGCGGATATTTTCGGTCGAACAATTGTAAACCCGAATCCTCAAAATAAAAGAATGTTGCGCTTAAAATATGCGCGAAATAGAAAACCAAACCTGTTTTAGAAATCTTTTAAACAGTTACCAAAATATGCAAATGTATTTCATACTTCAGCAATGTTAACAAACTGAACCTTGGCATATAACATGGAAGGTATTCTAAAGAAAATTACTATAATATTTTTACCTAAGAATAAATTTAACATGGCCTGTAAATAAGCTAAATAAGCTTAATTAATATTTGCGTAAAATATTACATACTTCCATGCTTACAAAATCCTAACTGTTACACGCGACTTCGTCCACGTTTGTTTAAGTTTTAGAAAAACCAGCGGGAACTCTTTAAATACCGTGAGAACAGTCTCCCGTGGGAATTTTGTAAGATAAGAGTAGGTGGTTGGGCCAACTGAGCCACATACATGAAGGTAACAGACAAATAAACAGACAGAAACATTTCTTCACTTATAGTTTCTTTCTATTCTGTTATAGAATGCTAAGTCATAAATGTATGAATTATCATTTGACTACTGGATTCAATTTTATTTCTTTTAGCAAAAAACCCTGCCCGTCACTCAGGTTAATATGGAGGAAAACGCGTTTATGTGGTGAACGCAGTTTTGAAGCAGGGGAAATTAGGGAATTTATAATTTATGTGGTGTGGTCTGGTGAAAAGCTTTGGCCGCTGCTAATAACCACCCTATCGGCAAAGATGTGTCGACTAGTGATTTATTGTTTCGATATCTACTATGTCGCGGAGAAATCGACGAATTTAACGTCTATAACCCTAACACATAAGGACGCATCTAAGACTGCATCATCTCTATTTGATAGAAGCGTTACTTTGCGGAAAGCAGGAGAATCTGTATGGTGTAATCTATAATTTCTTAATTCCTTATGCTCCACACTAAACTTATCTTTGGCAATGTTACTTGACTTAACACACGTGACTTAAGCATTTTCATTGTAAAGTCAACATCTCCTGAGGATGCGCCGGTTTGGAAGTGAGTAGAGGGTACATTGCCGTGCATTGGTGTGGATTGAAGATAATATTACACCATACAATTTCTCCTGCTTTTTGCGGAATATAACAAATTAAGCTAAATTTTCATAATGCATCATTTCTTACCCCCAGTTGAGATTGCAATCAAAGACTAACAATAAAAAATAAAAAAAAAATACTGCCCTACATTTATACTGGGGAATAGAAAATCCACACGCAGAAAAGTACACTTATAAACTTATAATCTTTACGAAAATCAACATGAAATATTTCGTGTGCCAAATGTACACTTTTTATCTTTCCGTGCTAGTTTTTCATCTTCCTCGTTTGTAGTAATACGAGAGTCATTTATCAGTGCACGCTTCACTACCAGATATATATCAAGCGTGCCTCTCAAATTCTGCTCCAGCCAATTACAGCGCTTGTTATGCTGAAAAATGTTGGACGGTAGCGAAATGTGCATAAATTTCATACGCAACTGTAAACCTTCCCGCTATCATGTTTCGTCCTTTCATTACGGAGCTTTATTTGCTTTATGTTATAAAATTCACCAAAATTTAGGTTTTTCGTGTGACTTGAGTTTACTGCTTTTAGTCTTAGTGCAATAATGTTTGTTAAACCCATAGCCGTTGTTTATATAACTAGTTATACATTTCACATTTTCTTTTATGCACCAATTTTAAATTTATTTGCATAATATTACAGGAATTCGCGTATAATTTATATGTTGTTAGTTTTGTCTAATAAGTTTGTTTTATTTTACGTCTGTGCTCCATTTCATTAAACACATTATTAATTAAAAATCAGGCAATTTACAGATTAATATTATTTGTTTTTCTACTGTAGTGGAACCACTAAAATCAATTTTTAGATCAAAATTTGATAGAATTGAATATACAAATGCTTTTGTGGTGCATAGAATTCATAAAATTGTTCAAAATTAAATGCTGCAAGCAAATTTGGTAACAATGCATCCTTCCGCGCACAGCTATTAAGGTCATATTCTATTTTGTATTCCTCCTCCCTCCCTAAGCTGTTGTCTTGTGAATTCCAGATGAGTCCCTCACCCCGGCGCCTCAGCCACCGGTCCGATCCTCAGGTACTCTCAGTTCCTCTACTACGTTTTGTTTATTCATTAGTCCTCAATTAGCTTTATGTTTTATTCCTTAGCACTCTTTTTATCGATGTCCTGTAGCATTTTTGTTCGATGGGCTTTTATTTTCTTCGCTTGACAGCTTCGAAAGGGTTTATTTATAAATCGATGTAGTGACATCTTCGACTTTATTGTGAAATTCATTTAAACCTACTTCTGTTTATTTATTAGATCTTGGTATTCCAGGCAAGCAGACAAAATAGAAGGTCTAAATAATTTTATTTAAATATGATACTTTTCGTTTCATATGAAAGAGAATATAACAAATATAATCAATACAGCATCTGCTTGTAATAAAATTACTTGAAAGAAAGACAAATCAGCTTTTTTATTTGGTCTGCCTTGTCAACCAAACACGCAATCAATTATAATATTTACTTCATCATTGTATTTTCTTTGTTTTTAGCATTTTTCTGTTTAATATTAGCTGGCATTGATGCTATAAGCCTTATTAGGCATGACAAAGAAAGTCAAGAGTAAATTTAACTATAAATGTTACTTTAGGTAGAAAATATATCAGAATAATATCCTCCGGATAGACTGGATAAAATCCAAGAACGTACGTTATAAATTGAAGAGTTTCTCACCTATGTAAAGCATGCCTGAAAGTTCAAATATAGACAGAAGTGTACGTTTGAATCTTGAGACTTTACGGTTGACTAGTCTATAAAAGTGGTTGTAATTCAGGAGGAATTTGTGCTCTATTTCAGAACTGTAAGAGTGATTTTCGCTTGTTTCAGCGGCAGCTGCATCCATATGGGGCTCCCAGGATGTGTACGTGAAGAAAGGCAGTACGATATCTCTGACGTGTTCAGTGAATGTGCACTCGTCACCGCCTTCGAGTGCTTCTGTTTTATGGTAAGTTCGAGTTAAGCTTTCAATTTGCGCCTGGATTCAAGTTGTCAAAGTTCTCTCATATTGAGCGCTAGGAGTACGAAAAGAAGTGAACATTGTAAAATTTTGAAGAGTTTATTTATTTTACTTTATATTAATTTGCAAATATGATGTTTTTTCATCATGTTTAATTAATATAGAAGTATTCGTACTAACAAAAAAGTATGAACCTAGTACCAAAAAAATATAATCTCGTGAGCAAGGTCCAAGTATTATGATAGTTTTTCCTTTTCAGCTTTCACCAGATTATCGTCGTATGGAATAGTAATGTCAAAAATGATTGGTGCAATGATCGATCGACTAGCACTATATCTGGTCTATTAGCTTCCTTAATCGGTACGAAGTGTGGTTAGGTCTGACCTCTGTCACTCCAAAGTACGCATGCAGGATGCTCTCATTTGAATTCAAATTCAAAAATTCTTTATTCTTGTAGGCCTATCACAGGCATTTATGAAGCGTTCATAGATATATTACATAATTATAAGGGGATAACTTCGTTCGTCTACTTAAACCCAATGCTACGAGGGTTCCAAACACGCCTTGATCTAAGAAGAGTCCACAACAAACTTAGCCGGGTATTTTTTTTTGCTATAAATTGTTATCTCACAGTGAATTAATTTTAAGCTTTAAAGTAAGAGTAAGAAGCAATTCACACCCAAGCTTTTTTATCTTTAAGAAATCCTTATCATTATAATAGGATTTTTCTGTAAGCTTATCTTGATGGATTCAGACTATCTCATGCAGCGCACTACACCACCGATGACGCCCAAAGGCCGTAGTCCCTGTTGCCCCAAACTGGCCGATGAGAGCTATTAATATTATTATTATATATCATTTTGATTTTTTATTAATTTCATCATCGGCCTATAAACATGCCTCTGCTGTCAACAGGCTTCTCTGTCATAGGTCGGTTTAGAGCAATGGCCCACTGCGCTGGTAGTAGGTTTCATCATCATCATATTGTCAACCAATCGACGTCCACAGCTGGACATAGGTCTTTTGTAGGGAGTTCCACAATATACGGTCCTGGGCCGCTTGTCTCCAGCGGCTCCCAGCGACTCGCCTGGTGTCATCTGTCCACCGCGTTGGGGGCCGACCTACTCTGCATTTACCGGTGCGGGGTCGCCATTCCAGCACCTCCCCTCCCTAAGGGGTCTTCATTAAGCCTATATAAGCTATAGTAGGTGTAGTGGGCTTTAATGATTATTGTCGTAACCAGGTAATAATAACAACTGGGACAATCAGCTGAGGCACGCGGGTGGACACTAAAAACTTCAGGCTGGTACTGAGAACTCTAACGGAAAACCATAGAAGTCAATCAATCGTGACCTGTTCCGAGAATCGAAGTCGGGACTTTATTGCAATTTGTTACTTGTTTATTTCAGACTAAGGTCCATGTATTAGTAATTCACAATAAACTTAATGTAAGTTAATATATTTAATGTTACTACATACTAAAGCTGACATTCAGTGTGCTTTAAATACGCTATTCTGTCAGCTACAACTTTCAGAACAATATTGGAGCTGCTCTCGATCCTGCGTTCGTGGGCCGCCATTTTATTCCTAATAACTGCGAAGAAGCCATCAACTAATCAATTAGTGTCATTTTTATTGATATTCTTTTGACATATTTGATATTTTTATACTGAATAATGTTATAATTCATTACAAAGTGGATATAAACAGTCGACTTACAAAATTGTCATGAATTAGTGGCGTCTGCATATCGTTTGTGAAAGGTGCAGAAGTCATTTGTGGGATTGAGCATACGCTTTTATAATATAATTAAGGTAATTTTGGACTTCCCAAAGCATAAGTTTAAAGAATATGTTAAAACACATTTATTACAGCGAGGTTACTACACAATTGATAAATTTCTTAATGACAAGGTTGCTGTGAAGCATTCGGCTCCAATTTCATCTCTCCAAGGTAGAAAAATGAATTTTGAAATGTAAATTGTTGATTTTGGAAAAGAGCAACTGCAGAGTTTCTTGTCGGCTTCTTCTCGGTAGAATCTGCCTTCCGAACCGGTGGTAGAGTCACTACACACAGGCAGACTTGACGTTTTTAAAAGTTCTTATATTAGGCCTACTTGAAATAAATGAATTTTGAATTGTGAATTTTTTTGAATTTTGATTTGTATAAACTATGATCTGCATGTTATATTGTGACTAACATGTATACCTACAAAATATGTTCATTTTTGCAAATAAATAAACTGAATAGAATTGAGTCCATTAATTAAATTCACATGAGGAAATTAAAATAAAAACATTTCGAATACAACCCGTTCATCAACTAAAGTGCGTTTCAGCTAACGGGACCACAAAGCAATTCATATTAATAACGTTTTTCATTCACTGCAGCATATGAAATACCAAATTATAAAAAAATGGCTCTAAAAACTTATTATGAGTTATAATTTGACTGTTGCCTCAGCTGGTCACAAGTTAAGATGCAGTCTAAAGCATAAATGTCCTAACCTCGGAGCTATACGTACAGATCGTTTACAGATTCCGTGCGAAAAACAAAGGGGTAACGGTTGATGTGATGATGATGATGAACGGTTTTTTAAAAGCCATTTATTGAGTTTTCCTCTTAAGGATATTTTGAAGGTTCACAATTTTTTTTAAAGGGTTTTGTAGCTATCTAATGACCCTGAATTATTGGCCGTGTCGATGACAAGAAGTATTTCTGGGATATACCTATATTGTACATATCCGCTAATACAACTGTGCTAATACAAAAACGTTCTTCTAACCTCAGGGAGTAAACCTCTTATCTAATCTATCGTTATCGGAGCTTCAAACACTGATACCTCAAGTAACTCCATCACTATCATTTATTTCTAACTGCAGAGCACAGCTCTCTCCTTTAATAAGCTACCTGTTTAGACTTTAGTAGTTGGAAGTTGGTAGTATTTAAAAGATTCCTTTTTTTATATAGTGATATTGAAGGATAGGTAATATTGAAGTATAGGTGGAAAACCATTACCTATAAACATAGGGGAGCAAGGGACATACCCTTCAAGTGCTGCAGTACCTACAATTGTAATTACTTCGGCAACCACGCTCATCAGACCAGAACACAGCAATGGCTTAAATAAACATGGCAGTACTTCTCCAGACTGTGTCACAAAAAGCTCTAAGAATACTCTTTAGCTATATTAGCGATAATTTTTGAAACCGTTGGCTTAATGTTCTAAATGAAGCAATACCCACAACTTCAATGTTATCGCTCCAGTATGGTACAAAGTTTTGTATACAAACCCAATACAACACCATATAATACGCAACCCGATATGACAATCGACTCAAATATTCCATCTGTAGGGTATAATCACAATATATAAATAAAAATTAAATACTTTACATACATATATAACTTAATACCTTATTCCTTTACCTTGCTTACCTTGGGGCTAGATGGCGATGTTTATATTGTCGTCGTATATTTATTTATTTATTCTAATTTACCGATACTAATTTGGAAATACAAACATACATATCAACAATCACGAACTTACATTTATGATCGTACCTACCGGTGTAATTAAACCATTGTTTATACCGATCTCGCAGTTGAAACGCACAAAGTCCCAACTGGTTTTATGACGTCGTCGTTCGCATGTAGGTAGTCGGTGGACTAACCGCCTGCCGGCAGGTCGCTTTTGATTTCGTGCACCAGTCGTGTCGCTCAATGTAAAACGAATGTTATTGTTTTTCTTATCGGCTCTAAACAATATTGTAAATATAGAAGTAAAGTATTCCGTACTACAAGTGTGTTTAACATTTAATGCAAACCTAAACATCATTAGAAGATCATAACTGGCGAACCCATTCCCCATAAACTTCAAATTATTTGAGGTGGTTTCAGAGGTCTATACCATCTAAGCAACATGAAGTCACTCACTATGAACAATATTCAATCTCCGATTAGATAAGAACGTTTTTGCGAAGCAATCTCCATGTTCCCGCTTTGATCCCCGTATTCAATGGAAATCGTTTTTGAGACCTTAAATTCGGTACACAAACACGGAAGAAGTCAAATATTATAAATTGAATTGCTGTTTTCGCAGCTTTCTCCTATTTTTCTTTTGATTAAATTGGATATAAATCAAGATAACGTTACGTTCCCCCGAGATTGACCCGAGATAGATTACCTACTTGAAGCCAATTTGTATTTATAAAGCGTTAAGAAAGTACATGACAAGATTGCAACGAATCTCTTCAGGAAATTATTAATTTTCGAGATTACACCTTCGTATATTTATCACTAAGCGGTGATAGCCTAGTGGAGACCGAGTTCAAGCCTCGGCAAGCGCTACTGACTTTTCGGAGTGATGGGTGTTTTTATTTATGCCAATTTAAATATCACTTGCTTTATTCGGTGAAGAAAAACATTGTTGGAAACCTGCATGCCTGAGAGTTCTCCATAACTCAAGGGCGTGTAAAGTCTACCAATCCGCACTTGTCCAGCGTGGTAGACTACGACCTAAGCCCTTCCCATAGTTTTGGAATAGTAAAATTTTGGTCGATTCTTATTACTTAGAGCCTTCGAGAATGCTGCTCCACAGAACATTCTCGTTACTTAATTTTTTATGTGGATATAAGTGGTCAAGGAGTTAAGGAAAGTGCTGAATAAATAAAAGATAGTAAAAGGTACCTATTGGTAGTTTAGAACAGTTTTACAGTAGTTTTTCTATTTTGACGTACATGCAAGTACTGGATCATACGCTGATTCGTTGTTAATGCTATAAGCAAATAGTTTCACCCTCTTTTTCTCTCCGAAATAAACTAATAGGTCTGCCTCTTTTTTGAAGCGTATCTGAAACCTATCTCAAATTATATTAAAGAAATTACAAAAATAAAGTATGCAGTCTGCAAGAATGTTTTTATTATAATCATAATATTTATTTAATATTCATTCTTAGTTTTATATTAAACTAGCCAGCTCATTTTGTTGCCTCAAGGAAAGCGTTGGAATCCGTCAGTTTAAGTAGAATTTCGTTATTACGATATAATTGTGCTTATAACATTAAATGTGGTTTTTTATATATTATATTTTTTACCAGTAAAATCTATAGTCCAGGTTCTAGGGACCCACGTCTATTTTTAAATTTTGATTTTATCCTACAAGCTTCTGCCCGCGACTTCATCTGCGTGGACTTCAGAAATGGGTGTATAGCTTCGCTCGTTAACAATTTTTAACCATGGGACTAACTACTTGAGAGATCGCTATAGAAAGTACATGTCCTTTTCCATAACATAGTATATTATGGATACCAAATTTCAAAGCTATTTGGCCGCAGCTTAGCTCGTAAACAATTTTCAATTTTCCTTCGGGAACTACTTAAGGAATCGAGATAATCAAGAGCACGTAAAGTTATTTTCTCTTAATTTTGGAAATAGTCGTTAAAGCCCACCAACCCACATTGGAGCAGCATGGTGGGTCTATGCTATAAAATCCAGCAGCGGCCGCGGATGATGACTACTATTATACTTATTATCCTTACAAATTCATTTGTAAATTTGCCATAAATGTATGCAGCGAATATAACCTTGAGGCCATTTGAACCTCACTGTTTTGATGTGATACCATTTTTAGTTAAACCTTACTGTTTTCATCAGGTACCATGGAAGTGCAGTAGTAGACTTCGACTCCCCGCGCGGCGGCATCAGCCTCGAGACTGAGAAGACGGAAGGTGGTACCACTAGCAAGCTGCTTGTCACTAAAGCCGCACTAACTGACTCCGGCAACTACACGTGCGTTCCCAATAACGCACACCCAGCGTCTGTCTCCGTTCATGTTTTAAACGGTAAGAAACATTGTAATATTACCGACAAAGACGCATGTCTTAACGCACGCTAAACGATTTAGCGTTCCGGTACGATGTCGCGTAGAAACACTAGCTACAGTCGCTATAAGACAATAGGCATATACTAGAAGATTAGTTATTTAAAGCGCTCAGGCCGCGATTGCCAGTGAGTCGCAGGTTTAAATCCTGTCGATTCCGAACATTTTTATACGCATTTTAAATTTATAAAAAAGAAAGAATTATGTCATTCAAACCTGAAAATTAATTATATTAAATTTAAAATGCGAACAATTGTGATGACTTGTAGATGTTTGGATCGCTTTCCAGCGATGAGGCTTCGATTGTACAATTGTAATTCAATGTGTCCTTTATAATTTTATATTGTATGTGTTTCTTGATTTACATTAATTAGTTTTCTTTTTACTGTCCGGGTAAAGTATTTAAATCCCACGCGAAAATCTAATAATTCATCGTAACGATAACGTGTGTTAAAAGCGGTGTGTGCATGTTAATTTAAACACTAGCTATTGCTCGCGTTCTTTCTCCGTGTTCATTGTTAAGTTCATCCGTCCTTCGACGTTTCGAAGCCGCTGTCAAGTTGCCTGGTTGCTTAATTTGGGCTTAAAAGATGGAAAAACTAACAAACAAACACACTTTCCCATATTCAACATGTAAATAAAAACCGAAATAATACTTTACAGGCTTTAAAGGAACATTATCTACTGAGACTTATCCGTGAAAACGAAAACTTATAGCTTTTAAGTAAACTACTGCCATTCTTACTAAAACAAATGAGACACAGCCCTAACATCACATGCAAAATTAAAATCATATCACTTTATTAGCTAAACGTCGTGTAGCGTAAGTACTAAGCGCGTATTGGTCTTTTATTTTTAATATGGTTGTCATAAGTTTAAATGGTTGGAGTGGATAATTGAAAGAAAGAAAGAAAGAAAGAAAGAAAAACTTTATTTGGATATACACACACTAGAATTAAAATACAACTTAATAGTCTACACAACAATTATAGGAACGGTGTGATCCCAAAATGGTCTTCACTCAGCATGTTTGCAGTGCCTGTTAAGACACAGCACTGATCTTCCGTGAAGCCAGACGTGACTTGAATATGCTTCTTTTAATTTTTTTTTTTTTAAAAGGCGATTCCTTATTAAATATACTTATGCATCATTCAATATTATTTCGTAATTCTGGTACACGTTGTACATTATGATATTAAGATGGACGGATAATAATAAAGTTTTGTTATAGTATAGTGGAAGCAAGTGTAAACGTACAAATTCAGCGTTATGCAATTTTAATAATGAACTCGTGAACGAGTAGTAGGTTTACGCCACAAAGACCCTCGGGCGGTTCACGCTTGCATTAATTCCGTACATGTTCTACACCAGCACACCTAACATCTCTTCAATTTGTATCAAATTACTAAATTATACCTCCACAGCTAACTATTGTTGAATGAATGCAGAGCAAGGTCCTAAAGGTTGCAACTCTTCGTAATTAATTTAGGGCCTGTACATAGCTTTACATTGTTATGGTACACTACTGTATAACGAGTATGTATGTGAACAATTAGAAATTTAAAAAACCCCCACATTTAATATAGTGTACTATATTCTACTAGTCAAGCCGTTTCATTTGATACCCATATTGAGTGAGTTGTGAAAATATATGTAATCCGCAATCCGCTGTGGTGGCCATCTTGAATTTGAAATTTGTAATAGCGTTTATTATTCTACTTGTCAAGCCATTTCATTTAATACTTTAAGTATGAAAAAGAAGTAGAAGAAGAAGTAATAAAAAAAAATTAATCCGCCATCATGTAGTCGCCCCCTTGGACCGATTTTACCCAACTAGTTAAGAACACTCCCGAATAAATCATCTTTTACTACAACGATGACACATACAAACAAACACATCATATACCGTCCCGTCGAGTTTGCGTCCGGGCTAAAAATAGTCTATGTCTCTTACTCTTCAGCTCATAACCTATTTCTATTCAATTAATTATGCCGTATACGTGATCAAATTCAAGTTCAAAATTCATTTATTTCAAGTAAGCCCAGTTTATAAGCACTTTTGAAACGTCAAATCAGTTGGTTTGTAGTGACTTTATCACCGGTTCGTAAGGCAGATTCCACCGAGTAGAGCCGGCAAGGAACTCAGCAGATTGATCGATAAATAAAGAATGTTTAAGACTATTGTTACACACTAAATATTCATTAGATTCTAGCATCCGGTGTCCTTGCAGGTGAACACCCGGCGGCGATGCAGACCAGCAACCGCGCGTCCTCCTACCTCACCTCTCAGCTGAGCTGCGCCGCACTCACTTACCTCCTATCGTGCATGGCCTGCAGATGATCGCCTTGAGCTACCTGCGCCGGGACTTTGTTGAGCTATAGTACCATAAGTTCTATTATAAGTCTGTTGAAATAATCAGTAAACTTAAAATTTTCACAATTCATCTTTAGGCTGCCTTTCTAACAGAGATGTACGAAGAAGCAAACAACATAAATATCTAGTGAGTTCTTTGTATACTCATTGAGAGTACCGTGGCGTAAGCAAAGCCAAAATAAGACTCCAAACCCATTTGTTAATCTGCTGGAATAGACTCGCTGTAATATTATACTCATTATGGATATGTTGAAACTCCATTTTTACAAAAAGCTAAGAAATTAAAACAACGAGATCTTAGATGAAGCGCAACACAAAAATCTAGAATGGTCCCCAGCCATCCTTTTCAATCAAGAGAGAATAGCCATTTTCTATTCGTGTGATTGTACACACTGATATTTCTCTTATTCTCGCTCATCTCTGGTAGAAAAACGGCCTTATTAATGCTACTTTTTTGGGTCATATTGCAAATTTTGAAGGTTTGATACTTAGGAAAGTTACGAGTTCACCTTCTCATCTGCTTCTATTCTCATTTTATCTTCCATCTATATATTTTTTTGCTTATAACCCAAAAAGTAGTATTAGTGTTGAAACATCAATTAGATTCATAATTAATGACATCTTTTACTCTGCAGAAAAGTTATGGTAATTTATATTTTATTGTTCTGTTATTTGTTGTGTCATTCAATAAATGATTTAGCTACACTGTGTTTATCTACCTCTTACAGGGTTAGCATAGCGGGTACAAGAATCTCGCTTTTATATCGACAAATCCGTTTTCTAAATGTTAAGACACGAGTCAATAGAGGAGGGAAAGTTAAGATAATGTTGTTAAAGAACTTTTTGGTCAATAAGTGTTACTATCTGCACCACTAAGAAAGTTACAGATAAATACATACAATGGAGGAAGTTTAGTAAAAGGTACATTTAAGTGGCTTTATCGTAACCAATTTATTTACGTAATTTTTTTACTGTAATACTATTATACATTGCAAATACAAGTACTGCGAAAAACTAAATTCAAGTGTTTAGTTGAACCAAATTCGAATTGGATAAGTCATAGTCATTGGCTATCCAATTGAACTAAAATCCTAAATTAACAATAAATTGAAAGGTCTAAAAGTTGTACGAGGAAGTACTATTTTCAATACGGATATGTAAAAAGGATTGTAGTACTTTTGGATTTGTCGATTCAGCATTTAATTCACTGCATTGACAGCAGTATTTACTAGATCATGATAGCTGATTTGTCGATATAATACAAGAGATAGCGTTTCTATATCCTTATCGTCTCCCTTGTTCGCAGTGGCAAGTAGACTATTTATTACATTGAATTCCTACCACGAACCTGGAATTTCACTGAGCTATAAATAATATAAGTATCGTTAGCCTACTTAACACATTACAGCCACTAAAATCATAGTTAATGGCATTTTATCTTTTTCTTTAAATATGAATGAAAATTTGGTTTTATATTATTGTTTTGTTGCTTCAAATTAGCAATATTTTTTTCTATAATATAATGTAAGTTTTTTGTGATCATTTACTAGGTTACTTCGTAGGGATTATTTTTAAAAACCAGCTGTGATTTAAGTTATTAATTTAAAATTATGTAACGAAACGAAAGAAATAGAGTTTAGTTAATCGTTTTTGGGTTGGTTATAACAGGATTTGTGAAAGAAAAGTTGAGTTGATTCTTGTTAATGGACGTCTCATAATATGCAATTTGAGTTACGATCTCAATAACAAAGAAGTTCCGGTCCCTACCTGTGAAATCGCTATCGCTTGTGACCTTGGTCCCTTAAAAATAATTGGAGGCCATCGAGGCTTAAGATTTTAATGATGCAGATTTTTAGAGTTTATTTTTCAGTGGCCTAGTGTAAATTTTTTAGTAAACAAACGTCACGATGCCGTTAACGTCACGTTGGTGATATTTTTATGTTTTGAACGATACAGATCTGTCAAATCTCTTTGCTTGTTCATAACATTAAGTTATTTCACGAGTTATTTAAGTTATTAACGATTTATTAGTGAAACATCCTGTTAGATTTTTTTACTTTTTCAATAAAGGTATTTCAACTAATAACTTAGAAGCTGATCAGAATTAGCTTAACGAACTTTATTCAAGTCTACAGTTCAAACCATAATCATTCCAATAAAATATTAGTAATTTGTTTGTATAAAATTAAGAGACAGTATTAAAATGTGATTATTTCTGATAATTTAATAAGTATTAAAGTAAATTGAAACATACACTATAAGAGCCCTCGCAGACTACAAACTGCCGATATAATAAACGCTTGCATAGGTGATGGGAAACCGTAGACATTATTCTGTTATCACAATGGGATACAGTAGTCGGCTACATTTTATTTTTATCCAGTGTATGTCGTCGAAAGTCACATACTGGTAAACTTATTAGTAATATAGTATGACTTATACTTATGTTACGGGTTTTTAAATAACGCGTAAGTAATCAGCTAATTTATAACGCGGGCCCAAAACAATTTTTTTTAGCACCGTATATTAAAACAAAGCCGTATTTTCTTTAATAATGCACTAATATTGAATATTCCCGGTTCTGGATCGCTATGAGAAATCCTTAATTTTGATGATTGAGTGATGGTTACGTGCTATGAGATTTTAAGCGCCAACGATATTCGTACCAAATTTTTCCACACAAGTGTCTGTAATATAATTGCATACGTGAATGTCCTGATATTGCAGCCGCCAACTGTGTCCCATTACCATGACCTGTGATGGTGATGCGTTAATGTACTAAAAAGTGTATTCACGTGCTGGTGAAACTTTTTTTTTTCTTATTCAAAGATTGCTATTAAGCCATAAGGCCGCCTTTTGTATTCTACTTCTTTCGATATGTTTCTGTTTTTATTATATTTTATATATGTTCATTTTGTGTTATACAAATAAAGAGTTTAATAAATAAACATGACAAACGTGCTTTGAACGCAACACGGTCGCAATTTGTTTATTTACATTCGATCTTTAGATTGCTATTACCGCTTGGTACTATAATGCGTCTTTGCCTGCCTTTACCTTATGACTTCTTACAAAAGACAGGCTAGCAGGCTCGCATCCCAAATGTAACGTTGACGTGACTTCTAGTGATATTTTTATATTATAAATGAGACATAGTCTACAGAGTCGTAAAGACTATCTGTCAAATCTTAATGCAATTCATAATGTCCTCAATATAAAAAAAACATATTTAACGTCACGTAGTCGTAAAGTAAACGCTCTGCGAACGAGTTCCATGGAACGCGAAAATTTCATCGTATCCCGATTACCATGGTTTTTTGTGGTATTCAAATCTTAATTGCGCTCAAAATGCGTTTTGTGACGTCAATTTGACACCTGTCCATTCAATGGACTGTTAACTTTTAGGTTAAAAATTGCTTTTCAGTGTTATGATTACAATGTAAAAGCGAATTAGGATCCAGGGAAATATGCAAATTGTATTCTGTATGATTTTTACTAGCAAACTTTACTTCCGGAACGATTGACCGATAATAGTCTGTAGTTTGCGAGGGCAGAATTTATGTTACATTTAATATGTTGTGATGAGTAAACAGTGTAAATTGCCAGTTTTGTAAATAAGCCAGAAACGACATACATACGTAATTTGTAGATTAAATAATAAAGTTTATATCACGAGGTGTTGTAAATACTTTGGAATTGTTGTAAATAAATATTATAAATTAATGAGTTATATTAATGTAGTTGTTTTCACTGTTTGGGTGGTGACAAACTGTTTTTTTGTTTCGTTCCTAGAACAATTATTATTGTTAGTAAATATTAATGTTATTCTTCTTATATGTATGCTATCAGCATCATCTGAACCGAAGAACACAGTATTTTTTTCGAATGGTACTTATACTTAAAACTTTATACGATGGTATATATTGAGTCAATAATGAGTACTAGAAATAGACTTTACTGTCAGAGAAAATTAACTTAATTATATACTGGTATGAACTCCAGAGTGCGTTCATCCATACGAGTAGGTATATCAAAAGCACCGCTTTTATGTACATCCTTGACATACAACTGTGTTTAAATGTATGTGACAGCTTCGGGAGTCATAATATGACCTTATCCAGCACACGTTGTAAAACAAAAATCATAGTACTAAAGGGACATACAAATATATACAAATTTGCTTAGATTACCGATCTTATGTACCCCGATACAGCAACTGTTAAGTCAGATTATTTCTGATTAAATTGTAGGTTAGCAATATTTTGGCATAGAACAATCTGACGATCGTGCAGATGAACGTTCACTGCTGGACTGAGGGTCTAAGATCTTTGTATAAGAGAGTATGTCATATCCTATAACAATAAGAAATCACGTATAACCACTTCGTTTTGACGTGATGCAGACGGACAAATTAATACTTACCATCAACACAGATAGACGTGTTCTTTATCATGTGGACACTTTAGCAAGATGTTTACAACATATTTAGCTGTATAGAGGCTGTAAAACTTACCACCAGCTGCATAATCTGTAGCAATTAATTATACAGCTCTAGTAACCAGCACGTAAATTTCCTTCATATAATGAAATACGCGTTATTATGAAGCATACATGTAAGAAAATAATATGGTAGCGCACATTCAGGCTTTCTGTTGGTAAAATGCGACAAAAGCATCGATTCGCTGTTATGTGCGCTTAACTTAAGACCCCTTTTCATTTGAAATATTTAAATATTTAAAAAATATTCATTTGAAATGAATTTTACATAAATGTGCTTGCCATATTTTATATTTGGAAAATGTATTTACGATCAATGAAGATTTTAACCTGTGCAGGTCCGATCCTTGGGCCATTTTAAGTCAGTCTGTGCGTCTACATCATGCATCGAACACTTTTCTTTATTCAAAGACGTTTAAAAATAGGCTTTATCGACTAACATGACTGAACTGCGATTTAAAAATGCATTGTGTTTATATTATTATAAACACAATGCACATATTGCAATGGTCTCAGTTTACCTGCGTAATTAACTTGATAAGGGACTGTGCACATCCGACTTTAAACGCTCAATTAAAATGCTCAACGAACGCAATAAAGGCACAGGCTGTTTACTTTTAAATAAGGTTACAAATCCAGCTCCGACCGAAAAAAGGTTGTGTTAGCGCCGTGCACAAAGGAGATTCCATTTAAACCTGGTGGGCCCTTAATATGAACAGAAACAAAACACTTTGAGTAAGCTACTAAAATCTGGACATACGCTGTATGATAAAATATTAAAAACAATCCCCATTTGCCTCGACAAAGAACACTAAGCACTTCATTATGAGAACTACAAATTCTGAAATCCGGGAAACAGTGGAAAAGAGAGCACAACGAAAATTGTAGAATTACTTCATATCCTCAGGAAATGAAAAACAAAGATGGCCGACGCCGCGTATAATGTAAAGAGAGATTCTTTAACGAAAAAATTATAAAGAGAATTTGTAAAAGTTTCTTTTGATAATATATGTTGGTAATGTTGTATGAAATAATATTATGTGGGAACTCTTCCATAATGTGGAATAATTTAACATAATTATTCAAAGACTGAGCAAATATATTCTAACTCCAAGGTAGAGAAAATGTTTTTTTTTTCAATTAACTTTAAAAAGTATCAATGGCTGACTTATTAAAAATCTCGTTTATATCGTCTAGTGCTCTAGAAATAAATTTAATATAAGTGTTCACCTGTGATTTCCTAATATAAGCCACTGGTTAATAAACCAGTGAAAACCAAACACAAGTTTCAAAATGATTTGTGTCTTCTTGCCAACGCTTCCCAAAGGAATCAAAATATCGATTTTAATGGAGTTTTTTTGGTAGACTTTCATAAGGAGTCTTTAAGGCTACTTAATATGATGGTATAGCAGATCACCTTCATCAACCTACTATGGGCAATGGCCTGCGGTCTTCTCTCAGAATAAAAAGGGTAGCGGGCGTAGTTCACTACTCCAAGTGCGGATTGGTGGACTTCACACATCTTTAAGAACATTATGAAGAGTCTCAGGCAGGTTTCCTCACGGTGTTTTCCTTCACGGTTAAAGCAAGTGATGTTTAATTCGGTAAAGCCGAAGTCCTACCCACTAGGTCATCATTGCTTCGAATACCAGATACGTACATTATTCTGCTTGACCACATTTTTCATTCTGAGCATTATAATGTGGGTTTAAGTTACATTATTAAAATTGATATCCAATAGAAATTAAAATTAATATTACTTCATAAAATGGAGAATTCCTAATTTGATATCTTCATGAAAAGGGGTCTTTATTATTTATATAATATGTATTTTTAGGAAATAACGACAAATAAAATAAATAAATTAACAAAATCTATCGACTGTTTTCTATTAAAATATAAATTATATTATTCTTAATCTCTTCTGTTATTCCGCTCTTGTTAACTTAATTCATACACGTAATACACAACCTGTCATATTTTTCATAAAATCTGGATTTACTTTCAGAGTTTCTTGGCTAGCCATAGTCGCAGCCCTTTGAGTGTACAGGTGATTTTATTCTATAGGTATCAAGGCAATAAAGCAACTAAGTTAGTAGCTTTATTGCCCTTTAGTTTCGTGTTTGTATTGTGAAGATCCTTTAACTTATTAAGATGCCAATGGGTCAATACGTAACATAACCAATTCAGCTGATTGGAAGCGGTGGCCAAGATACCAACTAGTGTACCTGTTTATTCTTGGTCACCATAACTAAAACGTAACCACTTCCAAGTATGTAGGACTGCATTTAACACCAGGTGAGATCGTAGTCTTGCGGTAACAAGTATCGAATCAAATAAATGAGAAGGATGCAAATTGGAGAATACAAATTTAACACGATATTTTGATAGTAAAAAGCATTTATACATTATTGGCATATTTTATACATTATTGGCTAGGTATACGAACCTGAAGCCTCTTCAGGACATTGCAAATGCCAGATGGATTCCTAGTATCCTCCTTTTAATATTCCCCATTCTCGTTTGACTAAGCATTCAACTTTTGCCGGATGTAGGAACATTAGTCCAACAGATGGTATTTAATAGGTTCAAATCTAATTCCTTAACTATCGAACTTAATTTAGCCTTTGATTAATGAAACCGTATTGTTTCAAATGTCATTTTTTACTAAATAAGCGTAACTTAATACATACAATTATAATTAAAGTTAAAATTTTCTGAGAACTAAATAAACGTGGTATGAACTAAGTTGATCGGAGCACTGCAACTGTTGAAATTTCTATTTCCATAAATTCTTGTAAAGTAGGTTATAAAAACTGAAATATTAACTATAGCACAGTAGAAAATTATACCTAGCTATGTTCCTTGGAGACGCGTAGGATGTTATAAATTTGGACCATGACTCACAAGAATGCCATGGCGACGTTACCAGCAGCGTATCAAGAGTAAGGATTTCTTCAGTTACATTAATAACTCCTTCCCTGCTTTACCAGCTTGTCAGCCTTAAACTGACCATTCTAAATAATGAATAGTTTTTCTCCAGACAATAATGCAGAAATGTGTTCTACAAATCTCCAATGTTTCCCCACATATGGGCTTTATGGCATACATTGTACAAATCTTCATTATTGATAACTCCCCATGGACAATGCATATTATTAAACTTTTTGAGCGTTGTCAGTGCTGGCAATACATCAAAATTGGCGACATCGCTAGTGTGTTGCCGATTTATACTTTACTTTACGCAACGCTTCTGGCATCGTCGCTAAGTGTTAAAAATCCAAGTGAGATATGGTCCTCGAAGTAATTCGGATTATTTGTAAAACTGTACGTCTTTTTTGATAATGGATTGTAAATGTCCCCTAAGAGTCCCTTTTGTTGATTTTCCTTTTTGTATTTTGTAAATAAATTGTAAACGAAAGAAAGTGGGGTATTATTAAATAAACATTATAAAAAAAAGTTTGTTTTCTTAATTGTATATACGACACGTTTTCCAATACGTTGGACAACATTCCTGCCAACACCTATTGGAAAAATGTGTGCAGCTCTATATTCTCCCTCTTCTAGGACTTCAGTGCCCAGCAGCTACAGATATTTGAAAGAAAGAATAAGTATACTTTTGACGAATCACTTGTTTTGTATTCATTTTTAAAACCTAGTTGACAGAGACAGAAAATGACATCTAGACTATGTTAGTCTACTAGACAATGAAACCTGCTTACTTAAAATCTTTTAAAGATCTCAAATACTTTTTCTATATTAATAATTGACTGACCGAGCAGCTGATATTATGTGGAAAATATCGTCTATACAGAGCCATTCGCAGAACATACAAAAACGTCTTACAAAGTGCCGCCCTGTGTCCATCAACTACGCCCTTAAGACCGATACACGTCAATGCTGCTTTGTGGCAGTACGTCCTTGGACGTGTTCTGTCACATAAAGCAGGGCTAGGGTCTCCTATAAGAATGAGAAGGGTTTGGGTTTGGCCAAAGGCGGACTTCGCAGGCCAGGGTACGCAGGTTTCCTCACCGTTAAAGCAAGTGATATTTAAAATGCTTAAATTAAAATAATCACACATCCCAAAAGTTAAAAGTGTGTGCCGGGGAAGGAACTCGATCCCCCTGAAAGCGAAGTCTTAGCTTCAACCACTAGGTTATCTCCGCTGTTACCTCACTCGTCTAATTTTGATTATTTTACGTCCCACCTTCAATACCAAATCACCTCGCCATTCACCAAGAAATCTATAAATATGAAGAGTATTCTTAGATAACGACCTTTCAGATCCGTACGCGAGAAGGCTTATCTTTCGCAAGCCATCTCTCATCAAAACAATTTTCGCTCAAAACGCGACATCATCGCCTAAATCTCTTTCCGTTGATTATTATTTGCCTTTACGCAGAGAGATGTTACTGACTCTGTAGGGCACAGTCAGGAGACAAAAATGATGTCCCCTGATAAGGGATATCATTAACGTGTCCACCTGCACGGGAACATTGAATAGTAGAAGTTTACCCCCGTTTATTTGACGGCCGAGTGGCACAGTGGGCAGCGACCCTGCTTTCTGAGTCCAAGGTCGTGAGTTCGATTCCCACAACTGGAAAATGTTTGTGTGATGAACATTAATGTTTTTCATTGTCTGGGTGTTTATCTGTATATTATAAGTATTTATGTGTATTATATTCATAAAAAAATATTTATCAGCTATCTTAGTGTCCATAACACAAGCTACGCTTACTTTGGGGCTAGATGGCAATGTGTATGTTGTCGTAGAAGTAGTAGTATTTTATTACACATATATTATTTCCACTTGTGCACTAGTGCTCTGAGAGTTGATATAGCTGTGGGAGAAGACAAATTTTTATCCTTTCCCCGGGGAGATAAGTGTCTCTTGCCATGCTAGCCGTGCTGGAATGAAAAAAAGACAAAATAATTTCTTTGTTATTACAATTTCATTATAAAGCAATAGACCAATCCCTTAATTTAAGTTTAGAGTAAAACTGTATTTAGAGGTCTTGCTCGACCCTATTCCATACTTTAGAACTTATAGCATATTACCAATTTATTTATCAGTAGTAATTCTACCATTGGTTAGGAAGGCAGATTCCACCGAAAGGAAGCCGGCAACAAACTCACAAATTGAACTTTTCCAACGATAACTATAAAACCTTATTCTGTTTTTTATCTCTATCTCAATTTATTAAAATTTCAATTCAGTACATTCGACTATGTTCAGTTTGGATTATTTCTGTGTCTCCACGGTATTTATATATTTTATTCTGCTTGCACATATTTTGCATATTATAAAAAGTGCTCAAGGCGTCTAAAGAAGTTTAAACTTCAATAATAATAATTATTATGAGTAACCTAACCTAACTAAATAGTTATTACTATTAACAAAAATGTAAGTTTATTTTTTTTTTATTTCCTTGAAACTTCTATGGGTAAATAATTCAAAATTGCATTCCGTAAAGCCAATTTAATACTATCAGACTGTACTGGTATGTTGACTCTAGGGGTAATTTATCTCACTGTCTTCGCGCCCAATCGTGACTTTGCTTTTATTATTTTTAGCAAATATTACCCGCAGGTACACAAAAAATCCGTTTAGGATTACGAAGACAATAATATGAAATGGAAACGATTTATTTCGGTTCCGTACTCAATCAAAGAACCCTTGTAATTCTATGTCTGTTTTTGTGCCTTGCCCACTTGGTCAATAAATCATTGAAGCTATAAAACGGAATATTTGTCATATTGTTGCAATATAAGTGTTTAATGGCTAGGAGCTCATACTGGGTCGTTGCTAGATTCTATGCAAGTGTCAGGAAGCCAGAGGGAGAAGCTCAAACCTAAGCAGATTCATCACTACGTAGTGATCTATCACTAATGATTCATTTATCACTTTTTAATTAAGCGCAGTTTGCGAAACGCCTCAAAGTGCCGTACATGGGAACTTGTGTGTCTTTAGTCGCTACTAAGATTGATTGACTCATAGTGACTTTATAAATGTATACATGAAGGGAATCCTTCATTATTTTATAAGTCTCCATGCAATATGAGCTTTCGCCCGAGTACCAATTGCCTGGTTCTCTTAAATTATCATGTCAATCGATATCTTTTGTAGGGAGTTTCAAATACCACAACAACCTGGTACCGCTTGGGTCCGATGCCTCTCTTCAACTGGTTTGATGCTTTCCATCTACCTGGTTGTGGGTCTACGCTGCGTTTACTAGCGTGTGGTCGCTATTCCAGTACAGTCCCCAACGTCCATCGGCTCTACAAACTATGTGCTCTGCCCAGTTCCAGAAGACTGACAGTTTCAAAAAGTGCGTTTTGCCAGACTTTGAAACGTCGCTAACTATGGGTCTCTTAAGAAGTCTTAGGGTCACTTAGCTGGATGGAGAGAGAAAGCTCTCTCCATCCAGCTAAATGCTTACAGTATTTTAACGTGATCAAATCAGGATTGCGATCCGTATAAGAACCAGGTTTACAACCACTACAGAGCACGGGTGGACTACACACGCTTATGAGAACATTATGCAGAACTCTCAGGTATGTAGGTTTTATCGGGATGTTTTCCTTCACCATTAAATAAGTGATATTTTTATTGTTTAAATTAGAAACACACATCTGTAATTCATTTGCACCTTGGATCATAAAATTATTAGTTGGGCTTTGCTGTGAAGAAACAGTCAGTGCCGCTCTGGAGTTAGGGATTTTTTGTCTTAGTTTTGTCTTAGAATGCCTGCCTGTTTTTAAATAATATAATAAACGAACTAAATAATATAACACCACAATCTCACCTGATGGACAGTGTAGATGTGGCCTAAGATGGGACGCGCTTGCCTAGAAGATGCCTATTCACTCTTGTTTTAAAGATACCCAGGTTGTAAGAATTAGGAAACACAGAACTCAGAAGGGTGTTCCAAACCCCAGCCATGCGTATAAGAAAAGAAGATACAAATCGCTTCGTGTTAGTTTTTGGGATATTAAAAACATAGGGGTGAAAACCCATCCGGTGCCTTAAAATGCGATGGTAGCCTAGGTAACTGTGGCGTGTTCGGAAATGTCCTGCAAAGCCCGCCTACCTGTATTTTTTTAAAGACAATACACACATCGCCACCTAGCCCTAAACTAAGCGTAGCTTGTTTATGGGCACTAAAATGACTGATAAATATTTTTTTTTAAAGAATAATATACATAAATACTTAGAATATACGTATAAACACCCAGACACTGAAAAACATTCATGCTCATCACGCAAACATTTTCCAGTAGTGGGCCGTGGGCCTTGGGCTCAGAAAGCAGGGTCGCTGCAAACTGCGCCAATCGGCCGTCAATTGCCAAGTGTATTGTAGCAGCGTGGAGGGTGAGAGATTTGAATTTGTCTTTCCAATGGTAGAAAGGGTCTATGCCGAGTAGAAATGAATAGTGTAACGTTTGCGGCACGGTAAATAACCATATCCATTTATTTACGCACAGTAATTTATATAAACCTGCAATTTTTGAGGAAGTGTAAATAAGAATGTTATTTTAATCTGTCACTTTATTTATTTTCTTCGCCGTCGTTCGTTCTAAATAATAATAATTTCCACGAGAGGGAAAATAAATAATTTTCGCTCGCAACGACGCGTCTCATAATGGCATCCAAATTTAGCGTTAACACGAAAGACTCGACGAGATAAAAAATGGCAACTGTGTTGTTATAGAACATAATATGATTTGTTAAGTTACTAAATATACTTCAATGTTCTACTGCTCTTCTAATGCTTAAATATAGAATGTTTATTTTCTTTTATAAAAGAGATTGCTTGGATAAAATAATAATAATAAATATACTACGACAATACACACATCACCATCCAGTCCCAAAGTAAGCGTAGCTTGTGTTATGGGTACTAAGATAGCTGTTGAATATCTTTATGAATATAATACATATAAATACTTATAATATACAGATAAATACCCAGACACTGAAAAACAATCATGTTCATCACACAAACATTTTCCAGTTGTGGAAATCGAACCCACGGCCTTGGACTCAGAAAGCAGGGTCGCTGCCCACTGCGCCAATCGGCAATGGATATTTAATTAATACAAGATCGTTTGAAAAGCGGGTGAGTATGCATTACTACAACGTCTATGAATAGTTTGTCTATACTCGATTTAGGAAAATGATTATATTTTCAAGTAACGTATTGCTATTAATTAGGTGATATAAGCGGTGACAGCCCAGTTGTAAGGACTTCGGCTTGACTTTCGGGGGGCCGAGTTCGAATCCCAGCACGCACCTATAACTTTTCTAAGTTACGCGCGTTTTAAGTAATTAAAATATCACTTGATTCAACGGTGGTATAAAACATCGTGAGGAAACCTGCATGCCTTAGAGTTCTTCATAATGTTATCAAAGGCGTAAA
The DNA here is from genome assembly GCF_905163445.1 of Pararge aegeria. Classification (NCBI taxonomy): domain Eukaryota; kingdom Metazoa; phylum Arthropoda; class Insecta; order Lepidoptera; family Nymphalidae; genus Pararge; species Pararge aegeria. The sequence goes on along the minus strand of NC_053199.1, from coordinate 16,792,901 downwards.
GTCCACCAATCTGCACTGGGCCAGCGTGGTGGACTACGACTATAACCGTTCTGATTGTGGGAGGACACCCGTGCCCTTTAGTGGGCCGGTAATGGATTGATATGAGGATGATGAACGTGTCTGTGTTTGTGTGTCTGTCTGTGGCATCGTACATTTCCCGCACAGATGAACCGGTTTTGATTTTATTTGTTTTTTGTTTAAAAGGTGAATTAATCGGCAGTGTGCTTATCTTTATTTGATAAAAGTCAAACTTCTCAATACGGTTTAAATAAAAGGACTTGACTAGTAGAATAATGTGTAATCCAGAAGAGGACGCGGTGGTCAAATGTGGTACTTGATGGCCGATATCGGTCGGGAAATTGTTTGCAGGAAACAATATTTTTATTGTAACCTACCTACTTGAAGCGGTCATAGGCTAGTTGTTAGATGTTCGGCTTCATATTCGGGGGCCAGGTGAAATCCCAGCACGCATCTTTAACTTTAGCAACTTTAACGTCATCTTTAACTTTAACTTTACTTTTCAGCAATTGAAATAACACTTGCTTTAACGGCGGAGTTTTCCATAATGTTCTCAAAGGCCTGTGAACACTTGGACAATTCTGTCCAAGTGTTCACAGGCCGTGGACCACAATTTAAACTATTTTTATTCTGAGAAGAGACCCGTGCCCTGAGGCCGGCGATGTGTCGATAATGTTGATGATAAGCAAGCTTTTTATACATATTTATTAATAAACTGAACTTCAACTAAATGTATCCCACAAGTTTCCACATTTATATGTTTCCTGGAACACATACTACACACTGTTCATAGTAACATTATATAGACCCTAACTCGCGTCGAAGCCCCTCGTAATAGCTCACGCTCCAAATACCTCTTTTGAATAGAAAAGGTGGCATTTCACGAGTATTTCACTTTTACCGTATTGTAAGTAGGTGGGAGTTTCGATTATAAACTGCTCTGATTCCTCTAGGGGCTTTCTCCGTGACATATATTTGAACCACGTACCATGATACCATCAGGCCATAATTATGGTAAAACTTGGATGGATACTTGAACTATGGATACTGTTCCGAACTATCGGAGAACCGGTGGACGTTGGAGTCCCAAAGTGCTGGTCATTCGGATAACATCAATCGAGTAGCAGGGAGCCGCTCGACCCAAGCGGCACAAGGCCATGGTGTTTGGAACTCTCTACAAATGACCTATGTCATGATGATGATAGTTTACTTCAGAGAACAAGGTCGTTGGTATTCGGGCGAAAACCCATCTTGTATAAAAAACTTCATAAAATAATGCAGCAATCCCTTCTTCTATACATTTATTTAGTTATTATGAATCAATCAATTTGGGTAGGGGTAAGAAATATTTAGGATAGGTACCAAGTCGTCGTTACCGATGGATGTCTACTGCTGAGCTCTCTTGCACAGCAAGGAGTTCTTGCAAAGATTTCACACATAACGGTCTGATTGCGGTTGGGACCAGGTTTCCTAGTGTCGTAAAGTGAAAGACCGACTATTGCATGTTCCATCCGCTTTATAACAGTTTTATATTATTGAGAATTAAGAGTTTATTCATTGATACCATATCTGTGCTCTGACCATTTCTCACGCCGTAGAAATAGAGTTCTCCCCCCTCATCTGAATGCCTTGAATTATCTACCGTGCTTAGTACCAGATAATTTTCGGCGTGCACTTGCAAATTATAACACAATCATTCATCTACTTAAGTTCAGGTAAGTTGCGGATAAACAGATTTTATCAGTACACCACGCTAGCCCAGTGCAGATTGGTGGACTACACACACCATTGAGAACAGATGTATAAGAACGGCGGTAATCTCATTACAAATGGCGACCAGTTGACTTGTTTTCCCGCTAATAATATTAAAAAACCGGTTCAGGTGCACTGGATAACAGTTTAGTCAATGACTAACCTTGTACCTAATACTATAGTTATAAGTATAAGTTGATACTTCTATAACAGCGAGTCGATTTGAAGTTTACATATGTATCTTTTACTCAAAGGCTTCCGCACTCACCGCTGTGCCGGAAAGTGTATCAAAAATAATTTATGTATAAAATAAAATGTTTTGAAGGCACCCGTCGCTGAACAAGATCTTTTCAAATATAATATGGTCCTCATACCTACATTTTAAGCCATAATGATTTTTCACGGAAGAAAAATATATAATTTTCGCGACGACATAATGGCAACCAAATCTGACGTTAACAAGAAAGCTTAGAAATATATGAAAATAGCGGCCGCTTTATGGGGAAAAAATATAAAAACATACTTTCCAATTTGGACGGCCGATTGGCGTAGTAGGCAGCAACTCTGCTGCAAAGGCCGTGGGTTCGATTCCCACAACTGGAAAATGTTTCTATGATGAAGATGAATGTTGGTGTCGGGGCTTTTAATGTTTTGAATGTATTTTATAAGTATTTATGTATATTATTAATATAAATATTCATCAGTCATCTTAGTACCCATAACACAAGGTGAGCTTACTTTGGGGCTAGATGTGTGTATTGTCATAGAATATTTATTTTATTATAATTTGGAAATTAATCATCGTCTCTCTTTCAATATCATCGACATTTGAACCAATGGAAGTTCACCGTGGATATACTCTTAGATAAATCTTGATTTACAGAAGAGTATTTACTTTTTATACTTGTAAATAAAAAGATTTACAGAAGAGTATTTACTTTTTATTTACGAGTATAAAACGTAAATACTCTTCTGTAAATCAAGCTTGAATACTATGTGCGACAACTAGCTTTCGGTCGCGACAAACTTTGTAAATATAATAATGATATACAATTAAGGGTAATGTATATCATTTTATAACATACTACCAGATGATATCTTTAAGATGTCTCTCAATAAGTTCAAAGTTTATGTAAAACGTAAGCTTATGGAAATATCCTATTATAATATTAAGGATTACATGTTACATGTAATTGCTCTAACTTCATTGCTAAACATTAACACGACTGTGAGATGGTGATAACAAAAAAAACCTGGCTAAGTTTGTTGTGGACTCTTCTTAGACCAGGGCGCGTTTTAAACCCTACTAGCTTTTGTTTTAAGTTAAAGAATGCATTTATCTCCATCACATTAGTGTTAACATGTTAAATGAATGAACGCTTTATGAGTACCTGTAATAAGCTCTACATAAATAAAACATTTTTGAATGTTTAGTTCGGATTTCGTTCCGATATGACGAATGCATGCGTTCACTTTGTAAAACGTTTTTCACTTAGAAGGAACAAACACCGCGTTCGCCTTGCGTTAGATTTGAATGGAAACTAGGTTAGAAAAATGTGTTGCGTGGAAAAGAATGAGGGTATGAGGTACTAGGTATGATTGAACAAATAGGAGCGAAAAGGAGCGAATGATAATTTGACACAAAACAGATTTACAGAAACAGACAAGTCGGACGTCGAATTTCTGTTCATTATTTATCTGCCCTCAAATTAAATAATAGATGCGTTTGAGATCCACCATATTGAATTATGATTTTCTTCCCAGACTACCTACTTACTTTAAAGGCTGCTGCATTAAAATATAAGAATTTTTAACTTTAAGGTTCCACTATTGGACATTGGTATTTTATCTCAAAGGAGCAAAAAGGGGTTCACAGCGAAGCAAACCATGAAAGTGGGCGAGCAACCTTGTGTTATTGATAATGTAATAAAATAAAAATAAAATAATTAAAAAATAAAAATAAAATACTATGGCATTCGAAATTGAACTTTACATTTTGTGCCAACGTGCACTATTCTATATTTTATTTTTTCATATATACTCTTTATTATACAAACAAAATAAACTGTTTACAAAAGGCGAACGTGCGAGAAAAACGAGTGTGGGTGTGACATAAGTATTTTTATGTATCTATTTCTAGATGATGTTTGAATATCTCGTTAAAACCACCAAGTTTTATACAAACTTAAACTGCGGGTCGGTACTAATAGATTTTTTTTCCTTTTTATTGTTGTCAGGAATTTTCTGCTTAATTAAAGCTACTATTAGTAATACTCAAACGATAAAATAAGTATTTTTTATTTATAATTACTAACCTAAATTTCACCGCCTGAAGGAGTAATCTGTCATAACCTTTCCTTAGCTGACACTTGTTTCCTAGAAGTACCCTACCTTTTAAATTTCAAGTTTGTAGGCTTTATAGTTCCTGAGATTTCGTGATGAATCAGTCAGTCAGTGAACTTTCGCTTTTATATATATAGATTATATATAACTGCCACGGACAACGAGGTCCGGGGTTCTAATTCCAGGTCAGACAAAAAATCGTTTAGGTATTGTGTATTTTCTGGTAAAGAATCAGAAGCCCGGAGCTAGGAAATTGTTATAATAGTCTTTAAAGCTCTCCAAGCATTATAGCAGCGTGAGAAAGGAAGCCTCTACTCAACAGTGGGACGTTACTGGGATGACGATGATGATAGCATGAAAATCTCGTGACACTAGAACAAAACTAGCAGATGCCAGAAAGTTCATAGAAGTTTTAATATCCAAATTTTCCCGCGGCACTGAAGGTGACATTCGTTTATTACCGAAGCGGCTCGTTTGCCTTAAGCTCTATACCATCTTGGATAGGTAATATGCGTACGGTACGGCCGTAATACGCCACGCTAGTCTGGCGAATTACGAGTAACGAGCATGTCGAGGTCATCCGTGACGCTAACCCATAAGTTTTTGCCCTATTGCTTAATCCGGCTAGTGAAATTTTCACACCAAAAAATTATAAGAAAATAATGGGATGGCGGGGACATTAAAATTCGCGCTCGATATTCATATTACGGGTGCTAGAGAGAGGAGCAACTTTGTGTTTGCTTTTTATACCGCATAACTCTTTCGCCAGAGGTCGAATTTTCAGAAAGCCACAGCTTCCGGGGGCTCTGAAACGGACCTGTTTATTTTCACCCAACTAGGGCGAAATGAGGGGGGGAAAGGATTGTATCTGTCATAATATTATAATATACTGGTGGATGCTTGCGACTTCGTCCGCGTACGGTTAAACTCCGCGTAAATATAGATTGCATTTTATATTACTTAAATATTATACCATTAGCGGCCCACTACAGAGAACGGGTCTCAAAATGAGAGACGCTGGCCAAGTGCGGATTGGTTGACTTCACACGCTGTTGAGAACTTTATGGAGAATGATCAAGCATGCAGGTTTGCTCACGAAGTTTTCGTTCACCGTTGAAGCAAGTGATATGTAAATTTCTTGCCAGGTTTCGAATTCCGAAGGAAAACCGAAGGAAAGCCTTAGGCTATAACCGCTTACTTAAATATTTTTAGTTATAAAGAACTTATATCAACAGATTGTCATCCACTGCTGGATATAGGCCATTCCAAGGACAAGGTTCGTAAGGTTTTTCAACTCTACTGCCTTGAGATCCGCTGTGAACAGGCAGGCAACATTTTGTAGCAGCTTCCATTGACTCATTTGATGTCGTCTTTCCACCTCGTTGGTGTGGCCGATGCATTTTAAAGTAATAATCGCTGAACCAACTACCAAGCAAATAACTTACCTGATTATAAGCTAAAAATCATCGCCTAACAGAGCAACATTACGCAGGACATGCAAGTCACGTCCTCCAAGTGCCGCCCTGTATCCCTCTATCTAAGCTGGGTCTAAGGTTAGCTGTTAATGCACACAATGCATAATTGAAAAAGTTGTGTGTTCACAAAAATATATCTAAATTTAAGAGAAATGTGACTGCAATCATTTGAACGTTAGAAGCAAAAATAAACTTGCAGTGCAATAAACTGGACAACATAAAATAAAAAAATCATTTAAAGGAAATTGTATACTATTTCACAATAGTATAAGTTCAAAGTTTGTATTAAGCGAACGCTCATAGAAAAGTCATATTATAGTATAAATGATTACATAAACGATAAAAAAAGCTTGGGTGTGAACTATTGCGCTAACCAGGCTGCTTCTTAAATGTTTTCAAATAACAATGTGAGATGGTGATAGCAAAATAAACACCCGGCTAAGGTCATTGTGGGCTTCCTCTTAGACCAGGGCGTATTTGGAACCCTTGTAACTTTAGTTTTAAGTTGACGAATGTATTTATCGACACTACTCACTATGTACACATTTTGTAGTGCCATCTATGTGCCTATTTAATTCATCATAATTTTAACAGTTTTTAGTTAAATACTACCGGATATAATAATGATAATGTTCCTTTATTTGATTTTTGAAATAGCACTAGATAAAATATGTTATTCTAACACTAGATTTTTTATGAATGTTATCACAATTTATTGCTGGTGTATCTTAGGAATAAATAAATAAGCTAACCTTAAGACGGACGATGTGGTTAGATGCTCGAAAGAAAAATGGACTAAAGATATTATCTTGGTACCCTAGAGATGGCAAGCGTAAAAAAAGGACGACCACAAAAAAGATGGGGAGATGACTTGCCAAAAGGATGGCGCAGAATAGCCAGTGGAGAATTCTAGAGGAGGCCTATGTCGAAGGACAGCCTGACTAAGCGCGCTGGAGTTACAAAGTTTCATGAATTTTTTGTATCACATGATTAAATCATAGATTTAGTAACTCTAACTGTAGTGTATAAGCAAAAATTCATTTAGTCATTCAATTCATCAATGAATAAAGGCTAATTTTATTTCATTTTATTTTTATTTGTAAGACGGACGAACCGACGGGCAACAGCCTTTGCACCCTTTGGAAGCGGAATCCTAAAAACTGAAATTGGTGCTTTATACTGTGAATGAAAGATATAGCTTCGAGTTTAGAATGTCTGAAAAATGGGTATGTTATTTTACGTGTCAATATACTTATTTATTCTCTTCCCGTCTTTTATCTTAAATCATAATAAGTTCCACGAGACGGAAAATAAATAATGTTCACTCGCAACGACGCGTCTCATAATGGCATCCAAATTTAGCGTTAACACGAAAGCTCCGATGAGACTAAAATGGCGACTGTGTTGTTATGGAAAATGATAACATGATTTGTTGAATAAATAACAGTAACGGACTTGGCAAGAAAGTAATGAATATTTATAATGATAGGATCTAGAGGTCTAGTATAACATCTCAAAGTAATTATTGAATCATTGTATTTGGGGTAATTGATTTATGAATGTATTCGTTTAATAGTCCATTCGTAACTACTCTGCCAATGTTTCCATCACACGGCAAATTGGAAGTTATCCGACGACATATTTGATCATCTTTATCTTTAATGCATTTGCTTATGGTATGGACTTTTCGTTACACCTGCTTCAATCTTGCGAATTAAAAAGTTAGAGTAGAAGAACGAAAAGTGTTCGCTAATCCTTAGCTGTAATGTGCTCGCGATGGAGCGACGAGGCGGCGGTGGGGCGATGAAACGATGGAGCGGAACGGATAATGGTAATTACAACTATACAACGGGATGGCCGAATCGCGTGACTGCGACATGTACAGGCGGCGACTTAAGTTCTTTTCTCACTATATGCTAGAATTTTTTAAATTTTTACAAAAAACAAAACGCTTATTATCGCAAAATATTCTATCGCAAATTTTCAACATGACAATCATAAAAATTGATGATTAATTGTATATGCTTATGAAATTTAATATTTAATATTTATGTTTTTAACAATAACGTTTTTTAACAACTAAGGCTTGATTATATTATTATTATTACTATTATTATTATTACATAGTCCAACCTATATTAACTACAGAACAGGTATTTTCACATTTTAAAAAACTTCATCATTGCATTAGTCTTAGGCTACGTCCAATGAGGAAGTCTCGGGAGGAATGTGTTATTCCAGTTAATAAGAGGGATTGAAATTAATATTCCAAATTTTACATTCAACGGCTATTTTGTGAAGCAATGAATAAAGAAACTGAAGAACTGTTCGCAACAGTAGATTAAATGTTTACAAATCGAGTTCAAAACTCCTTAAGTTTTACTCTCTGTTCGCGCTAATCAAAAAATCGGTCAAGACTTCTGCGTCTCTTTTGAAGCGACCGAGCTCGATTACCAACACACACCTCTTAACTTTTCGGAGTTTTTGAATAATAAAATGACCACCGTGTAAGCCTTGCTTTAATACTGAACAGCGGAACTTAGTGCGCCCTCCGTACGTAATACTAGACGCGCGTCGCATAGCAAAAATGATAAGTTGATTTTTTTCACCACTTCATTCCAGCTTAATGTTGCAAGAACGATGAATGATTATGAAATAAAATATAGTTATTAGACTTATAAATCTCCTATGGCTATATAACTAAGGATATCATAACATTCATGTTCATTACCATTATCAACACAGTACCGGCCCACAAATGCAGATTAGTAGACTTTTTTAACCGACGAAAAAACTGAAAAGGTGCTCAAGTCAAAAAAAAAAACAACCGGGATTGTTTTTTGTTGTGGGCTTCTTCTTAGATCCGGGCGCGTTGGAACTCTCGTAGCTTTAGTTTTAGTTATCGCCATCAACTCACTTCTATGTCATATTTTACATGTAATGTACGCAAAAGTGCCATCTGTGTGCCTATTTGAATAAAGAAATATTTTACTTTTACTTTGAGTCAACTCGTATATAGGTACATATTTTTTAAGGATCACTTTTTATTAACCCCTGACACAAAAACGACGGAGTGTAATAAGTTTGACATGTCTGTGTGTCTGTTCTGTCTTTGGCATCGTATTTCTCGAACGGATGAAAGAGCGTCCAAGATGGCCGCCGCTACAAAATGGCGGATTACATATTTTGCACAACTCACTCAATATGGGTATCAAATGAAAGGTCTTGACTAGTAGAATACTATGAGCTATGACAAATTAAATATCCAAGATGGTCGCAACCACTACAAAATTGAGGATTGAGCGTGAAAAGCTTATTGCTCAATATATACTCGTACACTTATTAATTTTCATCATCGCCAATAAACGGAGCAACTCTTAGTTTTGGTGTTCAAATAATCACATTGGCAACCACAGCCTTTAGACTGGAACACAACATTGCTACAATGCTGCTTAGCGGCAGAAATAAACATGGCGATAGAACTTCCCCGGACGAGCTCGGATACGAAAAATTCTACTATTTATAAAAGTTACAAGCAATGGCGTTTTTTACGACCATTGACGTAGATAGCTAATATATTTTTACAGGGTCATTGGTTAACAACCCATCTTAATAAAAACTTTTAAATATTATACAAAAGCAGATGATATTTTAAGATGGTAGCAGGGTAATGGCATATTACGTTATATTATAAGACGTTGTAAGTCGCTTTTTGACTCGTGACGTTCAAAGGAAAATGTCGGTGGCAAATTGCAGATCTTTATGGAGAAATGTTGGCACATAAATATAAAATTCTTAAGAGACATAACACCACGCCTAATTGCCTCTTGGAATGACAGGGCGGCCGACTTATTTCTTCTGCTAATACTGTCTTGTATTTTTGCTTTACTTTTGCGCAGTTGATATCGTTTTAATTAAACGAATATGCATCAATAACGTATAACAGTCTTGTTGCAGCTGGGAAGATTTGCCTATAATTTCTATGCTGGTAAGACGGGTGGGTCTTCGTTGTTAATACCCGTCTACGTCATACTCCCTTAGTCGCCTCGTACGACACCCGCGGAAGTAGGGGTAGTGACAACTGTTCGGATCTGCCGTCACCTGACTTAGGCTTGTTCATGTGTTAAAATATGACGTCAAACTAATGTTAAGATTATGTAAAAAAATTATGCTACACTATCGCATTAGGTTTAAGTATTCTGTAATGATAGTGTTAGAATAAGAATATAAGTAAAAATAAATAAATAGTTTAAGTTTTTTACTATCAAATTGCATCTTTTTCGTCGCTTTTTGGCTTTAAGGTATACCAAATCGGCGTTTAGCAATACCATGTGCATATGCTAAGATGCACAAAGAGGATTATTTAAAAATGATATAATATACTAAGCTGACCCCGCGATTTTGTCGGCGTATGAATTAAACTTAAAAATAATAACATGCTGTCGCATTTTTTTGGAACTTTTAGAAGGCAATAATTCTGCATTTTGCGTAGTTTTTGAACTGTATCATTCATTATTCGCTCCAATTGGTCAAAATGTTTAGTACAATAGGCTTTATGCTACCTAACATTCCATCCTCGATATATGGATTAATCAACACAAAACTATTTTTACAATTTGAAACAGCAGTTCCTGAAATTAGGACGTTCAACCAAACGTAATCTTCAGCTTTATACATTTTAATATTTTATAAATTGTAAAATTCAAATAAAATTTCGGACCTGCAGGAAATTGAACCTGCGAATCTCTGGCAATCGCGGTCTGAGCTCTTTACCACTAAGCTTCATATTGCCAATATCGAAGTTAATATATGCCCTCATTATCAGTCTCGGCGGTATGAGAGCCGTAGCTTAGCAGCTAAGCACTCAGGCCATAGTAGCCTGAGAGTCACAGGTTCAAACCCTATTGGATCTAAAATTTTTATTTGCACTTTTGCACCAAGTGGACGTGAAAATGCATTGCTTTATCATACGCTTGTACCAGAAAATTTATATAAAGTCACCTAAGCTACTAACTTAATTAATTAATTAATTAATAATTAATTAATAAACATTTTTTATGCACAAAATTAAAGACACACACATAATAAACTGTACCCTTTCGTGGAATAGAAATATCCAAAAATAAAATTGTAATCAAAGAGATTACGGCCGAAAATCACGAGCATTTGATAGTGAAGCATAAAATCGTAATAAAATATTCACACATCAACTTACCCGTATTTTCAATCTGCCAGATTAACTCATAAAGGGCGTCACAAAATCACCAATAACATTTAAACTCAATAAAATACCGTAATCCTCTTACTCCTTCGAACACTTTATAGACTAAGATCAACCCCAGAACTCACAAGTGTGATTTATAGAAGACTCTTAAGCGATTTAACGGGGTTGTAAGATGGTATATGAGGTATATTTTTGAAATTAATAAACTTCTCGTAAGTTTAAATTAAAAATCAAATAACTCATAAATTTCTAGACATCTACATCCAATTATACTATGTAGTTTTGAAATATTTATATTTAGGGCCTAATATTTGTAACAGTTTGTTGTTGTCAGGGGGCATATTATAAGTAAGAAATTTTAAGAAGATGAAGTGACATGCAACTATAACTGTAAACTTACATTAAATTTTTTTGGTTGTACTGCAATGCGAGAAAGTAGTGTGGCGAACATAACACCAGCTCTCTGACTATATGAGATAGGACTATACACTCCAAACGCGTACATCATTAGGACTAATATCGTGTAGCATCCCAATAGGAACACCATAACTCTATTTATCGACACTTGGCAATAAAAAACGTAATACTAGTAAAATATTTATGTGCAAAAGATTTCTATTGAATTAGGCTTCAGGTTTTTGGACACTGCAAACTTCTAGTAATCATTTTTAAAAGAATATATTTCCTGACCTTTACCGTAATGCATCCTCTGTTATCAAAGTGTAGGATTTTAGCTCTGAACTACTCTGATCCAAAAAAGAAAATATGGACAATCTTTTTTTTAACAAATTAGCGGGTTAGCTACTTAGTTGTATGGCAGTTATTTAACCCAAACCGAACGGTTTGCCGGCGCGACTTTGTCGGCAAATAACCCTGGCCGAAACTTCGGAAAACGAGGGGATTTGGGAATTTTCTCTGTTTTAGTCTAGTTGGAGGTTTCGGACTAGAGACAAGTTCGATTGTGTGTCCATACTATATGAGTACTTGAGATTAAAGTGTAGGGCTAACTTGTAGAAGAATAAAAACATGCAGGGTAATCTTTGAGGAATGCGGATCGAAGTGACAACTCAATTTATGTACATATATCCATATAGATCAAGGTATATTTGGCTGAACAGTTCAGAGTTATCAATGGTGCCATTAATAAGCTTATGTAATACCATATCGTGTAGCTTACGTCTTTCCGATAGTGAATTTAACTTTAAATAATCCAGTCGATCTTTATAAGGTATTGTTGGAGGGATAGTCAGGAGACGTCAACGCGGAGGGGACGACGCGTAGTGGTGGTGTCGTGGCTATAAAAAGCGGTGCGCGCTTCATTCAAGAGGTTATCAAAGACCTACTTTGAAAATGCAGTCCGACACCCCAACCCCCTAGTGGTCGAGGCGTCCACTTATACCCCCGTCCCCGACGTCGAACCAAAGCGGCGACGTCCGAAGCATGTCCTTGACGACCCTGACGACAAAATAACTACCGACAACGTGTCCCAACAACACACACACACGCAACATTCACAGCGTCTTCGCCGGCGAAGACGAGGGCCCCGATTTCTGACGTCATCCGGACGTGGATCCTTACCACGGTCACGGGGGCGTTCGGACTAAACAATGATTAGTCCAAAAGTCCACCAACAGTCAGATTAACGTCGAACCGAGCCGAGGTCCGAGTCCTCGCAGGAGGCACCCTCGGGTCGACGTCTCCCATACTCCCCCCGATGTCGTCGAGCCCTGGGGCTCTTCTCATGGCGAGCTTTCGCGCTCGCCCCACTCCCCCGGTGACGCCGTAGCAACCCCTTAGGAGGTTATCGGCAAGTGTCCTTCCGAAAAAGCAAAAAAAAAGCATTCAAGAGGATCTTCGCTTACCGTAAGCTAGTTTAAGGGGAACCCCTGTCCGTTTGGAAAGTCGACCTGCTCATTTTGTTTTGTTGTAAATTTGATTTATAAATTGAATTACTTTAAATAATTAATCTGTTAGAGTATTTTATTGTTTCTGTATGTACTTTGCTTAAGTTTCTATTAAATGTTTTTTTTAATTAAAATTTCACCTCTGGTTCCTAACAGTATTATGATAATACCCTATGAATGTCCCAAATAGGCTAAAAATTGCGAAACAGTGACAACTTTTACAACTTTGATCAACCTATCGTTCTTAAAATGATTTCGGTTTCCCGACCGACATCGGGCGGGAACAAAGTGTGTTCAGGCAAAAAGTTAGTTACATGCCCAGTTTATTTATAGTTTCGCGCGTGAGTGAAATCGAAAGATAAGTTTGTATTGTCATCCCGTCGTAACTCTTCAGCGGGCGAAACAAAATGGAGCCCGGGCGACAACTATGACTATCAATTTCGAATATAAAAACGTGTTCTTTTAACAAAAATGGTGGCCTGTTGGCGAATCTTGTTATGAGATTTTTGTTAAAACAAAAAAAAAAAAACAGTGCAAGGTAAGCTTGCAGTGCAGTGCAAATAAAAAAACGTGCAAAGGTAAGGTTGAAACTCAACTTAATCGGGACATCATGCATGAAACACAATTTGTTAATTATGAATTAAAAAAAAATAACTGAACAATTCAGATATTTTTTTCAAATTACCCACAAAAGAGTTTTCATGCAGGTAGAATTATAATATAATGCTTGTGGATAATAGTATGTATTTTAAAGGCTCTCATTTTTTGTATTTGGGTCTTCGGGATTGTAGGGGGATTAAAGATAATATCAGATTAATTATCACAGAGGGGCGTAAAAGTTTGTTTTTATGGTTTATCCGACATTTAATGTGCAATTAATGTCACTCCATCTAAAGGAAATTGTTTAATCAACACTAAACGAGCGACTTCTCCGAACTAGTTACATATAAAAGAAAAGTGTGCAGAATATTATGCTGAGGATAGTTTAATACATTTTATGCACCGAAAAAAGTAATAACGCAATGCAAATTCAGCCCAAGATCGTAGTGTATGCAGAGGCACCCGGGCAGATAGCTCATAAAGTGTCGGAGCGGGCTGCCAATAAAAAGTTTTATCTCCTAATGGGCGACTCTATCGACGAAGCAATCTCTATCAGAGGCAGCGGGTACATAGTTGCTTGAGACCCTACTTAATGATTATATTTAGAACGAATATTGGGATGGATGGATTTAACCAATTGGTCCGAGAGAGTCATTGAGAGATAAATTAAAGGTAAATAAATAAATAAATAAATATATTACCACAACGCACACATCGCCATCTAGCCCCAAAGTAAGCGTAGCTTGTGTTATGAGTACTAAGATGACTGATGAATATTTTTATGAATAATATACATAAATACTTAGAATATACATATAAACACCCAGACACTGAATAACATTCATGCTCATCACACAAACATTTTCCAGTTGTGGGAATCGAACCCACGGCCTTGGACTCAGATAGCAGGGTCGCTGCAAACTGCGCCAATCGGCCGTCAAAAGGTGTTGAGATAGTAACAGTTTTTAGCCAATACATATTCGAAAATTTTATGTATGTTCACAAATAACTTCTAAATTTAAGAGAAAATGTGATAGCAATAATTTTAACATTAGAAGCAAAAATAAATTTTATTTAATTATTTATATATAATTTTTTTTTTTTATAGAATTGCGATTTCCCGTCTCTCATTGCCTTATTCCATTTGTTAGGGTAGCCTGGAATAGATCACTTGATATGGCTGCCTTTTGCATATAATTTATGATAATGTAAGTGTTCCTGTGTGTGTTTCCTTTATTATAGAACAAAGTTGTTATATACTAGACTACATAAAATAAGTAATTCATTTAAAGGAAATTGTATACAATTTTACAATAAACTACCAGTTGATTTCATGGAGAGGTAACTCAAAAAGTTCAAAGTTTGTAATAAACGTTAGCTTATAGAAAAGTCCTATTATAGTAATAAAGACTACGTCAACGATAAAAATGCCTGGGTGTAAATTATTGCTCTAACCAGGTTGCTTCTTCAATAGTTTTAAATGACAATGTGAGATGGTGATAACAAAAAAAAACGACCGGCTAAGTTAATTGTGGGGTATCTTCTTAGATCAGGGCGCGTTTGCAACCCTCGTAGCTTTAGTTTTAAGTTGAAGAATTTAGTTATCGCCATCAATACACTTCTTCTTTCACATAGTTGCAAAGAAATATTAAATAAATTTCTATTAACATAAAATTATAATGAAGTGGAATCGTTATTAAAACGCATAATTTAACATTAAGTATAATTATAGGATAACACACACACACACACACACACACACACACACACACACACACACACACTCCCACACACTCACACACACGCACACACCCACACCCACACGCATTGTCATTTTTTTATTTTTTAGTTAGCTTATCTTCTGCTATGTAACATGTCTATTATTTCTAATATCAACACAAATATTTTTGTTTATATACCTCATTTTTATGTTTATTTCTTGTTATGGAAGAGCGGTGTCTTCTGGTACAGGGGTAGTAATACTACCCTTAAAAGAAGGCTCCAGCCATTAGTATTTACAGTAATTTTATTTACACAAATAAACTATTTTTATTTTCTATTTTATTTTATAGTTTATATGTAATGTACGCATCAAAAGTGCGATCTATGTGCCTGTTTGAATAAAGAAATATTTGACTATAACTTTACAATCGTGATTACTACACGATTGAAGAATCCCTAACGACAAGGCTGCTTGGAAGCAAGCAACTCCGCTTTCATCTCTTAAAAACAGAAAGATTCTAAAGATTTTTAAACTGTAAGGTGATTTTTGGAAAAGAAGAAGTTTATTGCCGGCTCAGTGGAATCTGCCTTCCGAACCGGTGGTAGAGTCACTACAAACATACTGACTTGATGTTTTAAAAGTGCTTATAAATTAGGTCTACTTGAAATAAATGAATTTTGAATTTTGATGTACCAGTTTCAAACTATTTAGAGATAGTTTTGCAGTTGAAAATGACGTTAAATGAATAAGTTTCGATGTTTACTACTGTTTTATTGTTTTTATTATTCACTAACTGTGCCCTGCGGTTTCATCCGTCTTCAACAGATAGCAACATAGTCTACAATTTCCCCAATATAGCCTACAAGGCGCAGATCTTTTCATTCGGATTTGCAGCTCTCAGACACACCAACAAACTGTAAAGTAATAGTGTAAATAGTAAAGATAGCGATGCAACTTTACGTTGGAGTTTCAATCAACATGGCAGTAGAAGCATCAAATGTTAGGCAAGCGTGATAGGCAATCACAGTTGTCTTAAGTCGTACGTCTTAAGACGTGACAGGTTAATAACACTTAAGTGAGGGGTTTGCTTTCCAATTGCTGTAGGATTTAGTCCTGTAGCTCCCACAATCAATCTATCAAATCCAGATCTTCACAAAACGTGAGCATAAAAATTAGCAGAAAAATTATAAAAATCGGTTAAAGAATGGCAGAGTTATGGATAAAATCGATTTTGTATTGGCTATCCGAACGATCCCTATTGCTTTTCGGGATGATAAGTATATAACATTTTTTAATCCGGGTATCAGCTATGTATCAAATGGCACTCAAATACATGCAGTATAATTTGCGTGATGCGCGCACAAACTAACAGACAATGAAATATGGACAATAATTTCAAAAATTTGCACTATAACTGATTTCTAACGTCTCTCAGTTATTTTATGCAAAAATCTTTCATGTACAGACACATCTAGTCTACGATTTTATTATACGTATAAATTATCAAATTTTAAGATACGTAGCAATAGAAAAACTATTAACCCATTTAAAATATTCATTATTTTACATAAAATTCCAAAAACTAGACTTGTACCATTCGCCAATTGTAAATGTTGCCACTGCGAATCACGAGTGTGCTTGATTTGAATTGCATGTATATTAAGAGTTAATATTCCGGGAGCTTAATAAAAAGCAGTAAAAAAAATAGAAAATAGAGGTGCATTTTTCTTCCTCTAGGTATTTTAATTATGTAAATTGTATAATTAAATAATGACCGCGCCGCAACGACTTCATGAGTCAGTCTCGGCTTCTTTTAGCTTTACCTTTTCTTGGAACGTTTTTATGAAGCAAAAGTGTCTTGAATGGGAAAACTAGATGAATAAAAAAATGTGACATGCATTTTGAAATACAGTTTTATTTAGCTTAAATGAAACGTTGTGACTTGCGTTTTATTTATGACAAACTAACGCAAACACACAAGCACAAGACTCTGAATCAGCGCGGTACGTTTTCTTGTAGGTAATTTCTTTTTATTGATATATTTACTATCCATAAAATAAGATCTTAAAAGGAACCCAATTTTTTGCAATGAATGACTTGATATATTGATTGATTAATTCAAAGCCCGCCGACCCATATTAAAACAGCACGGCGGACAAAGCTGGTCTTCCTTTCACTGCTTTATGAGAGACAAAAACCGGGATATAAATCTGTTAAAGAATGCAATGATGAATTTATTACACTTACAAAACGTTTATACTCATTTGAAGTTAACTCACAAACTCTTGAGTTCACGAAAATAAATACTAACCTAATAAACCAAAATCTGTTTGAATCGGAGTAGAGCTAGTATTCCGAGTTGGATCAGTAAATGGGTCAAGTTTCTCAAAGGCCAGTAGCCTGTCCCCGGGCCTTCGTCCCCAGTCCCCAGGGAGCGGGGTCTCATTCGTTGCAGGCTGGCTGTTTGTCTTCATTGCGCTGTCGGCGTTATTTGAATCGTTTCGTAGATATTTAGGAGTTTTTATAGAGGTTTCATCTCTATTAAATCTGGGAAAATAGACTAACGATTTATCATTTAAATATTCATTGAATGTTTTTATACTCGTAGTGTTTTATTAGTGTGTGCATTAGATTCAAGAGAAGAGTTTTTGAATGTGATGACAGTAATGTTTTTTTGATGATTAATTGAGACAAAAGTTATAGTGGCTATATTTAATAAAATTCACTAAGTAATTAAGAATAGTAAGAAAGTAGTAAAATACTTTTTAAGTCTTTCTAACCGGACATTTAACCTAGAAGTTATTGTGAAGGTAACTCGAAGTATCAGTTATTTTTTGAGAAACAAATAATTGAGACAGTTCTTTGTTTTGTTCTTAAAACTGTTACCTAATCTGTTCCTACGGGATGCTTTAAAAACAAAATCAAACGCGGACGAAGTGACCGGCTGCCGGCTAGTGTGGTATAACTCCGGTTAAACAGTATTTTGTAACACTTCAACTGACGGTCCGGATTCGAACCCCGGCGGTAGCTATTTAGAATTTATAGTTTTTGAATTTTCTCTCGTATCGTCTAGTGGGAGGCTACAGACGTGGCTGGTGCCCACCCTATCAACATAGCGTCACGTGTCCAACCTTGCCGGCAAAGCGTCCCGCGAACTGCGTACGTAAGTCGGACAAACGACATTGCGTAGTAACTCAGTAACCAATCATCACTAACTATAAGATGAGATTGTAATCAGGGACTAACTTTAAGAGGAATAAAAAAAACAAAGCTTAGAAGATAATCTAAAATTAATTTCTTACGCGATCCTATTGTTGCGGTAGGGAACTTTACGTCTATGCGTAAGGTTAGGTCATTTTAAACAACGCTGGAAAAAATGCCGGGAACAGGTAGTAAGATATAACTGGGTCGTACTATTCCCAAAATAAAATATTCTAAATAGTGATTGTAATCCTGGCTCTTTTGTGCGAGAGGAAAGGGTCCACGTAGTAGATATTTTGCATACGCGGTGTGATAGTTACGGCGTCCGGAGCCGGGCTGTCCGGCGTAACGAGGAGACCGGAACGTCTCTTTGTTATACTGGAGTCTCGTTACTCCCACTAGTCTAGGAGATAAGTCATTTAAAGCTCCAGAAGTCTTTACTCAAATAGACCTATATATACGGGTACAACGAGGCCTAGCTTGGAGCTTCGGCTTTATTTTCGGCTTTACCGAGTTTGATCCACGGAACGCACTTTTCTGAATTCACTTGCTTTTAGAATTATAGCCTCTATGCCTGAGAGTTTTATATAGCGTTCTCATAGGTGTAAAGTCAAAAAAATCCGCACTTGGCGTGTAGATTACAGCCTAAAACTTCATTTTGAGAGGAGACCCGTGCCCTGTAGTCGCCTGGTAAAGGGATGATAATGATACAGTTACAGTTTGTTGTGACTGGAGCGAGAATTTAACTTGATATTCACTCATTAAAGTTACTTCTTAAAGTCTGCTTAAAAGATAAAGTTTCGACTTTTTGAGTCAGTCTTAGTTATAATTACAAAGATATTTTCATGATAATCGTTTTATATGTGTTTTACATATCACCCATTTATTATTATGCTCTCCTGGTATCTTGGTCAAAGTTTGACTACGAATATCGTAGAACTTGGATTCGACTCCCAGGTCAGGCCTTACATTGTAAGGTTGGATTGCTCCTGAAATTCTCAGAGGGTACCAGGCTAGGGTGAGGGAGGGAAAGGGAGGGCAGTATCCACCGGCATCTCCAAAAGCATGTTAACGACGGCTTTTCCCGGTAGTTTACACGGTGTGAAAGCGTTAAATCACTATGCTCTAAAAATTTCACTCCTAAGAGAAGGAGCCCGCGCCCAGGCCTGAGGCAACGTATCTTGATCATTGGATTATCCAAAGGTCAAGATATTTTTTTCTTGCTAACACTTGTGCACTATAATAATCTCTCAGGGAGATTGACCACAGTCTGTCAGGGAAACTGTTTAATTTAGTATCTTCGCTCTAGGATCTTGAGAATATGCAAATAGCCCTGATTAAATCACTAGGGGTATGTCTCCTCGACTATAAAATACAAGATACGACCCGGGTAAAAAGAATCAATCGGACAGCGGCGAAACTGTTTTCT
This sequence comes from Pararge aegeria, assembly GCF_905163445.1. Lineage (NCBI taxonomy): Eukaryota > Metazoa > Arthropoda > Insecta > Lepidoptera > Nymphalidae > Pararge > Pararge aegeria. The sequence goes on along the minus strand of NC_053199.1, from coordinate 16,773,232 downwards.
TTTTCAATCAGTGCCGGTCCCTGGGGGATGCGTGCACAGATTTACATACGAAAGCTCCACCAACGCCACAGTCTAACAACATCGCCTGCATAATCTTGGTGATACTGAATATCGGCTACGAGAGTTGTTAGTTTGTTTCGTTTGCTGCGGCCTAAGGACAGCTACTGTGTACTATACAGGGTGTGGTAGTTATAAAGTAAATTGAATATTGGAACTCCAGTTTCCTGACACGTTCGTTCCGCGGGTAGATTGAGTGCGTTATATTTTAAGCGAACGGTGAAATTTATGGGAGGGATGAAAGTGGTTTTTAGGTTAATTTATTTAACGTCAATCGGGACAGCGGCGGTCTCAATTCGGGGACTCTGATGTAATTAAATAATTTAATTAATTAAACATTCGCTATCTTCGTCAGGTGTAAATGTGGTCGAATGCATTTTTTTGTCGAATTATCCATCATGCATCATTATTCATTAACCATTAATTAATTCGATGAATCATCATTTTTTGACAATCATTAGCCATTATCATTATCAGAAATTAGTGAAGGATCATTATTTGTCTCCATCAGCCGAACATCGCTTAAGCGTATAATTTTAATTTTTTATGTATTTCATATAAATTGAGGATGTTATATTTTATAAATTTATAAAGGTATTTGTGTTATATATTTCATTGGTATTTATATGTAATATATTTATTTATATATTTTATTTATATAATTTTAAATTTTATTTATTGCAGCACCTACCTCTTTTCTATGTTTTTTCCTTTTACGCCATTGGTTGCCTGGAAGAAATAGCCATGTAAGGCCACCAAATTGTACTCTCTTGATATATATTTATATCTCTGTAACTACTTTTTTTCTTTGGTGTACAGTAAAAGTGTAGTCATTCATTCATTCATTCATCCCATTAACGGTCCACTACTGGGCACAGGTCTCCTAGTTCTCAGAACAAGAATTTATTCTCTACTTAATAAACTGGTGATGGTGATAAAAAAGTGGTAGCTCAATGGTTACGACTTCAGTTTCATTTCCGAGGGGTTCGAGTTCGATTCCTGGCACACACTTGTTACTTTTAAGAGTTATGTGCGTTTTTAATTAAAGAAATTTTAATATCATTTGAATTCTTATATTCAAACCTTTCATTTGATATCCATTTTGGGAGAGTTGTGCAAAAATATGTTAACCGCCATTTTGTGGCGGCGGCCATCTTGGAACGATTTTCATAAAACACAGCTAATAAACTTCCTAACTCATTCGACTTGCAAACGAAAAAAAAACAAAATCGAAATCGGTTCATCCTTTCGGCCGCTACGTACACGCACAGACAAACTTAAAACACTCCGTCGTTTTTGCGTCGGCGGATAAAAGCGCCAAACAGATTTATATGTCTATCGAGTTACCTAAAATGTCCTAGGATCAAAATACAATCACGTCAAATATCTATAGCTGCGATATCAATAGCTTTTTCTTTTTGTTGGAGCGTTTGCAAAAACTTTTATTTTAGGGAACCTGAGACGATCAAAGTGGCCGTGATCTGAATAGTTTTGTATAAGAAAGCCTGGAATATTTTATTCATTCTCTCGGAGACTATCTTTTAAGATTTCAATTCTTTGTTGTAGGTAACCCTATAATGAACTTGTAGTTTGTTTTTTATTTGTGTGTGTGTGACTACATATTTGTTTTTAATGAACTCCAACACTCTCTTCACACGTCCATTCCTGCGAACGAATAGTATCGGAAATCATTTATGATAATTAAAATAAATTAATTTCGTTAAAATTACTACGAAATTAATTTCTTTTCATTTAGAAAATAATTAAGTGGTGGTTAATAATAAAAAGCTTACTGGAATGTAAATGTGTATCATTTATTCTACAACTAACCGGTTCCCCAACAGTCAACTACTAAAGATTTTAACGGGACGTTAAATAGCCAGTAGCAAAGTCTTGAATCAATTTGTTTTTTTGTAATGGGTTTATATGATGATGACGTCGTTATCATTGAAAGTGACGTGTTACAGTAATTTTGTAAAGTGGGTCAATAATTATTCAGTTTTAAAATACTATTACTTGATATGTGCTTTATTAAAATGATGCGTTTTACAGTTTTGTTTTATTTTTTTTTTATGTAATAATTTTCGGACCCTCCAGATGGCCCACCTGATGGTAAGTGGAAAACTATCGCCTACAAACACGGCAACTCCTCGCAGGGCATACAAGGAACACGTCCTGCAACATGTCGGCTTGTGGCCATCAACCTGCCCTTAATTGCACCGGCGACCAGTCCCTTCAGACTGGAATGCTGCTTAGCGGCACTAAGCATGGTGGTAGTACTGCGGATGCGCTGTGAATTACAAAAAGCTCTACAACTATTTAACAGCGATATGCTTATAATTCTCATTGTCATTAAAATTGTATTTGATTCACGGCGAATATTTATGAAATTATATCGCTGGGTATTTTTATATGAATACGGGTGCTTAAGCGATACGCTTCAGTCTTCTTGAGAGAATCGGCCGGCGCAAAGATACCTCTTGGTGTCAGTCTTAGTCGTTATCAAACGCTGGCTTCTATTGTAACTTTAATAGAAAGCATGATGTAAAATTATTCAAGCGTGTAGCAAATCCTCTTGATACGTGACAATTTGGTTATCATTCAAATTTCCGTCGTGACAATATTTTACAATATCACCCACACGGCTGGGTGAACCTAAAAAGAGAGAACATTTGACATGGCTTTTTGTGACAAATCGTGCGTGACCGCTGACAGAGTGACAAAATGTAGAATTAAGTTATTTTCTACTTTATAAAGATTTTTCTCGTATCAAAAGTTTTGTTTCAAAGATTTATGCGGTGAGACATTCATACACACCAAGTGATAGATACAGCAACGACATGGAACTGTATTTGTTTGTTTATTTGTCCTTTGATTACGTAATTGTAATTCTTCTCCTTCTTCCTTCAGGGACTGTCTTCGTATTTAGTCAGCCGGAACAATCCGTTGTATTCTTTACGTCCTAGCCAAGAAACAAATTTTTGTCTCCTCTATCATTTCAGTACGTATTTTTTATAACACATTTGTTATCCTAAGTACTAATATTACAAAAGCTGTGTCCAGTAGTGGAACACTGTAGTGTTCAGTAGAGAAGACTGCCTAAATCGGTCCTACACAGCATCGTACCGAAACGATGAATCGCTTGGTGGCAAGTCTTTGTCGGTTAGGTAGTAACAAGTCGCGACTGAAGCGGACCAGACAAATTTCAATTTTTATACATTAGAATTATATTTTAAACTCCCTAGACATATAATGTGGAGTGTGTGAATTTTTTTTTAATTTTTTTTTATGGAGAACATCTTATTCATTCATGATTTTTGCGAAACTTTAATTGTTGCGAACATTGACGCAGCGCACACAGCTAAAGCTCTCAAAAGGAAAAAAACCCCGATTTTTAAACATTCTTCATTAGAGTCTTGAATTTAGTTTTGTCCGTTAATTATTACTATGCAAAGAAACTAACGAATAAATGTATACACTAAATGGAATATGGGGTCGTTGTTTTACTAAGGCCCCTAAATCTCAAGAGCTTAGGATAAGATAGGTAAACTTTTAAGGATTTCAGATTAGGTGACTTTGCAGTACATATACAAGGAGATGCGATATCATATACTATGTAAAAGATAAGGTATGTGTACAAGTTTGCGCCTTTGTCGGGACCTGTATGCACTTCGTTGAGACTGTTCCGTGGAGATAGTCTGAGAGGTGACGGATGTAACTTATAGGAAAAAAAGAGAGGATAAATATTTTAATTAAATTTAGACGACCAGTAATATTAGTCCAAGGCCGTAGGTTCGAATTATTGTGTGATGAACATTAATATTTTTCAGTCGTTGTGTATAGGTATATTAAAAGTATTTATATATATACATATTAACCATAAAAATATTCATCAGTAATCTGAGTACCCATAACACAAGCTACGCTTTTTTTGGGGCTAGATGGCGATTTGTGTATTGTCGTAGTATATTTAGTTATTAATTCAATGATTATCATCATCATTTCACCCCTTTACCGAACCACTAAATGGCGTGCAGTTTTATTAATATTATAAATACAAAGGTGGATCTGTTTCTTTGTTTGTGACTTTTGTTCGGCTTAAACAATCTTGATGAAGTTTAACGCATGTAGCCGGGTATCTTGGAAATGGAAATTGGATTATATTCATCGAGCTAAAGCTGCCGGTAAAACTTACCCGGGGTATTTGAAAGTTTTACTTATCCTGGTAAAATTTTATGCACGAATAAATTTAATCTTAAGACTTTAGTCTAAGATGAAATTTATTATATATCTCGTCTCTAAAGGATGGTTAGATATCTCTGGATATCTCGTCTCTAAAGGATGGTTAGAAACCAACTGGCAAAGACTGGCTAGTGTGACTTATAAGCCCGGCCACAGCCTCCCAACAGACAAGATCAGGGGAAATCTAGAAATAATAAATTTCCAAATTGCCTCTGCCAAACTGGGCAAGTGGTTTTAAGTGTGGAGCTGAACTTCACACTGAAAACCACACCGCTTACCGCTGCGACAGGGAGATGGTCAAAATACAAAATACTAATACAAATAAGCACTTTTGAAACGTCAAGTGTGTCTGTTTGTAGTGTCGGTACCACAGGTTCGGAAAGCAGACTGTACCGAGAAGACTCGGCAAGAAACTCAGTAGTTGCTCGTTGTCAAAGTGATCTATAGTCACACCTGTGGGCTCCTGGCCTACGACCTCAGTTAGCACGCAGACAGAACGTTCCGTCAACGTCTCCTCGACTGCAATTTAATATTATTTCCTGCGGAAGCCGTGAAACATTTATTAACCAGCTACTCTTAAAAGTTTCGTTCATGGCGACGTTATAGTTGGCTCATACTTCGTTGAAAGTAAAATAAAACATAGTTCTTTTATACCCTATAGGAACTTTAATAAAGAAGGAAAGTGAGATGAAATAAAACTATAAAAACTAAAACCTTACTAAGACATTTTACTTAAATACAAACCTAAAAGTGAGCTTCTAAAGACAGATGAAAACCACTAATTCCTATTTTTTTATTTCACAATCTTATCAAAAATAGCCTAAGTATAACATACACCTGCTTTAATAAAGGCATTTCCAAATGGGAGGGTTTGCCCGTAAGCAAGCTGGGCAGACAGGAGTAGGGTTGGTGATCGTAGAAATTTGTAGTAGTAGCACCGAGGAAGATAAACGCTCCCCGTTTAAATCACATACTAATATATGAAGCTGAAGTTTGTTGGTTTGTATACTAAATCGCGATGATCTCAGAAACTATAAGTCCGATTTGAAAAAAATATTTCAGTGTTCGATAGGCTATTTATCGAGAAAGGCTATAGGCAATATATCATCATGCTAAAACCAATAGCATAGGAAGAATGTTTCAAAATCAAGTTTTTTTCCCTTTTGAGAGTTTCCGCGCCGTACGCTGCGTAAAAGGTTAAAGTTTCTATAAAATAATTTATGACTAAGTTTTAAGAGTAAATTTTAAAATTTTCAAAAAAGTCCGCGACAGCATGTGTCTCATAAAGTTGACTTATACGCTGACGAAGTCGCGTCGGACAGCTACTAATTTATAAGGTTCGTACTACACCCACGGCAAAATTGAGTGAGTAGCTAAATTAAGAATATAGTCAGCATCGTCATCATCATTATAATCAACCCATTCCCGGCCCACTACAAGGCACGGCAAGGCAAAGTGCACGGGTCTCCTCTACGACTTAAAAGGGTTTAGGCCGTTTCAGACCACCACACTGGCCCACTACATTGGCCAGTAGACTTCATATCCCCTTGAACAATTCTCAGGCATACAGGTTTTCTCACGACGTTTTCCGTAGCCGTTCAAGTAAGTGACATTTAATTAAAAACGGAGTCCCTACTGAACATATCGAACTCGGTCTCCCCGAAAGGAAAGCCGTACCTTTACCAACTAGGCTATCACCGTTCATATTGATACATTTGAGGAAAATTTACATTATATAACGGATTAAGAAAGCCCATTTACGATTTTATCTTAACATAAATTTTATTATTCTTTGAATATAAGATTTTATTTGAGATCTTCGGCGTTATTAAAAAAATCATAAACTCATTTTTATCAAGTATTCTTTTAATATATTATTAAATTCTTTTTCGTTATCTATAATTCTTATGTAGTCTGGCAGATTGTTAAAAGTTTTTATTGAATTGAGCTTACCCATAATATAAATAGCGTAAAAATCTGATTCAAAAACAAATAGTCGCAGGGGGACTAGTTACTTCAATAAGCCTTTCGTAGAAGAGAGCAATGAAGAAAAGTTATCCACCACGCTGCTACAATTTTCCTTCGCAGATTTCATTTGGCGGCCATGTTTACAGTAACAGAAAAGAAGTTACACAGATAAAAATTGATGGATTTAAGCGCATGCCCAAGTCTTCCACATATTTCTGCATAAAAGGCAGTGTTCAGAAAATTGTATCCCAGCATATATCCATATTCCTCGTGGATGGTGGGAGGATAAGGAAATACTGTCTCCCGTTGAATGAAACGTTCAACAAAGTGCAAATAGCCAATATGATGAAGATATAGCAAGAACGCACGAACATTATAATGACGGCCGATTGGCGCAGTTTGCAGCGACCCTGCTTTCTGAGTCCAAGGCCGTGGGTTCGATTTCCACTACTGGAAAATGTTTGTGTGATGAGCATGAATGTTTTTCAGGGTCTGGGTATTTATATAAATAATATACATAAATAATATATCTAAGTAATATATTTATAATTTTTATTAATACATAACTATAACCTAAAATAAACTATTTAAAAACTAAATAAAATCTAAAACGTCCTCGAAACCACCGCAACGAGGCACAGTTCCTAAGATGCTGGCAGCATTTCCCCTCTGGATGGCCAAACTAATTCGTTGGCCAAGGTAACTGCCCGCTCTAGGATCACCGGTAGACTCGATAACCCTTTTCGATAATTCTTTGAAAAGGGCTCTTGCCTCCGGACCCCACGGTCCCAAAGTCTCTACACCAAAAGGCACAAAAATGAAGCTGCTATCCAGGTTTTCATATTTACGCCTCTTGGCCTGCTCGGCACTGTATATATATATATATATATATCTAAGTATTTATGTATATTATTCATAAAAATAATCATCAGTCATTTTAGTAGCCATAACACAAGCTACGCTTACTTTGGGACTTGATTGCGATGTGTGTGTATTGTCGTAGCATATATTTATATATTTAATTTAATAACTTGGACTTTGATAATATTGAGTTGGACAAACGGATTAGACAAACCAACATTTTTGGACATCGCAGAAAGGACTCCGTCGATACGAAAAATGCGAAAAGGGAAGATGGCGCTAGCTGCACATTTGAATAAATTATACCCCGGGTACTCTGATGAGCAGCTAAGTGCAATATTTCGTATACCTAAAATGCAATTGCAATACTGTTAAGACTTGTCTAAGAAGGGAATCTATATCTAAGTAAGCTTCAGAGATATAAAAGATGTTTTTGTTTATCTCTCATATATCAGGACATACTTCATAATAGCCACTAATTATAATGGAACAAAGAAAAGTATCTATTTATGTTTTTTAGTTCACCTGAATTGTTATAGTTGCATGCCACGCATGGTAACAAAAAATCCTGACTTACTATCAAACTTTGATGTTGAATTACACTATACAGTTTTAAAATAATACTTAGTTACAGGTTAGCTAAAGTACCTATTAAATAAATACATTATTATTCAAATAAATACAAAAAATGTTCTTAAAAGCGGGTATATTAAAATAATTTGTATCAACTTTACACTTCTTCTTCTTTTGCTTTTGCTGAATGATATTTGGTTTGTAATGAATAAAAACAAATACAGCTGTTTTCGTACCTATTTTATTGTTTTATTTCAATAATTTAAACAATAAGACTCATTCTTTATTATGAACCAGGTAACTGTATTAATTCGTAAAAACTTTTGCATAGTATATTTCTAAGAAAAATTGATTTGTTGCCAGTTATGGAATCAGTTAACACATCGTAAGCTACGTGTAATTTATCAAAAGTTGAAATCGAAATCAAAATTTAAATACCAATCCATTCAAATCAATTTCAAGTGAGCTGGCGAGAGGAAAATTTTAAAAATTGAATATTCGAATTTGTAAGGAAATATTTAAGATCAATCCATCACTTGGTTCAAGCAATATACCTACTCAAAGTAAATGAAAAGATTTGAAAACTTGACTGGAATGGAATTCTTACAGTTTTAAGAACTCTTGGGTGTTAAATGTATATTTAGAATCCCTCAGAATTGTATTCAATGAATTTGCCAAAATATTGGACAGTCCACATGTTAAAGGTTTTCTTCGTTTGTAGAGAATACTTAGTTTTCCCCTCCAGTTTTTATCACTACCGTCACTCTGGTGGCCTTCTGTCTCACTGAAAATAGAGCAACAGGCATGAACCCACCACGCACTTCTGATGCGGATTGGCTAATCACGAACAAAAATAACAATGAATCTAGTACGGCTATACTTATCTAAACTTTGAGGAGGTTATAGCCTGGAAATCCCATCCCCGGTACGCGCCTGTTGCTTTTATATGTATTTATATGTTTTTAAGTACTATTTACTTTAACGGTGAAGGAAAACATCGTGAGGCGTCTAAAAACTTCTCAAAGGCGTCTAACGTACACCAATCCTCACTTGACCAGCGTAATCGACTACATCCTAAACTCTTCTCATTCCGAGGGGAAACTCGTGACGATGGTATTGAGCGGTTATGCAGTTCATAACATGTTAAGTAAGCCGAGAGCGATGGATGACGTGCTCTTCAACGCATGGGGGAAAGTTACCTCTTCTGCATGACAACCAAGCTCCAGAATGGTCCTGAGATTCTTTACCGAAAAACCCAATTTACCAAAGAGTTATATCCATCGATAAGAGGTTGATGGGTCTAGGAATCTCCTTGGATAAGGCATGACTTATTTAGGCATTTCCTAGTTCGTCGTAAGTGCAAACGGGCCTAAGTTGCTTACTCGAAGTAGCTTAGTATAGGTACAGTAACATACTTTAAGAACGAGAAAACAAAGAAAAATCCAATCCAAATTCATTAAATATGCATTTAAGATATGTGTTATTACAAGTAAATACAAACCATACACGTGGGTAAAACTAAGGCCTTGAAACACCTTCTACATTTATAATTTAATGATATTGACCTAATAACTTTGCTAGATCTGACCATTAAATAATCCCCAGAGTCTTATGATCTGAATCTGAAGATGTTATGAATTAGAATTCAACGTTGTTATTCATACAATAGTGATACAGCAATAAAACTTTAACTTGAGCTTTGTAATTATAATATCCCAAATAAAACACGATACATATAAAAGACAAAACAATTTATTATTAAAACAAAGCTCAGTCGCGAATTACAAGTCGCCATAAATATTTTATGGGGCTTGTACAACAACTCGTGTGTATGAAACTTCCCCAAAACGTCGCGCCCGTAAACTTTTTATTGCCACTAATGGACATTTCACTAGCGATACGACTGAGTGCTTAACATCATACGGGGATAACTGTACTTTGTGGATGTGTTATGATCTACGCAGTTTATTCCGCGGGAAATATAAGCAAATGTAGTTGTAACTCGAAAATCCGCCGCGTCTAAGTCCGTTTTGAAGTCTTGAAAGACTAACAAACATCATCGATCCATACATCCATACTTCCATACATATTCACCAACATTGTAATTTACAATATCAGTAAGAAGTAGGTAGGTATAGTCGTAAAAATGTACTAGGCCCGTTTTGACATTTGTCATTGCGACGTAGCTAGTTATGGAACCATAAGACTCTGTACTCGATACTCACGATAAATCAATTCAAGTTTGTATCAGTACTTGATTGATATTATTATGTATTGTAAAGTGTTCGTTCGTTCAAAGTATTCCTTTAACTTCACAACCAATACGCGTGACTGGCTGTTGATTATACGTCCACTTTTCAACATGTTGAAACAGAGTTAGTACTATATAACAACAAACACAAAAATCGAGTCAAATCACTATGTTTAAATTAATGTCCAAAATAGAAGAGCCATAGTTAACGTAATAGTAAACAATATATTATATCAAACTTAAACGAGCGCACAGTCAACTTTACAAGATGAGGAACGAAAAACTGCGCAGTGCGCGCGGGGACGCTTCAGTCATGTGCCGCTTGGTCAGATACATTATCTCAGACTCATTATTTAGAACCCATTTTGAGAACCAAGCTCATTCTTTGCAGTAAAGATAACTACACAATATTTAATTTCGATATTCAGTAAAAAAATGTTTACAGCTCTAGTATAAAAAAAAAAAGACATAACGTAACTGTTTTCGGAACGTTTCGCAACAATTATAAATTGCATGCTACTATGAAGTAAGCGCAAAAAGAATACTCGCGATATATTCTTTCATATTATTTAACGTCCCAAAAAAATTTACGTATTTTTTAAAACACTGTATCTAAAAAAATAAAAATCAATAATTTTTATTTTTTTGTTTCTTTTAGTTTCGTTCCAAGTTACATTCTATGGTCTTGCACAAATGTCAAAACGGGCCTATTACATTTTTCCGACTATAGTATTAGTTAGTTAAAAATCTCTTTACCTAATTCTGTAAGTCCATGAAAAAAAGGCAGTCAGAAACCTCAGGTCTCTCATCACAATGAAGCGTGGGTAAACGCGATTACTGTTTCTGATAACAGCATTGTACGGCGTACAGCGTCTCCTCTGCAGAACCTCTGACCCGCGAGAATTATCTTTTGCATTGTAAATTAGGATTCGCGGTAAGTGGGTAGTTCGGTGTTTTGTTGGGATCGAGCGCTTTACCTTTCCAAGGAATTTGCAAACATAAAAAGGTAGGCTTTGATTCTTTTGAGATGTCATTTTGCCTCTCAAAGAACCGTTTTAGAGCAAGCCTCTTATCATAAAATATTTATTATTTTGCTTTGTGTAAATAAGGAATTTACGCTGATGACGCAGTTGTGTTACGATGCTTTTGCTGTGATAATACAATAATACCTCTAAATATAACCTACACAGACAGAAAAGATCAGCTTTAGATACACCAAAGGCGTAATATATGATGAGTGGAGACCAATTTGGGTCCACACACTGTTTTACTTTGTTCTTTTTGTTCATTTAAAAATGTTCTTTTTTCTGGGGCTCCCAAAAAAATATTCTTTTACTAAATCAGGGATATCTTTATCTATACTAATATCAAAAATGTAATAGGTTGGAGTCACGCCTGCATGGCTGTATGGATTTCAGTGTCATTTATCACAAAATAGATTACAGTCTGGAATTGCTACTTTTTATATCGGAAAAATGTACCGATCCTGTGGGATAAATTTGGTTTTCACAGAGCAAGAGATCGACATGCTTCTTTGCATTGTAGTTCTAGCATCAGGAACACTTCAAATCACGGGTACTAAGTCGATTAACATCCGAAATTAATAAATAATCTAATCCAAAATTTTCACATGGCAGATCGAATTTACAAGTGTTATCCTTTCCTACTTATCCACGTTGATGAGTATACTCTACTAAAAACAAACATCATATATTTTGGATTAGATTGATAAGGTTCGGGCGTAAACGATCCACTACGTAAATCGTTCAAAGCTGATCGATTGATGTGTCATCATTTTCAATTAAAAATAGCATAAAATAATGTTGTAAATAATTCTGACGACAAAAAAAACGACACAAAAAACCATATCCTCGCCTTTATTGACGGCCGATTGGCGCAGTGGGCAGCGACCCTGCTTTCTCAGTCTAATGCCGTGGGATAGATTCTTACAAATGGACAATATTTGTGTGATGAACATGAATCATTTCCAGTGTCTGAGTTTTTATCTATATTATTCATAAAAGTATTTATGTATATTATTCATAAAAATTATTCATCAGTTATCTTAGTACCCATAACACGAGTTACGCTTACTTTGGGACTAGATGCGATGTGTGTCGTAGTATATTTATTTATTTATTTTATTATTTGTGAAATACAATGCTACATTAATTTTACCAAGACGTTTTCTATACTAGAAAGCGACCTGACAATTATTGTGAGCTTGCAAATTATACATAAGGGTAGATGAATGTTTAGCGTTTGTTTTATTCCCCTTGGTTATAATTCGAAGTTGATTCCATGCCGTGCCCCGGCCTGTGGCGGTCGAGCCACCATCAAACAATGATTATGGTAATGCCATAGTCATTACGAAGTATTCTACTTGGCGCATTATCGTGATTTTATGGCGCTTTTCGAGGTTATTGCGCGTATTTATGATTTAATGTAGGTATAGCCTTAATAGCCTACGGTACCTTTGGTTGGACTAACTTTGGAATACTCGTTGGTTCCATCCCTTAGGATATCGTGCAAGTTTCTTTGGAGGGTAAAGGACACTATTGGTTATATTTAACATAGCTGTTATTATTTTTTTCATCCATTTTTTGTTGTTTTCTTATAGGACTATTACAATTTGTAATTACTACTTTGTAACACAAGCTACGTTTACTTAGGGGCTAGATGGCGATGTGTGTATTGTCGTATCATGGGAAGAGACCCGTGCTCTGTAGTGTGCCAGTAATTGGTTTATATGATGATGATGTTTATAGGTATCAAAAGAAAATGCTTGACTAATGATACAATATACTCTGACAAATTTTAAATACGAGATTTCACAAGATTCCCGCTACCACAAAATGGGGAATATTTTTTTTCTCTTAACTCAATAAGGGGACTTATTTACTGTGTCAGGGTATTTTTTTAATTTAATTTATTTACTTGCAGGCAAATTCACTCGCATTGTTGCTAGTTTGAAATTGATTCCTAACAATTTTAGTAATATTATAAGTGCGAAAGTTTGTATGGATGGACGGATGTTTGTTTACGCAAAAACTACTGAACCAGTTTGACTGAATTTTAAAATGGAGATAGATTATACCCTGGATTAACGCATAGGCTGCTTTTTATCCCAGGGAAATGTACAGTTCCCGCAGGATTTATGAAAAACCAAAAAATCACGCTAATATATTACATCTTTGTTTACTAATTAGCTACACAAATCATGTTTGATTGTATGCTTTAATTATTTATAGCCGGTTTACCGACAAAAGTTTAAAGCAGGTTTTAAAACTATTCGAGCATACTTTCTACCAAAATCCATATGAACAACATTGTGATGGATCCGTTCACGACAGCTTAACCGCTACAATATCCATTATAGCTGTAGGTTTAACATTATGATAATTATTATTTCGACGGAACACGCCACCACGATACACGATATGACAAATTAATTTGAAGTCAGGAAAAATAAAACAACAATTCCGACTTTGGCTCATAATTGTGTTATCAATTTTATCTTTTCCTTTGATAAAGAGAATAGCTGTAATATTTCGGAACATAAAATAAAAAAAAAGGTTTTATTATTATGTTATCGTCATAGTTATATTAATCGATCGCAAATTCCACGGTATTTTTTTCCACAACACCTTTATACAAGCAACGGATAACGGAATCTTAAACTGCAACTAAACCTACCCGATTTAAGGATATCTTTAGTTCAGTGGTGAGCGCTGTGGTCTTATAAGTGAGAGTGAGAGTCCCAGGTTCGAACACGAGCAGGGCCAATTTTAGAATGATATATAATTTCGTTGCTAGTTACCGCCCTACCGAAACAGAAGTGCCGCCCAGTGATTTAGCGTTCCGCTGCGATGTGTCGTGGAAACCAATTGGGGGTGCCACACGCCCAATTGGTTTCCACGCCACATCGTTATAACCCGCTTCCATGTTAGACTGCATCATCACTTTTCATCTGGTGGGATTGCAGTCAAGGTTAACTTGTAGTGAAAAATACTGCATTGCACTCAAATGTCTCAATGTTTGTGAATCAGCATATTAACGCACGTTTCCGAGCGCTGACATTCTGACGAAACCAATATAAAATAATAGGTCTTTAGTTTAGTTATTATAAATATATAATATTAAAAAAATAAAATAGTAATCACAGCCAACAAACTGGCAAAGAAATGATATATTTCTTTGCCAGTTTGTTGGCATGAAGGATAAGTAGACGAATGAGCTTAAGGTCATATAAAAGCCGTGGCACATCGAGAATACACTAAATATCACTTTTAGTGATAAGGCCGCCTTTGCACCCTAGCACTAAGTACTATTACTGTTTACTTTGCGATATTCCTTCTGTGTTTTGTTGCAATAAAGTTTTTCCTATTCTTTTTTCGCCTCCCCTTATTAATAGTTAGAACCCTGAAACTACTTTTTGATTTAGAATTTATTAAATTGTTATTACATTTTATTTATGCTGTACTATTTTTATAGTAAAGATCGTAACCGTGAAAATTACAATTACAATACAAGATAATACTAATAGTCTTAATTTTCCATCGAGACCGAATTAGGAATAAGGACCAAAACTTAATAGCCGATCCAGATACTAATTTGTATTGAAATATTTGCGCTTACACAACCAAGGTACTACATCCTCACTCATAATTGGAAACTATACCACTATATGTTTACTAAACTATTGCATTGAATGCATTTGAACCACTCCAGTAACCTATAGAGAAACTCCGTTCTGCATCTTCAAAGTTTGACATACATTTACAACAAATGAATAGTTTGCATATATTATTATTTATTTAGCAAACGCAACGCATTTTGGCTTTATTCCACTACACGTCAGCTGGTAAGTTATGATGCAGATGATAACGGGCTAATCTGTTAGAGGTATAGTATTAAAAACCCATACTTACAATCGGTTTCCACGCGACATCTTACCGGAAAGCTATCGCTTAGCGGCATGTCTTTGTCAGTAGCGTTTTAACCAGTGGCGTGCACTTCATATATGCATAAAAGCGCTGCATTCCCTAAAATTCTCATAAAATTGGCAACAGAGGCGGATTTTAACATTTTATGCCCTGGTCCAAGATCCTGTGCACGCCACTGGCTGTAACTAGCCACAAACCGGACAAGCAGAAATTAAGAAATCGTAAATTCCCAAATTGCCCCTGCTGGGAATCGAACCCTGGACCTTCCCACTTGAAACCACAGTACTCTCGACCGTGCCAGGAAGCTCGTTATACTCGACTGAATCAGAACTCTAAGGGATTTTACATAAAGAGTGCTTTGTGTAGCGCTGCTAATGTTGCCAAATGCCGTTCCATTCCAGAGACACAAGATCTGGAGACAAAACAGTGGTGTACAGCTTGGGGAAGATAGCCTCCCTGTAACACACCGCGCTGCAGTCGGGTTTACCGTCGCAGAAGTTAACCGTTGAGGACCAACACAATAGCATGCATTGATCACCTTAATAATTACAATTACTGTTGGATAGAAGCAGTCGTTACTTTGCGGAAATCCATGATATATTATGAAAATTAAGCTTAATTACTCTGTTCTTAACGATTATTCATTGTAAAGTCAACATCTGCTGAGGATGCTCCGGTTTCAGAGCGAAACGTGCGTAGAGGGTACATTGGCGAAGATCTGTGTGGTGTGGAGTATTGGATTGAAGATATTATAATTTATACCGCACAGCTTCTCCTGCTTTTCGTGGAGTATAGCAAATTAATATATCCAATTACTACAATAAGATAATTATCAAATATTCCGTCAAATTGTAGAACACTTTAGGTTTAGGTTTAAAGACATTTATTCCCATAAAAAGACCTAAGTCACTTACATAGGAAACTTAGTTTTCTATAATAAATTCATACACTTCGCCATTAGACTAAACTTAATTCAATTTTACTATTATCTACTCATTCAATGTATTCGTCTTTAAATTTATTGGTATTACTTAATATATAAGAAGCTAATTTAGTTTTGAATACATTGAATGAGTTTACATTTTTTATAAGTATAGGTATTTTATTATAAAATTTGGCGCCTTCAAAGGTAAGGGATTTTTTTACCATAATTTGTTCTTGTTCTAGGTAAGGTAAGGAAACTGGCTCGACGAGTTTTATTTTTCTTTTTTGTGAAAGTGATATTAGTGTGGATTGTTTTGTTTATTGATTTTCTAATAAAGATGCACGTGCTATTATATATAATTGATGAATGTTCATTCTTTTAGTATCACTATAGATTATTTTGGTGGAAGTTCGAAAAGGATATTGGAAAAGAGTTTTTAATATTTTATTTTGAGCAGTTTGCAGATGAGCTAATCTTGTTTTGGTGGCACTTCCCCAGACTTCAATCAGGTAAATTAAATGTGGTTTAATGAGGGTATTATACACAGTATAACGTAGCTCCCGGGGAATACATCGTGATAGATTTTTGATGGTGCCAGTCATTGGTGCTAATTTGCTCCTTAGGTGTTCAATATGTGTATTCCAGTTTAAACTGCTATCTAATCTTAGGCCTAGGTATTTTTCATTGTGTTTCTGCTGTAACGGAATGTTGTCAATAGTAAGAGGTTGATATGATTGAATTAATTTATTTTTAGCTTTATTGACGCGATCTTATAATATAACGTAGTAATATGTTTAGATGCTAAAACTATTTCGACTTAGAAGTACGAGAGGTAGTGTATAAATAAGGTCTCATGATGGACCTGCAAATGGTTACTTTAATAGCATTTACAGGTCCCTCACAAAAATATCTCTAAGTCTATTTTGAGGACCCTTTTTAAAGACTTACTGTCTAGCTGTACTTAAGGCCACAAATGCACATACATTTGAGTTCCTAAACTCATCAGGAAGGTCATTAAACACACTGGGAACAATAAACTTTGGTGTCCAACCACTAAAATAATTCTGTTTTCGTGGTAGGAGATGACTAATCAACTCAGCTACTTTCTACAGCCAAAATTTCCACCGTATCAATAGATCTATGTCTTAACATGCTTACCATTTGGTACTGTAATTATAAGGTTCTGAATCATTAAGTAGCAATAGAGAATAACTTCTTCGAACAGTGCGTGTTGCCAGTGATGACTTACGGATCTGAAATATGGTCGCCAACTATGGTCCTCATAAGAAGGCTCAGAGTCACTCAGCGGGCGATGGAGAGAGCTATGCTCGGATCTCATCGTAATCAAATCAGAAATGAGGAGATCCGTATCAGAACTAGAGTTACCGACATAGCTCAGCGAGTCGCAAAGCTAAAGTGGCAATGGGCGGAGCGCATAGCTCGGAGACCCGATGGATGTTGGGGTCTTAAGGTGCTGGAATGGCGACCCCGCACCGGTTAACGCAGCGTAGGTTGGCCCCCAACGAGGTGGACAGATGACATCAGGCGAGTAGCTGGGAGACGCTGGAGACAAGCGGCCCAGGACCGTGTATTGTGGAACTCCTTACGAAAGATCTATGTCCAGCAGTGGACGTCGATTGGTTGAGGTGATGATGATGATGATGAGCGAATAACAGTCTAGTGCTGGACTAGAGGCCTTTCCCAACGAGGGCGACAAAGAGTATATAACGGAGAGGGGGCAGCAGCGTCCTCTGTGCTACTAATACCGTCTAGCAAATATGGGCAAACGAGGGTTTGCCCATAACAACCACGCTGGCCAGATATGTTTGTGTTCCTAGCTAGACGGTAGTAGTAGCACAGAGGACGCTGCTGCCCCCTCTACGTTATATTCTCTTAGTCGCCTCGTACAACACCCGCGGAAAGAGGTCTTTTGAAATTCGAATATACATGGTAGTAAATACAGTTAGGAAGTGCAAATAATATAATACTACGCCCACCCAGAACTAACTACGGTAAAAAAAATATAACATTTGAAAGTGCGCAATTATACAATAAACTTCCTTAAAGTATAAAAGAAAGTAAAAGTTTCTACAATTAAAAAAAAACTATATTTTAGAAAAATAAAAACGATGTCTCCTATCTACAAACTAAGGCACATCTTGTCACTTCACGTCTATGTAATATTCATTTCATGACGTATATATGCCTAGCGATACTGGGATTTTGTTACAATCTTAATATATATAAATCTCCTGTCACGATGTTTGTCCGCGATGGACTCCTAAACTACTTAACCGATTTTAAATTAAATTGGCACACCGTGAGCAGTCTGCTCAAACTTAAGAGATAGGATAGCTTAGATCTTTAATTATAGTCGCAATTTTATTTTATTGCAAATTATTTATATATATATATATATACTACAATACTCACTTAACGCTAAGCGATACTGAATACTTTAAAAACAAAATCAAACGCAGACGAAGTCGCGGGCAACAGCTAGTAGTACTATATTTTTCCCTCATATTTTTGTATCCTTTTAGTGGATAGCATATGAATTAATTATTTTGGAATATTGAATTAAGTCTTTTCTTTTGTGTAGCACGCTCTGACTTGCAATGTCAGAAAACCTTAACATGTAATAGCTTTAAGTTTTCATGTAAGTGAATATTGTTCTTATGAAAACAATAAATTTCCAAAACCGCAACGTAGATAGACAAAAGACAACGTTGATTCTATATTTAAGTTCCTTTTACCTACACTTGAAGATAATATAAACAGTACCGGGTCGTGTCGGCGCCATTTTCATTAAAACTTACGGAATACTCTTCCAGATTAGATGGAACAAGTTATGGACGCTTGGTTTTGATTAAATAATATAATACTAATATTATAAATGCGAAATTATTTTTGTTTGCCTTAGTTTTAAACAGCAAGAGAGTAAATAATAACCGTGATTATTGCCATAGAGATACCTAGAGACCCGAAGAGTGATACCGGCTAATTTCTAAAATTATTAAGTATGCTCACTTTTATAATTTCTAAATTAGCTTCAGTTTAGTGGTAGGCCTGCAGCTAGAGTAATCATCTAAGGCGAACCCTTAATCCAGCAAAATAGCGTTTCGTTATCAAATTAGGCCTTTGAACTGCCGCATCTAACCCAGATTAAAGTGTTTATGTAACGATGCATGTTAGAATCTAAGAAGAAAGCGGTTTGCTATTCAAAGTCATAGTCAAACTCAAATATTTCTTTATTTAAATATGCACTCGATTCGGCACCAGAAAAGGAGACCGTAGCCTGTAGATGAGGTATAGCCATCATCACTACTCGTTATATATATATACCAACGTAAGAATCGTCTGACAAGATTTAACTGCAAAAACTGCGACTTAAGATTTGGAATAAAATTAAAAAAGTTATATCCAATACAGAACAATGACATAAGAATTATAAATTCTCAAATCCACCTCAAACCGGATAAAGTCTTTGACTTAAGCTTCATAAAAATGAGTGAAAGTGCAAAAGTTTTAAAAATTTATCAATTTAACTTTGCCGCGATAGCGTCGCGGAGTGAGCTGGACCCTTTGACTGCGCGCTCGCCTTGATTTCATATCTGGAACTTCGCTAATGAATCTTTTTGCAGGTGAAAAGGAGGAGCTGCGTGCCGAAAATAATTAAATTTTACACTTGGAAACCGATTAAATTCAAATTCTAAATTAATTTATTTCAAGTAGGCCTAGTTTATAAGCACTTTTGAAACGTCAAGTCAGTCTGTTTGTACAGACACTGCCACCGGTTCTGAAGGTAGATTAGGTGTAGGTATGGCTCATAATTACCCTAACAGTTTATCCCGCTACGTAAGATTGTAGGCAAACTGTAATAGTGAAATAAGAAGAATAAGAAATAAGAACACCCTAGCCTGGTTGTAGGTACGTGAACCACACTAATATTTTGAATTTAGATTCCAATATTATGACACGTATCATTTACCATTTTTTTATAAGAAATAGGCTAGTGTTTGATGATAATCATGCCTGTTCATGTTAGAAGCGATGGTCTAAGGTTGACCTGCCTAGAAAATGCTTATTCACCTTTGCCTTGAAGGTTTTAAAGTTACACGTGCCAGGAACACAGTTGCCGGTACGTATCAGAAGCGTGAATAAAAAACCAATAAACAACTCATAAGAATGCCACCGCTCATGGCGTCTCGGTGTTCCCCGGTAAACTGAAGACGAAGGAACTAGATTTCATATTTACCTACCTACCTTACCTCGTAGGTTTAATGGTAAGTACAAAAACCATGCGGTCCTGGACTCGACTCGACGAAGAGTTATTAATAAATATAAGAATATCAATACTTACCTCTAATTAAAGAGTTATAATTAGAGGTAAGTATTGTGTTATTCTATTTAAAAAATCTCTGTACCACACTAGAATTTGGAAATTGGCTTTACCTCCTGGCCGTCCACCTGCTTATTATAACTCATATCATGTGATGATAATCTTTAAAAATAAAAAGTATATCAACCCGTGTTGAACCATTTTTGTTGGTCTACACCTTATGAGAGAGAAGGCCTCTACACAATAGTGAGATATGAACTTGAGGATAATTATATAAGTAGATATATCGTGGATATGGACAAACATTACTTTTTATTTAGGAAAAGCATCCAGCCGTTGTCATTTATGTACGGTTTTACAGTTAAGGCAATCTTGGTGAAATTGTGCAGAAAAAACTTGCATACTAGAATATAGTATACATTTTCCAAACGAGAGCGGTATGTGCTCTTAAAGACATAATTTAGAATACTTAGAATGTCCCGAACGTAAATCAAAAAATCTCATTCAAAAAATGAAGTACACAATAAAGTCTATTAGAGACAACAATTCCATTAATACAATGTACAACTTGACGATGAGGTCATAAATATTTTATTGCTCGCGTACAACAACCCGCGAGTATGGAACTGTATGAAACTCCGCAAAACGTCGTCGTAAAGTTTTTATTGCTATTAATGGCCGTTTCACTAGGGTGCTACAGAGTTCTTCCGCCATAAATTACCCTTTATTTTACAGATAATTCATAGGTTGACCCTCTTAATACTGAAAAAGTGGGTAATAAAAATTAGGGGAAAGAAAAAACTAGAGATTGCTCGGTAGATTGAGATGAGGTATTACGAGTATTTAAGGTAATCCATGACAGGATTTATTCCTTGACATGTGTTTATTAATTTTATTTCATGCATAAACAGAAGTAAAACTTAATAAAATCTAAAACGTCAACGAAACCACCGCAGCGAGGCATAGTAGATAAAATGCTGGCAGAATTACCACTTCGGATGGCCAAACTAATTATTTGGCCAAAATACTACCCGCTCTAGGATCACCGGTAGACTGGTTAAACCTTTTTGACAGTTCGAGCCCCCGGTTTCCACGGTCCCAAAGTCTCAACTCCAAAAGGCACAGAAATGAGAGTTTAGCGGTACTTTTGCCGTTAGTATCCTTAAACTGCTAACTGTTAGCAAAAAATGTTTTATTTTGTCAACATGATTAAATTTAGTAAGCCGGTTTTCAAGCCGCATCATTTAAAACACTTGGCAATACGTCCAGCACCCTCAATCCGTCCAGCATCTTACAAGTAAATGGCTATAACCGAAAATGTAAGCTTTAAATCAGATAAAAACATTGAAACTTGTATCAGTCAGTGAAAGCGTAATAATAAATTAAAAAATCGCATAATAATGTGAGCCTCTCATATTTAAATATAATGTTCAATAAAATCTTAAGTTATTATTAAATTTTTACAAACTTCTTAGCTACTAATGATTACTGAGTACCTTTCTTTTTATTATTATTATAAATACCGTAATAACATATCGTCACATTTTTATTTATCTTGTCTTAAAGTATAGTGAGTAAATACTAAGTTTGCTTTTGGAGAATCCTCAAGAGACAGCTTATAGACAGTATTGATAATTGTTTAGGAACGTACCACGAATACCAATAATGCGCGTTTAAACTGAGAGCCACCTCCTCAGGTTGGCTTAGCTAGTGTTGTGACCCAATTATCATTTTGTTTCTTAAATATATACCGCGTGGAGTACGCTTGGCAAATAAATTCGGCGTATTTACTCTAAATTTGAACGTGAGTTCGTAATATATATTGTGTTGTTTGCATAACTGCTGAGAAAAACGCCCGGTAGGAGATTCCAGATACTTGCGTTACCTCGTAGCCCGATAGTGAAGGGAACTATTCACACTGAAATAACCGACGTGGAGTTAACAAGCGGAAGTAGTAGTGGCAGGCTGTGTCGGTCTCAGTTCGAAGGCCGATGGGGCAGACGTGCAGTTCTGCTGTAGACCAGTGTCAAACTTCGGCCCAATGGACCGACGATCTTGAAAAAGTGGCGGGAAGTGGCTGGATAAGAAAAGTGGAGGTTTGTGTGTGGTGGTGCGCTCGCGAAAAAGCGTCTGTTTAGCAGTTGGCACAGACAAGCAATTGATTTTAAATGCACGAGGAATGCACTTAGTGGTGTGCCCTAAATAGTTGAAAGCAGTTGACTGGCTTGATGAATTATTCACATTAAATTCAAAGTCAATTTTTTTTTATTCATGTAGGCCTATCATAGGCACTTATGAAGCGTTCATACATAAATGTTTAGATAATAGTAAGGTGATGGTGATAACTTCGTTTGCCAACTTAAACCTTAAGCTACGAGGGTTCCAAACGCGCCCAGGTCTAAGTAAACTAATAGCAGTTTACACCCAAGCTTTTTTATCGTTTAATTGGTAATCATTTATTAAATCTCAACAATTATTCATTGAAACGTGCGTAGAGAGTACATTGCCGAAGATCTATTTGGTGAGGAGAAATTATGAATTACACTATACAGATTATCCTGTTTTCGCCAAGTATAGCGAATTATGCTTAATTTTCATAATATCCAACGTTTTATTGAGATAACTATTATAATACTAGCAACACTATAAGTTTGGATGTACGAAGAATACCAATAATGCACGCCAATTGAATGTCAACCTGAACAATACGCTAGTGGTATGACCTAATTAGATTAAAGTGCTGAGACGAGTATTCGATGCGGTTCAAGATCATCAAATCAAATCAAAACTTTATTTATACATGATATGGACAAACATAGTGACACTGGAATTATATGTCTATTACATATAATTCCGAAATCCGAAATTACTCAATGTACAAACCTACGTCAAAGTTTAGCCTATATACTATTCCAAATTACAATCTATCTCTGTTACGAAGTACGTTTCCTTTTCCATAGCATAGGTGAAATGTTTATCAAATTTCAAAGCTGTCTGCCCGCGTTTTAGCTCGTAAACAATGTTCAATTTTCCCTCGGGAACTACTTAAGGGATCGGGATAAAAGGAAGCCTCTATTCTTTTTCATGTCAAAGACTATATGCATGCCAAATTTCATCTAAATCCGTTCTGCCGTTTTTGCGTGATTGAGTAAACATTCAAACATCCACAGTTTCAGATTTATAATATTAGCAGGATTAGTAAGAATTCCTTCAATGTTAATAGGTACATCGGTTAAAGTTTTAGGCAGGTAGGTACACGTGAAACGTGTTTGAGAGTGCTGGAAGACCGGCAGGTCATCGTGGGATGTATTTCGGTTTCTGGCCAAGAATACTGCACCTGGTCCCGATGGAATTCACGGCCTCGCCTGGGTGCTAGCCCTGGGGCCTCTGGAACGCCGCGTAAGAACACAGTCGTTTGGTTTTCGCCAGGGCAGGTCTTGGCGGTGTCTCTTTACATTGCCAGCGCTTTTACACCTCGACCTAGAGCTGCATTAGGGAAGCGCTTAGTTACCACACAATGCCGGTATATCGGAGGCGAATTGTGGCGGCATACCTCTCCGGGAGAGCTGTGTGTTACCCAACTGGCGGTAACCAGAGGGAAATGTCGTGCGGTGTTCCTCAGGGGTCAGTTCTCGGTCCGCTACTTTGGAACATCGGTTACGAATGGGTGCTACGGGGCTCTAACCTGCGGGGTGTCGACGTAACTTGTTACGCAGACGACACTCTTGTTACAGCCCGTGGTAGCACTTTTAGGGAAGCATGCGTGCTGGCGACTGCAGGAGTGGCTGAAGTCGTGGCGCGGATAAGACGGTTAGGGTTGGAGGTCTCCCTTAACAAATCAGAAGCTTTGTGCTTTCACGGGCCGAAGATGGCACCCTCAGCTGGGTCAGGGCTCGCGGTGGGAGGAGTTTCCATCGCTGTCGAATCGACGATGAAGTACCTGGGGCTCGTCCTCGACAGTCTATGGAAATTCGAGGAGCACTTTCGGAGTCTGGGTCCTAAACTCATCGGGGCCGCAGGAGCACTGAGCCAGCTTCTCCCAAACTTGGGTGGAACAAATGTCGGTTGTTGCCGCCTGTACACAGGAGTTGTGCGGTCGATGGCCCTATATGGGGCGGCCATATGGGCAGCTCATTATAGTCCTTTGTGCCTGAATATAACAGTTTAAGTGGATGTTTTTTTTATTATTTCTTTTCTTAAACAACGTGTAACCTAATTACAAAATAATGTTGAAGGATGCCTAAGTATACTTCATAAGGAATCACAATGTAAATATTTATTTTTCCATACAAACGAATCGAAAACATTCCAAGTGTTTACTTACTTTTTATTTCGCTACACGTTGCGTACCTAACAAAGTGACAGGATCACATGATTTTAATTTTGCATGTGATGTTAGGGCCGTATCTGATTTCTTTCAGTAAAAACTATGGAATTGGTTTACTCAAAAACTATTAGGTTTTCGGTTTCACAGATAAGTCTCAGAGACAGTAATACAGACATAATGTAGCTACCTCTAAAGCCTGTGAAGTATTATTTCGGTTTTTATTTACAAGTTGTATAATATGTGCTTATATGAATTTTTAACAGTTACAATTTTTGCGAAACAACATTCCTGCTTCTTTGATTTTGCGTTTCCTTTTGATTGGCTGTTCTTTTTAAACACATTAGTTAGTGGATATTTGCTCACCGAAACTTCCTCGAAAGAGCTTCTCAGTTTCCTTCTCACTCGTGTCACTAGGGTAAAGAGAGCTAAGCTAAGCTCAGAGTATCTCTGCATGATCAAAAGAAATAGAATGTGTACAGAAATAAAATGCTTGCTTTCACAGAATGAAAATAGTCACCAATGTATATTAGAACCGATATGAAACACAGCTATCGCAATCGGTGAAAATCGAAACGCTTAAATCCACTAGCTTCATTCCAGGAGCTTTCCTATTAAAACTTGACCGGGCGTGCAGCTCCCGTCCACTTTTTGTCCACTTATTCCCGAAGTCCATTTAGCACCAATATCTCCGGGTTTCCGTAACGAAAGAACTAAATCCATTAATTCCCGCGCTCTGAAAGCTTTCGCAAAATAATAAAAGACTGCCGGCACATAAATCAAGTGGCCCATACATCTTACAACTAATGGGTTCATAATCTCTCGCCAGACAAGTCTTTATTTTTCAAAACTCACATTCACATACAAGTTGTACTTTTACGATGACAATAATTAATGGACAGCGCTGTGGTTTGTAGTAATAAAAGGATTGTTCAACTTCCAAAGGAGGTTATTTTTAATATTTTTTCAGAAAAAGTTAGGCATTGACTGCAATATCGTCGTAGGGTAAAATAACAATAATAATAGTCATAAATCAATTTTTTATAAACGCGATTTGATTGCTTATTACATCAGTATTCGAGCCCTGACTTCCAAACTAAGAGACACGTATCTTGGAAGACATTTCTTATAATTGGAACAGATTGACAACAAACGACAGTTTTTCTAGGAATAACGTTAGATTCTAAACTTCAATGGGGCCCTCATGTAAATAATTTATCGAACAGGCTTAGTTCTGCTGCCTACGCGGTAAAGAAGATACGCCATATAACCGACGTAGAAACTGCTAGACTGGTATATTTTAGTTACTTTCACAGCATTACGTCATATGGAATTTTACTTTGGGGTAATGCTGTTGATATTAGCACTATTTTCGTGATGCAGAAGTTCGTTCGATCTACAAAATGGGTCCGAGAGAGTCATTGAGAGATAAATTTAAAGATTGTAAAATAATGACAGTGTATAGTCAGTATCTATTTGAAAATTTAATGTACGTTCATAAAAACATTTCTAAATTTAAGAAAAAATGTGACTGCAATAATTTAAACATTAGAAGTAAGAATAAACTTACAGTGCAATATACTAGGTTACTTAAAATTCATAATTCGTTTAAAGGAAATTGCATACAATTCTACAATAAACTACCAATTGACATCTTGGAGAAGTCTCTTAAAAAGTTCAAAGTTTGTATTAAACGTAAGCTTATAGAAAAGTCCTATTATAGTATAAAGGACTACGTAATCGATAAAAAAGCATGGGTGTAAATTATAGCTCTAACCAGGTTGCTCTTGTAATAATTTAAAATGACATTGTGAGATGGTGATAACAAAAAAAAAAACACCCGGCTAAGTTTGTTGTGGGCTTCTTCTTAGGCCAGGACGCGTTTGGAACCCTCGTAGCTTTAGTTTTAAGTTTACGATTGTGGTTATCGCCATCATCTCACTACCGTGTGGTTCTTTAGTACGCATCAAAAGTGCCACCTGTGGGCCTACTTGAATAAAGATATTTTTGACTTTGACTTTGACTTTATACCCATAAAATATATATTTCATTTCTTAAATATATACATATTATATATAAAAAACAATATTTGTAACTAAAGACTAAATAAATAAGTAACTACAATAATATTTATAATATATAAAAATTATATTTACTTAAAAATAATATAATAGATCAAATATGAAACAAAATAAATAAATTAAATAATTATCCTCAAATAAAAATATTAAAAAATGAAAAAAAGAGAAGAAGAGAGCAGTGAACTATCCCGGGTCATCATTTGATAGAGACCTGATCTTTCACAAGGTTTTAAAGCTTTCGATAGATTTTGCCTCTATAATAGCCAAAGGCAAGGCATGCCAAAGCTTAACAGCCTGAATAGTGAAAGACTTGTAGTAGAAAGAAGAATAATGAGAAGGCACCTTTAGGATCAGTTTCCTTGCAGTGCGGATAACTTTACCTGGGCGACCTACAAACTCAAATTTCTCCTTTAAGTAAAGCGGAGTGAAAGAATGAAGTTATGTGAAAGAGATGTAACACTCCGGCTACGACCCTTCCCCCGCGCAACTCGCGCACTCCCGCGCAGAGGGGAGTACGAGTGTGCATAAGTAATCGCGATTCACGGCTGAGGTGGACGCGTTAATTATAATCTTCCTACCAAATACATACAAATTGAACTTGATAATAATTAGTTCGTGTGAAGTCTTGTGCCCTTAGTATAGTGCTAAATAACCCCGGATTGGGTAAGTGTTGTAAGATCTAAGATTAAGTTAAGTTAATATCTAGAATTTTCCATGCTACAAACGAACATAACAATATAATGCTTACCTTCACTTGCCTACTGTTCGCCTTAGTCTTTTGTTATTTGTCAACATTATAATATTAAACTCTTGTTTAATAAGTAATTCAGTTAATAGTAATTAGTTATAGTTATTGAGTCATTATACGTAACCATAAGGGTGTACTGTGTTCTTCGCTAAATTGCTAATTGAAATTACGCTGCCTTATGCTAAAGTAACCCTTCTGATTACCACAGCCTAGTATAATAAAATGTAAGCACTGATTATCTAAAATATATAATAATTAATAAATGCCTAATTGAGTAGTTCGGTATTTGTTAATAGAACAACATTCCTACAACTGTGTAATTTATAATCAATGTACCTACATATCAATCATTGTATTAACCTAAAACGAATTGTTCTATATTCCTGTTGATTTTGCCTGGACTGCCTCATCTAGATCTTTGCTTGACACTTGCTATGCTTGAGATTGTCACATCAATAGTCAGTAGCGATGTTGCAGTCGAGTTGCAAAAACAGACAATTAGTGAAATGTCTGGTTTTGTGGATTTCAGGGTTTTTCCCACCTACTGCTGCGGAATAATACTTCGGCTGTCTTGTTGGTCCTCTACGTTCCATCTACTCTCCGCAACAGTGCAAGTTAAGTGGTGTTAAGTGCCGGATACGGGAATCCTATGAGTGTGCGAGAACCCACCTAAATTCTTATATATTAAGTAAATGGTAGAAATCCTGTTGTGCCAATAAATAATCTGTAATACTATCTAGCTTACGTTGTTTCATTAAATAAACCAAAGTGTAACAGAGATAAGATATTTCATGTCAAACTAATACACATTAATTCTACTATTGCATCGTCTAATCATGAATCCTACCCTATCCTATCCTTACCTATCCTATCCTATCCTATCCTACTTATATTATAAATGTGAATGTAAGTTTGTTTGTTACGCTTTCACGCAAAAATTACTTAACCGATCCTCATGAAACTTTGTACACAAATTCTTGGAAGTGTTAGAAGAGATATAGAATACTTTTTATCCCGACATTAAGCTCGGTTTCTTTGGAAGAGGGGATGAGTGTTTGACGATTTTACACCATAACTCCGACAAATTATAACCGATTTAAATAATTATTTTTGTACTATAGAGGTTGTTGGAGTTAGGGTTTAATGCCACATCAAATAACAAAATCAAACGCAGACGAAGTCGCGGGCAACAGCTAGTAATCTATAAAAGTTGCAGGACTTAAGATCCCTCCCAAGCGGAGGGTTTTCCTATAATCACCACGCTGGGTAGACGACTTGACGATCGCAGTGCATGGTAGGAGACTTCGCCTCGTATGACACCCGAGGTGCTGACAACTATATCTGCCGTACTAGTCTCTGAAGTAAACTAAATTTGACGGAAATCAAACAAGTTTTTTTAAACCTGTCAATTTGGTTTACTAAGATTTGTGTACAACAGAAATAACATCAATACAAATCTTTTTAGCTAACATAGTTTTCTATAATTATAATATAAAAATAATCCTAGTGTTGTTGGCCCAGTGCGGATTGGTGGACTTCACACGCCTTTGAGAGGTCTCTATAATGTTATAGAGACCTCTCGGGTTACTTCACGATGTTTTCCTTCACCGTTAAAGCTAGTGATATTTTAATTACTTAAAACGCACATAGCTTAGAAAAGTTAGAGGGGCGTGCTGGAATTCGAACTCGGCCCCGAAAGTGAAGCTGATGGCTCCTACTGGGCTATCTTAACCACATAACGGGTTATTTAATTTTAAGTCTCAGAACATTAACTCCACATCTAAATATATCCAAACAAAAATCACCTTTTCCGATAAACGAACAAAATAACACAATTTTCCATAAATATTAAATTTAGAATGTGGTCGATTTTGTCAAAAGCTTCATTAAATAATCAGAAAGGTACGAAGGTCAGCTTAAACCAATTACTAGAATTTCCATTTACACCTCAAAGTTGCATAATTAATTTGCTGAAAGTTCTATCGGCATTTAGCTATACTTGTATTTATAGTCGGTGTAAATAAGCTATTTACAATGTTTACCGTTGGCTCGGCGTTGCTTTGAGTGATAAGTTCCAATTAATATGCATGAGTCTCTAATTTAGCATCGACAGATATACCAACTTGTAACACCATCCAATCTAGTTAGCGTTTGACTTCTATTATCGAAATATTTTAGTTTTCAAATTGTCAAATCTTAATAGCATGAAAATTATTTTATAATTTTACGGCATCCTGAGTCACGAGAACCGTAAGAGTTAAAAAAACACCATCATCTACGTCCCAATTTATGTCCCCTTACTGGCCACAGGACGGGAAAAAAGGGTGTAGGGCGCTTCCACGTTACTCTATGTGGCAACAAGCCCAAAACGATAGCTTAAGGTGCTCTCCGATGCATGGGAGTGGAAAATGCTAGTTTTATTCTAATTAGGCTGGCATTAAGTACTTCTTTATCAAAAATACCCAATGGGAACTAAATAGAATCACACTTAAAATCTAGAAAAATAGACTAGTTGCACATTTTGATTATAATGCCATATTATGTAGATAAGTTAAACACGTATCGGGCTATAGACCAAATATTACGGAAGCATAATGATATATATGGTGAATGATGATGAATGAATAACAACCAACAAATTTAAAGCGGGTAAAATACTAAGCTAAACTAGTCTTCTAATAAATTGTAAGAATGCAGTAAACCATTAAAGCGTACGTTGCTGATTTCTGAAGACGCAGAAAGCGTTTATCAGCTTAAGAGTTAATTACAAATTAGTTGGCACGTGTGGCTAGTTGACGTTTTGGCACCTGCAACCCTGGTTAATATGTTGGCACGTCTGTACACGTTGAACGAATCGACTGGGGCGTTTGACCCTTCACATTACGCACCGACACGTCTCGCTCTAAGTAGCCACTGTGCATCTTATGTGCGTATTAATATTAATATCTGATATGCGTTTTCTGATAACAATGTGACTGATTGACACTGAACTTCGCTCTGTTTAATTTTTCATGTCGGTATACTTACAACCTGTACTATACAGAAACTTGACACGTGGAAATCAGAATCGTATAGCTGGAAACTGAAAATGTATAGTTCTATTTTTCAGACGATTATTTACTTAGTTTTACATATTTATATAAAACAAGCCGTGCCCTGCAGCTTTGCCTGCGCAAATTCGACGCAGAGTACTGCAACATAGTCAATAAATCTGTCACCTGAAGATTTTTTTAAATCATACTGTTAGTGCTAAATATCCAAACCTATGATATTATATATAGATACAAGAGAAAGAGATGAAACTTCTTTCAACATAATTAAACAAATGACTAAGGTATGGGCGAATAATATTTCTGCTCTTGCTTTAGGAGCTTTAAAGCTTCAGTAAACATTGCTAATGACCGATGACCGTCACAGAGACGAGATAGTCATCTGTCTGTCACCCAGAGATCATCTATGATCGGCAATGTCTGTGTTTCGGGCGAGACTGGGTCCCCTACTTGTTTATTCAAAATACTTTGAATTCCCTTTAACATATTACTGCAAAAATAATGTGTGGCCTATTAGCAAAACCACATATGAGTCAATAGTGCTGGGTGAGCAACGATGATCAAAAGCAGTAAATGGATTTGGCCAGATTTTGGAAGTTTGATAGATAATTTGGTATCAGTAATAATAAGTCTCAGCGCATATCACTAACAAAGAATAGTAATCGTTAAAGGGGAAATAGAAATTGCATTGTTAGTTGAGTCGTATGCTGAATGTTAGCCAAGAAAACTTGTAACATTTATTCAGTCCTAGCAGTAAAGCCTTAATTAATGGTGCAATGCTTTAAGAATTTAGCATGGTTAACCCTGAAATGAGGGGGTTCCTGTCATCCGTTGACGAGTTTTGTCCTCTATCTCCAATCGTATTTATTAAATCTACACGAAATGTTGGTAAAAGAAAACTGATAAAACCTGATAATACAAACTATCCAAACGTACAAAAAGAATGTTTTAAATCGGTAACATTTGATGGAGTTAAAGTGTAAAATCTTCAAAACAATTCCTGGGATAAAAGTACCCTATGTCCTACCTCGTAGTATGATCTCAAATCATGCCAAGTTTCATTTGAATTCATTCAGTAGTTTCAACGTGATGCGCGACCAAAATACAAGCAGACAAACAAACAGATGCACTCAAAAAGAAACTAAAATATGTTGAATTTACAGATTTTGATCAGTTACAAGATAGCAAAATGATTGTAAATGTTGATGTTGGAAAAGAGCAACTACTGAGTTTCTTGCCGGCTCTTCTCGGTAGAATCTGCTTTCCGAACCGGTGGTAGAGTCACACAAACATGCATACTTGACGTTTCAAAAGTGCTTATAAAGTAGGCCTACTTGAAATAAATGAATTTGAATTTACAGTTTGATCTATCAAATAAATAATTCTGGCTAAGATTTTTTTCTTATTATCACCTGGTATTATATTATCACTGGTTATTATATATTTCTTTTTATCTCCCAATTGATTCACACTAGCTTACTAGTTAGCTACGGAGTTGAAGGAATTCATATCCAAGCTTTTTCGAGGTATATTAAAATTGGATGAAATGAAATGAAACAAATATTGTATGTAACGTCAGCTTCGAAAGCGTCGTGGGGCGCAACTAGTAAAGAAAATTCGACTTTGTCACTTTAATCCAAATCTAATTAAGCTTAGGTGCGTTTTATAAAAACTTTGGACTTATCTAAAGACATCTCAAAGTTTTCATTTAAATGAATTACGTATTTTTAAGTAGCCTAGCAAACTTTACTGCAAGTTTTCTGCACTGTAAGATTATTACAGTCCATTTTTAGGGTTCCGTACCCAAATGGTAAAACGGGACCCTATAACTCCTCCTGTGACTCCGCTTTCCGTCCGTTTGTCACCAGGCTGTATATTATGAACCGATGTACTTCTGTTGCCGCTTTAACAAAAAAATACTACAATACAGAATAAAATAAATATTTAATATTTAAGGGAAACACAGACACGATTTACACTTGACCAACGTGGAAATTCAATCGCCAAAGAGGAACTAAGACATCACGGCACTTAGCATTTTTATGTCTCATAAGAAATTTAAGTTGCAAAGAAATTACCACCTAGCCGAAGGTATTTGCCTCAAAGTCGCTTTAAACGCGCCACTAATATTTTATACCTGGATAACAGAGCTATGCGCAATATTGGGTGCCATTTTTAATAGGCCATTGTGGTCATGATACAGCTTAGTGGAAAACTAGGGTGACCATTCATTTGAGATTGAATATAATACCACCATAGCCTACAAAGATATATTAGTAAAAACTGATTTCAGGTGTCCTAGGTATATATTTTCGCTTACAATTTCCATCGTAGAGCTTCCAACGATACTACTAGGTTTAGGCGGGGCTTTATGATATTATTAGTAGTCAAGCTTTTTGTGATAAAGCTCGTCCGGTGAAGCCTACATGGCCATGTTTATTTTTGCCGTATTATTGCAACGCTATGTTTCAGTCCGAAGGGCGTGGGTACCAGCACATAAGGCTTAAACACTGACTCATCAGGTTGATGGACACAGGGCAGCGTTACAGGACGTGTTCCTTGCATACCCTGCGACGTGTTGAGCTGTTTATGGCGTTTAATGGTCATTCAACTGTAATTATAAAAAAGAAATGCTTATTGCTGCTGCTGGAATGGCAGCCCCGTACTGGTAAGCGCAGCGTTGGTCGACCCCCAACGAGGTGGACAGACGACATTAAGCGCGTCGCAGGTAGCCGTTGGATCCAAGCGGCTCCGAATCGTGGAACTTGGAACTCCCTACAAAAGATCTATGTCCAGCAGTGGACGTCT
The DNA here is from genome assembly GCF_905163445.1 of Pararge aegeria. Classification (NCBI taxonomy): domain Eukaryota; kingdom Metazoa; phylum Arthropoda; class Insecta; order Lepidoptera; family Nymphalidae; genus Pararge; species Pararge aegeria. The sequence goes on along the minus strand of NC_053199.1, from coordinate 16,740,056 downwards.
ATCGGTTGATGTGATGATGATGATGATGATGATGATGATATTGATTTATTCGTAGGTCCACCTATTGAGAAATTCTGCTGAGGTCATCGAGCGTCGCGTTCAGGTCCCAAGACTATCTGCCATTATGACCATTAGCAAACTGAAGTTTAGTGATGAACTTGAAAAACTATTTTTCATTAAAGCAAACATTCTTTTTAAAAACGACGGGGCTATATAAGCGCGACGTGTCTACATGTGGCATCGTAGCTACCGAAAGGATGAACTTTGATTTTGTTTTTTTTTGTCTGAAAGATGAATTTATCCTTTGCTATGTTTGATGAAAATTGGTCCAAGATGGCCGCAGGCATAATGGCGGATTATATACATTTTCACAATTCCCTCGATATGGATATCAAATGAAAGGAATTGACTAGTCAAACACTATTATACATTTTGAATCCAAGATGGCCGCCACCATTCCCTCTGTATGGTTATCATATATCGTTAAGGGTTTTTAAATTCTTATTTCATTTTAAATCAAATGTAATAAAATATTAAATAAATTTAGGACTGTATTAATTGATAATCACAGGGAGCCGGCAAAGTCAAAATGGGTTTCCATTATTTGAGGTGACGATGCAAAACAGTTAAATGCAACGTTATGTTGATTAAGTAACGTAAGTTATATACAAGGATCAGTATTTCTCCCATTAGCTCGGGAGTATGGTTACCCTACCATAGCGACATTTTCATTTTATTGACGTGATATCAAAACAGGTGCTTTGGCGAACGGCCGCAACGGCCAGGGCGTCTTCATGCCCCTACAATGAGGCCGTTACAAATACAATATTAAAGCATACTAAGTAGTGTTTACTTAATAGTCAAATTTACACCAATTGACTTGAATGGGTCAGAATTGGGATGGTCGTTTTCGGTTGTACATATTGTGTATGACACGAAAAGTCCATACTTATACTTCTAATATTATAAATGCTAAAGTTTGTATCGATGGTTGGTCGGATGTTTGTTACTCTTTCATGAAAAACTGCTTAATGGATTTTGATATTTTTTAACAGTAATGGCGGTTATACAACAGAATAGCACGTTGGTTATAATAATTCTTAAGGATATTGTGTAAACTGGCAGAATTATAACAATAAGTTTCAAGTAAGTCGAAGCGAAATCTGTAATGTAAGAGCTATCTGGGCGTGCGTGGCATAAATCATTAGAGTTTGATGAAAATAATGTATGGTGGTATTGCTACTCTTATAAACAGGTCTAAAAAATTCGCACCATATTTCTTATCAGAATAAATACCTTTATCGCTTATGATATTTAAAGTACGCAAATTTTGTCTTTTACACTAAGTTATTAGGACATGTGTCGCTAACTATGGGCCTCATAAGAAGGCTCAGAGTCACTCAGCCGGCGATGGAGAGAACTATGCTCGGAGTATCTCTACGTGATCAAATCAGAATTGTGGTGATTCGTAGAAGAACCAGAGTTACCGACTTAGCTCAACGAGTCGCGAAGCTGAAGTGGCAATTGGCGGGCCTCATAGTTCGAAGTGGATGGACGTTGGAGACCCAAGGTGCTGAAATGGCAGCCTCGCTCGTTGGTTGACCCCCCCGGCTCGTCGCAGGCAGCCGCTGGATCCAAGCGGTACACAACCATGGCACTACAAAATACCTATGTCCAGCAGTGGACGTCTATAGGTTGATATGATGATGATGGTGAATTAGGATATATGATTTTTGAATTTTGAATTTTTGAATTTTTGAATTTGAAAGTTACAGATGATGATCTTCCACTAAACCGTGTCGTACATAGAGTACGGCGGGGTGATAAATGTCAGATTAGATTAGGTTCTACGCGACAAAAACACTTCATCATCATCAATATTACCGGCCTTACAGGGCATGGGACTCCTCCCACAATAAGAAGGGTGTAAGCCGTAGTCCACCACTCTGGCTCAAGGCAGATTGGTTGACTACATACACCTTTGAGATCATTATGGAGAAATCTTAGGCATGCAGGTTTCTTCACGATGTGTTCCCTTCACCGCCAAAGCAAGTGCGATTCCAAAAAGTGAAAGTTCAAAGTCCTAGGCTATCGTTGCTTCACAAAAAACACTTCTTACTTACAAGAACTCAGAATTCCAACGGAGACAAAGTCGCTAACATTATTAAACATAAATACTTAAGTTGTGAGCTGAAAAAAGTTAAAAAACAAACAAACACATAGATATACTTTTCAACTTTACATTGATATTATTATGAAAATGTAGTTTTAGTTACTTTCTAAACTACCCAATTCAGTAGCCAAATAAATATTGTAATAGTTAACCCCGATACGCGTCGAGGGACATAAAAATTCCTTTCAGAATTTAACCCTCATTGAATATAAACAAAACGTTACACGGACCTCACATGTCACATTTAAGCAATTCTTGACAATAAACAAGTTGACTGCAAGACATGTTATGCCGTCGGAATCCCACTTTTGGGACCTTTGCTAGCTGACGCACATCTACATCCAAAAATGCACCTTAACTTACACGTCATTAAAATTGAAATTCGATTGCACGTATATGCTTATGTGCGACGATGAATTTTGAATCGTATAACGGTGAAGTAAGATTTAAATTCAAATAACTGCGGGATTCCTCGAAGGAGCGACTAAGAACATGTTCCGAAATGCTTACGGTGAAAGCTTTCTTGGCAGAGTTCAGTGTTTTATTTTAAATTGCGATTTATTCCAGCAATGTTAAGATGCGCCTTCATATTGTCTTCTGTATATTTGTTCTATACAAAGGAATGGGTTGAGAGTTGAGGCTCGAGGCTTTTAAGGACTTGTACGAATGAGGCAGGGAACTAGTAAATGTAAAATGCAATTTAGATGCTCTACTATTCAGGTAGATACTAAGCAAGTAAGCGCTCTTCTAAACTACGTACCGAGGTGCTTCAAGAAATTTAGTTGTAAAAGAGAATTCTTAGAAACGGTACATCTTACGACTTTTGTCTATTTACTTGAAGTGAGTCTCAAAATAGAATTGCAGACATGGCTTCAATGTAAAATTCTTAAAAATTATTGAGTTAAGACTTACTTTGATGGTATACAAATCAAAAAATCTTCTGATTTCATGCCCGAGTCAAAACTTGCACGTGTGAAATACAAAATGAATTTAAATAATAATAATAATAATCATTTATTTCAGGCTTTACCCATAAAATTTAAGATCAGTTACGACATTAAATTAAATGCAATTAAAATAAATACATGTCAAAAGTAAATAAAACTAATTAAAAACTAATACTGTCTAGTCTCTAGTCTCCCTTAATACTGTCTAGGCGGCATTGGTATTGCAACGTGCCTATCACAGCAATGGCGGAGGTAATGACAGTCCAGTCTAGCCGCAATCATCTTCAGAACTATGTTGGAGCGATTCCGCACCCTGCGCACCAAAGAAAAAAAGTTAAAGCATGAAAACTGTAATCGATGTTGTTCTCAGTAGTAACTTTTTTATTCCACTACAAGTTAGCCCTTGATTGCTATCTCAACAGATGACGATGTAGTCTATGGTGGTGGGCTAACAAGGTAAATGGCTTGGCGTTAGTCTTTGTTGGTCGGGTGGTAACTAAACTCGGTCAAAGCCTCCCACCGGACCGGCGCGGAGCAGAGAAAATTCAAAAGTTATAAATTCCCAAATTGTTCCTGTCCGGGTTCGAACCCGGGACCTTTGCCCCCCCCCCCCCCCCCACCAATACCCCACTGCGCGAGCGAAACCCTTCCAGCACGGCTAGCATGGGCAGGAGACAATTACCTCGGCGGGGAAAGGATAATCTGTGTTCATAACTCCAATCTTCTTCTAGGTGTGGTATATATCCCTTCTTCTACTATCAACTATTTCGTTTCGTTTGAACAGCTCCTAGAAAATCTTACTCCTTCGTACACTGACATTATCATAATGGGTGACTTTAATACGTGTCTCCTAAAGAATGATAGTAGGTCTCAAAAATTAAGATCGTTAGTATCTTCTATCAACTTAGATATCCTTCCTCTCTCAGAAACTCACTTCCCACCTAACTTTGATCCCTCTCTTCTTGATCTGATAATTAGCTCCAACCCTCAGAAGGTTCTTGCACACGGACAGCTCACTGCACCTTTCTCCTATCATGATCTTCTGTTTCTACGCTATAATTTGTGTTCTCCAAAACGAAAGCATAAGGTTATTTTGCAGCGTAATTTCAAGAAAATCAATATTGAACAGCTAAATAAAGATGCGTCGAATATTGATTGGACTAGTGTATACGAGGCTACAGATATCAATGTCAAAGTCAAACTTTTTGCTTCAATTCTTACCGGTTTATTTGAAAGTCATGCTTCAGTTAGACCTGTTACTATTAAGCACTTACCAGCACCCTGGCTCACTGACACAATCAAGAAGTTGATGGCTAAGCGTAATAAAGCTAAGGCAAAATGCAATAAAGATCCGACGGTTGAAAACGTTGCTTCCTATAAAAGGTTGCGTAATCTATGCAACAGGATGTGTAGAGATGCAAAGCGCCGCTATATTCACTCTTCAATTGAAAACTCTTCTACTACTGAGAAATGGAGATTTCTTAGGTCCTTAGGTGTGGGTAAATTTCGAAACACGTCTAATATTCCATTTGACCTAAATGCACTAAATACTCATTTTTCTACTCCTCCTGTTACGTTTTCTGATTCAAAAAAAAATTTAACTCTACAGAAATTATCCAATTTCACCCCATCTTTGTGCGAATCTTTTAGTTTCCATGAAATCACAGAGAGCGTCGTTAAGAAGAGCATTCTTTCTATCTCAACTAAAGCTATTGGAAGCGATGGCCTGAGCCGTGACATGTTAGTTCTTGTGGTGGATCATATAGTGCCTATAATCTCCCACATTCTTAATTTCTCCCTGGCCTATGAGATCTTCCCTACTGACTGGAAAATGGCTCATGTCATTCCTTTACCAAAATCTCCTAATCCAAATTCTTTTTCACAGTTTCGGCCTATTTCAATTCTACCTATACTTTCAAAAGTCATTGAGAATGCTGTATTTATACAACTGTCTTCTTTCCTTTTCACTAATAATCTTTTAAGTCCCTTTCAATCAGGTTTCCGTCCTTCCCATAGTACAGTTACAGCACTACTTAAAGTCACTGACGACATTCGGTTTGCTATGGACAACAAACAGCTTACTGTTATTACGTTGTTGGATTTTAGTAATGCGTTTAACTCAGTGGACTTTGATATACTCCTTGGTATTCTTCGCTCTCTTAACATATCGCCTTCTGTGATTAACTGGTTTCACTCTTATCTTCATGGACGCCAGCAGAGAATTCGCACGGAAGTGGCATTTTCTGACTGGGCTGACCTCTCCGCTGGTGTTCCTCAAGGTGGCGTGCTTTCTCCTCTTCTTTTCACAGTCTTCATTAACGAAATTACAAAAATTCTTACTTCTCACTACCATCTTTACGCTGATGATTTGCAGCTTTATAGGCATGCAACCTTAACGGATCTGGACGCTGCAATTTTTGCTATTAACGAGGATCTGAATGCAATTAAAGACTGGGCCGAATCGTTCGGCCTACTAGTTAACCCAAATAAGTCACAGGCTATGATCATTGGTAGTAGACAGCTAAGGAGTCGTGTGACTTTTAATGATTTGCCTCCGATTTCTAATAACGGTATACCAATTGTGTATTCGTGCACTTCTAAAAATCTAGGACTTATAATTGACAGTAATTTAACTTGGTCAGCTCATATAAACCAGGTAAGTAAACGTATGCACTATGTCGTTCACTCATTGAGGAGGCTGCAGAATTTTCTTCCGCTTCATACCAAAATTATGTTGGCCCAATCTTTATTGCTTCCAATACTTGATTACGCCGACGTCTGCTATTTGGATGCCACTGAAGAGCTACTTGACAAACTCGAAAGACTTCAGAATTTGTGCATTCGCTTTATCTTCGGATTGCGCAAATTCGATCACGTTTCTGATTTTCGTCGTCAATTAAAGTGGCTGCCAATTCGTTTTCGCCGGAATGTGCATATATTAACTGTCCTTTACAACATCCTATATAATTCTTCTTCTCCTGGATATTTGTGTGAGCGTATAAAGCTATGTCTTCCGCCTACGAGACCCTTGCGGTCTTGCGTGTCAAAAAATCCTCTTGATGTCCCTTCATATAATACTATTTTCTTCCAGAAATCTTTCTCCGTCCACGCTACACACCTTTGGAACTTACTACCAGAACATATTAGACACTGCCGATCGGTGCACTCTTTTAAACACAATGTAAAGGAGCATTATCTATCGTTGTCATAGTATATTTATCACTGTTTACTTATTATAGATATATATTTATATTTATATTATATAAATATTTATTATATTATTTTTATGTATTTTGTATATATATAGTATATTCGAATGTTATTGTATTAGTATGTAGAATTTTGTTATTATTTAGATATATTAAATATACTTAGTAGTTATGAAATATATTGTACCTTTATTTGACCTATACCACAATTAAACCTTCTTACTCACATCCTGGGGTAGCTGGAAGAGATCTCTTATAGAGATAAGCTTTCCTTTGTACACTTCATGTATCTTATGTTCACAATCACAATTTATGGTACATAAATGATAAAATAAATAAATAAATAAAATAAAAATTAATCTTTTCTCTAAAAATTAATCAACTCTCTCTGAGAGTGGAAATAATGTCCAAATAATATATGTGTAATAATAAACGGGGTAAACTTCTCCTATTTGCAGGTGGACACGCTAATTATTTCCCCTGTCAGGGGATATAATCGGGGGATATATTAAAACAAATTAAAATGATATTAGAGATTAGGTGATCTGCGATATTAATTATAAGTTTGAATGTTTTTATTAATTTTGAATTTTTGGTTATTGTTATAATTATAGTTTTTTTTAATTCTTAATTTTATGTAGATATTTATGTTCTTTTTTTATGTAATTATTATTTGTCGTTGTCAAATTTTTTTTGTAGCCCCGGGGAGACGAATTTTCTTCTGTAACTGTAATGTATTCACGGGGTGTGTTGCTAAATAAATAAATAAAATAATTTCTGTCTCCGGCCTGTGCTGGCCCTGCTGATATATTCGAGAGCTACATACTCATTATGCCACTCTGATAACAAAACAATATTTTTTTATAATACCGGGTCCACACGAAAGGACTACATAGTATATTATTTTATCCTCCAAGATAAGATTTACACATAGAAAAGATGTATAATTCAAATAAGATTTTCAAAAGCCATCCATCCATCGCTTTCTAGATTAAAAAAAATCTTTTTCTCTTACTCTGGGCCTTGTTTGTCTTTATCTAGACGATTAGGGCCAAATTTTACGCTCTTTTCATTAGCGTCTGAGAGCCGGTGGAGTGAATTACCTGGTTGGTGGAGCTACCTGGTTAGTAAAAAGTGAAAGTCATCTAGACGTGTCAGTTAGGCGTACAAACTTCTTAACTGCGAAGTCACTTACAATGATAACCCCAGATTATTGTTATTATTATGAACGGTTAAAATGGCGAGGTGTCTTGTTTTAATTTTGTTATTTAAGTTGGTAGCTCTGTTTTGAAACGATACTATCGTTGGCAACTATGCTTTAATAACGATTTGAAATTCAGTACCATTGAAATTACATGTGTTTAGAAAGATATCTATAAATACCTCGTATCAGAATATAATATTTAGCTGTGGCCTGTTTACATTTACTTATTTCAACACATAATATTCTTGTTAGGTGCTGCTGATAAAGTCAAGAGGTCTCTCACAAGTTGCAGTCTTAATTAACTTAAGCTTGTTAAACTAAAAGGGGTTTGGTAAAGAAGTTGCTGCAAATTAATTGGTTATTTCGTATAATTTAAATGCAATATTTATATTATTTCGTATAGGCACCCAAGTGTTAATTGCTCCCATCGAGTAAACTACAAAGCAGAATAGTGTAATCATCAGTTTTAACCTATCGAGGTAAGAGTTCCACCCAGTAGCGTTCACTTCATACATGCACAAAAGCTCTGCATACCCTAAAATTTGTGTATAACTCATTAGTGCGACGGATTGTTCCATTTCATGGCATCTTCCTTCCTTATACCCTGGTCAAAAACCCTGTGCACGCTACTGGTTCTATCACACTGCTTCAACGCTGGTTGGTAGGCTATTTCATAATAATATATTAAGCAAGATTAGCAGGGTTTTATTTAATAACATTGATGGCCGATTGGCGCAGTGGGCAGCGACCCTGCTATCTGAGTCCAAGGCCTTGGGTTCCTCACGACTGGAAATTTTTTGTGTGATGAACATGAATGTTTTTCAGTGTCTGGGTGTTTATTTGTTTATTATAAGTATTTATGTATACTATTCATAAAAATATTCATCAGTCTTAGTACCCATAATACAAACTACGCTTACTTTGGGGCTAGATGGCGATGTGGGTATTGTCGAAGTTTATTTATTTATTTATTATTTGAAGTATGTTCCCAAAAATTACCACCAGTTCTTCGGCTATTTCATCAGTATTCCCAGAGACGTAGAGCGATCTCCGATTGCGAAGGGAAAATCTTGACGAGCGTTTATATACCTTTTAGTGAAATAATGAGCTTAAGGGAAACACGAGGCACTTTATCGATTTGGCCTGTTTTCTTGTTTAAAGCATTTCGTTAAAACGGTAACGTGAGAAGAAAAATGAGACACAGGCTTTTTCACTTTCGTGTGAAAAAGTCTATGTCTAAACGTGGCATAACGTCCGATTAGTCAGGTCAGGGTTATGTCTCACGATAACAAACTGCGTCTTTAAAATCACAATAAATAAGAATAAAATTAATAAACACGTTATTAATACAGCCTCAAGTAGCTGAGGCGTACACAGGATCTTTGACCAGGGTATGCATAAATAAGGAAGATGGCACAAAATGGAAAAGTCCTTCGCCTTTATGAGGTGTACAAAATTTTTGGGGGTAGGCAGTGCATTAGTGCACTTCATACATGCATTATATGTAGAATTCATTAAATTTGCATATTTGCAGATGATGTTGATGAAAACTACATGTAAAGATACAAAGGTTCAAAAATCATCCTGAGGAGCGACTACTTAGTTATCTTTTTGTCATCGCCTATTAGGTTGATGGGTTTTATATAACAGCCATAACATTGAACTACAAAATTCATTTATTTCAAGTAGGTATATTTTGAAACGCCAAGTTTATCTATTTGTGTGATTCCATCGCTTCGGAAGGAAGAAGACGGCAAGAAAATAAATCAAATTTTTTGCTACCATCACTGCATCATCTTTTTGACGGCCGATTGGCGCAGTGGGCAGTGACCCTGCTTTTTGACTCCAAGGCAGTGGGTTCGATTCCCGCAACTGGAAAATGTTTGTGTGGTGAACACAAGAGACCATTTTATAGTGAACTGAGTAGCTACATAAAATCGGATTTTGTGGTTATATTTTGATAGGTACTTAACTAAGGATCTTGAAATGCCTTTTAATCTAAATATTCTGTTAAACAAATATACAAAATCTATACTAATAGTAAAACTGAAACTTGAAGATTTCTGAACATTTAATATATTTTGATTTTTTTTTACCTGGGGATGCTTTATAATCGATGCTGAGTCCAAAACAGCTTTTTATTAAATTTTTGTCTGTCTTTCTGTCTGTCCGAGCATCACGTGAAAACTACTGAACGCATTTTAATAAAATTTGGTATAGTGGTAGCTTATACTCCGGATCAACATATAGGCTACTTTTTATCTCGATGCACAATAAGCTTCTCCAGGGAAATGAGATGAAAATTTTCATCAATTTTACTTCATAGCTATGTTAAATTTGAACCGATTTTAATTATTCTTTTTTTATTTGAAATAATACTATCAAGCATGTTTTGTATAATTTTAATGAAGATCTGATAAATATTGTCAGAGATAAAGGCCATAAGTCTTCACAGATAACAGCGAGTCGCAAGGTATATGGGACAACGATCGATTGCATGCGTACCATCCTACTAATATTATAAATGCGAAAGTTTGTGAGTATGGAAGTATGGATGGATGTATGTATGTATGGATGGATGGACATGTTTAAAATAAACATTATTACCTACAAAAAAGTCCGGGAGGCTAAATTTCTAACTGTTAAGTCACAATAACCGCTTTTCGTTATAATTTGTCAATCAAAAGACGGGAAAAATCTTAAGATGGTGACGTTCCTATCAGATCCTTATCCAAATAAATAGTTTTATAGTTAAAATTGTCCTGTCCTGCAAAAATGTACCTGCAATTTCCTCTTTGAATTATTCAAATTGGACCTATCGTTTATACTTTACGACGGGTATAGAAATGCTAAAAGATATAAAATCCGATAATAACCGATTCGATGCAGACGAAGTTGCGTGGGTCATCAAATAAAATACCAATAATAATTCAATTTATTCATAAACTAAACGGTAAAGGATGACAAAGAAATAATCTTTGTACTAATAATGATATTTTTACAACTTTTAATTGATTCGTGTAACATATATTTATTAATGCGTTTTAGATTGTACGCCATGCCATTTAATTGCAATACTACCCTGCCCCTTAGCCTGTAAACGTCCCACTACTAGACAAAACGCCTCCTCTTTTATGCGGAGAGCGGGGTTTAAAACCATGCCGTTCAAATCTGGGTTGGTGGACTATTGACAACGCCAATTTGCTTACGCTAAGCTGGTACGTACTGAGTATTTATTAACAATTAAACCAGATTTGGACCAACCCGTGATTCGAACCTAGGACCTCGTGATCCGGAGCTAAACATGGTAATTGTTGAACCAACGCGGCAGTTTAGACATCAAATTCCCATGAATCGGCTCCACCAATCAAAGATATCACAATAATCTAAAGTTTCTCACATCTATCGTAGGAAGCCTGCTGACGGTAAAAAATCTTTTTTTACGGCGGCCGTTCAGCTGGTTCTGCCGAATAAGCGCTCCTCAATCAAACCATGGCTATAAACCTCCATATCGACTGCGTAAGAGTAATAACTTATTTGGCGGAGTTGGGGCGGGAATTCGCGTGAAAACATCCTTAACTTAAGTAATTCTTTACTTAGAAACAATTTCTCATCATCTTCGAAGAAAACTCCATCTTAAAAGTTACTTATTCAAATATGCTTATTTGATACTATTATTTTTTTTTGGAAAGGAAGAGTACATATTTGTTTCAACTTTCTCGTGGGATAGAGCTTGGCACGTTGAACTAAGAATCAAGATACTCTGGGTTCAATTCCCAGTTCGGGTCAAGAATTTTATTGGGTATTTCTGAAATAAAATCTCCGGCCAAAAAGTGAAATTTTACAGTAGTTTTGACTACATGGATGTACGCATTATGAAATACCAAATACGATAATTTGAAGTACAGTTTTTATTGTTGTTTATTAAAATTTTTAAAATAAAAAAAAAAACTTATACAATTTTGTTGTTTTTGGATGATGAGGATGATGAGACATTTCTTTAATAAAGTAATTAGCTGACACTACCCACAATTTGCGTTGGCAAGAACACTAACAAAAATATAGAATTTAATTTTAAGTAAACTCAGTAACTCATAGAATACATAAAAAATGCAAAAAAAAGAACGATATGCGATGAAGTTGAAGAATCAAGTTATGACCATCACTTTACTACAAAGTACCTACCATTGACTTAATTTTGATAACTGTCTTCAATTCGATAGCAGATGACTGAAAGTATAAAATAAATTAAATAAATACAATTAGAGAGCAATGCAAAGAAGTATTATAGGAGTTAAGGACCAATCGACAATTTAAGGATAGACGCATAGAAATGAAAATGAGTCTCAAATTGGTATTGACGCAAAGGAAAAAGGAAATGAGCAAGATCTCACCCTTTGAAGATGAAGTAAGGAAGACCACGGGACCAAACGACTGAATACAGTGGCGGGAGCTAGAGAATAAGCAATCCAAAATTAGACAAAGGTAAGTGTTAATAGCCTTAAAGTAGTTGCTACGAAGCCTTCCATATTACATTACAAGATACTTAATAATTCTGTGAAAGACTATTTGTTACTCTCGCATTGTAGTCTGTGAAATAAATGTCCAGCTGTCGTATTAATATTCATTCTTCATTCCAAGTTAGAACAATAAACAGATTCTAAAAGCGGAAAAATCTCCGAGCGAATACAATATATTATTCTTTCTTAGCGGCGTTTGATGAAAAAATTTGTGGGACGAAAATCCTTTGTAAAGCGAAAAATAACTGAGTTTTACATTTCGTCATTCTATCAACGCTTCCGCACGGCTTGGCGCAAGAGACTCGCCAAATATTTTTTTCCCTCTTTAGTTCCAACCAGCCGTACGGATAATATTGTAAAATATTGTCACTCTCTGGAAACTTAAATTATGTTTTCTAGCGCAAAATTAAATTCTATGAAGAGTTTATTCAAAGAAAGAATGAGGTCGTGTTTCCACTAGGTAACTCCGCGGTGAATGGCACGCTTGGCGCTTATTTCCACCAGTGTAAAAGAGTCAGTAAGATGTTAACATCAACCAAGGCTTTCCATAGATGGGCTGATCCATCTGTCGATCCGATCCAACCATAGAGATTTGTTTATTATAATTGTGTTAACAGCTACTACTATAAACAAATCTCTGTATCATCGTAAAGTTAACATCTCCTGAGTATGCTTCAGAGCGAAACGAGTAGAGAGGGTACATTGCCGAAGATCTGTTTGGTGATGCGTAAGAAGTTATCAATTACACCATACAAATTCTCCTGCTTTTCGCGGAGTAAAGCAAATTAAGCTTAATTTCATAAATTAACGTGGAATTCCGCAAAGTAACTAAATACTTATTTAATAATTGATGGTTAAAGTAGATGGCCAACCTGATTAGATAGATTGATTGACAGATAGAAAGTCTTTATTGCACATGCAGAAAAAAAAATCAAATTGAACAAAACAAAAGGTAAATAAATATATATGCGCAAAGGCGGCCTTATCGCTTGAAGCGATCTCCTCCAGACAACCTTTGATTAGCGGAATACCATCGCCTATAAACATAGCAATATTTCGTAAATTACTTACGAAAAATTTCTCTGTTTATAGGTAAGGAACACGTTCTACAAACTGCCGCCCCTTTGTCCTTCAACCTGATGCGTAGGTGTTAGGTTTCCTGTGCCTTATTACACCGGCAATCAACTCCCACTGACCGAAACACCGCTTTCAGAAATACAGTACTAGTAGGCGGATGTACTTTCCCAGACAAGCTCTACTACTCCTTAAATATATTTATGATAAAGTTCACCTTAGAGAATTTGAACCGTAAGCACGGGTCAGACACAGTCTTGAAATTATTAGTTACCAATAATAGGGCAGGCCAAGCGTTTCTCTAATATAGTAATATAAACAATATACCAGAGCTATGAAACTGTAACACTGTAGTCATTGTGAAATAAAAAAATTCACTTCCACAGATATATGAAAGTTGATACATTGTTGATACATTTATCAGCTCTTCGTGCGGGCGCGTTTCAGACCTAGATAGTTCCAAACGCGAAGAGCTGGTGGAGTAAATACAACGTCAACCCGTAACGTAAAGTTTAATTACATTAACACCATGGCTGATTATGAACCTGGCCTCGTTAACTCACAAATTTTTCATTCATTAGTAAATTGTATGTGATGTTTCAACCAATAGACGCTAATTCGGTACCTTGGGATTCCAACTTTTGATGAGCTTATGTACCCTGCAACTTAAATTGTATAGCCTTATATCTTGTTGAGCTACGTCAGCTCTGTTGCTATTTTGAATTGAAGAGTTGGTCTAATTCTACTCCATCGCTGGCTGAGTTATTCTGAGCTTTAATAACATTTCATGATCCATTGAACATCAATCATCACTGGAAATGCACACAGTTCGAAGATCAGCTACATTTTGAAGCGCTTTGCATCCTCGTTTTGATTCGCACCGCAAGGATCTGGAATGGCCTTCCAGCTTACATACAGCGTACATTTTCCCCAGTACTTACAATTTGAGTTTTATCAACTCAAGAGTGAATAGGCATCTTCTAGGCAAGCGCGCTCCACCTTAGGCAGCATCATCACTTACCATCAGGTGTGATTGCAGTCAAGCGCTCGTCTATAAAAATAAAAAAAATAAAAAATTACAACTCGTAAATCAAAATATGTAAACACAGTAAAAAGGCAAATAAAAATAAATTTCAGCGCACATACTGAGGTTCATACATTGTTTTCAGTTCGGACGTCCTGTTTGCGGCGCCAAGGTCGCCGTTTTACGGCCTTGTTTATTGCAGTCCCTAGATTGAACGCAATTATTCTTGACAATTTTGCTTAGGGCTAATCGCACTTTACTGCGCGCGCCGCTCGCGTCAAAAGCAATTTATCTTTGCTCTCAAATCCACATATATTTGTATTCTTGTTTTAGAGACTTTTTTCCATAAATTTCAGTCGAAAATAAAGCGATTTTAAACGTTTTTTTTTCATTTGAAAAGGCATAATCAGCAGGTGTGCTAGGCGAATTTTAATATACCTCTAATGAAGATCTATCTATAGAGCTGAAGTATGAGAAACCTCAAAAGACATTAATTACATGCGATCAGCTTCGTAAACCTTAAATTGTTTTGTTGTAAAATTAACATTGAAATTAAATATGCATTGTTATTATTATTAAAATAATACCAACTCCCTGTCCTTGTTTAAGACCTTGAACTTTGTCTAGAGAATTAAACACAAACATACACACATTAAAATTGGCGTGATTATCTAGTTTTTCAGGTAAATGCTGCAAAGAGTATATAGACCGCTGTAACATGAGTCTGTAAGCTATAGCCTTTTATAACATATATTTTTATTTGCAAACTCACGTGTGGAACCATAATACATACCTAAGAGCCTGTTTAGGTCTTACACAATATGACACTCTGTTAACACGTGTGCAAATCGCGCGTCTCATATTTTTATATGCGACCAGCTTAAACCTTCGCCCCGTCCATGCCGTGCCCCAGTAAAGAAAGTGGAAGTGAAAAAAATAAAACACGGGCAGTTACGTCCAATCTATTTTATTTTATTGGCCGTTTTTGTTTTGTTACTTCTATGGATTGACAGATCTAATCATGCTGAAGCCCGACCTGGTTTCCCCAACCTGACGCCTAAACCAATTTATAGGAATAATATACTGACAGAGGTTTTATGTCTTAAACCGACGATTGAAACATTGAGCTAAGAACATACAGAATTGTCATTCAGCTTTCATTGTATGCAGTGCATTGTGTCCTAAAATGGTGAAAACACCCGCGCACGTATCACGCCCGCGGAATGTGGCTAGGACACAATTTTTTTTCTCATTTTCCCATTTTATGGTGAAAGCTTATAGCATTAGAGGTAAAATAATTACTGTCTATTAAATAATTATGTTGAGTCACTAATCTAAAGTAGAGTGGTTTTTGATGCTTCAATATCAGCCGTGTACACGGTTTCTGTACGTTCTGAATTCTGTGGATAACTGATAACTTATTTTTGTCTTATTTTAAGAGCTTATTAATCGGCTTATTGTTTTGAGGACTCTTTTGTAGGAAAACTGCTAAAAATCAGTATTACTGTATCAACGGTCATTTTTTGAAGGGAAAAACTTCTTTTGGCGCACCGCACAAAGATTTTTCCGTGGGTAGTAAGTATGCTGAACCGTCACGCTCTGAGGTGAAAGGCTCGATCGGGTAAACTCGGCACCACCGAGTGAACCCGAGAGAGTGAGATACACTCATATATTCAGTTCCTACCTAATAATTGTCTTTTTTATTATTATTGGTACGTAGATAATAATAATTATTTTAATAATTATTAGGCTGACAATTTGAGTTTAGTGTTTGTAGTTAGCGGTTTATTGTGCTAATTTTTTAATTAAAAAAACATTATAAATATTAAAGATAATAAAAAAACATAGTTATTCTTTTCACTTCTTGTATTGTTATAACAGGGTAACTTCTTATATGTTACAGGGTTTATACCTTTCAATAAAGATAATTATTATTATTATTATTATTGCAGACAATCTTTTTTTAATAATAGTAAACGAACCAAGCAGATAGCCTACCTGATGGTAAGTGACAAACCATTATCTATAAACAGACCTACAGTATATTCAGCAGGGTATACAAGTAACACGTCCAGCAGGGCTAGCACGGGCGGGAGATAAAAATGATATCCCCCTGACAATGGATATAATTAACGTGTCTACTTGCCAAATCACTGGAACACGGAAAGATAGAAGTTTTTTTCAATATACATATATACATTCCACTTGTGCGCCAGTGCTCTGGGAGTTGATAAAGCTGTGGGAGAAGGTACGTTTTTATCCTTTTCCCGGGGGATATAATTGTCTCCTGCCCATGCTAGCCGTGCTGCAGGTGTTATGCCTCATGGAGATGCAATTACACAGGCGAACAGGCCCTTAAGACTGAAACACAGCATTGCAACAATGCTGCTTAGCGGCAGAAATAACCGTGGGGGTTGTACTTCCCTGGACGAGCTCTGTGACAATAAGCTACTACAGCCTCGGGAATAAAACCGATCGTACACCTTTTTCTTCTAGCTGCATTTACTATAACCATTATTTCTGATTAAAACAGGCGACGGGTTTACTTCCACAATGAGAAGGGATAAAGGCCGTAGTCGCCGTGACCCAGTGCGGATTGGTGGACTCCACATTCCTTTGAGCACATTATTTATTTATTTATTTATTCCCATCTTACATTTTTGTCATTACAGGAAAAAGTTATCCTAATACGAAAATGCAGCATGTTATTTAAATTTTAATAATATATATAACTATAGTGTATATGATAAAATCCAAATCGCTATATTTGTGAGTTCACTCAGAGTGCAACAAAATAAATCCGTCTTCTCGGCTATCACATTGAGGGTACGGAGTGCGCGCGTCAGTGGCGCCTCCTTCAGTAGCTTGGTGCGCCCGTTCGGCACCGCCAGCTGCGATGGCCGGTGCCTCCGCCAAACATACCGGTCCGGCGCACGCAGGCTTACCACATCAGCATTACATATTTGTCCCCTCAGTACTCTAAAAACATACGTTACGAGTGTAAGCTCTCTCCTTACCCTAAGCTCATTATGTAGTTCTCAGGCATGCAGGTTTTCATCACCGTCGAAGCAAGTAATATTTTTAATTACTTAAAACACACATAATTTAGAAAGAGGTGCGTACTGGGTATTCGAACTCGGCCCCCCGAAAGTAAACTCGGGCTCGTACCTGATGCGCTGTCACCGCTTCGTATAATGCCTTTAAATACCTTTATAATAATGTTTAAATTTATAAAAATTGGTTAAATCGGTTTAGAACTTTAAAGTTTATCGGATACAAATAAACAAATAAATAGACAAACAAACCTTAATAATATAAATAGCTTCTGCCCGCGACTTCGTCTGCACAGATTTCAGAATTGGGTCTAAAGCTTCGCTCGTTAACAATTGTTAATCTTACTACGGAACTATTTGAGAGATCGATATAGAAAGTAAATTACCTTTTCATAAAATCTTATATCTTTAAACGAGCAATTCTTGTATATATATACAAGAATTAATAATATTAATAGAATATACATATATATATATACATAATTGGAATCTCGGAATCGGCTCCAACGATTGTCATGAAATTTAGTATACAGAGGGTTTCGGGGGCGATAAATCGATCTAGCTAGGATTCATTTTTAGAAAATGTCATTTTATTCGTGTTTTCCGGTAATAACCGATTTGGTGCAGACGACGTTGCACGGATCAGCTAGTTATATATTGTGTTGCAAGTTACAACTATTTTGACACTCGATTTTTGAAGTCGTTTTTATTATTAAACAATATTGTAATTTGTATTCCTTATTGCATTAGTTTTTAGGGAAAAATAATATTTTAATCATTGTAGCTTTGATTAGAAAAAGGTTAGTTTAGGACGTAATTATTCAAGCAATTTTCGATTTCACGTTATTCGTTCAACCAAGTAGTTTGATATCTTATTATAATTTTGAAGTTTGAATAAATGTAGGTAAACATTTTAATTAGTTATTATCGTAATTTTTAAATCGATTTCTAATAAATAATTGATTGAAATACAATCCGATATCTGGCAACATTTAGGTTCTATTTTGTAGGTTGTCGGTTGTGAAAAATAATTTAGTCAATTAAGCAATTATTTATTGAGTTTTTTAATGGTAGGGTAAAAGAAATGTTCATAAAAAACAAATACCCATAAATAAATATACATGTGACATGCAGCCAAATCCTGGGCCCTGTCCACGGGCAATGTCCTTTCATCAAAATCCGTTCAGCCATTTTTTCGTGATTGAATAACCAACATCCACAATTTCACATTTATAATATTAGTGCGATATTATTATCTAAATGATAACCTACACGACAATCATAGCAAAGAAAGACCTCGTGATACGAAAACACATCCTTATTAGTTTAAAATGTAATGCAATACATTACATAATTTAAAATGTCCGGAAAATGTATAAATGTCCAGTCCCCAATGGAATTGGGTTTCGCGTTCCGTACAAATCTAAACGAATTACCGATTCAATGCTTCGATAGAGCTCATTCAGTTACTTTACAATGTTTTCGAGTTGGCTGCAAGAAAGTTGTTTCATTTGTGCCTAACGAATTTAACCCGGACAATTGCTTTCTCGAACTCTCTACCTTTTTTAAAGCGATTAAATTTAAGTTCAAATAAATAACCAGTTAGTCGACATTTAATTATTTTTAAAAATTTTAACAGTAAATTGCTCGTAATGCTACTAATATTATAAATGTGAAAGTGTGTATGTTTGTTACTCAATATTATAAAGGATGTTACTCTTTACTCTGTCTATTTGTAATCACGCAAAAACGGCAGAACGGAATTGGATGAAATTTGGCATGCATGTAGCCTTTGACATGGAAAAGAACAAAATCTACTTTTTACCCCGTTTCGTTGAGTAGTTCCCGATGGAAAATTAAATATTAATTACGAGCTAAGCCACGGGCAGACATCATTAAAATTTAGTATGCATGTCACTATGGACAAAGACATGTACCTACTTTCTATACCGATCTCTCAAATAGTTCCCATGGTAACATTAAAAATTGTTAACAAGCGAACTTTAGACCTTTTAGAATTGAAGTCCACACAGACGAAGTCGCGGGCAGAAGCTAGTATATCCTTATTTGAGTAGATGTAACAAAATCGAGTTAATTTGTATTATACCCATTGGATTATATTTGATTCTATAAAAAAGATTATATAACTATTAAAAAAAGTCTTTTATTTAACATTTAATGTAGGTATATAAATAATGTACTTAAGTAAATAGTGTCTGTAAGTACATCATGTATGTAATTAAATAATGTAAAAAAATAAATAAGGTATATAATAATGTAAATGATATATTAAGGTAGGTAAGTAAATAATATACGTAAGTATATAATGTACGTTAGTAAATAATATACGTAAGTACATAATATATGTAGGTAAATAATATACTTGAGTACATAATGTACGTAAGTAAATAATATATGTAAGTACATATTGTACGTTAGTAAATAATATACGTAAGTACATAATGTACGTTAGTAAAAGTTATACGTTAGTACATAATGTATTTAAGTAAATATTATACGTTAGTACATAATGTATGTAAGTAAATAATATACTTGAGTACATAATATACGTTAATAAATAATAAACGTAAGTACATAATGTACGTTAGTAAATAATATACGTAAGTACATGATGTATGTAAGTAAATCATGTACGTAAATACATAATGTACGTTAGTAAAAATTATACGTTAGTACATAATGTGTGTAAGTAAATAATAAACGTAAGTACATAATGTACGTTAGTAAATAATATACGTAAGTACATAATGTATGTAAGTAAATAATATACGTAAATACATAATGTACGTTAATAAATAATATACTTGAGTACATAATGTACGTTAGCAAATAATAAAAGTAAGTAAATAATGTATGTAAGTAAATAATGTACGTAAGTAAATAATATACGTAAGTACATAATGTATGTTAGTAAAAGTTATACGTTAGTACATAATGTATGTAAGTAAATAATATACTTGAGTACATAATGTACGTTAATAAATAATAAACGTAAGTACATAATGTACGTTAGTAAATAATATACGTAAGTACATAATGTATGTTAGTAAATAATATACGTAAGTACATAATGTATGTAAGTAAATAATATACGTAAATACATAATGTACGTTAATAAATAATATACTTGAGTACATAATGTACGTTAGCAAATAATAAAAGTAAGTAAATAATGTATGTAAGTAAATAATGTACGTAAGTAAATAATATACGTAAGTACATAATGTATGTTAGTAAAAGTTATACGTTAGTACATAATGTATGTAAGTAAATAATATACTTGAGTACATAATGTACGTTAATAAATAATAAACGTAAGTACATAATGTACGTTAGTAAATAATATACGAAAGTACATAATGTATGTAAGTAAATAATATACGTAAGTACATAATGTACGATAATAAATAATATACTTGAGTACATAATGTACGTTAGCAAATAATAAAAGTAAGTAAATAATGTATGTAAGTAAATAATGTACGTAAGTAAATAATATACGTTAGTAAATGATATACGTAAGTACATAATGTATGTAAGTAAATAATATACGTAGGTACATAATGTACATTAGTAAATAATATACGTAAGTACATAATGTATGTAAGTAAATAATATACGTAAGTACATAATGTACGTTAATAAATAATAAACGTAAGTACATAATGTACGTTAGTAAATAATATACGTAAGTACATAATGTATGTAAGTAAATAATATACGTAAGTACATAATGTACGTTAGTAAATAATATACGTAAGTACATAATGTATGTAAGTAAATAATATACGTAAGTACATAATGTACGTTAATAAATAATATACGTAAGTACATTATGTATGTAAGTAAATAATATACTTGAGTACATAATGTACGTTAATAAATAATAAACGTAAGAACATAATGTACGTTAGTAAATAATATACGTAAGTACATAATGTATGTAAGTAAATAATGCATGTTAGTAAATAAATTACGTAAGTAAATCATGTATGTAAGTAAATAATGTGCGTAAGTAAATAATGTATATAAGTAAATAATGTACGTTTGTAAATAATATATGTAAGTACATAATGTACGTAAGTAAATAATATACGTAAGTAAATAATGTATATTAGTAAATAATGTACGTTTGTAAATAATATATGTAAATACATAATGTACGTTAGTAAATATTATACGTTAGTACATAATGTATGTATGTAAATAATATACTTGAGTACATAATGTACGTTAATAAATAATAAACGTTAGTACATAATGAACGTTAGTAAATAATATACGTAAGTACATAATGTATGTAAGTAAATAATATACTTTAGTACATAATGTACGTTAGTAAATAATATACGTAAGTAAATAATGTATGTAAGCAAATAATTTACTTTTGTAAATAATATTCGTAAATACGTAATGTACGTGATGTGTATGAAATATGTAGGTAGTTTTGTAATGACTGCACCATGTGGGTATGTCAGTATAAGTGACCAATAAATCAGTTCAGTATCTGGATCTCGTGGTTTTAATACACAACATTGGCGACGAGTGTCTAATAATTCGGAAATCCACGTTAAATTGTTAAAATAACAATGCCACTCGGTAAAGTGGAGAGTTTTCATGTCGGTACACAAGATTGGGACGCGTACGTGCGGCGCGTTATACAATTTATCGCGCTAAACAACATCGAACGTAACCTACACGTGGCCACGTTGGTCACTTTAGTTGGTGCGGATTGTTACGCGTTAATGTGTGATTTGTGTTCTCCTGTGCATCCTGAAGATAAAACATTCGACGAGTTAGTAAAGTTAGTAAAAGATCATTTGGAACCCGAGCAATCCGAGATAGCTGAAAGACATATTTTCCGGCAGAGAAAGCAACAGCAAGGCGAAGGCGTCAAAGTTTACCTACAGAATTTAAAACATCTTGCTAAGACGTGCAGTTTCGGGGCACAGCTTGAAATTAATCTAAGAGATCAGTTTGTCTCGGGATTAATCAGCGAGGAGATGCGTTCGAGGCTTTTTGCGGAAAAGAATATTGATTATCGTCGCGCGGTGGAGTTAGCGTTGGCGCTGGAGGCGGCGGAGCGGCATGCGACCACGGCATGCGCTACGGTCGCTCCGGGCGCGCGCGCACTCTCGGACGGCGCGTTCAACGACGACGGCCTACACCGGGTGGGCCCCGTGCGCGGCTCGCAGGTGGCGGGCGGCGGCAGCGGCAACGGCGTGGCGGGCCGTCGGGCCTGTGCGCGCTGCGGCAAGGGTCATCCGGGGAGGTGTCGCTATCGATATCATTCATGTGATTTGTGCGGCCAAAAAGGCCATTTAAAGGCAATGTGTGAAATGCAAAAAAGAAGTGAAGTGAGTGCGAGAGTAAAACAAAATAGAGGTCAGATTTATTTTAATAATTCCAGTTCCGAAAGCGAGAATGATTGTCACTTTTATAATATAATTAGCGGTGGAGATGAGGGCCCCTATTATGCTCTTTTGAATATTAACAACGCAAGCCACAAATTTGAAATTGATACGGGCAGCAAAATTTCAGCCATATCGCAACAATACTACAACAAATTCTTTAGTATTTTTCCCATTCAAAGTAAAACTTTAATATTAAAGTCTTACACTGGTGATATTATAGAGACGATCGGTTACATTTTAGTCGATGTGGTATGCGGTACCAAATCTGCCAAATTAAAGTTGCACGTTGTACCAAATGGGGGCCCTCCTCTCATGGGCAGAGCTTGGATAAAAGAATTAAAGTTATCTGTTATTCAATGTCATAATTTGTGTAGTGAAGACTCTATTGCTCTTAGCCTAAAAGAGGAATATCCCGAAGTGTTTGCGGAGGGGCTAGGCACTTTTAAATCGCGATTCCGTTTGCGTTTAAAAGACGACACGCCTGTGTTTGTTAAGGCGCGTGCGCTGCTAGCGGCAGCGCACGCGCCTTAACAAACTTCGGGAGCCGGTTGCGCGCGAACTCGATCGCTTACAGCGGGAGGGTGTTATTTACAAAGTAGACAGATCTGACTACGGGACACCTATAGTCCCGGTTGTCAAATCAAATGGTTCGATTCGTATTTGTGGTGATTATAAAATCACTTTAAATCCGCGTCTTAAAGATTTTCATTACCCGCTGCCTCGGATCGAGGACCTATTCGCCGCACTGGGTGGAGGTGAGCAGTACACTAAGCTCGATCTGTCTAATGCTTTTCAGCAGTGTGTTCTAGAAGACGAATCACAACCGATGACGGCAATCACGACTCACATGGGCACTTTTGTTTATAGGCGCGTTCCTTTTGGCATCAAATGTATACCTGAAAATTTTCAGAAAATTATGGAAGAAACGTTGAGCGGATTGCCCTCAACGGCAGTATTTGCTGACGATATTTGTGTAACGGGTAAAGATAAAAGCACACATTTAAGTAATTTAAAGGCGGTGTTACAACGACTGAAAGAAAATGGTTTAAGAATAAATTGGTCTAAATGTAAATTTTTTAAAGACAGCGTTACTTATTTGGGCTATAAAATAGATAAATTCGGTTTGCATACAGACGATAAAAAAATTGAAGCTATTGTTGCAGCACCGCCTCCAACTAATGTATCACAATTAAAAAGCTTCATGGGCTTAGTTAACTTTTATGCAAAGTTTTGTAAAAATATGAGTGATATTTTAAATCCGATGTATAACCTTTTAAAAAAAAATGTAAAGTGGAATTGGGATGAAAAGTGTATGAACGCCTTTATTAAGATAAAAAAGGTATTGAGTAGTTCCCCGGTGCTGGCGCATTACGACCCGAACCTGCCGCTCATACTGGCGGTCGACAGTAGCCCGTACGGCTTGGGCGCAGTGCTGCTGCAGCGCGGCGCGGACGGCGCCGAGCGGCCGGTGTGCTGCGCGTCCCGCACGCTCGCGCCCGCGGAGCGCAACTATGCGCAAATAGATAAGGAAGCGCTCGCCATTGTGTTCGGTGTGACGAAACACCACCAGTACCTATACGGGCGGCATTTCATTTTGCGCAGCGATCACCGCGCTCTGAGTTACATATTTGGGAAGAATCGGGGCATCCCGTTGACTGCGGCGAGTCGCTTACAGAGATACGCGGTCAAATTATGTGCGTACGATTTCGAAATTGAGTTCGTTAGGTCTATTGAAAACTGCCAGGCCGATGCGCTCTCTCGACTCCCCTTGAGCTCGACTAGCGGTCGAGTCAAGAGCGAGACGGAAAGATGTAGCTATCTTAATTTTATTCAAGAAAATTTTCCTGTCAGTTTTAAAGAAATCAAGACTGAGATCGCGAAAGATCCTTTATTAAGTAGAATCTACGGCTACGTAATGTTCGGTTGGCCGACTAAAGTTACATCTGAATTGGAAAAACCTTATTTTAATAGAAAAGATAATTTATATATCGATCAAGGTTGTTTAATTTGGGGGTATAGAATGATAATTCCTAAAAAGTTACGCCAGATGGTACTAAAAGAGATACACGACGGACATCCCGGTATAGTTAAAATGAAACAAATCGCTCGTAACTATGTGTACTGGGACGGCTTAGACGCCGACATTGAGCGCGTGTCGGCGCAGTGCACGGCGTGCGTGTCGCAGCGCCCCGCGCCGCCCGCCGCGCCGCTGCACTCGTGGCCCTGGCCCGCCGAGCCGTGGTCGCGTTTGAATATCGACTTCTTGGGACCGTTCAATAACACGTATTACTTAGTTATCGTAGATGCTCATTCCAAATGGATCGAGGTCGAAAAGTTGCAGACCATATCCGCAGCAGTCGTTATAGGTCGTTTGAGGCAACTATTCGCTAGGTTCGGGCTCCCAAAAATTATACAAAGTGACAATGGCCCGCCGATGTCGTCAGCGGAGTTCGGTTTGTATCTTAAACAAAACGGTATCAAACATAACCTCATAGCCCCATATCACCCTAGTAGTAACGGGGCCGCTGAAAATTCGGTACGTACTATAAAAAGAGTTCTTAAAAAAGCTGTTGTTGAGAAAATGGATGACTTAACTGCGCTCAGTAGATTTCTTTTTACGTATCGAAATACGGAGCACAGCACCACGGGGCGAGAGCCCGCCGTGGCTATGTTCGGTCGGCGGCTGCGCGGCCGCCTTGACCTACTGCGGCCCGACGCCGCCGAGCGCGTGCGCGCCGCGCAGCAGGCGGCCGAGCGCCGCACCGCGCCGCCGCACGCGTTGCGCGAGGCGCGGCCCGGCGACGCGGTGCTCATACGGGATTATGCTAGAAATAGTTCTAAATGGGCGGAGGGTGAAGTACTAGAGCGTAAAAGTCCTGTGTCCTATGTAGTTAAGGCTAAGGATGGCCGGATACAGAAACGCCATATCGATCAAATCCTAACAGACAAACGCAAGTCTCGGCATTCGCTAGCTCTAGTGGCTCCTATTGGTGAAGATACTCCCAGCTCAATGACTAATAAGCCTGTGGAAACAGAACAATTGGAAGTTGGTTTGGCTGATATTGGAGGAGGTTTAGTTTCTAATAGTGTGGAATGTGAAGAAACTAAACTTCCTGGGCTGGAAGAAACTGAGGATAGTATGCGTCCGCGTCGGGAAGCTGCACTAGAATGTGTTAAAAAGATAAAAAGAAAAGAGTAGCTTCTATTATGTTATTATAATGTCTAGTAGACTGTGATAGAAATCTAATTGTGTTATTTGTATACCTATTCCGTATTGTGTACCGTATAATCACTTACTAATCAAAATTATGTGTATCTAATAATCATAATGTTAGTCTAAGTAATCATCATGTATATTATTTATATAAGATCATGTATATTATTTATATAAGAGGGGGACAATGATGTGTATGAAATATGTAGGTAGTTTTGTAATGACTGCACCATGTGGGTATGTCAGTATAAGTGACCAATAAATCAGTTCAGTATCTGGATCTCGTGGTTTTAATACACAACAGTACGTAAGTACGTAATGTACGTTAGTAAATAATATAAGTAAGTACATAATGTACGTAAGTAAATAATATACTTGAACACATAATGTACGTTAATAAATAATATATGTAAGTACATAATGTACGTAAGTAAATAATATACGTAAGTACGTAATGTATGTTAGTACGTAATGTATGTTAGTAAATAATGTACGTTAGTAAATAATGTATGTAAGTAAATAATGCATGTTAGTAAATAAATTACGTAAGTAAATCATGTATGTAAGTAAATAATGTAAGTAAGTAAATAATGTATATAAGTAAATAATGTACGTTTGTAAATAATATATGTAAGTACATAATGTACGTAAGTAAATTATATACGTAAGTAAATAATGTATATTAGTAAATCATGTACGTTTGTAAATAATATACGTAAATACATAATGTACGTTAATAAATAATATACTTGAGTACATATTGTACGTTAGTAAATAATAAACGTAAGTACATAATGTACGTAAGTAAATAATATACGTAAGTACAAAATGTATGTAAGTAAATAATGTACGTAAGTAAATAATGTATGTAAGTAAATAATGCATGTTAGTAAATTAATAACGTAAGTAAATCATGTATGTAAGTAAATAATGTGCGTTAGTAAATAATGTTCGTTTGTAAATTATATATGTAAGTACATAATGTACGTAAGTAAATAATATACTTAAGTAAATAATGTATATAAGTAAATAATGTACGTTTGTAAATAATATACGTAAATATATAATGTACTTTATTACAAAATGTATGTAAGTAAATAATATACTTGAGTACATAATGTACGTTAATAAATAATAAACGTAAGTACATAATGAACGTTAGTAAATAATATACGTAAGTACATAATTTACGTTAATAAATAATATACTTGAGTACATAATGTACGTTAGTAAATAATAAAAGTAAGTAAATAATGTATGTAAGTAAATAATTTACGTTTGTAAATAATATTCGTAAATACGTAATGTACGTAAGTAAATAATGTATGTAAGTAAATAATGTAAGTTAGTTAATAATATACTTGAGTACATATTGTACGTTAGTAAATAATAAACGTAAGTACATAATGTACGTAAGTAAATAATATACGTAAGTAAATAATGTATGTAAGTAAATAAAGTACGTTTGTAAATAATATACGTAAATACATAATGTACGTTAGTAAATATTATACGTTAGTACATAATGTATGTAAGTAAATAATATACTTGAGTACATAATATATGTTTCTAAATAATAAACGTAAGTACATAATGTACAATAGTAAATAATATACGTAAGTACAAAATTTGTGCAAATAAATAATGTACAAAGTAAATAATGTATGTAAGTAACTAATGTGTGTAGGTAAATAATATACATGAGTTCATATTGTACGTTAGTAAATAATAAACGTTAGTCCATAATGTATGTAAGTAAATCATGCACGTAAGTAAATAATGTATGTAAGTAAATAATGAAAGTTAGTAAAAAATATACTTGAGTACATATTGTACGTTAGTAAATAATATATGTAAGTACATAATGTACGTTAGAAAATCATATACGTAAGTAAATAATGTATATAAGTAAATAATGTACGTTTGTAAACAATATACGTAAGTAAATATTATACGTTAGTACATAATGTATGTAAGTAAATAATATACTTGAGTACATAATGTGCGTTAGTAAATAATATAAGTAAGTAAATAATGTACGTTTGTAAATAATATACGTAAGTACATAATGTACGTAAGTAAATAATATACGTAATTACATAATATATGTAAGTAAATAATATACTTGAGTACATAATGTACGTAAGTAAATGATGTATGTAAGTAAATAACGTTAGTTAGTAAATAATATACTTAAGTACATATTGTACGTTAGTAAATAATAAGCGTAATTACATTATGTATGTAAGTAAATAATATACTTGAGTACATAATGTGCGTTAGTAAATAATATACGTAAGTAAATAATGTACGTTTGTAAATATTAAACGTAAGTACATAATGTACGTTAGTCAATAATATACGTAAGTACATAATGTATGTAAGTAAATAATATACTTGAGTACATAATGTACCTTAGTAAATAATAAACGTAAGTACATAATGTACGTTAGTAAATAATATAAGTAAGTACATAATGTACGTAAGTAAATAATATACTTGAACACATAATGTACGTTAATAAATAATATATGTAAGTACATAATGTACGTAAGTAAATAATATACGTAAGTACGTAATGTATGTTAGTACGTAATGTATGTTAGTAAATAATGTACGTTAGTAAATAATGTATGTAAGTAAATAATGCATGTTAGTAAATAAATTACGAAAGTAAATCATGTATGTAAGTAAATAATGTGCGTAAGTAAATAATGTATATAAGTAAATAATGTACGTTTGTAAATAATATATGTAAGTACATAATGTACGTAAGTAAATAATATACGTAAGTAAATAATGTATATTAGTAAATAATGTACGTTTGTAAATAATATATGTAAATACATAATGTACGTTAGTAAATATTATACGTTAGTACATAATGTATGTATTTAAATAATATACTTGAGTACATAATGTACGTTAATAAATAATAAACGTTAGTACATAATGAACGTTAGTAAATAATATACGTAAGTACATAATGTATGTAAGTAAATAATATACTTTAGTACATTATGTACGTTAGTAAATAATATACGTAAGTAAATAATGTATGTAAGCAAATAATTTACTTTTGTAAATAATATTCGTAAATACGTAATGTACGTAAGTACATAATGTACGTTAGTAAATAATATAAGTAAGTACATAATGTACGTAAGTAAATAATATACTTGAACACATAATGTACGTTAATAAATAATATATGTAAGTACATAATGTACGTAAGTAAATAATATACGTAAGTACGTAATGTATGTTATTACGTAATGTATGTTAGTAAATAATGTACGTTAGTAAATTATGTATGTAAGTAAATAATGCATGTTAGTAAATAAATTACGTAAGTAAATCATGTATGTAAGTAAATAATGTGCGTAAGTAAATAATGTATATAAGTAAATAATGTACGTTTGTAAATAATATATGTAAGTACATAATGTACGTAAGTAAATAATATACGTAATAAATAATGTATATAAGTAAATAATGTACGTTTGTAAATAATATACGTAAATACATAATGTACGTTAGTAAATAATATACTTGAGTACATATTGTACGTTAGTAAATAATAAACGTAAGTACATAATGTACGTAAGTAAATAATATACGTAAGTACAAAATGTATGTAAGTAAATAATGTACGTAAGTAAATAATGTATGTAAGTAAATAATGCATGTTAGTAAATTAATTACGTAAGTAAATCATGTATGTAAGTAAATAATGTGCGTTAGTAAATAATGTTCGTTTGTAAATAATATATGTAAGTACATAATGTACGTAAGTATATAATATACTTAAGTAAATAATGTATATAAGTAAATAATGTACGTTAGTAAATAATATACGTAAATACATAATGTACGTTAGTACAAAATGTATGTAAGTAAATAATATACTTGAGTACATAATGTACGTTAATAAATAATAAACGTAAGTACATAATGAACGTTAGTAAATAATATACGTAAGTACATAATGTACGTTAATAAATAATATACTTGAGTACATAATGTACGTTAGCAAATAATAAAAGTAAGTAAATAATGTATGTAAGTAAATAATTTACGTTTGTAAATAATATTCGTAAATACGTAATGTACGTAAGTAAATAATGTATGTAAGTAAATAATGTAAGTTAGTAAATAATATACTTGAGTACATATTGTACGTTAGTAAATAATAAACGTAAGTACATAATGTACGTAAGTAAATAATATACGTAAGTAAATAATGTATGTAAGTAAATAAAGTACGTTTGTAAATAATATACGTAAATACATAATGTACGTTAGTAAATATTATACGTTAGTACATAATGTATGTAAGTAAATAATATACTTGAGTACATAATATATGTTTCTAAATAATAAACGTAAGTACATAATGTACAATAGTAAATAATATACGTAAGTACAAAATTTGTGCAAATAAATAATGTACAAAGTAAATAATGTATGTAAGTAACTAATGTGTGTAGGTAAATAATATACATGAGTTCATATTGTACGTTAGTAAATAATAAACGTTAGTCCATAATGTTTGTAAGTAAATCATGCACGTAAGTAAATAATGTATGTAAGTAAATAATGTAAGTTAGTAAAAAATATACTTGAGTACATATTGTACGTTAGTAAATAATATATGTAAGTACATAATGTACGTTAGAAAATAATATACGTAAGTAAATAATGTATATAAGTAAATAATGTACGTTTGTAAATAATATACGTAAGTAAATATTATACGTTAGTACATAATGTATGTAAGTAAATAATATACTTGAGTACATAATGTGCGTTAGTAAATAATATACGTAAGTAAATAATGTACGTTTGTAAATAATATACGTAAGTGCATAATGTACGTAAGTAAATAATATACGTAATTACATAATGTATGTAAGTAAATAATATACTTGAGTACATAATGTACGTTAGTAAATAATATACGTAAGTACATAACGTATGTAAGTAAATAATATACTTGAGTACATAATGTACGTAAGCAAATAATAAAAGTAAGTAAATAATGTATGTAAGTAACTAATGTGTGTAGGTAAATAATATACATGAGTTCATATTGTACGTAAGTAAATAATAAACGTTAGTCCATAATGTATGTAAGTAAATCATGCACGTAAGTAAATAATGTATGTAAGTATATAATGTAAGTTAGAAAAAAATATACTTGAGTACATATTGTACGTTAGTAAATAATATATGTAAGTACATAATGTACGTTAGAAAATAATATACGTAAGTAAATAATGTATATAAGTAAATAATGTACGTTTGTAAATAATATACGTAAGTAAATATTATACGTTAGTACATAATGTATGTAAGTAAATAAAAAACTTGAGTACATAATGTACGTTAATAAATAAAAAACGTAAGTACATAATGTACGTTAGTAAATAATATACGTAAGTACATAACGTCTGTAAGTAAATAATATACTTGAGTACATAATGTACGTAAGCAAATAATAAAAGTAAGTAAATAATGTATGTAAGTAAATAATGTACGTTTGTAAATAATATACGTAAATACATAATGTACGTTAGTAATAATAAACGTAAGTACATAATGTACATTAGTAAATAATATACGTAAGTACAAAATTTGTGCAAATAAATAATGTACAAAGTAAATAATGTATGTAAGTAACTAATGTGTGTAGGTAAATAATATACATGAGTTCATATTGTACGTTAGTAAATAATAAACGTTAGTCCATAATGTATGTAAGTAAATCATGTACGTAAGTAAATAATGTATGTAAGTAAATAATGTAAGTTAGTTAATAATATACTTGAGTCCATATTGTACGTTAGTAAATAATATACCTAAGTAAATAATGTATATAAGTAAATAATGTACGTTTGTAAATAATATACGTAAGTAAATATTATACGTTAGTACATAATGTATGTAAGTAAATAAAAAACTTGAGTACATTATGTACATTAATAAATAATAAACGTAAGTACATAATGTACGTTAGTAAATAATGTACGTTAATAAATAATATACTTGAGTACATAATGTACGTTAGCAAATAATAAAAGTAAGTAAATAATGAATGTAAGTAAATAATAAACGTAAATACATAATGTACGTAAGTAAATATTAAACGTTAGTACATAATGTATGTAAGTAAATAGTATACTTTAGTACATAATGTACGTTAATAAATAATATACGTAAGAACATAATGTACGTAAGTTAATAATATACGTAAGTACATAATATTTGTAAGTAAATAATATACGTAACTACATACTGTATGTTAGCAAATAATGTACGTAAGTAAATAATGTATGTAAGTAAATAATGTACGTTAGTAAATAATATAAGTAAGTTCAAAATATGTGCAAATAAATAATGTGTTAGAATATTATCAAATATAATGTTAATTAATACAAGTAGCGCCATCTATGGACATTGAGGTGAAAGTTTGTGTATTGTCTATGTATGAATGACTTGCATTAAATCAGTCTATATGAAACCAACAACCAACGACTTTTATTAGGTTATGGGCTACTCAGATTTTGTAAAGTAAATTAAAGTTATTGCGTTTTTAGAAGAGTTATTGTTAGTTTGTTAGTTTATTTTGCGCTTGTGACATCAATCAAGATGAACTCAAGTCTTATTGCGAGTGTGCCAAAGCTCAAGGGTCGTGAAAATTATGATGACTGGGCGTTCGCCGTACAGAACTTGCTAGTTCTTGAGGACACGGACAAATACCTCAAGCAAGAAGCAGCGGCGACAGATGCAGCACAGGCAGTAGCAGATGCCAGAACACGCGCAAAATTGATCCTGACTATTGACACATCATTGTTTGTGCACATAAAGGAGACGAAGACCACAAAGGAGTTATGGTCAAAACTCAAAGCTCTATTTGATGACGCGGGATTTTTAAGAAGAATAACTTTATTACGTCATTTAATCTCCATCAGACTAGAAACATGTGAAGATATGACTAGTTACGTTACGCAGATTGTGGAAACTTCGCAACGATTAAGCGGTACTGGATTCATTATAAACGATGATTGGGTAGGGTCATTATTACTAGCTGGTTTACCAGATAAGTTTATGCCAATGATCATGGCAATAGAGCATTCCGGGATCCAGATCACGGCAGATTCCATAAAAACAAAATTGTTAGATATGGAAAATGGCGGCTCTGTTGAAGTGAATGGAAATGACAACTCAGCACTTATTGCTCGAAGTTGGCAGAAAAAGAAACTTGGTAAAGTTGGCAGCAATAGCAAAAATGGCGGACCGACTCCGAATATCTATGCACCGAGTACGTCAATGTCAAACTCAAATGACAGAAATAATAAAACAATAACATGCTACAAATGCAAACAATCAGGACATTTCATGTCTCAATGTCCATTTAGAAACGAAAAAAAAGAGAAGAAAAAGCAAACAAATGCATTTAGTGTTGTTTTTCTGAGCGGTAACTTTAATAAATGTGACTGGTATGTTGACTCGGGAGCCAGTACACATATAACTACAAACGAAAGTTGGTTGATAAATAGGACGAATTCGTCAAGTTTACCTGAAATCACAGTAGCAAACAACATGAAAGTGCCTGTATTATGTGCCGGCGACGTAGATGTCACGACGAGTTTCGGTTACAAGGTAACAGTGAAGAACGTGTTGTGCGTACCGACTCTTGCGACTAACCTGCTATCAGTTAGTGAATTGATAAGAAATGGAAATAGTGTTGTGTTTGAACCCAACCGATGCCTCATAAAAAACAGATTAGGCAATCTAGTTGCGGAAGCTGAACTTGTAAATAATGTATACAAGTTAATCTTGGTAAATGAAACTTGTTTGTTATCATCATCAACAGTAGATGGACAAACATGGCATAGAAGGCTTGGACACTTAAACAGTACAGCTATGAACAAGATGAAGCAAGGTTTAGTCAATGGAATGGATTACTCAGACAAATTTGTGACAAGTAAGTCTAGCTGTCAAATTTGCTGTGAAGGCAAACAATCAAGATTACCATTTACGAAAGGTACACGAGCTACAGAAATCTTGCAGATTGTGCACTCAGACATCTGTGGACCGATGGAGTGCAAATCCATTGGTGGTGCAAGATATTTTTTGCTATTTATTGACGACTTCACCAGAATGACCTTCATATACTTCTTAAAGTGTAAAAGTGAAACACTGACTTGTTTTAAAGAGTTTAAGTCAATGGTGGAGAACTTTCAAAACAGAAAAATAAAAATATTGCGCACAGACAATGGATGTGAGTATTGCAGCAATGATTTTAGAGATTTTTTGAAACATGAAGGGGTAATTCATCAAAAATCAAATGCTTACACACCAGAGCAGAATGGACTCAGTGAAAGAAGCAATCGCACCATTGTGGAGAGAGCTAGATGCCTACTCTTTGAAGCAGAATTAGATAAAAAATTTTGGGCAGAAGCTGCA
Source organism: Pararge aegeria (assembly GCF_905163445.1). Classification (NCBI taxonomy): domain Eukaryota; kingdom Metazoa; phylum Arthropoda; class Insecta; order Lepidoptera; family Nymphalidae; genus Pararge; species Pararge aegeria. Next base: position 16,705,731 of record NC_053199.1, on the reverse strand, counting down.
AATACTGCAGTATATCTCAAAAACAGGTCTACAGCTTCAGGTATTGAAAAGACTCCATATGAGATGTGGTTTGCTAGGAAACCAGATTTACAACATTTACGTGTATATGGGAGTCCAGTGATGGTGCACACACCAAAAGAAAAAAGAGCCAAGTGGGACAGAAAATCAAGAAAACATATACTTGTTGGTTATAGTGATAATGTCAAAGGTTACCGAATATATGACCCAGTAAAGAACAAAGTCACCACAAGTAGGGATGTTATAATACAAGAAAAACCCAAGCCACAAGAGACAGTAACAGTTTCTCTAGAATCTGTGGTGAAACTTGAACCCCTAAACAAATCAAGTTCTTCAGAATCTGATTATTTGGATGTTGATGAAGAAAGTTTAGAGTCAGAAGCTTGTGGAGAAAACCTGAACACTGAACAGACTAGTTCAGCTCCACAGAGTACAGAAGAAGCTTCAGATATACCACATGCAGACTCTACTACACCATTTTTTTCAGAAGTAACAGAGAAGCGTCAGAGGAGAAAGCCAGATAGATACGGTATTGTCAACATGTGTGCTACAGCTACAGGAGAAGATGAACTGGTATATGCAGAGGCCATCAGTGGGCCAGAGCGACTGATGTGGTCGCAGGCCATGGCAGAGGAGCTGCAGTCATTCCAAGACAATCAAGCATGGGAAGTTGTTGATACTCCCAGCAACGCGAGTGTAGTGCAATGTAAGTGGGTGTTTAAAAAAAAGTTTGACTCTGACAATAAAGTGTCATATCGTGCGCGGCTTGTAGCCAAGGGTTTTACCCAGAAGGCTGGTATTGATTACCAAGAAACCTTCAGTCCAGTGATTAGACATTCAACCCTGCGTTTGTTGTTTGCCATAAGTGTCCAGTTAGGCATGGATATCACTCATCTGGATGTGAAAACAGCTTTCCTTAATGGTCATCTAAAAGAAAGCATATTTATGCATTTACCTGAAGGTTTTCCCATAAATAATTCAAATAAAGTTTTAAAGTTGAGAAAAGCTGTTTATGGATTAAAACAATCATCTCTAGCATGGTATAAAAGGGTTGAGGAGATACTATGTAAATCAGGATTTAGAAAATGTAAATTAGAACCCTGTGTATTTGTTAAAAATCATAGTGATAATAAGAAAACTATAGTTGGACTGTATGTCGATGATTTTCTAGTATATTCAAATTGTAAGTCTGAATCTGATAATTTAATAGAGATTTTAAGCCAAAAATTTAAAATAAAGAATTTAGGTCAAGTGAGAAATTATTTGGGCATGAGAGTTAACATTAACAAAAGCACCAATATAATTACTTTAGATCAAGAACAGTATATTAATCAGTTACTTGAAAAATTTCATATGTCTGAATGTCATGCAGTAGAAACTCCTATAGAATGTAAATTGAATGTTGATAAGTCTAATGTATGTGAACAAAAGCTACCTTATCAAAAATTAATAGGAAGTTTAATGTACTTAGCTGTCCTAACTCGTCCTGATATTTCCTATTCAGTCAGTTATTTAAGCCAGTTTAACAACTGTTATTCTTATGTACACTGGAATTGTGCAAAAAGAATTCTGAAATATTTATCACAGACTAAAACCTATTGTTTAAAATATTCTAAAGAAAGTGCAGAGCTTGTAGGTTTTGTGGATGCTGATTGGGCAAGTGATGCCACTGACAGACGCTCATATACTGGTTTCTGTTTCACTAAATCAGGTGCTGTAATTTCTTGGGAGAGCAAGAAACAAAGAACTGTTGCTCTTAGTAGTTGTGAAGCAGAATATATGGCTTTGTCGGAAGCATGTCGAGAAGCAATATATTTACAGAAGTTAGAGTTTGAAATAATTGGTTCCTATACTAAAATTATTATATACAATGACAGTCAGAGTGCATTAAAGTTAGCAAATAATGATCAGTCACATAAACGGTCCAAACATATTGATGTCAGGTATCATTTCATTAGAGAAGTTTTAAGAAATGATATAATTGAAGCTAGATATTTGTCAACAGCTAACATGCCTGCTGACTTGCTAACCAAAGGTCTGCCAGCTGTTAAACATTATAAGTTCATGAAAGATTTTGGAATTGTTAATTTAGAATAGCCAAGGCAGGACTGTATACTGTATTTGTTATTGTATATTGAGTTTAAAAGTTTTTTTTTTGTGTAGCTTTACCTCTCCACTGTATGTAATACTTTGAAAGTGTTGTTATTTTTGATAAAGTGGGGGTGTTAGAATATTATCAAATATAATGTTAATTAATACAAGTAGCGCCATCTATGGACATTGAGGTGAAAGTTTGTGTATTGTCTATGTATGAATGACTTGCATTAAATCAGTCTATATGAAACCAACAACCAACGACTTTTATTATAATGAACAAAGTAAATAATGTATGTAAGTAATTAATGTGTGTAGGTAAATAATATACATGAGTTCATATTGTACGTTAGTAAATAATAAACGTAAGTCCATAATGTATGTAAGTAAATAATATACTTGAGTACATAATGTGCGTTAGTAAATAATATACGTAAGTAAATAATGTACGTTAATAAATAATAAACGTAAGTACATAATGTACGTAAGTAAATAATATACGTAAGTACATAATGTATGTAAGTAAATAATATACTTTAGTACATAATGTACGTTAATAAATAATATACTTGAGTACATAAAGTACGTTAGCAAATAATAAAAGTAAGTAAATAATGTATGTAAGTAAATAATGTACGTAAGTAAATAATTTACGGAAGTACATAATGTATATAAGTACATAATGTATGTTAGTAAATGATATACATAAGAACATAATGTACGTTAATAAATATTAAACGTAAGTATATAATGTACGTTAGTAAATAATAAACGTAAGTACATAATGTATGTAAGTAAATAATATACTTTAGTACATAATGTACGTTAATAAATAATATACTTGAGTACATAAAGTACGTTAGCAAATAATAAAAGTAAGTAAATAATGTATGTAAGTAAATAATGTACAGTTAATAATGTAAGTAAGTAAATTATATACGTAAGTACATAATGTATATAAGTAAATAGTATACTTGAGTACATATAAAAAAAAAAAAAATATATATATTACGACAATACACACGTCGCCATCTAGCCCCAAAGTAAGCGTAGCTTGTGTTATGGGTACTAAGATGACTGTTGAATATTTTTATAAATAAAATACATAAATACTTAGAATATACATATAAACACCCAGACACTGAAAAATATTCATGCTCATCACACGAACATTTTCCAGTTGTGGGAATCGAACCCACGGCCTTGGACTCAGAAAGCAGGATCGCTGCAAACTGCGCCAATCGGCCGTCAAATATTGTACGTTAGTAAATAGTATACGTAACTACATAATGTATGTTAGCAAATAATGTACGTATGTAAATAATGTACGTTAGTAAATAATATACGTAATTACATAATGAACGTAAGTACATAATGTACGTTAGTAAATAATATACATGAGTTCATATTGTACGTTAGTAAATAATGTAAGTAAGTAAATAATATACATGAGTTCATATTGTACGTTAGTAAATAATAAACGGTAGTCCATAATGTATGTAACTAAAGAATATACTTGAGTACATAATGTGCGTAAGTAAATAATATACGTAAGTAAATAATATATGTAAGTAAAGAATATACTTAAGTAAATAATGTACGTTTGTAAATAATATACGTAAGTACATAATGTACGTAAGTGGAACATGCGACATTGTATTGTTTGCAGATGATACATCTCTAATTTTTAAGACTGATAGGAGTAAAGATAACTCTGACAAAGTAAACCGTGTTTTGTCGCATGTGTCGCACTGGTTTACAGTTAACAACTTACTTTTAAATAATATACGTAAATACGTAATGTACGTAAGTAAATAATGAATGTAAGTAAATAATGTAAGTTAGTAAATAATATACGTAAGTACATAAACGTTAGTAAATAATATACATAAGTAAATAATGTATGTAAGTAAATAATGTATGTTTGTAAATAATATAAGTACGTAAATACATAATGTACGTTAGTAAATATTATACGTTAGTACATAATGTATGTAAGTAAATAATATACTTGAGTACATAATATACGTTAATAAATAATAAACGTAAGTATATAATGTACGTTAGTTAATAATATACGTAAGTACATGATGTATGTAAGTAAATCATGTACGTAAGTAAATAATGTATGTAAGTAAATAATGTACGTTAGTAAATAATATACGTAAGTACATAATGTATGTAAGTAAATAATATACTTGAGTACATAATGTACGTAACTAAATAATATACGTAAGAACATAATGTATGTAAGTAAATGATATACGTAAGTACATAATGTACGTTAATAAATAATGTACGTAAGTAAATAATGTGCGTAAGTAAATAATGTATTTAAGTAAATAATGTACGTTTGTAAATAATATATGGAAGTACATAATGTACGTAAGTAAATAATATACGTAAGTACATAATGTATATAAGTAAATAGTAAAACTATTAAATGCAAAAAAAACAAAGTGTGTCGAATTTATCTTACCAAATGTAAAGAAAATTGATAAAAATATATTGATAAATGGTGAAACACTAAAAATAGAGACTTCCACAGTTTTTCTGGGCGTGACCTTGGATAATAAGCTACAGTGGGGTGCCCATATAGATTCACTAGCGGGTAAACTAAGCTCGGCTGCCTACGCAGTCAGAAAAATTAGACAGATTACTGACGTTGAAATAGCTAGGCTAGTTTATTTTGCGTACTTTCATAGTGTTATGTCCTATGGAATCTTGTTATGGGGTAAAGCAGCTGATATCGAAACTATAGTTATATTGCAGAAAAGAGCTGTACGGTCAATATATAAACTTAAATCACGCGAATCCCTCCGTGAGAAGTTTAAAGAAATAGGCATACTTACTGTAGCTTCACAATATATTTATAACAATATAGTATTTGTAAGACAACATATTAGTCTTTATAAACAAAAAGTGGACATAAACAGTCGACTTACAAGAAATGGTCATAAATTAGTGTCATCTGCATATCGTCTGCGTAAGGTACAGGGATCATTTGTGGGATTGAGTATACGCTTTTATAATATGATTCCTAAGGTGATTTTGGACCTGCCAATGCACAAGTTTAAAGAATTTGTTAAAACACATTTATTACAGCGAGGTTACTATACAACTGATGAATTTTTTAATGACAAGGTTGCTTGGAAGCATCCGGCTCCGCTTTCAGCTCTCACAAGATAGAAAAATGAATGTTAAAATGCAAAATGTAAATTGTTGATGTTGGAAAAGAGCAACTGCTGAGTTTCTTGCCGGCTTCTTCTCGGTAGAATCTGCCTTCCGAACCGGTGGTAGAATCACTACAAACAGACAGACTTGACGTTTCAAAAGTGCTTATATTAGGCCTACTTGAAATAAATGAATTTTGAATTTGAATTTGAATTTGAGTATTCTTGAGTACATATTTTACGTTAGTAAATAATATACGTAACTACATAATGTATGTTAGCAAATAATGTACGTAAGTGAATAATGTACGTTAGTAAATAAAATACGTAAGTACAAAATGTGTGCAAATAAATAATGTACAAAGTAAATAATGTATATAAGTAACTAATGTGTGTAGGTAATTAATATACATGAGTTCATATTGTACGTTAGTAAATAATAATCGTTAGTCAATTTTGTATGTAAGTAAATAATGTACGTAAGTAAATAATGTATGTAAGTAAATAGTATACGTAAGTAAATAGTGTCTGTTAGTACATAATATACGTAAGTTAATAATACAATTAAATAGATAATGTACGTAAGTATATAATGTACATAATTAAATAATGTATCTTAGTATATAATATATGTAAGTTACACGTATGTGTAAGTAAATAATAAAAGTAAGTAAATAGTATAAGTAAATAAATAATGTACGTAAGTAAATAATACACGTGAGTACATATTGTATGTAAGTAAATAATGAAGGTTAATTAATAATGGGTGTAACTTAATAATGTAGGTTTGTAAACTTATGTAAATAGTTTCTGTAAGTACACAGTACAATGTATGTAAGTAAATAATGTACGTATGTAAATAATGTATGTTAGTAAATATTGCATGTTAGTAAATAAATTACGTAAGTAAATCATGTATGTAAGTAAATAATGTGCGTAAGTAAATAATGTATTTAAGTAAATAATGTACGATTGTAAATAATATATGGAAGTACATAATGTACGTAAGTAAATAATATACGTAAGTAGAAAATGTATATAAGTAAATAGTATTCTTGAGTACATATTTTACGTTAGTAAATAATATACGTAACTACATAATGTATGTTAGCAAATAATGTACGTAAGTAAATAATGTACGTTAGTAAATAATATACGTAAGTACAAAATGTGTGCAAATAAATAATGTACAAAGTAAATAAAGTACATAATGTATGTAAGTAAATAATGTATGTAAGTTAATAATATACGTAAGTTAATAATGTAGGTATAAAAATAATTTAGGTATGAAAATTACGTACTAAAGTAATTAGTGTCTGTAAGTACATCATGTATGCAAGTAAATAATAGGCGTAAGTAAATAATGTACGTTAGTAAATAATATATAGTAATATAGAAGTACATAATGTACGTAAGTTAAAATCGCGCAAAGTTTCATTTGAATTTATTCAGTAGTTTTCAGCGCGATGCACGGCCCAGATACAGATAGACACGAATGACAAATATTAGTTTTGGGTTCAGTATCGGTTATAGAGTGCCCTCCAATAAAGTTTATAAAATATGTGTTATGTACAGAATTCGACCCGTTACAGTTTTATTACAAGTAGGATTATTATAATAATAATAAATATTCTAAGACCTCATTTTACCAGCCCACAAAGAGTTTAGGCGATTACCCAGTAATAAAACATCACTCTTTCGCTCATTTATCGAATCAACACTGTTCCAAGAATTTTTCAAAGCCGGTTCAACTGCCAACGCCACTGTTTTTGCCATCAAATAATGCTCAAACCATTATTATGCATTACGTAATTGTATCTGTCTACGGGCTTAAAATTAATTCGTTTGGTAACTTAGTGTCAGAGTGCAAAATCCACAGCGGCTAACTACACTAACTTTGGCTATCAGTGGCTAACTTTGGTGTCAACTGAGACACACAGAATCGGCCTGTTAAGATTATAAGGTTGACTCTCTAATTGTCATCGGGGAAAACAAAAAAACGCGTTTCGTACATTTCCACGACGCACACAGTTCCATATGGCCAGCCCTGTGCTCGCAGAGTCCTACCAAACCTAGTTATTCCGTTTGAGCCTCCCGATCAGATTGACGTATACTTTATTTATCACCGCCGCAGAGCATTCGCGGCTTTATGGCTCTCAGTGCGAGGAAAGTGAATTTTGATGCGGCTTTTTATGTGTTTTGGAGGAACGTTTACAGCGTCCCTTTGTTCCCGGTCTTTGTCTTTTCCGATATTGCCTATTCCGTTTTTGCTTACACTAACTCTGTATGTTTAAACGAACGCTATTTTTATTGGCGTTTTGTGCAGCGACGGGGAAGGTTCGACTATTTTTTTTCGGTACTCGTTTGCAATCTCGTCGTTTTATGTAATACCCGAGTTCGAAGCCGTCGCCTTGCTACGTGCTAGATTATGACGCGAGCGGATAGACACAACACTATAGATGGAAAAAAGGTTCGAACGAGAATACTTTTTAGTATGCACATGAAAAGATATACTTTCTTTTGTTCATTGCGTAGTCTCTTCTACTGTCCACGTTCTCCGTTCTCGTTTATTACGAGTTTTTACAAATCCTTTGAGAACTGTATGTTTTTGTGGGATAGCCTATGGTTACTCTCCGCCCTTTCAACTCTATGCCAAAAATAAAGTCGATTGATTGCTTCATAAGGGACTAAAGTAAGAGCCAGCTGTTGCCTTTTTCCACGTTTATTTGACGCCCGACTGGCGCAGTGGGCAGCGACCATGCTTTTTGAATCGATTCCCACAACTGGCACATATTTGTGTGATGAACATGAATGTTTTTCAGCGTCTGGGTGTTTATCTATATATATATATTATAAGTATTCATGTATATCATTCACATAAATATTTATCAGTCGTATTAGTACCCATAACACAAGCTACGCTTATTTTGGGGCTAGATATCGACGTGTTGTCGTAGTATATTTATTTATTTTGTAAATGCCGCAGAATACCCTTTTTTCCGGTATAAAAAAGTATTCTATGGCCATCTCCAGGATTCAAACTATTTATATGTAAAATTTCACCAAGTTAAATTAATCGGTCAAGCCGTGCGTATGTAACGTATGCTATTTAAATTATTTCCTATTAGATTTGTGTGGAAGAATATCAGCCTTGGATAGACGGGCGTACGAATGGACACATTGCATATAAATCTAAGTAAAATACGAATGGTCAACTAATTTTACAGCTGCTTGCAAAGCACTCTAAAAGATCCCAAATAATCTTCTCTGGGATAATTTGAATAACACAGACAGAGCAGTAAAGTGAAACAGCGTCCTGCGCGGAACGTTCCTAGCATCCCAGGGGATGGCCTTTGACTTGACCCGTTTGACGATCCAGTTCCGAATGTATCCGGATTATGTATTTTGTTTCTGGCAGTGGTATTGTGTGTTTCATTATACTCGTATGCTTCAATATGCAGTCTCTTCGGAATTAGTAGAAATGGAAATAGATTTATATGAATTAGGTACAATTTTACATAAATTTTGATATTGTCTACGTTCAGTATCTGATTTTTTATGATGACTAATCTAACTCAGCGGAGGACTGCTGTGGTTTTAAGTAGGTTATAAAATTTTGTGAATTTTCTAGTCTTCCCTGGTCTTCCCTCCGCCAATTAATTTAACTTCCGATACGGTGCCGCGTGAAAAACCGCTTAGGAGTTTGGGTTTACCATAATTCTAGTTTAGCAATACTATCTTAGACTCGAGGGCTAATACATATGGGAGCTTGTAGATGAATAGAAAAAGCAAGATTTAATGTTTAGTAGGAAGGTAAAAAACTCAAACAATGAACGCAAAATGCCCCATAGTATGGGTTGATTATTATAATGATGAGTCCATATACACGTTTTAATAGGATGTTTCTACAAGATGTTATTTAATAAGACCTAATAACTTGCATTGAAGTGAATCGGTCACCTTGTATTAATAATTCTAGTCTAGTTATTAAATATAAATAGTTTCAAAATTGCCTATAAAGTCGTCCTCCTTTAAATAACCCTGTTATGTACTTGAAGCGGGGATAGCCTAGTGCTTAGGACTTTGGCTTCACTTTTGGGTTGGCGAGTTCGAATCCTCTAACTAAACTTCTAACTTTACTTAGTTATGTGCGTTTTAATTAATTAAAGTATCACTTACTTCAACCTTCACGTTGGAGAGTTCTCCATAATTTTCTCAAAGGCGTGTAAAGTCTTCGCATGCTATGTTCGCATCGAGAAGGCACTATTGTATACACATGCCAAATAGTCCTATAGTTTATATTAGAGTAAGCAGTTCATTGTCAGTTTTGCTAACTAAATAAAAAAAAAAAGAAAAAGTCCACCAATCCACACTTGGCTAGTGGTAGAGTAAGGCTTAAGCCTTGCTCATTGTGGGACCCGTGCCCTGCAGTGGGCCGGTAATGGGTTGATATGACGATGATGACGATGGCTTGAAATAAATTTGTGGGGCTATGCAACTTTCTTTCGTCGTCGTTTGAAGAAAATTATAATATTTATTATAATTTTCTTTAAATTTGCGTCCCAAAATATGACGTAACATAAAAGGACAAGTTAAACATACGCGCATAACGTGTAGCCAACTAGGATGGAGCGAACTTTTCTGGCACGATTTCAATCCAGCTCAAGCTACCGACCTAGTACGAGTACCTACGTCAAATTTAGACAAACAGCAATTCCCCTCGTGAATAAAACATTACTCAGCCGACCGATCCACCCCACAGGCGACTCTGCGCCGATACGCGTTCAACGCAGCACAACTTCGTGGCCATGACGCCATACACCGTATGCACTTTGTCGCCTCTATAATCACGGGATGCACGTAAGCGTTGCCAGATACAGTATTATAACTTGTTTATTATTACTATACTATATTTATATGTTTTTTCACTCAGCTAAAGTTAGCTGTTTATTGCAGTCTCACCTATGATGCAAGTTCTATTAAGCCTATACCAGCGTTCAACGCAACACAACTTAGTGACGATGAAACCATACACCGTATGCAAATGATTGCCTCAAGACTCAAAAGATGCACGTGAGCATTGCATATACAGACTTTTAACTTCCTGAACATGTTTGAAGTTTTACTTCTTTTGGCGCGTTAGGAAAAAATGATAAGAGTAAATTTTTACAGACCGTCATGTATAACCGACACCCTGAAGTTAGCTATAAGGTTTGACAGTGAACATTTTAATTGTCAGTCTGCGGGCTCAATCCGGTGATTTTATTGATTCAATTGTACAAAAATCTCAAATTTTAATATATGATTTCTACATAATCAAAGAAATTGACATACAATTTCTTTAAGTATGTAGAAATATTTTTTTGTGATATTTAAATAAACTTTATTTGACTAGATAATGCGTTACAATAAAACTTTCAATGTATTAAATTCCTTTTTTCTATTGTTAGTGTCGTTCTTTCTACACACATATATAGAATAAGGCTTAAGATAAAAATTTTGAAAAGAGTTTTTTCTTGCTACGCCAAAGAAGTATAACTTCTAACGCGTGTACATAAGTTTTTTTTAATTCCACTACACGTTAGACCGTCTAATCCGGGAATCGAACCCCTGACTTCGTGATATATAGTTTGAACATGCTAAGAACTAGACCAGCGAGGCTTACTTTAACTCCGAGGCAGTTGTTTTCTATTCTCGTACATTACTAACTAGGGAATATGACCAAGAATGGGCAGAAGCTTCCTCTGTGCTTCTACTACCATCTACTGCGATCACCAATCCGGCTGCCCAGCTTGAGGGTTAGGGGGAACCCTTCCATTCCATTTAGTCCACCAGTTTTATAGACTATTGATCGACTCGTTTTACACAAAGATTTTCAACATTTTCCCATCGGATATTGCTAGACTCCCTAGATATTTTATAGGGCCGTTATTCGCAGACTTACATTAAGTTTCATTATCCAAAATGTTCCCGTACCCTAAAAAACGTTTCGGGTGTATTTCACGTAGGAAATTGGGTCCTAGAGGTTTATGACGTCGCTTTTATTTGTAAGTAATATAATAATGTTGTAAAGCTTCTCCGTGCCTGAACTGCCGATTATTCTCTCTATCAGTAGAATGTGTTTTTTAGAATTAAGAATTTAGAATTTTAAGCTTTTATTGTAATCTCACTTACCTTTTTAACACGCTTTTATTAGCTTCACCTGTATGTTTGTAACCGACTTCTTTGGACGCTATTTTGACCCACTTTAAACAGTCAGATTTCGTTCAAACTTTGTAGACATATCGAGGAACGATGAAAATACACTAATTTGAAAAGATTATTCCCATTTTCTAATAAAAAAGCACACCACGCTTTTTTTACAATAAAATATTTTATTTTTATTCACACTATTATTAATTTATATTTATTGAAATTTTTTACACTATTCTTAATTTAAATGTATTTTCTACTTTTTAGTTTGGTTTATTTTAAACTGTTATTTTTTATTGTAATAATTGACATACAAGTACCAGAGTTACGGACATTGTGACAGTGCCTTTTTTCTTTCGTTCCTACAACTGTGGGCGTCCAACGTTAGGCGTGATGTTGATGATGATCATATTATCTTAGTCATCATCATCATCGTCATATCAGCCCATCGCCCACTACAGGGCACGAGTCTCCTCCCACAATGAGAAGTAGTTAAGGCTATAGTCCACCACGCTGGCACAGTGCGCGTTGTTGGACTCCACACACCTCTGAGAACATTATGAAGAACTCTCAGGCATGCAAATTTCCTTACGATGTTTTCTTTCACCGTTGAAGCAAGTGATATTTTAATTACTGAAAACGCACATAATTTTGAAAAGTTACAGAAATGGAACTCGGCCTCCGAAAGACGGCTGACTGGCGCAGTGGGCAGCGAACCTGCTTTCTGAGTCCTTGGGTTCGATTCCCACAACTGGAAAATGTTTGTGTGATGAACATGATTGTTTTTCAGTGTCTGGGTTTTTATCTGTACCTATAATATAAGTATTTATGTGTATTATATTAATAAATATATTCATCAGCTATCTTAGCACCCATAAAACAAGCTACGCTTACTTTGGGGCTAGAGGGCGATGTGTGTATCGTCGTAGTATATTTATTAAAAAAAAAAAGTCAAGTCGAACTCCTACACACTGGGCTATCAACGCTTCTTATCTTAGTAAATAAAGATAATTTATATGGAATGTAACAATTGTAGCGGGTTATTTACACTTGTGCCGTGCGGTGACGTGACGGTAGAATCTGAATTTACAGTTGTCACTGTTGTCCTTTGTCACCTCGACTAGGGAATCAATATATGATTGACAACATTTTACAATAGAACAAAGATTGTTCAACTGTAAAATGTTGGAACACAGCTGAGTTTCTTGCCGGCTTCTTCTCGGTAGAATCTGCCTTCCAAACTGGTGGTGGAGTCTCAACAAATACTGACTGACTTGACATTTTAAAAGTGCCTATATTAGGCCTATTTAAATTAAATGAATTTGGAATTTTATAACGGTAAACGGGCAGAAGCATCTTCTGTGTAACCAATATCGTCTAATTACTGCTATCACCCACACATCTGTCCAGCGTGGTTCCACTATAGGTAGGGCAAACCGTACCGAAACGGTTTCAATTTAACGGAAAATGTTGGTTAAAAACCGGTTTATTTCAATATTTAGCGTTTTATCGGTTAAATGATTGAACGAACCGAAATGCAAAAGGATACCGTTCTAATTGAGCGAACGATTTCATAACGTTTATTCCACCTTAATTAAACGGAGCATAGCTTATGCAAGACCCGCGTCTTACTTCGCTGAAATGAACAAAAATTTTATGAATTATACATCTTTCTAAATAGATTTGTGTCGATTCTTATAAATCAATATTTATGTATAGAAAAAGCTTAATTTCAGGAATAAAAGTTACTTAGGTACTCATAATGTGGTAAAACTTTTGGCTAATTAAAAAAGAAACGAGCAATTTAAGAAAAATGGGAAATTTAACAAACTTATATTTCAGTTCTTTTGTGGTTACTTTCAATCGATTAAATGAAATTAAATAGGAACCGGTTTCTCTGTTTTACCGACCGAAACCGGTTGTAAAACTTTTTCCGGTTTCCGAACCCTGCCTATAACTGTCCATTGCTGGACTTATGCCTTAATTTAAACGCTATTAATGATCCAACATCATCACCTCCCTGAAGAGATCATATCCTCAACTGTTAAGCTATTGAAACTATATAACTTCCGCTCCGCTCGTCACTGCTGCTTGTAGAATGCACCCTTAAAAGAATAACACAATAAGCCTTTTAATAGCTTAGATAGCGGCGGGAAGTGCATTCAGCTGCGCCGGGCCGCAACACCCGATTAGCGGATTTATTAGCGCCGACCTTCGCGATGCGCCGCGGTACGCTATCGCACGCTAATGCGAGCAGTCACGCCATCGTTACTGACTAACGCGATTACGATGTGAACACGATGCTCTGCTCTTTAACAGCATAAGTAAAGTACGGGTAGATGTTATGGCAGCGGAGCTAGGGGGGTCAAGAGCTGACTTGTAGGGGTAGTTCGTTGGCTGTCTGGTAGCTAACGATGGTCACGTTATCTTGTTAGTGAATAAGCGACTTCTGTCAGCACCCATTCTAAACAACGAAAAGTTGTTGATGTAGATTAATGTTTTTCAATGTCTGCGTGTTTATCTGTACACTATACTCGTAGTGTTAGTGTATGTTATTTATTTCTTGTGTGCAATAAAGTATTTTTGATTTGATTGATTGATTGATTGGCCTAAATAAAATTTCAGTTAGAAAACACATACTAATATTTACAAACTAACATTCAATTATGGGCATGGTGCCCAATATGCTGGCGCTATTGCCCCTTTGAATTGCTAGACTTAGCCGTTGGGCTAAATAAGCGTTAGCTCGTGTTCAGCAGACGTCAAGACCAATTTTTGGGACACGATGTTAATAAAAATTTTCGTGTCTGAAGACCATGGGCCCAGAGTCTCAGACGCAAGTTTCAAATACTAACACTGAGAGCTCGCTTAAGGATTAAATAACACGGAACTTAATTAACTTGCAAGGAAATTAGTTTGCATAAATAATGCACAGGATGGACTAAGCATTATGCATAATTTATTAAAGAACCTAGTCTTGGCAAGACTTAGGTATATTTAATACTTAATAACTTTCGAAATTCATAACTATTTTTTCAAGTCTGGTCACGTTCTTGCAACATCCTTACTAATATAAAAATGCAAAAGGGTTTGTTTGTTTGTTTCTCTTCAAATAGCGCCCTAACTAAGCAACTAATCAACTTAATTTTGGCATAGATGTAGCCAAAAGGAGGTTCACGACGATACGAACAAATAGTTCAGTTGACGACCTCCCATGTGCAACGGTGAGCGCTGTAAATTTAAGGAGGAGGTCCCGGAAAAAATATCCTTCTAAAATATTAAGAAATTAACAAATAAGTGAGGGATTTATTTGTAACGTTTTACATTTATTGGCCCAATTGTGCTTTTTTTCGAGATCATTCAGTGAGCAAGTGATTATTGATATAAAACTGTAATATTATAATATTTACATAGTTAATTACACAAGAGGCAAAGTTTCGAGGACAGATAGTTTAAATTTTTTTTTCATTCAACTTGGCAGTTATTATTGTGGTATGTGTTATGTATTAGTTTATGACATTTAAGTATACCTGTATAAGTATAACGTATATATTACTAGCTGCTGCCGCCTTCGTCTACGTTTGTTTTACTTTTTAAAGCACTTTTTAAGGTGTGTATTTCTGGAAAAATCTAGTGCAGTTTAAAAAAAAAATAAGTGTAAAGTAGTCTTTAGTCTTTAAATTTTTTAAACTCGCGTTAATTTCTACATTAAATGTGCTATTGGAATAAATTAAAAAGTATTTTGATTATCCCTATCCCTATCCCTACTAATATTATAAATGTCAATGTAAGTTTGTTTGTTACGCTTTCACGCAAAAACTACTTAACCGATCCTCATGAAACTTTTTTCACATATTCTTGGAAGTGTTGTAAGTAAAATAGGATACTTTTTATCCCGACATTAAGCTTGGTTCCTTTGGGAGAGGGGATGAAAGTGTTTGACGATTTAACACCATAACTCTGACAAATTATAACATAATTAATAAAAATAATAAAATTAAACACATATTGTAGTTATAGTAAAGATGAATGTGGTTGGAGATAGAGGACCGAACTCCTCAGCGGACAGCAGCAAACCTTTCATTTAAGGCTTAGCGATACTGAATACTTATTTTTTTTTAGAACTACAACTAAATTGAACGCCACATAAAAAAACAAAATCAAACGCAGACGAAGTCGCGGGCAACAGCTAGTAACACTATATATTTGAATAAGAATTAATACTGTGATATTAATGTATCCCTCTTTTGCTCATCATCGTCATCCTACACGGAAAGGGTCTCCTACCAATATTAAGTATTAAATTAGAAGTATTTTGAATAACAATCATTGTTGTTTTTATTCACCCTACTCCGAACCCTATAGTTCTATCTTGTGTGAGATGAAAGCAGAGCGGCTTGCTTCCAGACAACCCTGTCATATTATCTAAAACCTTACTTAAAAGTTTTTAAATTAAATAAGAGGGAAATATTAATTAGGACTTTAATGAATTAATTATCAATTAATTATACAAAAGCTTCTGTTCGAAATTACTCATATTATATTGTTAAAATATGATGCACTTTATAAACTAAACACTTAAATATGTAATCTCAGCATAAACAAACTTGGCTTATTAGATTTTGCACTTAGAATTTATTTATAGACTTTTCGGATTTTCTAGTCTTATAAGTTAGAAATATAATGTTAGTTTGCGAAAGTTCTTTGACCCAGTTCAGTTTAATTCCACAAAATGGGACGTGAAAAACAAGAGCAATAAAAATCCATTTTGTTTGTACGTTAAGTAAAGTGTACATTATTTATAGATTGATTCTGAGTTGATTTTAAGAACACAGCTGCTCCATGCTGTTTTCACGTGAGCGTCGCAAAATGCGATTAAAGGATTTAAGTCACACGGCCGGTAACAAAAAGATTCTGAGCAATAACATTACTTCAAGTTGATAAATGTTTTTTTTTATTATTTAACTACTATATTACTCTTCTACTCATTTCTTCATGCAAATTGTGGAAAAATATCCGTTATGATGTGATCCCTCCAAACTAAAATCTAGGGTTATCCAAGGTTCGGATAAACAAACTCCTTAAAAGCCAGCCAAGCGTTGAGTAGACAAACGAATGTGTCCAACAATTCTAATTTTTTGGAAAATACAGTCAAGTAGAAAATTTAATAATGATTAATGAATTTTTGAATTTTTGTTTGTCACTCATTAGAGTTAGAGTTAGCTCATTTTTTGCGCTTCAACAACACACAAGCTTGGACGAAAATCTCGGATAAAGTTATTTTATGCACTTTTTGACGACTTTCCTTTCATTTCTTTGGTGCAGCGCGGTGGGTTCTGTGGTTATAAGTGGAACTCCCGAGTTAGATCCCCAGCAGGGGAAGTTTGTAGTTACTAAATTTTCTGGTCTGATCTGGTGGGAGGCTTCAGGAGTGGCTATTTACCACCCTACCGACAAAAACGTGATGCAAAAAGATTTAACGTTCCGGTACAATGTCGCTTAGAAGCCGACTAGGGATGTGGGTTTAATAACCTCCATACTCCCTAACAGGTCAGCTCACTACTATCTTGACTGCATCATCGTTTGGCTGACTTGTAGTGAAATGAAAAATAAAACTAGCTGCAACTTCGTTCGCGTTTGTTTTGGTTTGTTAAGCATCCCTAATAGTTTATTTGGGAGATAGCATTTTAAAACACAAAAACTGCTTTTGCTACTTATCTTTTATAGTAAGATATACTTCCATATTTTTCTTAGTGTTTTTACCTACACTTGGAGGAAATATCTATTTTATAAATTTAAAATGCATATACAAATTTTCGAACTGTTTAACCGACAGTATTTGAACCTGCCCCTCTCTGGCTCGCTCGCTCCTACCGTCACATCAGTCTTATACCGACTGTAGTAGCGTCATCTAGTAGGAAAAGTTGCAGTTTCGATCTACTTTTTCAAAGGTTCATATCACAATGACACACGTTTTTTATAATTTTTTTCGCTTTTATAATTTTTATTAGTATAAGATATACTTCCTCGCGGACTTTTTATAGGTATTTTTTATATATCATCAATAGTTATCTCAGCGCACGCCGAAAAATTTTGTACTTTGGATTACACTATTGCGAATTTCTTATGGATTTTCAATTTTTTTTTTAAATTTGAGCCTTTCTTTACTTAATGATAGTAAAGCTTCCTTCTGGTGAAGAAATGGTTCAAATAGGTCTATAAATTTCGGAGCCTATGATACAATCAAACAAACAAAAAACCTCCTCTGCGTAATATTAGTATAAAAAAACAATATTCCATAAAAATATTCGGCATTTGCCGTTTTAATTTACTTAGGGAAAAATGTATGCGAGTCACGCGCGTCGGCTCGCCGAACACGTCTTACTAGCAAACGTGTGAAACATAAATCCCGCGCGATCCGCGGCCCGAATATGGCGCCTATGAGTTATGCGGGCGCCTTATCTTTGCCGACATGCCGTCTGCGGGGGCCCGTTTCACTTTGAACTCAGCTTTACATAGAGTTATAGGTATTACGTCATGTATTAACCAAAATGAATCATTTTTTTATAGTAACAATTGACAGACCAAGCAGATTGATCAGCGGATGAAAAGTGGAAAAGCGTTGCCTGAAAACTGTGCAACCTTTAGCAGGGCACGAAGAGAATATGACCTGCAACGTGCCGCCTAACCATCAACCCGAGACATAAATAAATAATATATATACTACGACACTACACACATCGCCATCTAGTCCGAAAGAAAGTGTAGCTTGTGTTATGGGTACCAAGATAACTGATGAATATTTTTATGAATAATATTCATAAATACTTATTATATATAGATAAACACCCAGACACTGAAAAACATTCATGTTCATCACACAAATATTGTCCAGTTGTGGGAAACGAACCCGGCCCGGCCTTGGACTCAGAAAGCAGGGTCGCTGCACACTGCGCCAATCGGCCGTCGAACATAGGTGTTAAGCCTCATGTGTCTGTAATTAACCTGGCAACCACGCCCTTCAGAAACACAGCATTGTAGAAACAGCGGAGTGGTAGTACTGCCCCGAACAAGTTTATGGCGTTGATCACTTAACATCAGGTGACCCACCTGCTCGTTAGCCCGCTATTAATAAAAAAAACTGATATTTTAAATTGTCATTTTTTTAATTTTTATATTTTAATTACAAGTTAGAGATTCGTTACGTTCTGGGATTCGAACTCCACTCCCCAAAGGTGAAACCAAAAGGGAATAATAATAATATATCTTTATATATATATTACTTGTGAGCGTGTGTATGTCACTGAACTCCTCCTAAACGGCTGGACCGATTTGAATGAATTTTTTGGTATGCGTTTGGGTGGCACCCTGGATGGTTTAGATTCACAAATCAGCCCGACAGATGGCGCTGTGGTCCGCTAGTATATAAATAAACTACGACAATACACACATTGCCATGTAGCCCCAAAGCAAAATCTTAGCTTGTGTTACGGGAACTAAGATGACTGATGAATATTTTATAAATGATATACAAAAATACTTATAATACACAGGTTAACACCCAGACAGTGGAAAACATTCATGTTCATCACACAGAATTTTTTTCAGTTGTGGGAATCAAACCCACAGCCTTGGACTCAGAAAGCAGGGTCGCTGCCCACTGAGCCAATCGGGCGTCTAATTTTTTTAATATTAAAACAAAAATACTTAAATTAAAAGAATATTTAAATCGTAAGACACGTAAGAATAAACGTAATGTAGTCTAAACGAAATTGCTTTTAAGTACGAAGAAAAAATGTTTTAATGTCTACCTCCCTTAATGTTTGTCAATTAAGTTAAATGATAAAGTCGTCTTAAGTATCCGCCCTCGTAACCCCTTCTCCTCCGCTGACCTAATTAGTGGGGAAATTGAGTTTCAGCCTGTTAAGCCTCAGATTATTACATTATACTTTCTGTCTTAGCGACCAAGTGCCTATTACTCTTAGTAGGTGGAATAAAAGATGTTATCGTTGGTATGCTCGCGATTTAATCTATATTAGGTACTGCTTTATGCTTCAAAATTATTAATTATAATTTAATTTTAACCATTTAAATGTCACTCGCTTTAAACTATGATGGAAAACTTCGTGAGGAAACCTGAGAGTTTTCCATAATTTTTTCAACGGCGTGATTACAAATAACTTAAAAAACTTAAAGTAAAATCGAGCTCCTACCCAAACTTCTATCATTCATATTTGATTGTTAAAACGTACATAACTCTCAAAAGTTAAAGGTGCTTGGGTCGAACTCTTTAATTCTAACTGTTAACTGATTTGCTGAGAAACCAACGAGGTAGTTCAAAACAGCACCTACATTAATAATATTTGGAACTCCAAAGTGTAGGTTCGCGTGTGTAATAAGTGGTTATAATCACGAGACAAAACATACTGCGGGGACCTATAACGCGTCCATCAAAATGTAGAGCGAAAGGCTCCCGATGCTAATCAGAAAACTAGGCTTCCGCGCAAGTGACGAGTGCTGGGAGATATCTTTTTTTAAATATTAATAACTGTTAGAAATATTGGGTTAGGCTCACATAAATCAAATACAGTGCATGGGTTGTTCGTTTTACTTTCCTTTATAGACAATTACTTCTTCCCATAAATAGGTGTAAGAGTACAGTATCACCTTTTAACCTTCCACCAACTCTCCTTTTTAGTTCACTCCCCTTGTTTTTCCCACCATCACCGGTTAATTTCCCTTTTTTTTCACCCCTGACATTGATATTCCTCCTACCAACCCCTACAGTTTTCGTTCAGGAAATCGGAATACTCAACAACATGTCGTATCGATATAATTTATTTAATCCTATATTGTAATGAGACCCGCTTCAGCGGATGCACTTCGACCCTCCAGGATCTTTTGTGCTCAAACCGCGGGTGATCGTCCTATTTAATCCTAACTGATTCTTAGTGCTGTTTATTACAATTTGTTTGTTTAGACATTTTATTTATTTATATTCATTCCAAATGTTAGTCCATATTATATTAATAATTGACGGGCCAAGCTACTCCATCTAGCGATATATAAACCGAGCAACACTTCGCAACGCATACAAGGAACACGTCCTAAAAAGTTCCCCCCTGCGTACTTATACATAGGTTTTGTTTATCTTAATAAGGCCGTCTTTGCTGGCCTAATTATTTTTTTGTTGAAGTAAAACTTCTTTAGGCGCGGCTACGGAGTAACTCAAGATTTTTTTCTGACGGAACTAACGCTTACGTCAGACGACTGTGTAGTTTCCGTCCATTTAAAAAAAAAATTTGGATTGGTCGTAAGTATATGTCATATACTCCACACTTCTTAACTTATACGCCAACTAGTGGCAAATATCATAATCAATTAGGATTATTTATTTCCAATACTTAATATACAATCATAACCAATTAGGATTATTTATTTCCAATATTTTCAAACGGATCATTTGTGAATAGCAAAGTTAATAAAAATTCAACAGTTAAAATAAAATATTTTAAATTGCAATTTTTGAAAATCTCTTAATTTACCTGTTTATTTATTACTTTTGTAATAAATAAATTATTAATAATTTTTTGACGATTGCGACATTCTATAATATTCAATAACAAAATTATATTGACATGTGCTGATCTAATCTTCAATTTTTTACTCTCAATTATTCTATTTAAGAAATGAAAATATTTATAAAATGTGAAAGTGTCATTAATGAATTTAAATGAAATGCTGGAGTCCCAGGAACATTTTACTCTTTCATCAATAAATAATAATAAAAGTTTTACTTCAATCGAGCATAAAGGTTTACACGAGCACACTTTTTTATTTAGTTTTATCTGTATTATTTAATGTTTTGCGTGCAATAAACTGCTTCTTCTTCTTTTATTGAGCAACACATCTTCATAATGACAACCATTGGACGACCACTGCTGGACTTGCTATTACGTCCACTCCTATTACTTTATAAAGCATTGGCTGAATCTATCATATCTTATGGGCTGTCAAATTATGAAAGAACCCTTAAAACTTGAAATAGAGTGAAATAGAGTGAAGGAATATGAACATACCTACATCTTTCTTACCTAGCTATATAAATTATTGCGTCAACATAAGGTTTTTATATTTGTATTTGTCGGCCTACCCTCATTCTAAATGAAAAAGTAGTAAAATACAACGTATACAATTTTATGGTCTTTTCGCTTTTCAACGATCCCGAACCTCTGGTGTACACGGCACAATCGATATAAAAGAGGTAGGTGCAATATATTTTTGGACGGCCGAGTGGCGCAGTGGGCAGCGACCCTGCTTTCTGAGTCTATGCCTGTGATTTCGATTCCCAAAACTGGAAAATGTTTGTGTGATGAACATGAATAATTTTCACCGTCTGTGTGTTCATCTGTATATTATAAGTATTTATGTATAATATTTAACAGTCATCTTAGTACCCATAACGCAAGCTACGCTTACTTTGGGGCTAGATGGCTATGTGTGCATTGTCGTAGTATATTTATTTATTTATTTAAATAGCACTGCCAATAAAATACTAAAATGATTGTCGCTTGTAACTCACGCCACGAACAATCTAGATTAGGGTTCAGTGGTCAAGCGGGATAGCCGGGACAATCCAGGACGGCCTCCCCGGGGCATTATTGTTCGCCAAATTTAATGGAAGGAATTTTATGCAGACCTACATAACGCAATAATTCGAAGGAAGAATGTTTTTCCGAAGAATACGTGGAGCATTAATCAATTTATGTATTCAGTTTTGACGGCTGATTGGCGCAGTTTGCAGCGATCCCGCTGAACTCAAGGCCGTGGGTTCGATTCCCACACCTGGAATATGTTTGCGTGATGGACATGAAAGTTTTTCAGTGTCTTGGTATTTATCTGTATATAATAAGTATTTATGGATATTATTCATAAAAAAAGAGTCATCTTAGTACCCATAACACAAGCTTCGCTTACCTTGGGTTTATTACTTATTTTAGTTTTAAAAACCCCTTTTTAAGATAATGTATTTTATTATACACACACACACACACACACACACACAAACACACACACTCTCATTGCAGTCAGCATGTTAATCTAACCTGACTATTACAGAACTCAAAACACCATTGAATAGTTGAATTCCTTTGTGGAAATTATTTCAATGATATAATTTGGGAAGTGGCCCCTTAGATACGGGCTTTCTTAGTTTTGGGGTTTAGGATTCTATATAATTATTTTACTAAGTTTTCCTTAAAAAGATTTTTTATTTACATATTTCTGTATAAACTTTTAGGGTGACTTGGTGATTTACCTATAGTTTAAAATAAAAAAAGGCAGCGACCCTGCTTACTATGTTTTCTTTCACCGTTGAAGAAAGTGATATTTTAATTATTTAAAACGCACATAACTTAGAAAAGTTAGAGGTGCGTGCTGGGATTTAAACTCGGCCCCCCAAAGGTGAAGTCAAGCTCCTACCCAATACGCTATCACCGCCCTACCAAATGCGCTTTATGTTTATTGTTATTTACGATACGATACCATAGAATGATAACCGTAATGCTACGAAACGGCGACCTACTTGCCGCAACGGTGAACGCTGTGTATTTTAGCAGGTGGTCCCGGTTTCGGTTCCGGTAGGGCAAATTTGGTAATTTATAATTTCTGATTTTTCTCTGGTCTGGTCTGGTGGGAGGCTTGGCCGTGGCTAGTTATCACGCTGTCGACAAGGCCTTGCCGCTAATCAATTTAGTGTTCCGGTGCGATGTCACCTAGAAATCGACATATATATCCTCTTAGTTATAATCATCACTTACTTGAACTTGAAGTGGAACAAAAAATAAAAAAAACTCTGCAACAACAAAGTCTACGCCAGGCCGTAGGAAGCTCTAGTTAAAGAAAGACAAAAGAAGATATAATTAAAAATGGTTCATAGAAAATATTAGAAGTAGCCCCGAAACAATAATAACATAGCTTTGAAGTCCCGGGTCCCGCCCGGCATTCGGCCGTTTGGGAAAAGAAATTTAATTTCGCCCAAGGTGTCAAACGTCAAGAATTTAATTCCCTTGACTTGCTCACTTTGTTTTTCGTTTCCTTGTTATCTTTTATTTTGTATTTGTATTCGCGTGAGATATTTGGGGAACGTTACAGATTATTGCATGGTTGCTATCTGTCTACAACTTCGTGTAATAAAATGAAATAAATCAATCATTATCATCATAACATCAACTTATTACGGGCCCACTACAGAGCACGGGTCTCCTCCCACAATAAGAAAGGGTTAAGGCCGTAGTCTACCACGCCGGCCCAGTGTAGATTGGTGGACTCCACACACCTTTGAGAACAATATGCAGAACTCTCAGGCATGCAGGTTCCTCAAGATGTTTTCCTTCACCGTTAAAGCAAGTGATATTTTAATCACAAAACATAGAATGAGTCTCCTACCAGACCAAATGTCCCACTACTATGCCCAGAAGGAAAGTAGTGGGACATAAATACATCATCGTCATCATCATCACATCCACCCATTGCCGGCCCACTACAGATCACTCCTCCCACAAAGAGAAGAGGTAAGGCCGTAATCCACCACGCTGGACCAGTGTGGATTGGTGGTCTCCCGGTCTAACCTTTACTTAAAACCGCAGCGCTCACCAGTGCGCAAGGGAGTTCGTCGAGTCTAGCTATTAGTATGGTGGATATAAAGATTCTTGTGAAAGAGTTTCGCTAACGCATAAAGTCAAACTTGGGGTATAGAAACCCGCAGATTTAAGCAAATTCCGCGTATATGTATTAAAACCCGCGTCGCTTCGCTTGCATTATTCATGCTAACGACACGCACGCTCGGGTATGAATTGAAACGGTCCCGACTTTGCGTTGCCCTTTTATAGATCTAACGTAAACACGGAATCGCTCCGAATACTGACTCTGATTTTTTCCATAAACATTATATTATATTGGATAGAAGACTCGTCGGCCGATTAGCGCATTGGGCAGCGACCCTGCTTCCTGAGTCTAAGGCCGTGGATTCGATTCCCACAGCTGGACAACTTTTGTGTGATGAACATGAATGTTTTTCAGTGTCTGGGTGTTTATATGTATATTATAAGTATTTATGTATATTATTCATAAAAATATTCATCAGTTATCTTAGTACCCATAACACAATCTACGCCTGCTTTGAGACTAGTGTAATGTTTATTTATTTAAGCAGGATTTACTTTGCGGAATTTCATGATCTTCAGTCTTTCGGCTCTGTTCAACATCTCCTGAGGATGTTCCGGTGTCGGAGAGAAACGTGCGTAGAGAGTACATTGCCGAAGATCTGTCTGGTGTGGAGTATAAAATTGAAAAAATGATAAATTACACAGTAAAGATTTCTGATCCTGCTTTTCGCGAAGGATAGCAAATTAAGCTTACTTTTCACCGTTTATTAAATGATGCACATATTTATTTAAATTTTTAAAAATCAATTCAAATGAATATGAGACTATATCATATGAAAATATAATGCATTACATTGTGGCAAATTCATATTAATAAAGCGAAAAGAAAAAATAGAGGGAAAATATAACAGATTCGTTTTTTATATTTGTAATCTGTTTAACGCGCGCTCCACACATCGCGCTTTCCCGCGCAGTGTGTTGAAAAATTCAATTATAAAGCACATTTGTGTTTTTCATCAAATTAAAATCTCCGCCGTCCACTACCGGGTCAAACTTTTTTTAGAATTGACTAAGTCATAAGCGAAAGCCCTTTCAAATATATATTAATTTTAGTGGTGTACGACATGCTTTATCATCATTATAAACGTATTACCAGCCCACTACAGAGTAAGGGCCTCCTCTCAGAGTTCAGTGACCCTTCACTGCCGTAAAAATACTTTATGCCGTAGTCCACCACGCTGGCCAAAAGCGGGTTGGTAGGCTTCATATACTCTTCAGAATGTTATGGGGAACTCTCAGGCATGTATGTTTCCTTACGGTTTTTCCCTTAACGTTAAAGCAAGTGATATCTTAAATTCCTGAAATTAAAAACGTACATTACTCTGAAAAGTTGAAGTGTACCGGGAATCGAACTCCATCACCCCGAAAGGGAGGCCGAAGCTCTAACCACTAGGTTATTACCGCTTCATATGGCTATGATATTCATATATTATATATAAAACTACGCGCAAGTATTGTGCATACCAATAAATAGCTGATAGTGGCTTCGTCCGTGTTTATCCTTCTTTCTTCTTCATTCTTCAGGTTCTTAAAAATCTCGCAGGAAATCAATTTTTTCCAGGAATAAGCTAAAATGTTAAGCTAAAATGTTAAGCCTCATGTGATTGTTATTAAACAGGTCATCAAAATAAGCAAGCCGCTACGTACTTTCACGGATGAGCTGTCACATGCTCTATTGCTACTAAAAAATAAGATAAATTAATTGTTGTGATTTAGTTGAATGTATGGATTAGTTTTGACAATAAATTCACCCGCTGCAGCTTATGTCTTGAAGCAAGATAAAGAAATGAGGCGCGACTCGACTTTAAGTTCGAAACAAATAGTTAATTACCCGGAGAGCTCGTTAGGCCGGATTGTAGAACTCTTGCACTCTTTTCAGCTTACCAAAGAGTTAAGAGTTCACTCAGACTTACGGTCTATTACAATGCATATTTTATATTTTACTCGTTATCGTTTGCAATTTCTGCTTATATTTTTGAACCATTGAATTGCGTGCAAAATTTTATTATGATCCAATTTAATATTAATAATTAAATTATTTACACTTGTCAAAACACTTTTTTAATTAGCTCAGTTTAAGGAAGAGGTACAGTTCACCGCTTTTGATCTCGTGATAAATGCCACCGTAGTCTTAATAGGGGCAAGTTACCTTACTACTTGCCACACGCGAGTAGTAAGCATGATTACGCTGTTTAAATGGAGTTGGACCTCCTCTTGTGTGTGATTATGTGCGTGTGTGCATTTACTTGCTACGATGTTTAGCTCAGGTTTGACGGCAGTTCTGACTTGACCGGAAAGAGATCAGGCGTAGGAAGAAAAGCTTATCGTACTCTCCGAGGCACGGGGTCAATGACCGCCAATTTCCGGGCTGATACTAAGAATTTCATAATTGAAAAACCCAATAAAAACCCCTATTCATCGGTCTGACCCTGGGATCGAGCCCGATTCATTTGATTCTTCACAACTAAATCGCATCTGAGGTGTTAATTCACACAAATACTCCTTTAAAATATCTCGGAGGGTATGCTTGATAATTTTTCAAGTATAAACTACTTCTGCCATTTACCACTTCCCTTGAAGTTTATAATGAATGACTATGTTGTTTAGTTTGTAGTTTTGCAGAACAAGATTTTTCTTAATGTTTAATGATATTTTCTACTTGATACTTTGGCTTTTTGTAGGATATACGATTTTCTCCAACTTTGTACCTACGTTTAAAATGCGGGAATAAATTTAAGAAGTATTTCAAAGAGTATTAAACTGCAATTGTTAAGTGAATTTTATTTTATTTTATTCTACAGAGTTATAAGGCTTTAGCGGAATGGTTGACACTATTGCTTCAGGGTTCCAATCCCTATATTTAGGTGAGACTGCTTTAAGAGATCATAGTAAAGCCGGAGTCAAAGAAGCGAACACAAATAGTAATTAATATAAATACTGCACGTCAGTTGACGAGCCATCTTTGGACACATAAAGAATAGTGTATCATCTTAATACAATGCATCTTTCAAATATATAAAAAAAAATCTATTTCAATTTCTTGAAGATAATAAATTGTACTACGTATTCGTGCAGACTCGAGACTGAGTTATACGTTAAGTCTTCCGGACTAACACTTGGGACTATTAATGAAGAACCTCCGCAGATAAATAATAATTATAATTCACCCGTACTAGACGTAGAATATAAAATTGCCAACAATCTAGGAAAGCAAATAGTAACAAAAAGGCTTACACCAAATACGGGGAGTCGAAATAAATTCCCCAGTATTTTTCAGCGGACGCCGCGCGACTGCGTAATTTGTTTACTGGTTGGGGTTCTTTTGTAATGTTTATTGATGATTTTATGTTTACATAAACCCACATACCCACGGTGTGGGGCGTTTTTTTTATTACCGAGAAACTTTTGATACCGGTTACATTGCTATCTCACAAGATGGTTTTCTTGTCAAGGCATACTCACCGTTTCTCATAGAGCATGTATTATAAGCTGTCGGTCTTAGTCGGCCAAGCCACATTGCAGTTATAAGCTTTTAACACATAGAATTAAGAACATACGGAAACCGTATATACACGAATTATATTAAAGCATAAAAAACCACTATACATTAGTAGTGTTTCTAGAACAGGTGGTTAGTCACTTCATTTCATTTAGCGGTTGACAGTTATTATTTTACCTCTAATGTTCTAAACGTTTACTATAAAATGGGGAAAATGGTTTAAGTTTGTTTATGTCATTCCGCGATTGTGAAGTGAGACGTGCGCGGGGCGTTTTCACTGTTTTTGGACACAATGTACTGCATGCATTAATGGCTGAATGAGGGTTCTGTATGTTCTTATTTCTGTGTCTTTACCTTTTTTTTCCACATCGCCCAGAAGTAAGCGTAGCTAGAGTTATAGGTAGTAAGATGACTGATGAATAATTTTATGAATAATAGGTATACGTAAATACTTAAAAATTACTTACTACTAATACTTACACAAACATTTTCCAGTTGTGGGAATCGAACCCATAGCCTAGGACTCAGAAAGCAGGGTCGCTACCCACTGCGCCAATCGGCCGTCAAATTCTCTCATAAAGAGAGAGATTTTTCTATAACAATAATTGACAAACTAAGCAGATGTGCCACCTGATGATAAATGAAAAACCATCGCCTATGCACAAGCACTTTGCAGAACACACAAAGAACACGTGCTGCAAAGTGCCGCCCTATGACCATCAATCTGAAAAGGTGTTAAGGTCTCGAGTGCCTGTGATTACACCGGTGCCCTTGAGACAGGAGAGCAGCAATTTAAGAATGCTGCTTCATGGCAGAAAGAAGAAGAAGAAGCTCTAGTACAACTAAAACTGGATTATACTAGAAAAGCATGCTGTACCCAACCGTGGGTCGGTGGTGATATTTCTACCATTCCACATAAATCGCGGTTACACCGTCAATAAAGCAACACTGAAGATTTAGTCTTTAAGCAACGATCAAAGACATCACCAATTTGGGATTTCATCAAATATTTATTAGGTGTTAATTTATCAAAGCTATTCTATGCAAATACACTTTGTCATGGATTTGGCAAAGAAAATAGAAATTGTTTATTTATTGGAGACCCGTTTAATGCCGCAGCATCGTTCGCGTTGATAGATTTTTAGATTTTCTCTTAAATATAGTGATGTGTTAATTTTTAAAATCATTATATGAATAATCTTTAGGTTCTTCAGCTATGGAACGACGATTTATTAAAGCTCTAATTTGCCACGGCCACCAGGAATCTCTTTCTGTTTTTTGCCCCACGGCTAGGTCTAGCAATTCAAAGGGACGATACGCCAGCATTTTGGGTACCCTGCTCATAAGTGAACAGTTAGACGACCTAAACTATCTGTCAATATAAATGTTAGCTTGTATGTATTAAAGTAAAAGTCAAAAATATCTTTATTTAAGTAGGCCCAGGTGGCCCAAGTAGACCATAGGTTGTACTTCTGATACGTACATTAAATGAGTACTACACGGTAGTGAGATGATGGCTTATTATTATTATTATTTAATTGTCGGTTTTAAATCATAAATATTACGAAAACAGTTGAGCCGTGATAAACAGTCCGACATAATAATGAAGGATTAGATATAGACGCCTTAGATATGAAACACTAAACTGACATATACAAAACGATAGAATTGTATTCCCTTCGCTATTAAACAACTATCTAGCAAATAGTCAAACGGCAGCAAAAAGAATCAGCTTTTAACATTTTATCCAATGAATCCCAAAAACCATTAGCTGTTACAAAAAACCCGGGTAGGCTTTCTCTGAACCGGAAATTAGTACCTTCTTCGCTCTTCGTGAAAGGGCTTTGGGTTCACCGGAAGTGACGAATTTCCCCCGCGTCAAGTGGGCTACGGCGCTAAATTAGACGCTGCTCGGTACAAGGGATACAGTGACTCTTCCTTTAAGTGGAACTCAAATAAGAAAGTCAAATGTTGTTAAACCATTCTTGGCAATCTAATAGTTTCAAATACTTTTTGTTACCTTTAAGTTTCAATTATTCTTGTCTACATTTTTTTAAACAAAAATAAAAGTAACCTTTTTGACCTGAAATCTAATTATACCTTAAAACAGCAGGCTTAAACTAATCATTCCATAAATTTATTTATTATATAATACAAGCTATTGCCCGCGTTTTTACAAATAATGGAACCGTTTGTTTTCCCGGGATAAAAAGGAGCCTATGTATGTATGTATATCTTTTAACAAACTCTGTGCCAAAAATCAAGTTGATTGGATTCTTAGTTAGGGCATGAAGGAAGGAAAAACAAACATACACACTTTCGCATTTTATAATATTAGTAAGGATAGGTATTAGGTTATTAGACTCATTCTGCTAGGCATATGCCTCTTCTCTCATAGGATTGAGGGAATTATAGCATTGCCCCACAAAGCTGCTCCAATCCGCGCTGGTGAGCTTTTACAATTGGTATTACATATAATTATAATGACTGGGACGTGCAGGTTGGACAACACCAATTTCCTTACTCCGGGCTGATACCAAATATTTCCTGACAGAAAAACTGAATAACTTTCATACAGGCCCGAAACCTCGTCTTCCTCTAGATGAAAGACGCAGTTTTTGAAGCGACTATAAATTCGTTAATTCCTACAATGGATAGAACTAAGAAAAGACATAGATAGATTTATGTCAAAATCTGTGCATTAGAACAAGCATTAATTTCCTTGTCATCCAGCAACTGGCGGAACTACAGTGGGCCACCGCGGTCGCCCGGTGTGCTAACGCTCATAATATATACTAACACCAATTACTCATATCATCAATACAATCATTAACAATCATTCATCAATGAATCAATGATCAATCAATCAAACAATCAATCAATCGTCAATCAATCAGTCAATCATCAATCACCAGTCAGTCATAAATCAAAAAATCACTGAATATTATTTTATCGAAAGTTTTAAGGATGGGGGAATGTTTGTTACTCAATCACGCAAAAATTACTACACCAATCGGACTGAAATTGTAAATGGAGATAGATTATGTAATCGATGATCACCTATACTACTTCTTATCGTAGAAAAATGCGGATTCGGTTGGACAGATTTTTTTTTCTTTATGTTTCGCAGAAAGCAAGACATTTTTTTTGCATAGTGATAGTTCAGAAGTCAGCAAATAAGATATGCATACACATCAAAATTTCCACGCGAACGATGTTGCGGGCGCGAATAAACATATATGGGGTCATACATTATACACGTTTAACTTTCACTGCGGAGTTAGACAATTAGCCTGAATGAATTTATAACTAGCAGTTTTGAACCCTGCTCGTGTTGCCGCTAATCTTTCATGATGAGGAAAGTTGGTTTTTAATATTAATTATCAGCGGAAATGGGGGGTTGGTTTAACAGCCGGTCCAATCAACTGCAGAGGTATTTAGTTAGGTTGCTTTTAAAGGATGATATTTTGACTGGATGCATATAAAACGTTTAAATCAAAACTGAAATAATACTTCATAGGCTTTAGAAGTACATTATTTACTGCCTCTAAGACTTATCTGTGAAAACAAAACGCTTATAGTTTTCGAGTAAACCATTGCCATAATTTTTACTAAACGAAATCAGACACAGCCCTAAAATAACATGCACAATCATCACAGTAAATCAATCACAACATTAGGTACGCGTCGCGTAGCGTAAGTACTATGCCCGTGTCGGTCTTTTATCTTTAATAGGGTTGTCATAAGTAAACACTAAGAATGTTTAGAATTAGTTTGTATGGAAAAATAAATATGGTGCTTTTTATTTAATATTTTTACAGAGTGATTCCTTATGAAATATACTTATGTACCCTTCAATAGTATTTTGTAATTCCTTTACACGTTGTATATGTAAATGCTTATCCTTAAGTTGTATATGTAATGCTTTACCTACCAGTCTGTATAGTTGACCTTTATTTTTATAAATTAAAGGCCCGAGGCAGCGCCAAATTTTGAATCCTACCAGCGCCAAATTTTGGATTTAAAATTAAAATATTCTTTGTCTGTCTCCAGATGGTGAGATATATCTGTGCCAAATATCATTAGGATTGGATAAGCGGTTGAGCCAAACATAGGTTACAAACAGACACACTTTTACATTTCTAATATAAGGGAATTCATTGATATTTCTAAACTAATATTAAAAAGAGGAAATATTCGATATCTTGTATATGTTTTGACAGGTTTTAAAAATACATTCGCTACATTTGATATCACGAATATATAGATATCAATTCATGAAATGATATCATCGGTAGGTTAGGATAGGTAGGTTATCATCTCTCAGAGATAAGCTTACCTATTACCTACAGAACATCCATAATAACGAATTTCAATCGTCATTAAAAGGCATACAATATTATTCCTTACAAACAAAATCCATTTTATTATCAAGTTAATTGTATTTAGAATAGCTAGTGTACTATATATTATATTTCATTTAATTACGACTCATAGTTAACGCAGATAAAACCGTGAGAATCAGAAACAGTTTTAAGGAAAATGATACTTTAATAATAAGGCCCAACTTCAAGTGTCAACATTTTGTTTTGCATTCATAAATATTATCACATCTGAAATGGCCCTGTTCTTCGAAATCCTGAATAATATGTCATCCCGGAATTTCGCAGAGATTTATGATCGCAATTACATCTCGTATGTAACTGGGAAGGGCTAAGTTTTGGTCGCCGAGTCGTACCAAATCATACATGGCTATACGTTAAAAGGGTCCCATTATGAAATTGGCATCATTTCAAGAAATTTGATCCTGTATAAAAACTGAACTGGTTCAAAAACTCGCTGGAAGTTCACTAGTACTTTTGTTAACTTTTGAGTACTCGCGTAGAAATACGTACGTAAATAATGAGACACGGCCAATCTACTGGTCTATGTTCTATTAGAGGTATCACTAGAATGTTGTGGTATGTAATGATGTAAAGTGGCATAATAAAAGAGATTCCAATTAGTCTTTATCGCCCAAAACCCACATCGCCATCTAGCCCCAAAGTAAGCGTAGCTTGTCTTATGGGTACTAAGATAACTGATGAATATTTTTATGAATTATTTACATAAACAGTTATAATAAACATTTAAACACCCAGACACTGAAAAACAGTCATGTTCATCGAACAAAAGTTTTCCAGTTGTGGGAATCGAACCCATAGCCTCGGCCTCAGAGAGAAAGGTCACCAACGCCTGTTGACCGTCTCAAACTGGTTTGCATAATATTTGAGACACTTACACATTCCAACAAGTAAGTGTTTATATACATACAATAACGTAAAAATAAAGTATGATATTACGTGCTAATCAGTTCCCTTACAATAACACTTTTTGCATACATAGATTTTTCCCCCGGTATACTTGCCAAATTAACCTAGTGGGTAAGGCTTCGTCATACCTTGGTTAAAGGCAGGCGTTACTGTGGAATTCCATGAAATATTATGAAAATCAAGCTTAGTTTGCTATACTCCGCGAAAAGCAACAGAATCTCTACGGTGTAATTTATAATTTCTCCAATCTTTATACTCCACACCAAATTGATCTTCGGCAACGTACTTCGCACATTTCGCTCGGACACCGGATCATCCTCAGGATATTCCAATGAATAGTTTTTAAGTACATTATTCATTGCAAAGTCTACAACTATTTATTCAAGATCTGTTTGGTGTGGCGTATAAAGATTGAAGAACTTATAAATTACACGATACAGATTCTCCAGGTTTTCGCGGAGTAGGTATAGCAAATTAAACTTAATTTTCATAATATGGCTACCCTGTTTTTCCCTATTTCCCTACAAGTCAGCCATTGACTCCAATCTCACTTGATCTCAAGGAATAATGTAGTCTAAGTTGGTAGCACGCTAACCTATTAACTTTATCCCTACGGTTTCCACGCGGCATCGTAACGTAACGCTATATCACTTGGCAGCTTGTTTTTGTCGGTAGAATCCAGCAGAGAAAATTCTGAAATTAAAAATTCCCAAATGTTCTAAAAACCTCGTACCTCCCACTGATAAGAACACAGATCTCATATCTGTGCCAAGGGAGTCTGACAAAAATTGATATTTATTTAATTTAAAATATCGCATAGACTTGGCCCCCCGTCGCCGAACAAAGTCATCTTTCATTACCCGTCCAACAGAGTTTACGTTGAGTTTAATCCCGACGTCCCATCCGCCTAAATCTCTATTTTACTTTGCGAGGGTGAAACTAGTTTGCAGGGTCCCAAGGTGTCTTTAAGTGTCCGAAGGGTCCGCAGGGACGCTCGACTGACCTAATTAGACAAGTGATGTAGAAAATTACATCCCGCCGGGTCAACCTGATTGCACGTTTTTGATCGAAGCCTCGGGCTATTATATAACTTGGATAAGTGTTTTATGCTCATCACTAAACCTAGGAAACACCTTAATCGAATGCCTAATGATTTAGGCAATGTCTGTAAGAAAGCGTTTCACCAATACATTTTTTTTTTTTTTGTAAATATTTAAACTAGTGCTTCACTGCAATCACACCTGGTAGGTGATGATGCAGCCTAAGATGCGCCGCAATTGATAGAAGATGCCTATTATCTCTTGATTTGAAGGCACCCAGATTTTAGGTATCGGGAAAGACGGAAGATGGGAGGGCATTCCAGATTATTGCGGTGCGTAACAGAGAGGATGAAGCAAACCGCTTCGTGCGTGTTGATGGTATTTGAACTAGATATGGCATGATGGCATTTTATTTGCATCGCTTGACTTGTGCTAGCTTTTTGTCGTTTAAGTAATCATTTAGTATTGTAATAGGATTTTTCTATTAGCTTACTTAAACAACTTAAACTTTGAACTTATTGTAAAATTTATACGACTTGTTTGTACGTTTTTAAGCCCACCACATAACTATCAACCGAGAAAAATCCACCGAAAACCCTAAGTAATCGACAAAATACAATACTAATGTACATAATCACTTTCGAAATACTTCCCCCCTAACTACTATTGACGTTTACTACCAAACACCAATATCGAATATCTCACACCCGAAAAATACTCATAACATTTGCCAAACCTAACGCGTGCCGTGGCCTGTTATAATAAAAAAATAACCGGTCAAGAGACTCACGGGTCAGGTGGAGGAAGTGGTTCTGTAGTTATATTTATTCATAAATAAAAATCGAAACATTACTTTAAAGGTACATTATTTACCGTCTCTGAGACTTTTCACAGCCGATTGGCGCAGTGGGCAGTGAACCTGCTTTCTAAGTCCATTGCCGTGGGTTCGATTCCCACTACTGGAAAATGTTTGTGTGATGAGCATGAATGTTTTTCAGTGTCTGGGTGTTTATATGTATATTCTAAGTATTTATGTATATTAT
The DNA here is from genome assembly GCF_905163445.1 of Pararge aegeria. NCBI lineage: Eukaryota > Metazoa > Arthropoda > Insecta > Lepidoptera > Nymphalidae > Pararge > Pararge aegeria. The sequence goes on along the minus strand of NC_053199.1, from coordinate 16,670,635 downwards.
TCATATAAATATTCATCAGTGCATCTTCGTGTAGATGGCGATGTGTGTATTGTCGTAGTTTATATATATTTATTTATTTTATTTAAACCACTGCCATAGTTTTGACTGAAATAAATCAGATACAGCCCCACTCATGATCATCATCACATCAACCCTTTACCGCCCACTATAGTCCCTAAGGCCGTAGTCCACCACGCTGGTCTAGTGCGGATTGGTGGACTCCGCACACCATTTAGAATATTATGTAGAACTCTCAGGCATGCCGGTTTCCTCATGATGTTTTCCTTCACCGTTGTAGTAAATGTACTTAGAAAAGTTAGAGGTGTGTGCTAGGATTTGAACTCAGCTCCTCGAAAGGGAAATCGAGTTCCTGCCCAATGCGCCGTTTTAGTAGAAGTATAATAATACCGGATCCGAAGTAGTCTATCATGTGACAGCGCAAAACCAACTGCCGTTTTCTCGTTTGTCCACGGTATCCCAATATACATATATAAAACATAACCGTGAAAGGTCTCGGAGATATCTGATTATAGGATTGGGTCCCCATCACATTATGATAATGGACACTTGGGCGACGACTCCAAATAGAAATAGATTGATTCGCATTTTCCCGTTCCCTCTAGGCGCTGGCTGATTGATTTTTAGGTTATTGTCGCTGATATGGCCTAAAGATAATTAGATTAGACTCAGCTCATCGACTTGGAGTTGATCGCAGACTGCTGCACGAGCCGTTAGCAATAAGGGTACTCCCGTCTGCCCCAGTTCATCGGCCAATAACTATAGAGTATCATCTACTGGTATACTCATATCTGGCAGGTCAATTCCCTTAAAACGGCGTAGCAGCAGGAGAAATAACATCTATCTCCGAAAAAATGAGGTTGACGTAAGGGACCACAAGAGGCTAAAAAGTGGTACGAATATTCAGTACAAAATCTGAGAAACAGCTCGCTAAAAGATGCATCATCGAAAACTTTTGAAATCGGAATTCTCGCTTCTAATAGTTAACTACTAACAGGAAGCTTTGACGTTTGATAAATAAACTTTTAAAGTAAAATTACTTTTAAGAAATAAATATATTTTGTCCAAGATTCCATACAATTTTATTTGATTTTATAATAATGTGGTGCAGATCCGAAACAACCACTGATGTCTTAAGCATTGACGATATGTTAATATTATGAGTTGTGCCTTTGCGGCTAAAAAACCCTTACTAGTCTTGAGACAGTGTGCGATGAACTGATTGTCAGATCTAGTTTAGAATGTTTATTTAAATATCGAATTTTATTATTTTATTTACCAGATATGAAGGAAAATAAGCGAAAACGACTTAGATAGACAGTAGGTACATTTTCATAATTTATCTTTTTTAATAATTTGAGCATTTTCTCATCTCGACTGTATTCTATTACTATTGAAATTTGACGACCAAGCGAGATTTAATACGATTTCGAATAAGAATATTGATTTCAATATCCAGTCGGAAAATGAAATCTGAGAAAATTAAACTTAACATAGTTGATTTTTCACTCTGTTATTTATCCTCTTTATATTGTGTTTGTATACATGTATATGTAAGGATGTTTGTATTTATTTACGTACGTAAATATGTATGTATTTTTGTATAAGTGTATATAAACACCCATAAAACATGTCTTCTGCAGTTTTGTTTCCTAGCGAAATCGCTTTTTACAGATAAAGCCGCCAATTGTATTGTAACTTATTTTTAATGTATCGTTTTATGTCGTTCTTGTACGTGTTTATTGGTGTGCACTAAAGCATACTTTCTTTCTACTCAAAGCACTCAAGGTCGGTCTTTATTGACTTACACATATTATAAATACGAAAATGTGTTTGCTTGTTTCTCCTTCTTTTATGCCCTAAGCTGCCAATCAACTTTATTATTAGCATAGAGTTAGTTGAAAAGATGGAGAGTAATATGAGCTACTTTTTGAATCAATAAAACCAACGGTTCCTACAAGATTTGTAAAAATCATAAAAGACGCGAACGAAGATTGCGGCCAAAGCTCTAAATTCCTTACAAATGAGAAGGTCTGTGCAAAGCGGTTTCTAATTTGTAGTGTAAGCAAACGATATTATAAATTCACTTACTCACACCCTGTCATAACCGAAATACCTTTGGAGAAATTAATTATTATTAAATTTTTTGAGTAGATAATATTTTCTTTGGTGTTCAATTAATTAAAATACCCAATTTAATTATTAACGCGAGTAGCCATACAATCTCCAAATTCACACGCCTCGGATGAGACCTACAAACAAAGGTTGCGAGAACCTTAGCTGAATTACGAAAGCCATTAATAAATATCAGTTTCACATTTTGCATGGATTATTTAAATTTAAATTTTGTTTGAGGATAAATCTGAATTCATAATTAAAAATTCATTTATTTCAAGTAGGCCTACTTTAAAAGCATTTTTGGAATTCTGTCTGTTTGGATAGAAGCAGGCGCTACTTTGCGGAAATCCGTAATATACCTATGTGTAATTAATAGTTTCTTCAATCCTTATTCTCCACACCAAACAGATCCTCGGCGATGTACCATGAAACAATTATTCATTGTAAAGTCAACATCTGCTGAGGAAACTCCGGTTTCGGAGCAAAACGTGCGTAGATCCGATTGAGATTGAGATCTGTTTGGTGTGGAGTATACGGATTAAAGAAATTATAAATTAGTAAATAACTTTTTATCTCGTGCGTGCAATGCTTTTAACAACAAATATTGTGAGACGGATATTTCTATTGATATATACATTGATGTCAAAATTGGCACTTTTAGGAAATTTATTTTTGCAAAATAAGTATTGTAACCTTTAAAATTTTGTTTTTCATTTTTGTTCTAATTTAGTTTTTTTTTCTCTTTATTATAATTGCTTAGTATGTACTTATTCCTAAGCAATTGTGGTTAATGTTATCATATTATATGTATAACCAAGTTGTGGAAACTTCATTGTTTTATGTGATACAAAAATACGGCATTACTTTTATTTGTAATAGTACTGTTTGTTTCCTTTGAAAAGCTAATAAATGAATAAATAAATACACCATACAGATTCTCCTGCTTTTCGCGGAGTATAGAAAATTAAGCTTAATTTTAATAATCTGTCTGTTTGTAGTGACTCTTTGACCAGCTCGGAAGGCATATTCCACTGAGAACAATCCGGCGATAACTGATCAAATTCATACCTCTCTTCTTCCACCAAGCAGCCTGTCTGGGTTTCGGAGTGGTTGTCAGTGTGATTACAGCCACATGAGGCTTAACACCTACGACTCAGGTTGATAGGCACATGGCAGCAATTTGTAGGGCGTCTTCCTGCCCAGTTTTCTCTGTTTATAGATGACTAGCTGTTGCCCGCGACTTCGTCTGCGTTTGATTTTGTTTTTTGATGTGGCATTCAAGTATTCAGTATCGCTAAACCTTAAATGAGGAGTTTGCTGCTGTCCGCTGAGCAGTTATGTCCTCTATCTCCAACCACATTCATCAGATCTACACAAAGTTTTGTCAAATTAAAAAAAAATGTGGAGTTTTTTTTTTCTTGGGATAAAAATAATAATAAAATAAATAAAAAAAGGATAAAAACATATGCTAAGCAACTAGCTCCATGCTAAACATCAAATTCTTTGGTAGCTTATTTAGGGCATTTCGGACAGAAAAACAAACAAACACAAATATTTAGTCAGGATTATAACAAAACGGTACCAGCGAATGTACCATTTGAACAAAGCTAGTTAATAATTAATACTTAAAAAAATAAGACGTAAATCATTATTTTTATAGAACAAAAGGGTCAGAACCGAACCTTCCAGCAAAACATTTTATCCCAAGTGATGTTGAAGCTCGCGCGGAGTTCTAAATTGTAGGCTGCGTAATTAAACTTTAACAAATGGAGTAACGATTAAAGGTCGACTCTTAAAATTCAATTAATTAATAAGTGCCTTTTATACACAATTTTGATAATGAAGGTAATCGCGGATTCGTTATTAAAATTGTAGTAGTAGTAAAGCTTTTTGTGACAAAAGCTCGTCCGGGGAAATACTATCGACATGCTCGTTCTGCCGCTAAGCAGCATTGTTGCAATGCTGTGGTCCGGTCTGAAGGGCGTCGTTGCCGGTGTTATTACGGCATGTTGCAGGAAGTGCTCCTTGCATTATTATAAAAACGGCCGGACGGATTTGGACGGCCGATTGGCGCAGTGGGCAGCGACCCTGCTTTCTGAGTCTAAGGCCGAGGGATCGATTCCCACAACTGGACAATATTTGTGTGATGAACATAAATGTTTTCAGTGTCTGGGTGTTTATCTTTATATTATAAGTATTTATGTATGTTATTCATACAAATTATTCATCAGTTATCTTAGTACCCATAACACAAGCTGCGCTTACTTTGGGACTAAATGGCGGTGTGTGTATTGTCGTAGTATATTTATTTATTTATTTAACATAAACGAATTTAATCGGGCTTTTACTTCTACTCGTTAAGTTTGTTGTGGGCTTCTTCTTAGACCAGGATGCGTTTGGAACCCATGTAGCTTTGTGGTTATCGCCATCATCTCACTACTGTGTAATTCTTATGTACGCATCAAAAGTGCCACCTATGGCCCTACTTGAATAAAGATATTTTTGACTTTGACTTTGACTCGCACAGGTCCTTTAATTAACAAGAATATATGCATAGGACAAGTCGACAAGTATTCACAGGCCTATTACAGGAGCGAAGGATAATATTGAGCTTACAGTGGCTAAAGTAGATCCGAGATAATAATACTATTGAAAGAGTAAAAAGTAGTGTTACTCCTTAGCCTCAGCTAATGTAAAGCCATCGGTCTCGGTTGCTGTTAAAAACAAGTGATAAAAATCGTTAAAGCCCACCATCTCACATAAGAGCAGCGTGGTGGGCCTGTGCTCTAAAACCCTCTTTCCTATGAGAGTGGAAGCCTGTACACAGCAGTACTGCGTTAACAGACTTATCATTATGTGATGGAGTGATTGGCAAGCATACCTACGCCAAAATATAATATGTGTGCAAAAAGTGTTTATGTAGTAGGGAAACTGCTTTGCTTGCTTTATATTTACGTGACTGTATATGAACACATACGTGATGGAATGTAGAAGTAATCAAATATTTTATTTATTTATTCTCTTTATTTGGACACGTCATTATTCAGAAAAAAAAAGAAAAACACTTAAAGAATGTAGTAGGATAAAAAAGGTGGTCTTATCGCTAAGTAGCGATCTCTGCCAGACAACCTAAGGATTAGGAAAACTAAAAAGAAAAACGAAAAGGTGGGGTACTACTTGGTGGGTTAAAGGTGGGTTACTGTTAAAAACATGTACATACGAATAACAACATACGAATACATAAACCAGACTACACAAATACAGCAATACTATTGATAAATAAAAAAATATATATATTATTACCTACTTTAACATACCATAAATACTTAAATATGAGTTAAATTAGATAAATAAATAATAGTCGTCTTTATTGAGCGAGATAATTTTTTTTTTTTTTTTATTTTTTTTTATTGGATCATTAAACTGGTAACAACCAATGACGTTATCATGAGAATAACATAAATACAAGAGAAAGACAGAGATTGAAACCTTCTAGAAATGACCACAGCATGCTTAATTTAGATAATCTAAAAGCTAATCAAATAAAGCAAAATTTAAAACTGAATACCTGCAATACTATACAATGAATAGTGATGATATAAAATTAAAACGGAAAATAAATTAATTTAAGTTATGTAAGTAAATGTTTGACATGTTTTTTGAATGAGGTCAAAGAAGTACTAAAAATGTCACAGTTATTTCTGTAAGCATTTAAAAGTGAGCAAATTCGAAAGACAGGCGCATGTTGTCCTGCCTTGGTCCGACAAAAAGGTAAATGAAACCTTAACAGCATTTTTAAATATGCCCAGTGACTAAGACTTTTTTATGTTCAAAGTTTAGTATATAATACTAAATTTAATCTCTGTTTATGCCAGTTACTACCACTACTACCACGACAATATAGTGATACTATTAATAGGATATATAACAGTAAATTTGCCGTGTCTACACGATTACGTAAAAAATACATATATAATAATTGCAATCCAGCAAGGGTGCCGTGAACCGTCTAATAAATCGAGTAGGTAATAATCAAAAAAGGTCATCTCTCGATATTAAAATTATAAGTACCTCTTGGATTCTTATTGATTTCGATAATGAAATGACAAGTGCTCTTCTAATCGTGTGGCCCCGACATATTTATTATCTAGATAATAAAAATGTCTGTCTGTAATAAGGATTCATAAGCTATATTTTAGCACTATGAATATTAAGTAACAAAAAATACAACCGTATTGAGAACCTTTGTTGTTAGCCTGTTTTAAAGGCAAATAAACATAGGGGTCAATACGATTTTGACACCTTTGATTTTAATAATCTATGTTTGTTTGTTTGCAATGGTTATATGACGAAATGCTTCTTTTCTTTTTCAAATTCAAATTCAAATTATAAAAATGTTTTATTCGTGTAGACCTTAACACAAGCGTTTTTATGAAGCGAACACAATTATGAAGCGTTCATACATTGAACATGTCAAAACTAATGTTAGGTGATGGTGACAACTGCATTCGTTAACTTAAAACTAAAGCTAGGGGGGTTCGAAACGCTTCCTAGTCTAAGAAGACCCCGCAACAAACTTAGCCTGGTATTCTTTTTGTTATCATCATCTCACAGTCCGAGTTAATATTAGAAATGAGAGCTATTCATACCAGAGCTTGTTTATTATCCATGTAATCCTCAATGTTAATACAGGATTTTTCTTTAAGCTTACGTTTTATATAAACTTTGATCTTATTGAGAGACATCTTAAGGATTTCATCTGGTAATTTGTTATAAAATTATATGAAGTTATTTTAAAATTTCGTTATATTTTTACATATAAATACAAATAAAATATATAACATAAATACCTATATTTATTTTCAATATAACATATTTTCAATATGTATTGATTATGCACCGTCGTAATTTTAGTTTCTTTAAATTCCTCTCTTAAAGTCTCTCGGGCCCATTTTATATATTGAACGAACAGCCCTCTTCTGCAGTCCAAAAATAGAATCAATATCAGCAGCATTACCCCATAATAACATGCCGTAGGACATAATGTTGTGAAAGAAACGAATATACATTTACTTACTTTAGTAGCTGATGCCCGCGTTTTTACAAAACCCGTCGCAATAGTATCTTTCCTGGGATAAAAAATAGCCTATGTCACTCTCCCTCCTTTCAACTAACACTATATTAATGTAATGTATTTTATAATGTTCAGTGTCATCTTTCATTCATTTGTCTTATAGTATCCATAAATTATGTATTTCTATCTAATTAGTGCAAGTGGCCCTGCCGTACTAACAAGATGTAAAATAAATAAATATAAAACTAAAAGTTTATACACCTTTCAATATATACCGCGTACTTATTATGTACGCATCAAAAGTGCCACCTATGGGCCTACTTAAATAAATATATTTTTGACTTTGACTTTGACTATAGTGTACATTTTTCTACTAGTCAAGCCATTTTATTTTATACCCATATTGAGGGAGCTGTAAAGGAACTGTATTTTGCCATTGTGTGGTGGCGGCCATCTTGGATTTAAAATTGCCTGTTTAACTTATAATAATAATAATAATAATATTTGTTTATTGTTCAATAAAACATAGGTACAATTTACATTACATCTGCACAATAGGTATAACTTATATTAATGTTAAAATTAACACGGATATACAGAAATCAACTGTCCCTAAGCTAGGTATAAACCTGTGTTATAGGCGACAGTGCTCTCCTTATAAATATGGCTCGTTTAAAACAAAAAGAAAAAAATAAAGATATCAATTTGCAGGTAACGCTGGTAATCATATTTGTACTAGGTTACATGTTTTGAACGTTTTATGCATATGTGTGTGTGTGTGCGTGTATGTCTGTGTATGTGTGTGTGTGAATATTACCGAACTAAAATAAAACTTCAAGCAACTTTTCAGTTTCTGCATATGTTTGCGTGAGCAACCATTCTTTGACACGATTTTTACATTTATTTCCATTTAGTGGATATATGTTAATGGTTTCATGTATTTCATTATAAAGTCTAGAGCTGAGGATATAGAACTGTCTCCCTGACTTATTTTTAAACACTCGTTTTTCATCCTTAGACAATTAAACAACAAGAAGAAGTAAGTTGTGTGGCAGCCATCTTGTGTGTATCATTTAAAATTTGTAATAACGTATACTAATACAAAAGTATACATTACTCACCTCTCATCATCATCGTTATCAACCCATTACCGACCAATCACAGGGCACGGGTCTCCTCCCACAAGGAGAAGGGATTAAGGACACGCTGGCCCAGACCGAGTTGAGAACGACATACACCTTTGCTAACAATGGAGAACTTGGCTCGCAGGTTTGGTCACGATTTTTTTCCTTCACCGTTGTATTATATCATTGTGATATTTCTATTGCCTTAAACGCAAAAATTATATCTCCCGATTATATACCCTTATATACCCTAACAAGGGATACAATTAACGTGTCCGTGTGTGTGTGTGCTAAATCACGGGAACACGGAATAGGAGAAGTTTATGCCCGTTTATTATTACACATAAGTATGTATATGACGGTGATATTATTTGGATATTATTTCTACTTGTGTTACAGTGCTCTGAGAATTGATAAAGCTGTGGGAGCAGATTTTGATATTTTTTGACCTTTCCCCGGATATATAATTGTCTCCAGTCCATGCTAGCCTATCATAGCTTTCTTTATTGTATCCATTCACCTACTCGGTATACATACACCAGACCAGAGAAAATTCAGAAATTGTAGATTGCCCAGATGTCTCCCTTCCGGGGATCAAAACCCGGAACTGCAGCTTACAATCACAGAACTCACCTCTGCGCGAGGGAGGTCGATATAGTTCATCTGAAAATTTCCAATGCATCAATATCATCTGAGCGCCGGGTAGCAAGCCTCCTGCATTCCCCCGCGGCGAACTAATCACGCGCCGCAGCTGCGCTCGTCGCCTCATCTCCTGTTACTTCCACAGGTATTGTTGCATATTACTATGCGCCGCTTTGACGACATTTTTGGTGCATAGGAATAAGTTTTAATCTTGCTTTAAAAGGAGAATATTTTTGAAGCGCCATTTTTTAACGCTAGAATCGGATGGGGACTTTCGTAATTATAAATCTTTTGCAGCTGCTGTTACTAATAATAAAAAGCCGCGTAAGTGGGAGTTGTCCTCGCATACGAGGGGTTCCGTACCAATATTCAATATGAAACACACAAGGATTAACATTATTAAGTAGACCTTAAGAAAAAACACCTTTTTTTTTTTTAAGTGGGCGTTAATTTTCATCTTTCTTATAATTTTATTATTTTTGGGCTAGCGGTAATAGAAACAAACATTATGACAACTCTCTGCCTATTACAGTTCATAAAATACAACTCTTACCATCAGGTGGGCTACCTGCTAAGCTAATATAGGCTATAGTATGTTTCATGAGCATAACATTAACTCTACTGTGAGATGGTGATAAAAAAAAACCTGGCTAAGTTTTTTGTAGGCTTTTAATAGACCAGAGCGCGTTTGGAACCCTCCTAGCCTTAGTTTTAAATTAACGAATGACGTTATCACCATCACCTAACTAACCTAGTTTCAACATGTTAAATGTATGAACGCTTCATAAGTGCCTGTGAGGTATGAGGTATAAATGAATAAAATATTTTTGAATGAAATTTACGTTACTAATGTGCTAAACTTTTACCATAAAATGGGAAAATGGAAAAGTTTTTGATCAAGATACATACCGCGGGTGTAAAGTGAGACGTGCACGGTGCGTTTTCACTGTTTTTTGACACAATGCACTGTATGCAATAATGTCTGAATGAGGGTTCTATATGTTCTTATTTCTGTGACAAAATGTTGTTAGCAAAAACTTACAGTTTTACTTGAAACATCCGTTTTAACGAGAACAGATCGCGCGAGCCGCGTGGTAACAGCTCAATTTATAATTCACGCGATAAATAACACACTTCCCGTATTTGCATTCGTCGCTAAGGCGGAAATTGCTTGCGAAATCTCCGCGTTAATGTACTTGTAAGCCGCCATTGTTGCGATGGAGGCGGCATTACTTTGTATTACCTGTTCTGACGGTGGAAAGTCAGAGTGGCACTTTTGATGCACACATTTTATTATTACAAAAAATGTATACATGGTAGTGTGATGATGGCGATAACCGTATTCGTTAAAGGTACGAGGGCTCCAAATGCACCCTAGTCTAAGAAGATGCCTACTACAAACTTGTCTGGTTTTGTTTTTGTTAGAACCATCACATATTGTCATTTAATATTGTTATTAAATAAGCTAGGTGCTTAGCTTAGCTAGGTTGTTAGAGCAATAATTCACACCCGAACTTTTTTATCGTTTACGTAATTTATAATATAACGTTATTTTATAATATAACTAATATACTTCTAATATTACCGACTTTTGTTTGCGGTCTTATAAAATTTTAGACTAACTATGATAGATAAGTATATTGTGTACAGGACTTTTTCGTGGGTAATAATGAGTTCTTCAATCATGTAGTACATAATTTTTATATATCATCAATAGTTTTTCAGCGCACGCCAACGTATTTTATAGGAAAAATTTTGATACTTTGGGTTACATTATTGCAATTATCTTGAGGATCTCCAATTTTTTTTTATATCTTAATAATAGTTTGAATAGTGACTATTTAGATGTAAATAAAAATGTTGTTCTCTTAATAGGAGACAGTTTGAATGTCAAAAAGCATCAAATTATAAGATGCATTGATAAATTACTAGCTTTACATAGTAAAACTCAATGTAAATTCATTATGTGTGCCTTTCCTTACTGTGGCACATTTAGTTCAAAGCAGAATGAACATATTTATAATTTTAATTTATTAATTTATAACCTGACATGCCGTCATAGTGACGCAGTTTTTTATTTTGATATCAATAAATGCATGTCATCCCTATTGTCTAGAGATAGTTTAATTTTGTCTAAGAAAAGTAAGCATCACTTGGCATCTTTACTAGCTTAGTTGGTACAAATAGAAATAAACATATTGTTAAGTACAGGCCGATAACTCAGAGTAAACTAACGCGATTTAAAGGTGAAATATCAGCCAAAATTCCTGCTCTCTTTTTTGAAAACTGTCATCCCGACAATCTTTATCGTACGCTTTTCAATGAAATAGAAAGTGCATTTAATAAAGTATTTAATATTAAATACATAGATTTTAATAAAAAAAATGAGGTTTAGTGATTGGGCGACTATAGGCATTTACAAAAGCAGGGATAAGTTGTATGAGCTATATGATGAAAAACAATACAATCAGACTCCAACTTTCCTTGAATATGTAAAAAGTTACTCCAAAACATTTAAAAATGTTTGTAGACAAGCTAAGTCGCTATACATTAAAGATCGGATAGTAAAATCTGAAAACAAAATACAAACAACCTGGAAAATTGTTAATAATGAATCTGGGAAAACTAAATCTCGAGACGGAAATTTTGAATTAATTATTAATAATAATATGGTAACTACTGATACAGAAGTTGCAAGTACTTTTGAAAACTTTTTTCAGAATGTTCCTATTTTGTTAACAGATTCACTAAATTCCTCACCTACTGCAGCTCAGAATTTATTAAGAGGCAACATTAATGAGTGCAAAGTTTTATTTCATTTCAAACATATAGATGCATCGGATATCATTAAAAACTTCAAGTTGTTAAAATTAAAGAAAACGGGAATGTCGGTAAAGGTAATATCTCATATTATTGACGTCATTGCTCCTCTTTTAGCCATAATTTTCAATGAATGTGTTGATTTAGGTACTTTCCCGAACCTAATGAAACATAGTAAACTCATTCCTCTATTTAAATCTGGTAATAAAAATGATATAAACAATTACAGACCTATCTCAATCTTACCAGCTCTTAGTAAGATATTTGAAAAAATTATATTAAATCAACTTTTATATCATTTTAATGTAAATAACTTACTACACCCTGAGCAGTATGGCTTTACTAAAGGTCGTAGCACAACGGACGCAGGTGCTAAACTTATAAAACATGTTTATGATGCCTGGGAATGTTCACAGAACGCCATGGGTGTTTTTTGTGATCTATCTAAAGCTTTCGATTGTGTTGATCATAAAACCTTGCTTCTTAAGCTAAGCCACTATGGTATCCAAAACGTTGCACTAAATTTGGTTGCCTCTTATCTCAGCAATAGAACCCAAAGAGTTTGCATAAATGATGCAAAGTCTCAGGGTTCAAATACCTCAATGGGTGTCCCACAAGGCTCGATTTTGGGTCCTTTTCTATTTTTAGTGTATATAAATGATCTACCGTACCATGTCAGTGGAACATGCGACATTGTATTGTTTGCAGATGATACATCTCTAATTTTTAAGACTGATAGGAGTAAAGATAACTCTGACGAAGTAAACCGTGTTATGTCGCATGTGTCGCACTGGTTTACAGTTAACAACTTACTTTTAAATGCAAAAAAAAACAAAGTGTGTCGAATTTATCTTACCAAATGTAAAGAAAATTGATAAAAATATAATGATAAATGGTGAATCACTAAGAATAGAAACTTCCACAGTTTTTCTGGGCGTGACCTTGAATAATAAGCTACAGTGGGGTGCCCATATAGATTCACTAGCGGGTAAACTAAGCTCGGCTGCCTACGCAGTCAGAAAAATTAGACAGATTACTGACGTTGAAATAGCTAGGCTAGTTTATTTTGCGTACTTTCATAGTGTTATGTCCTATGGAATCTTGTTATGGGGTAAAGGAGCTGATATCGAAACTATATTTATATTGCAGAAAAGAGCTGTACGGTCAATATATAAACTTAAATCACGCGAATCCCTCCGTGAGAAGTTTAAAGAAATAGGCATACTTACTGTAGCTTCACAATATATTTATAACAATATAGTATTTGTAAGACAACATATTAGTATTTATAAACAAAAAGTGGACATAAACAGTCGACTTACAAGAAATGGTCATAAATTAGTGTCATCTGCATATCGTCTGCGTAAGGTACAGGGATCATTAGTGGGATTGAGTATACGCTTTTATAATATGATTCCTAAGGTGATTTTGGACCTGCCAATGCACAAGTTTAAAGAATTTGTTAAAACACACTTATTACAGCGAGGTTACTATACAATTGATGAATTTTTTAATGACAAGGTTGCTTGGAAGCTTCCGGCTCCGCTTTCAGCTCACACAAGATAGAAAAATGAATGTTAAAATGCAAAATGTAAATTGTTGATGTTGGAAAAGAGCAACTGCTGAGTTTCTTGCCGGCTTCTTCTCGGTAGAATCTGCCTTCCGAACCGGTGGTAGAATCACTACAAACAGACAGACTTGACGTTTCAAAAGTGCTTATATATTAGGCCTACTTGAAATAAATAAATTTTTAATTTTGAATTTTGAATTTGAATTTAATAGTTTAACTTTCTTTTGGCGAAGAAATGGTTAAAATTGGTTGAGTACTTTCGGAGCCTATTGGCTACAAACAAACAAAATCTTTGCTTTTTATAATATTAGTATCGATAGATACTTAGCTTACGCGTAGAACAGACTTCGAACTGACGGGTTGAGTATAACTGCCAAACTCCTAACAGGCTAATTGTCCTATTATTTTTGGTTTAAAAAGAAGTGTTTATAAAAAAGGGTGAAAATTTAAATCGGTATCAAAATTTCTTTACAAACCAAAGAAGCCAAGTTATGCCACATCCACACGAGACTGTTTCGAGTAAGCGGTTGCATTCCCAATGAGATGCAAATGCTGTGCGGCTGCGGCTGAACTGCGCTCGGCGGAATCGAGCCGTGAGCCGCAACCCGCCGTTCCAGGTGGAGACGCGCTGTCAGGGTGACGCGGTAATAACAGAGGCATTGTTATGAAGGGCCTTGTTGAAGAAACGTGCGGACTGGATTAAATACGTAGGAAATTGTGAACTATAATATCTTTCGCGGAGTTCAGAAATTGTTTTGCACCCGAGCAAAATTTAAGAAAAATAAATAAGTGTTGACGGAATCTGTCGGTACGCTAAGGTTGAAGCGTGTTGAAAATTCGCGCCTCCAAAGTTTTGATAGGTTTAAAAAATTAATAGTTCCAAAAAAATATATATATAAGTTTATTTATTAAAGCGTAATTTTTAGTTTTACTTTAATTTTTAATAGCAAAATTAATCGCCATTCATCTTGATGATGAATTAGTGTTCGTTTAGTTTGTTTTGTTTTAAAAATATCTTTATTAATTAAATAATTGTATAACAGTTCATATCCTAGTGACTAGCCTAGGTTAAACAAATAAATAATATATTACTTACAGTTTAGCAGGTTAGAAAACCTTTTTAAAACTTTACAGCATATAAACTAAACATGTTTACCAACTTATTGAGCCACATTACATATCATAATAATTTGTTTTACGTAGAACTTAGTACAGACGTACGTTTATTAATAAAATTAAATGCATTTAATTGCTCATGATATTAATCCTATATTTATTATTTAAACGAGAGTAGAACTCGGAACTATGAAGTAATCGTTTAGTGAACTAACGAAAGCGGTGGCGAACAAGGCCGTATGGTATGGAGGTTTTAGAACTTTGGAACTTAACTGAAGATACAACCTAACCAGTAAAATTAATCGCGATTCATCTTGATGATGAATAGCGATTAATTTTCATTCATCATATTATCAACCCATTGCAGGCCCACTACAGGGCACAGGTCTCCTCCCACAATAAGAACGGGTTAAGGCCGTAGTCCACCCAGCTCGCCCAGTGGACTATATCTATCTATATCCGGTATATGTAAATACATAAAAATATTAATACATATTATGATTTCACAAGGTCCACCAACCCGCACTGGGCCAGCGTGGTGGACTACGGCCTGAACCCCTCTCACTGTGAGTGGAGACCCGTGCCCTGCGGTGGGCCTGTAATGTGTTCATATGATGATGATAATGATTTTAAGATTTAATACTGATTAACATAATTCGCATTTGCTTTTCTTTGCATAAAGTAGTTGGACAAAAAACAAATTACCTAAATAACCTGACTGACACTTGATGAATAGCTGAGCAAGAAAGCCGGCGAAGAATTCTCAATGGCATAGTTTGTCCGCGAGACGTGAGCGGAATACGGAGCGGGGCGCTGGACCACTTGTATGATGACGGATGGATTTTAGTGTTTCGGTTTCTTTTATTAGCCTTTGTAACTTCAATAGGATGATCAGGATAAACCTAGTTACTATGTCACCAACTGTGCTGGTTTGTTAAACGGTTCTCGAAGCCACAGCGACAAAGCATGGCCGATTGGCGCGACGGGCAGCGACCCTGCTTTCTGGGTCTAAAGTCTAAAGTGGTGCACATGAATGTTTTTCAGTGTCTGGGTGTTTATGTCTATATTATAAGTATTTATGTATATTGTTCATAAAAATATTCATCAGCTATCTTAGTACCCACAACACAAGCTACGCTTACTTTGGGGCTAGATGGTGATGTGTGTATTATCATAGTATATAAAAAAAATGGGCAGGGAAAACGTAGCTTTGTTCAGGAAGTATACAACGGGATCCCCGGGCGTCTAGTAGAACCAACGAGAGGGACATGCCGTGATGTTATTTATTAACTTTTATACCCCTCTTCAAAAGGAAGAGAGTCCCACACATCAATACGACAAAAAAAGGCGCACGTTGCTTAGAACACTAATAGACCCAGCGTTTATCCGGTTCCATAGAACTGTGCGGCGATTAAGCAACAAAGCATAATGTTGGTATCCACCACACAACCTGATGAGAAGGTCACAGCTTTCCAGCGTCGCTGGTCACAACCCATGAGGTCTTGTGCCGATTGACGCAACGGTGAACGGTTTTAAGAAGAAGTTCCTGGATTATTTTGATTTTGTTTATTTTGATGTTTTTTAGTTATTACATAAATGAATTTGTTTTAATTAAGATTTGCATGTCATATTTTATGACTAAACATGTATACCTACAATATTTTATGCAAATAAAAGGATTTGATTTGATTTGATTTGATTCTATCCCCGGTAGGGGAAATTTATGATTTCTGATTTTTCTCTGGACTAGTCTTGTGGGAGGTTTCAGCCGTGGCTAGTTACCACCCTACTGACAAAGACCTGCCGCTAAGCGATTCAGCGTTCCGGTATGATATCCCCGAGAAATCAAATATAATTATGGGATTAAAAAACAATAATATAACTATACTATACTACTATACTATACTACTATACTATACTACTATACTAAGACAATACACACATCGCCATCTAGCCCCAAAGTAAGCGTAGCTTGTGTTATGGGTACTAAAATGCCTGATGAATATTTTTATGAATTATGTACATAAATACTTAGAAAATACATATAACCACCCAGACACTGAAAAACATTCATGCTCATCACACAAACATCTTCCAGTAGTGGGAATCGAACCCACGGCCTTGGGCTCAGAAAGCAGGGTCGCTGCAAACTGCGCCAATCGGCCGTCACTGCTGCCTATAGGTTAGCTCTTTTTATACTACAAGGTGAGATTGCTGTTCCCCGTTGAAGCAAGTGACATTTTAATTACTTAAAAAGCAGGTAACTTAAAAAATTTAGAGGTACGTGCGTGGAGTTGAACTAGGCCCCCCGAAAGTGAAGTTGAAGTCCTAACCACTTCCCTATCACCGCTTCCTATTCCTATGATAGTGTTATAGAATATTATTAATATCACATATAAATTGGACCCTGGCCTAATCCGGGATATCGTAACATTGGATTAATTTTGCCTCCAAAATTCAGCACTATAAAGCGAGCTAAGTCAGCGTTTTGAATTTGTAACTTAAAAAATAAATATCACTTGTATTATAATATATAGTCTTTTCTATGTTTTTTCCTTTTACGCCATTGGTTGCCTGGAAGAAATCGCTATGTAGCGATAAGGCCACCATATTGTACTCTCTTGATATGTATTTATATCTCTGTAAGTACTTTTTTTCTTTGGTGTACAATAAAAGTGTATTCATTCATTCATTCATATAGTCTTGAATGCTAAGAAAATATTTTAGAAACTACTCCGATTCAATGACTTCTCCAATATTTGCGCAATACCCGTTCGCAGTTTTGCTCTCATCGCAGATTTTGTATGTACATCACAAGACACCTGCATGCAAGCAGCTGTATGAAAAGTAACCCCAGAACAATAATAATAATCATGAACTGATAGTTTCAATGCGTGTTTGTTTGTGTGTCCCTCTTTCACGCGCTAACAAGCAACCAATAAACTTGATTTTTGGCAAAGAGTTAGTTGAAAAGAGGTAGGGAAACATAGACTACTTTTAATACGGGAAACGATACCCATGGGATTTGTAATAAACCGAATACGAAGACAAACAACCCAGGCAATAAATCCTACTAATATATATATATATATATATTATATTAGAAATGTGGAAGTGTGGATGTTCACGCAAAGACTGCTGAACTGATTTGGATGAAATTTAGCATGCATGTAGCCTTTGATATGGAAAAGAACATAAGCTACCTTTTATCCCGATTCCTGAAGTAGTTCGTGAGGTTACATTTAAAAAAGTTTATGTGCTAAGCCGCGGGCAGACAGCTTTGAAATATTGCATGCATATCACACATGCTATGGAAAAGGACATGTATTTTCTATACCGATCTCTCAAACAGTTCCCGTGGTAAGATTTATAACTGATAACGAGCGAAGCTTTATACCCAAGTCCACGCAGACGAAGTCGCGGGCAATAGTATCTAATAAACAAGAATTTGTAATATAAAGAAAACTTTTTGTTTTACTTTTTAGTTATAGCATATAAAATATTAATATATTTGTGAATATTTATTAATGTTTAGTACTAATAGTAAGTGATAGGCTTGAACAGAGACTCCTTCTGAAATAAACTAAGATCCTCATTGAAGCCAGAACAAATAAATCCAGACGAGAAAAATTAAACCAGTTCAGATGAAACTCGACTCTACACCGCCAAATAAAATAAACAATAAAATTCATTTCATAACCTCCTGGATGCTATTTCTTGTTAACTGTGTTCTAGAGATATTCATAATAGTGATTTCTGAGTTAAGCCACTTCAATTCTTAAATGATTAATTAGACGATACTACCAACAAGTGAAATCACTTTCACCTAAATTAGACCTTAATTACAATCAATAGAGTTACAAATGCCACTACCAGTGAAAGTACACCCTAATGAAACAGTCTACAACTTGCTTGTTTGATGAATGTTTTATGAGGGAGGATTTTGAACTTTATGAGAGTAGGAATAGGGGCCATTAATGTGTTTGCTAGTGTACCTATTAACTGCTTTACAAAATCATTAGCGCGATTAATACAGCACTGCGATCACTAAGAGCAACTATTTGACTTTGGTTAAAGGTGATTGCAGACTTGGCCGCAAAACTAATGGACACAAAATTCCTTAGGCAGTTTCAAGAAAATTTTGGGAAAACTTCAAGGAACTTTTTAAATATGATGCTTAGACCTCAATTACATGTTCATGATCATGTAATTGAGGTCATTAAATGCTATTTCTATAATTATTGTAAATCGAAATTATTCTTAAGTTTTAAGTTGACAAATTCTAATATTTTGATTTTTTGTAGCTCTAAGTTGACATATTTTAATATTAAAATCAATTGCATTAATAAAATTTTATTTGGATATGATAATAATTAAAATTAAGTAATTAAATAAAAATAATTTTGACAAATTTTATTGCAATGCAATTTTTATGTAATGCTTGTTTTTTATTTTTTTATTTGGCGTACAATAAAGTGTATTTCATTCATTAATTTCATTTCATTTTCAATGCTCCGGCGGGGCGTCATGTATCTTATGTATGTACAATCAATAAACAATAAACTATAAATGATAAAATCAAATTATACACATAGTACGTGTCATCATAATCAATACCTACAACAGTACACTGTTGTAAAACCTCTCCCAGAGATTTGCCCACCATGCTGGACAGACGTTTTGGAGATGGTTGATAAATCAGCAATCGCATCAAGCTGCAAAGCTGAGCGCTGTAGTTTTATTTATTTATTTATTTATTTATTTAGGAAAACCAACCGCTAATACATTTTTTCATGTCCAAGTTTTTATGTCATTATCACAGTGAACAATTCGCGTCAATTTCAAATCATCAGCAAAGAGACTTGCATTGCTGTTGAAGAAAATGTCAGTTATATCGTTAATAAACTTGGAGGTCCCGTGTTCGATTCCCAGTTGGGGTAATTTAGGAATTTATAATTTTAGATATTTCTCTGGACATCGGCGATGGCTAGTTCCCTACCGACAAAGATAAATAAGTAAATAAATATACTACGACAATACACACCTCGGAAGCGTAGCTTGTGTCTTGGGTACTAAGATGGCTGATGAATATTTTTATGAATCATCATCATCATCATCACTTCAGCCGATTGAAGTCCACTGCTGGACATAGGTCTTTTGTAGAGAGATCCAAAATCCACGGTCCTGGGCCGCTTGCTTCCAGCGGCTCCCAGCGACTCGTTTGATGTCGTCTGTCCACCTTGTTGGGGGCCGACCAACACTGCGTTTACCTGTGCGGGGTCGCCATTCTAACACCTTGGAACCCCAACGTCCATCGGTTCTCCGAGCTATGTGCCCCGCCCATTTCCACTTCAGCTTAGCAACTCGCTGAGCTATATCAGTAACTCTGGTTCTTCTACGGATCTCCTCATTTATGATTTGATCACGTAGAGATACTCCCAACATTGCTCTTTCCATCGCACGCTGAGTGATTCTGAGCCTTCTTATGATAGTAAGCGACCGAGAGATTTTTACCTATAATATACATAAAAAGCAATTAAAATATCACTTGCTACAACGGTGAAGGAAAACATCGTGAGGAAACCTGCATACCTGAGAGTTCTCCAAAATGTTTTCAAAGGTGTGTGAAGTCACCAATCTGCACTGGGCCAGCGTGGTGGACTAGGACAGGACAGGACAGGTAAGTACAGTACAGAACAGTGTCTTCCGTCAATGCCAGTTACTATCATTAGCTTGTCATAATGAACGTTAAAGCCCATAAACCCGCATTGTAGCAGTGTAGTGGGTCTTAAACCCCCTCCCCTATTAGACAAAAGGCTCGATAAATCGCTACTAAGCGATAAGGCCGCCTTTTGTGTTCTACTTTCGTCTTTGTATTTCTATTGTTCTTTTATTATTCTAACTTTATAGTGGTGTAAAAATAAAGAGTTAAATAAATAATAAAAGCAAAAAGGCCTATGCGCAGAAATGGGATATTAGTACGCAACTAAAGCAAACACTGGTAAAACTGATATCGATGCATGAAGAGTTAGTCGTGTTCAAACGTCCTATGGTACATTACTAACTGCTCGCACGTAGCGACGAGTGCGACACAAACACAACCTCCGTCAATAAGCTGCTCGATATATTAATGGTCGCTCCACAAAGCCTTCCGTTTCCTATGAACGTAACGCGATCATATTATATCGGAAATTTACGTACCAATAATATCTATGACCTTCCTAAAACTAAAGTTCTAAATATTATGTAGTAGTAAATAAAAACATTGAAACGGTCTAACCTATTAAGTAGGACTTTGACTTCTCTTTCGGGGAGCCGAGTTCGAATCCCAGTACGCAACTCTAACTTTTCTAAGTTATGCGCTATTAAAATAGCACTTGCTTAATTGGTGAAGGAAAACCTCGTGAGGAAACCTGCATGTTGAGTACTCCATAATATTCTGAAAGGTGTGTGGAGTCCACCAATCCGCCTGGGCCAGCGTGGTTGACCACGGCCTTAACCGCTTCTCATTGTGGGAGGAGAACCGTGTCCTGTAGAGGACCGGTACTTGTGGAATAAATATATTTCTTAAGTCATAAAAAAATTCACGAGAAATAAGTCGCACGCAGTAAATGAAGAATTAATTCGTGAAACGACTTCAGTTATCGCTGTAACTATATAAATTTTAGGTCATGCGGGCATCATGCAGAAGTAGATAGTACTTTTTAATTCTGACACATACATCCCATGGTACACGCCAAGCTTTTACCGTTGACCTCACACGCCTTTATGCCGCTAAGAGAGTGATAATAAAGTCACACCGCATTATGTCGTGTACACACAATGTTTGTTTTGTCTTCCTGACATGAATTGTTGTTTGAGTAGACTCAAAATGTGATGCGGTAAAAAAGGTTATTTCTTCATTGATTAAAACAGTTATTTGTACTTATATTTTTAATGTGATAGTTTGGAAGGATAAATAAGGGTCTGAAATAGCACACAGAATACTGAGGCAAATAACGCAGATGAAGTCACAGTGTACTATAAATAGAAAAGTTTGAAAGGATGTTTGGAACTCAATCACGCTGGAATGGCTGAACATACCTAGATGAAATTTAGCAAAACTGTAGATTATTGCAACAAAGTCGAAGGCAACCGCTAGTAATCTATATTAGCGGTTACCTGCGACTTTGTTCGCGTTCTTGTTTTATTAAGTTAATTGGTCCTATACAAACTTCCATTGGCATAATTTGCTATATTCGAAATGATATACTAAACATGGACAATGGACATCGAAATACGAAAATTTCGAAAATTTGTGTCCCGTGGCCAGCACGTAGGAGCTATCTGGAGCTTATCGCTTGGAGCAATAAGATCGCCTTTGCGCATTATAACGATTAATATTTTGTTTATTTTATCTCTCACATTTTTTTTTTTTATAATTTTATACCTTGCAGACTTTATTTCTTTAATTTTATTCTATCTTGGAAGCGAAGAAAGTGAATAAGTACAAGCAATGTTTACTTAGGTATCATTTGTGTTTCAATAAAAATAAGAAAATAAGATAAAGTTCTCTTTGTTGACATCTACAGTGCTCTATTAAGACTTCATCGTGAAGAAATAGTTTTTCTTTTCAAGAAATATATTATTTTCGCTTTTGAGTGTGTTGAATAATACCTACCAAAGTATTAGGTACGGTGATAGACTAGGGGCTGACTTGAGACTTCTTTTCGGAGGGACCAAGTTTGACTCTTGTCATCTACTTTGAATTATTCAGAATTAGGATAAAATCGTGAGAAATCTTCATGCTTTAGAGCTCCATAACGGTCTCAAAGGTCGGAAGCGTTACATGAAGCTTAATTTTCATAATCGTTCTCAAAGGCGTGTGAAGGTAATCAATCCGCACTAATCAGTCCACTACGTCCTAAACTCGTTCAATTCTGAGAAACCCGCGTTTTGTAGTTGGCTGGTAATTGGTTGACTATAATGATAATGAGGGTAAATAACAACAATAGTAGATTATGCATCAAGTATCGTTACATTGCATTTTACAGTCGAGGCGGTATTAGGCGCGTGAGCTGAATGCGAATGCGCTAAGCAAGCCGAGAGTGTATTGTGTGATGTAGTAGTTGTAAAACTCTTTATGACGGAGCTCGTCCGCGGAAATACTGCCACAAAGTAGAGTTGCAATGCTGTGCTCCAGATAACTCTGAAGAGTTATCTTGCCGGAGTTATTACAGGCATATGAGGATTAGCACCTACGCCTCAGGTGCATAGACACAGGGAGATACGTTGCAGGTCGCGTTAATGGCATGCTCTCTGCGAAGTTGCTTGTCATACAATAAGAAAAACCTAACTTGCAAACTACCTCGTCCATTCGATCACGGGTTGTCATGAAAACATTCTATAAACGGGCGAACTGTAAGCGCCGCAGCTCACAATCAATAGACAGTATTTCATAAGATTTTCGTTCGCCACAAGCTGGTATTACCGCGCGGCGCCCCGAGTATCTTGGAAGCTATTTGAAATATTTAATATCGCCGCGGGAGTTATCGGGAGCTGAAATGTAGTCGCTGAAATATTGTAGTTGCCAGATTCCGAGGAAGTAGCGTTTACTTGGGACTATTTTAATCATTTTAAAAATCGATTTGTTTCTTTAAATGTCCTCTTTTTAGAGATTCGTACCCAAAGGGTAAAACGAGACCCTATTACTAATACACCGCTCCGCCCGTCTGTTTGCTTGCTTGTCAGGCTGTCCATTTGTCATTAGGCTGTATCTCAAGAACCGTGATAGTTAAGAATGAAAATTTTCACAGATGGTGTATTTTTTTGCCGCTATAACAAAAAATACTAAAAAAAGAATAAAATAAATATTGAATATTCTGTTGACTGCAATCTCACCTGTGATGATGCAGTCTAAGATGGTAGCAGGCTAACCTGTTAGGGGTCTGGCTGTCTTATTAAGCTTTTAATTAGTTTCTATGAGATATTGTACCGCAACGCTAAAGCTTTTGGTGGCAAGTTTATGTTTGTAGGATGGTACTAGCCACGGCCTCTTACAAGACCGGAAAAAAAACCAGAAATGTAAAATTTCCCGAATTTACCTCACGGGGAACATCCCACTTATAAGCACTCTTCTCCAGGGAGGTTTTTTACTTCTTGCCCTTTATCCAAACTAATATTATACAACTGCAAGATGGTCAGTTTCTTTGCTTTACTTACTTACTACAACATAATGAAAAAGTAACCTGGGAAAAATGTCCGCAAGATTCAAAAATAGCCATCGTTACTTTATTGATTAACCTATCTTGGTAAAATCTTGGAAACAGGAACGGAAGCGGAGATAGATATTATTCGGAAAAACGTAAGGTACCCGAAGGCTTTTTTTTAAACTGAAACTAACGCGGTAGTAGTCTTTGGCAAATGATAAATTTATTGTTTCTCAAACCTATAGTACATGCAAAGGTAGGAATAAAAATATTAAAAAAACAGAGAAAAAGTTTGCAACACAAAAAAATAATGCTAGGAAAACATAAAAGAACTTAGAGCTAGGTGGTGCAAAGACGGACTTTGTTATAGGGTTGTTTTAGTTGTTAACATTAACTAAAGTGAGTTTACATAATTAGGTATCTTACAGTACCACAATACAGCAGTATAACACTTTACAATCACGGAGCAGTGACATCAAAAGGCACGCGTGTCTAATGATAAGAAGGGTTGCTCGAGAATAATTAACAAACAAACCTTTCGGCAATCACCACATCTCTACAATACACTACACCTTTTACGAGTTTTGGGCATGTTCCAGTTAAACTTAAATTATCACGTCCAAATGTGTAAAGAGTACAAACGTAATTGAAAAAACTACTATAAAATCGGTCCATCATGTGTAGTGAATAAATACGTAATGCAAAAATCGCATTAAAATCGGCAAACCATGTCAAGTGAATACATACGTTGTGTAAAAAAGTACATTACAATCGGTCTATCATGGACTGAGAAATTATACGTAATACAAGAAGACTACATTATAATAGGTCCATCATGTGTAATGAATAAATACGTAATGCAAAAAACGCATTAAAATCAGTCTACAGTGGGTAGTGAATACTTAATGCAAAAAACACATAACAATCGGTCCATCATGTATAGGGAATATATGATTATCTCAACAACAGAACACTCACTGCTAGACATAGAATTGTTGTAAGGATTAATACTAACTACGGTTTCATGCCGTTTTATCGACAACAACACCAACCAAAAGTACACTGCACTTTCCAGTGCGGGGTCACCACTTGAATAACTTTAAAAGGGAATACATATGAAATGCAAAATTAATTTAAAATCGGTCCATCATGTAAAGTGAATACATAAGCACAGCAAGAATCACAATCGGTACCTGATGCTTAATGAGTTGAAATCAAAAAACTCTCAAGTGCAAAAAATTGCATTACAATCGGTCCTTCTTCTTTGTCGTAACACTCTTGCCAGAGTGGTCGTGGTCATCACGGTGGGACATTGTTTGTGGAAGTTGTTACTCGCCTCACGATCATTGCCACTTCTCCCTGTTTGCAGATAGTCTGGTTCACTCATGCAAGGGATCTCCCTCTGAAGATTTGATTTGATCGGTCCATTGCATGGGTGACATACTACGCGCTCCTTCTACCTTGCCCTGCACAACATGGCGATCTATGGAGTTGTTGTCTCTCCCCGAGACGTGTCCGAAGAATTTTAATATGCGGCTGTGCACTAATGTTGAGAGACGTTGCTTGATGTCGAGTCCTCGGATAATGGAAATATTGGTGCGAAATTCGTTCCATGATACTCCAAGCATACGTCTCCAACACAACATCCCCAAAGCATCAATTTTTCTCTTCTCGACCTCTCGCAAAGTCAACGTCTCCGCGGCGTATAAAAATATGGGGAAAACAAGTGTTTGTACAAACCGGATCTTAGTGGCCTTAGTAATGTTTCTCCATATTTTCTTCAGTTTTTCCATAGTAGTTCTCGTTATTGCCATACGTCGCTTTACTTCTTCTACGCAACCGCCATTGTTAGTTATTAAAGCGCCAAGGTATACGAAGGACTGGACAACCTCGCAGTTCGCAATTTGAAAAATTTCCGTTGAATTATTTTTGGCTCTGTCTATAACCATCATTTTGGTCTTACTGCGGATAATCATTAATCCAAAATCTTGGCTAACGCACTACATTTTGCGAAGTAACTTCTCCATATATCAGACAGTGCTTGCAAACAATGTGGTGTCTGCATAACGTAAATTGGAAATCTTGTACCCGCCAATAGTAACACAATCGGTCCGCTATGTAGTAAATATATACACAAAATTTTGAACTCCCTATTGTACGTTAAAATGGCTTACTAGAGATAATAAATGAATGTAGCCGAACATAAGTGCTTGTTTGCTTTAATTAAGATTCAGGAACGTTTGTAGATTCGATCTCCGCGACCTTTTTACTGTGGGTACTTTCTTTTGAAAAATAAATTAGATTTCGTATTTCAATGACACAATTTAAAGTGAAAGCTATTCTTAAAGAATTTATTTCGGTATCTCTCAAGATATTTACAGCGGTGACGGCATGGCAACTAATTAATTAGACTACTACTATTGTCCTTGGCTTCATCTTTACAATACAAATTACTGCACTTAGAAAGACTGCGAAAATAGGTAAAGAATTATAATATTGAAGTTTTCTAATTTAATATCATATATTTTGACGGCCTATTGACGCAGTGGGCAGCGACCCTGCTGGCACACACACACACATCAAGGCACCAGAGCGCCGCTAATTTAAGCTGATCTCTGTGACGTTTTATCTTAGTTTAGTCTTATTTAGGCCTTTGGCACAGAAAATGCCTGACATTTATGATAACAGATCTCATTTATCCTTATCTCTCAAATACGACTCGGTAAGTTAAAATGGTAAATTTAGGAAAGTCCACAATAACTGAGATAACAACTAATAATTTTCCTCGTTACTTGTACAAGTAATAAGCAATAGTTAAATATGTTACTCAATAACCCAAGGCAAAGAAACGACGAGTAAATAATTTAAAAAATGAATTTTAGTACCTTTTCTTCATTTATAGAAAGGAAAGACTTCCCTTAAATTAAAGAAAAACATAATTAATTGGATGAACTTTGAGGACGAAATTATTTCCCCGGAAGAGCTCTGTCATAAGAATTCCTCAGCCAGCCTTCCACCAGCCTAAGCACATATTGGGAGAACTACCCTTAAGTCCCTTAAGACTTCAGGGTTGCCAATTGTCCCGGTTTCTACGCGACATCGTACCGGAACACTAAATCGCGTAGCGGTACGTCTTTATCGGTAGGGTGGTAACTAGCCACGGCCAAAGCCTCCTACTAGACTACCAGAGAAAATTCAGAAATTATAAATTGCCAAATTGCCCCTGACAGGAATCGAACCCGGAACCTCCTACTCAAATTCATAGCGCTCACCGTTGCGCCACGGAGGTCATCAAACTAAAACGTTGTTCTTTAGTTAGTATTTAATATGTTTGCGTATTTACCACTTGACCTACCAGGCAGTCATAAGTTTGGACAGGTCACTTTAATACATTCAAATTCATAGTTCAGAAGTTGCTGCCTCCAATAAAGTTGTTCAACCTAGCCCGGCGTGATGGCCCGCAATCGCCACATCGTTTCGTCGTCCCGGGGTGATTACCATTGCAAATGATGCTTGCACAAGTTAGTGTCGTTTGTTATACTGTTGGTGTTTTGATTGTCTTTGTTCCACACGCCGGTCGCCAGTGGCCTTTTGATCGCTCCGTGCTAGGGTATGCTTATTTTACACTAGCTGTTGCCCGCATTCTTCGTCTGCGTAGCAGGTGTTATATTGCGGAAATCCATGATATATTATGAAAATTAAGCTTAATTTTCTTATACTCAACGAAAAGCAAGATAATCTGTATTGTTGACAATTATTCATTGTAAAGTCAACACCTCCTGAGGATGCTCCGGTTCCGGAGCGAAACGTCCGTAGAGGGTACATTGCCGAAGATCTGTTTGGTGTGGAGTATAAGGATTGAAGAAATTATAAATTACACCATACTGATTCTCCTGCTTTTCGCGCAGTAAATATGCAAATTAAGCTTAATTTTCATAACGTTTCTTTAAAAAAAATACATCTAATACAGCGCGGTTACTATACATTAGATGAATTTCTTAATAACAAGGTACATTGGATACAGCCAGCTTCGCTATTATCTTCCTAGGAAATGATTGTAAAGGTTGATGTTGGAAAAGAGCAACTACTGAGTGTCTTGTCGGCTCTTCTCGGATCTGTCTTCCGAACCGGTGGTAGAGAGGGAAACAGACATACTTGACGTTTCAAAAGTGCTTATAAAGTAGGCCTACTTGAAATAAATGAATTTAGAACTAGAATTTGAACTTACTTGGGATAAAAAGATAGATTCTACTACATCCTTTCCACCAGCTCAAATCAATTGGTTACTTAGTTAGAGCAGAGCATGAAGGGAGGATAAACAAACAAACGCAGTTCTGTATTAATAACATTAGTAGGGATTGTAATGTAACTTACTACTAACACTGTAACTTTCATTTATTTCAGTCACCCCTCATATAACCATTTTTGAAACGTTGGTTCTCTCAGTTTGTAGTGACGCCACCACCGGTTCAGAAGCCAAAATTTACCGAGAAGAAGAAGAGAAAGTCAGCAGTTCCTTTTATTCCACTACAAGATAGTCCTTGCCTGCAATTTTTCCTGGTGGTAAATGATGAAGGTAACGGGATAACCTGGGATATGGCACGCCCAATCGATTTCTATGCGGCATTTTCTCTTTGGTGGCACGTCTTTATGGTGGTCCCACCATACAAAACCGGGGAAGGTTAAAAAATAATGTTGCACCCGCCGGAAATCGAACGGAATCGGAACCTCCAAAGACCGCAAAGATCGTTAAAAAAGGTAATCATTATACAGGTACAAAGAATTATTACGCTCCTAGTAAACTCTTCATTCTAGTTGGGAGACGTGTGTGATTTCCATACGCCATCTTTGTACACATAACGATACAGTAGCATATTACGAAGCGCATTCCCGTCCATTTGAAATAAAGCTGCATACAGAAGCTTAGACCGTTTTAAACTGCTCGCTGCAAGTTATTAGCATTGCAAATGGCGCAGAAGTTTGTGTTGAAGGTTTAACACACTAACTGGAGCTCTCGCTGTGCCTTGAGCCGAGTAGATTTGAGAGCTTTTTAGTAAAGACTTAGTTAAGGTTAAGGGTTAGTTTTAGACAACCTCCCTGGAACAGCGGTAAGCGTTGCGATTTGAAGTGGGATGTCCCGGTTTTGTTTTGTTTTAGAAGTAATTTTGGAATCGAAATTGGAGAATTTTCTCTGATCTTGTCTGGTGTGAGGCTTTGGACGTGGCTTGTTACCAATTAGGTCGCTAAGCGATTTAGCGTTCCAGAGTCACATCGAAACCATTAAGAGTTATGAGTTTAATATAACTGCCTAACAGGTTAGCTCGTTACCATGATTTACCACCAGATGAGGTCAGGATGATGCCAGGGAGGTCACCAATAAAAATCAGTTATTATTTTATTTTTTTCAAAGAGTATTCATTTTATTTCATAGAGTAGCACACAAAAATTGGAATTGTGGCTTTCGAACGAAAATAAAGAATTACTTCTTTCACAGTTTTTAAATATTCCACCCCTGAATGGTTAAAGTTAGTAAAAGTGAAAAGCGCTTGTAGAAAAGTTATTAGTTTTTAAGCCATGGTATCCATAAGTTTGGTATTTTGACTCTTAGCTATAAATAAATAAATAAATATACTACGACAATACGCACATTGCCATCTATCCCCAATGTAAGCGTAGCTTGTGTTCTGGGTACTAAGATGACTGATGAATATTTTTATGAATTAAATACTTATAATATACAGATAAACACGCAGACACTGAAAAACATTCATTTGCATCGCACAAACATTTTCCAGTCGTGGAAATCGAACTCGCGGCCTCGGACTCAAAAAGCAGGGTCGCAGCCCACTGCGCCAATCGACCGTCACCTGTATGCTATGTCTGTAGGTTAATTTCTGGAGACGAGCATTAGGCATCAGAAGTTCTATTTGCTAAGTTACTGGGATCCATTACTTACGAACGTTTCACAGTTTTCTGGTAAACTTAATTTTCGTAGTGTAAGGTTAACATAAAATAGTTTTTAAACTGGAATGTATTTAATAAGTACAGGAAAGTGCTGTCAAAAATGCTCCATCTAATATAAAATCTCGAGAGCTTCATACTACAGCTGCTCCCGACATAGTTACACGGAAAAATGCCCCTTCTCCCCCCCCTCACGTTGTCACCTTGGGAAATTTTACAGTCTACAACATATTCTCACCTACCGGGGCCGCTGGTATTTCATAGAGCTCCTTCCTTGGGGTACAAGTTATAAACGTACGTTTACGTAGAACGCGCTTCCGTTCAACTGTTTTACTTTAAAGGAGCTGTCCTTCAAAGTAAAATAGTTGAACGGAAGCAGACACAAGCACAACACAGGCAAACAGCAGACTTTTGAGTTTTTTAACAAACAAAAAAGCAAATAAGAAAACACAATTAAAAGGGTCATCAAAATTGGAGCTGATTCCTAGATTTAAGAAATATCTTCCTTTTTCGTGCTAATTTGTCTTTACAAAAATTATGGATACTAAAATCTAATTAGTAACTTTTACTAGATGCTAAGTTTCTTATCATGCTTACTATTGGTGGTCTTGTAACTGCTCTGTAATTAAGTTTGACTTGGGACCGAGGTCTGAGTTGGATAAAGAGTTAGTTTTTGGTGACGTTCTTATCTCGTGTTTCTTAATGTCTACTAGACACAGGTAGAGCGCGACGACTTCTTATTTACATATTTAAAAAGATATATATCTATAATACTAGTTTCTGCCTGTGACGTCGTCTGCGTAGACTTCAAAATTCGGCCTAAAGCTTCGCTCGTTAACAATTTTAAATCTTACCACGGGAACTATTTAAGAGATCCTTTTCCATAGCATAGGTGACATGCATACCAAATTTCAAAGCTGTCTGTGCCTGCGGCTTAGCACGTAAACAATTTTCAATTTTCCCTTGCGAACTACTTAAGGAATCGGGATAAAAGGTAGCCTTTGTTCTTTTTGATGTCAAAGGCTACATGCATGCTAAATTTCATCCAAATCCGTTCAGCTATTTTTGCGGGATTGAGTAACAAACATCCATCCATTTCACATTTATAATATTAAGTAGTATATATAATAACATAGGTACTTAATAAATATAAACATCAATTATCAGTCTAATACCGGCCCTGTAGTGGACCCATGGATTGGTAATGAGGACGACCCTCTATCGCTTTTAGCTTGGACTCTGTCTTCACACGTTCGCGCTGGCGAGCGTTTTACACTAGACTCTGATATGCGACTCCCTCGAGGCCTCTCGCAAAATAACTTTTAGTGAGGTATTTTTATTAACCGTTCGCTTTGAGTATCGCAAATGGTGGATTGAGTGATATTCAACTTTGTAATGCTTGAATTATTCATATTTCCCGCGTTAACTTTCGTGGAAAGTGCAAATGTTATATTATGAAACATTTTAAAATGGAAATGAATTTCTCGATAGGTTTTTTTTTATGCTGATAATAATTGGCAGGTTTGCGGTAGCTGGAAGGCTAGCTATAAACTTTATTGCAGTGAACTAAGATGGTGAACTTTGGTGAACCATTCCTCCATAGAGATCAAGATAACTGACTTCAGTGATAGAGAGGCTTATGTAGAAGCTGTAGATAATAATGTTTTATCCATAATTATATTATTAAGTTTATAATATAACACTGGGCCTCATAGGCTCAGAGTCACTCAGCGGGCGATGGAAAGTGCTATGCTAGGAGTATCTCTTCGTGATCCAATCAGAGATGAGGAGATCCGTAGGAGAACTAGAGTTACCGACATAGCGCAGCGAGTCGCGAAGCTGAAGTGGCAATGGGCAGGGCACATAGCAGGGAGAACCGATGGATGTTGGGGTCTTAAGGTGCTGGAGTGGCAACCCCACACCGGTAAGCGTAGCGTAGGCCGGCCCCCAACGAGGTGGACAGATGACATCAGGCGAGACGCTGGGAGCCGCTGGAGGCAAGCGGCCCAGGACCGTGGATTGTGGAACTCGCTACAAATGACCTATGCCTAGCAGTGGAAGTCCATTGGTTGAAATGATGATGATGTTTTAACAATTGGATCATAAAACATGAATAAACTTTACACAAGTGTATGTGATAAGCCTACATGAAAGATTTTTGGAATTTGAATTAGAATTTAAAATGCCAAAGCTTGTCTGTTTGTTTGTTTTTTTGTTTATTTGGATAATCACGTAAAAAACGTTCTTGATAGATTTAACAAAAAAAACACTTTTAACTAACATGTTTTAATTGTGTCTTGATGGAATTTTGCATATTCAAAATTCAAAATTCATTTATTTCAAGTAGGCCTAATATAAGCACTTTCGAAACGTCAAGTCTGTCTGTTTGTAGTGATTCTACCACCGGTTCGGAAGGCAGATTCTACCGAGAAGAAGCCGGCAAGAAACTCAGCAGTTGCTCTTTTCCAACATCAACAATTTACATTTAGCATTTTAACATTCATTTTTCTATCTTGTGAGAGCTGATAGCGGAGCCGGATGCTTCCAAGCAACCTTGTCGTTAAAAAATTCATCAATTGTATAGTAACCTCGCTGTAATAAATGTGTTTTAACAAATTCTTTAAACTTGTGCATTGGCAGGTCCAAAATCACCTTAGGAATCATATTATAAAAGCGTATACTCAATCCCACAAATGATCCCTGTACCTTACACAGACGATATGCAGATGACATAGGATAAGATATTCGTTTGGCTTGGAAATCAAAAGTTTCTTGCAGGATTTTTTGAGTACTGAAACGAACGTGAGCAGATTGTAGTTAAATGTACAATGTCGATTTTAATTAAGGCTAACTGCTGAGTTTTTTCTTAGTAGAATTTGCTTTCAGAACCGGTGTTAGATTGAAATGTTATAAAGTGTCTGTAAAAAAAGATTCTTAATCAGATATGCCTATTATTATAACCATAAATTATATTGAATATTCTAAAGAAATGTGTGTTGATCTTATGATGAAGTTAAAGTTTTCTCTTTATTTATTTCAACCCCATCCGGTATAACGGCAATAAGCTGCTATGAAAATAAAAAATAATGGTCGGAAAATTAAAAACTAAGTGATAAAATAATGAAAAAGGCGTCCGAAGCCGGCATTAGCGCCGCCGCGGTCCTTATCTCACATAAAACACAATTACGTCATAACAAAGCTCTTTATGAGCTGCAGGCTGCAGTCCCCAGCACTAAGTAGTTCACCGTCTCGCTCCACTTGTCACTTGCCGCCCGTCTTATAAAGTAAAAGATTTTAAAAAGTCTCTTTAAAGAAATGCACTTTCAAAGCAGCCACAGGCTACAAACATTGAATCGGTATCAGATATCTCTATTCATAGGGGAATTAGCAAATATTTAACTGCTCATTAAAATAGTTTTAAATAAAGCTGCTGTCCGCGTTTTTTATCTATGTTTATTATGTTTTTTTACAAATCCCCTGTACAAAAGTCAGCCATGTTACTCTTCGTCCTTTAAACTAATTCTATGCCAAAAATTAAGTTGATTCATTGCATAGTAAAGGTGTAAAGCAGGGAGAACAGCACAAACAAATTCATTTACAGTGATAATATTAGTAAGGATTGAAGAAGAAAATAGCTTTAGTGGTGGTTACGACTTCGGTTTCACTCTCACCTCTAATTTTTCGAAAAAATCCCGTTTTTAATAAAAATAATAAATTTATTTTGCTTTAACGGTGGTGGAAAACATTGTGAGGAAACGTGTAAGGTGCGTGCACT
The DNA here is from genome assembly GCF_905163445.1 of Pararge aegeria. Taxonomy (NCBI): domain Eukaryota; kingdom Metazoa; phylum Arthropoda; class Insecta; order Lepidoptera; family Nymphalidae; genus Pararge; species Pararge aegeria. The sequence continues at coordinate 16,637,229 of NC_053199.1, read as the reverse complement.
TGGATAGTGAAGTGGACTACGACCAAAATTCTACGTATTCTACGAGTAGACCCATGGCCTGTGGTGGGCTGATGGTGGGTCGAAAATGATGATCAAAAATATAAATGCTCATCTTATTGTTTCTATCAATAAACAAACACATCCCTACTTAATATTATAAATGTCAGTGTAAGTTCGTTTGAATGAATGAATACGCTTTTATTGTACACCAAATAAACATAACAAATATTGTTGTTTGTTACGCTTTCACGCAAAAACGGCTTAACCCATCCTCATAAAACTTTGTACACATATTCTTGGAAGTGTAAAAAGTAATATAGAATACTTTTAATCTCGACATTAAGCTCGGTCCCTTTATGAGAGGGGATGAAAGTGTTTAAAGATTTAACACCATAACTCCGACAAATTATAACCGATTTAAATAATTATTTTTGTACTATAGAGGTTATAATATGTGTTTAATTTTGCCCAAACTTTGTGTAGATCTGATGAATGTGGTTGGAGATAGAGGACAGAACTCCTCCGCGAACAGCAGCATACCCCTCATCTAAGGCTTAGCGATACTGAATACATAAATTTTTTTTAGAACTACAACTAAATTGAATATCACATCAAAAAACAAAATCATACGCAGACGAAGTCGCGGGCAACAGCTAGTAACTAATAAAAAAAATAAAATTAAAAAAAAAATTTTGCTGTGCCTTGTTATCTCAGCATATCGTTTTAATGCTGAGAAACGCGTTTTCATAACAAATATATTGACAGCATAACTAACCAATTAACATTTATTTCATACAACCATGTACAAATACTGATTGTGTATTAAAACAATTTCTGCTGAACATAAATCTATTATTTCGTATCTTTATTGGTGAAATTAATTTTAACGCCATTCGCGCTTTTAATTTCATTGCCCTTAAACAGCAATTTGATTTGTTTTGGTTAGTATATTTTGGTGTTTATTACATTCAGTATTTTAAATAGAAAAGGAAGTATTATCTCCAAAATCAGTGTTTTTGTGAGGTACGCAATTTGCTGACTAATATAGAAAGGTAGATAAACTTAAATTAAAAAATTTTCATTTTCTTCTCCGTTTAACCCATTATCTATAATTTTTTTTATGTCAGTTGTCACAACGATAGTTATTCATAATCAATTTTTTTAATTTTTTTTACATTCACTTCACTTTGAAGACAAATGCGTATTAAAAAAATACACCTATCATGATGAGAAGATAAATTTGTATCCTTTCCCCGGGTATATAATTGTCTCCTGCCCATGCTAGCCATCCTGTAATGCACGGGTGCATGGAATAGGAGAAGTTTACTCCCGTTTATAATATGTCAATGTTTTTCTATTTATTTTTGCTATAAATGTTTAAAATATTAAAGAAACAACTCAGGACGACTTCAGAGAGTATACAAGTAGAACGGTGACGCCATATTAGCGTCGTTATGGTGACCTAACATAAAACGCAATTACCTCAGAGAGAGGTTTTATGAGCCGTAGAATGTCAACCTGCACCTAAGTTTCCGCCCTCACATTTTATTACCGTAAGCCTTGTCACCTTATAAACGGAGAGTGTTTTAAAACTTTTTCTTAATTATGTAGTTTAAGTCATGTCTACAACCATTGATTTCCACTCACGTACTAGATCTTCAGTACGGATTTTCACACAAAAGTGGATTGGTGTCATCTGTACATCAAGAACCTACTTAGAAGTCACGAGAAATTATTCAAAGCAGAAAGATATTCTTTGTAATAAAATAAATGAAGCATCGGAAACTGAGTATTGATGAGTTAAGCTGTTAAAGGCATTCCTGAACGCACAGGACTCTTGTCAGCATGAGGACAACACTTCTTTGATTTGCTAACAGAGAGAGAAAAACAAAACCAGAAACTCAAGCAATATAGTAAATCTCATAGTAATATGAATGATCAAAGGAAAGACGCTACGTTGAGCATACGAAGTGACGAAAACACTCGATTATCATAGTGCATACCAAATCAATTCAAAATTAATTTATAAAAAGTTGTGATCCTCAAGATGAGGACATGGCTCCATAAGAAGTCTCCAGGCCAGTGGAAGGTCTTCTTTTACCAATGCAGGGTATACCATTTCAGCACTCGAACGTCCAACTGGTATTCTCCCACTTGCACTTATCCCACCTTATGTGGGCTTGTTTTATAGCTGCCTAGGATTTTGACTAAACCGAGAAAATACAAGAAAACCTAACATAGCCTGAAGAGTTGCGACTCTACTGTTATAATATCAAGTAATATTGAAAACTATGAAACAGATAGAACCAAAAGAAATTGAGCAATGTTTCTATTATATTGAGAAAATCAAAGAAACATGTGCTTAAATAACGATGGAGTATGTAATTCTTATATAGTAGTGTAAGATTAACAATTATTAAAAGATTAATTGTTGAAACCTTTGGTAGAAAACCAATAAACTGACAGACTACTAAAACTAGTTTTATTTAAAAAAAAAACCATTACCATACAGTGAGCGCCCGTCGAAAAAGAGGACAACAAAGAGAGATAAGAAATACACCGTAAATTTGTGAATTTCCCTCAAAAGCCAACGACACTTGCCAAAAAAGAGCTTATGTTTAAAAACAGATAAAACTTCGAGCTATCTTTCATGCACCGAGATCCAGTAAATCAAAGACAATTTATACCCTGCAGTACAGTGCAAAAGAAAACAAACAATTCTGAGTCGAAATTTAAGTTAAAGTAAAGCGGGTGAAAGCACCCGGGGGCAAACGCGGATATGTTAAAAGTATTCCACTGTAATATTAAAAGCAAAAGCGCCTAAAGGGTGAGAATTTTCTCTGTCTTGCGACATAGGTATACTTACCTTACAAAAAGATGAGGTGATATCAGACATAAATGAAACTTCTAAAGCATAAGTAACAGAAGCGTTAAAAGCGAAGCGTGTGAAGCGTTTTTTTCACTGCTGGTCATTATAGACGTCCTCAATCGTAAAAGAGAAGGATTAAAAGCTTAGTTTTAGAGCAATATGAAGGGTCCATTTTGCTTTAATGCAAATTGGTGGTGAGCAACCATTTCTATGGTACATGTTATAAAAAATCACCAGGACCGAAAGCTTAACGAATAAAGATACCTACAAGCGTTGTAAATTTCTCTGAACCGTTCTCGTAGGCACAGTAAATATAAAAGTGTCGTAGGCTCTAGGTCTCGGATCCGATAATAGTAATAATAAATATATGTAATAAATAAAGTAGTAATACTATATTATCGGTAGCTAAGACTATTATTTATTTGTTTTTATTTAGAACAATAATAAATTAAAATAATTGTCATTGTTTTATAAGTGAAAATTCTACAGCACTTATTTATTTATTAATTAATAATATTAAATTAATTAACGAGTCAAGTAGATGGCCTGATTATAAATAGAAGACCATTTCCTATAAGCTTTTCCTACACAGTTCCATCTTGTGTCCATCAATCTGAGGCAACGCGTTAAGCCTCAAGTTACTGTCGTTATACCGGCAATCACGCCACAAAAAGTTCTAACACTACTAATAATTTTGTTATATTAGAACAATCTGATAGAGAAATATTTAATTAAAATGTTTTACATTCAATTTCGATCGCAATAGCCCTGCAACAACGTTGCGTGTTCCGGGGCAATCTACTATATCGTACTTCCTATAATGTAGCTTGAACGAAAACATAAATGTTTCTACTTTGTATTGAAACATTTATTTTATTTTCTGTTTCTACATTTTAGAGCAAATGGACTATAAACATTCAATTTAAAGCCTTTCTGTTGGCTAGATCTCTTTGGATTTTCAGATGCTACTACTTTTACGACCTCACTAGCGCAGTGGTTATAACAGGGCAAGTTTGGGAATATTCTTTTTGTTTTTATTTCAGCCTTTTTCGACCAAATTGGTATAGACCTCCTTCAACATCTCCCACTTCTCGCGACATTGAGCTATGTGGATCCAATTCGAACCGGCTACCTTCAACACGTCGTCCTTCCAGCGCATTTGTGGTCGTAGATATTTTCTGGTCTGTTATCGTGGGAGCCTTTGGAAATCGTTAGGTACCACATAGGTAAAGGTTACATAAAGGTTATCAATCGCCAAAGAGTCTCTTAACTGAGAAATAAATTGTAGCCGTGATAGTATAGTGGTTAGGCCGTGGGCTTCACTTGCTCTTTAGTGCACCTAAAACTTTTCAAAGTTATGTGCATTTTAGTGCAAAGCGATTGAATATCACTTGCTTTAACGGTCAAGGAAAAATATTGTGAGGTAGCCTTGTATAATACATATAAAAAGTTAGACATAGTAGAGTTATCCATAATGTCCTGAAAAGCGTGTCAATCCGCACTTGGCTAGCGTGGTGGACTAAGCTCTAAGCCCTTCTCATTTTGAGAGAAGCCCGTATCCACACATAGATCAGGAATATCCCGACTGTTTCGAAGAGATGTAATTTTAAACACTGCCAATCGCTGATTATATATAAAAGCGAGCTGTATGCTTTCTAAATACTACTTTAAAGTAATTAAGAAGTTCAGAGCTTTTAGCCCTAATTCAAACGTGCTGACGGCTAACAGTACTTGGTAGTTTACGGTAGGTAAGAGGTTATTGACCTACGACATAGTTATTTATTTGAATAAATCTCAACAAAGGCGCGAACGAGCCGCGCACCTCGTTACAAAAGTTACCCCGACGACTCTGGGACTGAGGTTATCTCGCTTTCACGAACAATTGAATAATGAAATAAAGCGTTGAATTATATTTGAGTTCCACTGTAACTCCGCAACGCTGCCGGGTGACGTATCTGACTGCTAATTCGAGAGCTGGTGGGAAAATTCGAGGGGGTGCTTCATAAAAGATTTTTTTCGCACTGCCTCGCGTTACTGTAAATGGTCTAATTCTTTAGTGGTTTACTGTTTCACTCCGTATCACAAAGCTTTAGGTTTGTTTCCTAGATTAGGCCAAAAAACTCACTACCAGCCAGATGTTAGGAATTTGGTGGACAACCCCTAGCCTCAGTGAGCTACGCTGTTAGCCCAGGTAATTATGACTAACCTGTGATAATCGCCAAAGCCCGCTTACCTGCATTAGAGCAGCGTTGTGAGTTTATGCTACAAAACCATTTCTCTTGAGAGGGATGAGACCTGTGTTCTGTGGAACGTTAATAAGAGACCAAACCTTCATTGTTTTTTTTCGGTAAGCAAGTGTACATGCACGTATGATTTTTAAAGATAATTGTAAAAATATGGGTTTTCAGCACGATTACGTTATTCTAAGAAAGATAGGGACGCAATTTTAATGTTACTATATTTTAAGAAATTCAAGCATCTTCTTAAAATTTTCCACTGGCTCTACAGCCATATCTGCTTTGTTTGCACCGACATCTACTTGGAAAAGTTGGAACTTACAGCGTTTTAATGTTTCCGCTTTAAATAATTAAATCATTATGAGTTTTGTTCTATGTTCGCGGACCACGACCTTTCTTAAGATGTACTACATCGTAATAACTATTTTGTTGTTACAGGATTTGTATTTTGGACCCATTTCTTGAGAAATACTAACTAAAGTTGCTTATATTACCCTCAAATGCAAAAAACGGGAGTTAATAATAAATAATAATAAATAAATAAATATACTACGACAATACACACATTGTCATCTAGCCCCAAAGTAAGCGTAACTTGTGTTATGGGTACTAAGATGACTGATGAATATTTTTATGAATAATACACACAAATACTTAGAATGTACATATAAACACCCAGACACTGAAAAAAATTCATGTTCATCACACAAACATTTTGCAGTTGTGGGAATCGAACCCACGGCCTTGGACTCAGAAAGCAGGGTCGCTGCCCGCTGCGCCAATCGGCTGTCATAAGTTATAAGTTTAGTTGCGATTGTCTTTAGCTGTTTTAGGGATGTATTCATACTAAGACGGTACACACTTTAGTGGTAGTAGCACTGCACTTTGAATGTCTAATAATAATTTACCTTGTACTTGCTGTGGAATAGCGCTATAAGTTCATAAGGTTCAACCTCTACTGGAGAGAGAATTCTTAAAAAGGGAAACGGATATTTTACCTGCATTTATTTTTTCACCTGGGCTGGTTTTTACACCCTTAATGTCAGTTGGGTTTAATTCTTATAGCGTATAAAATGTTAAAAGCGATATTACGCGATGCCTATGGTTACCATTAATCTAATCACAACCTAAAAAACAGAGTATTTAATAATTTGGTTGAGTATATTTGTAAAGCAAACTGAATTCTGCACTGGCCGAAATTTTAAAACAAATCTTCATAAAACACAAACAGTGCTTGCAAAAATATTCCTGCCAGTCTAGACTCCATTTTTCCAACTTTTTCTTATAATATTAATAATCTTTTCATTACATTTTAGTTTAATGTATGTGTTAAAAATATAAAAAAACAAGTGCCATAAAGTTAATAAAATCAAACGCGAATGAGATTTTGAAAACTTTACCATAAAAGGTAACAAATACATTAACATTGTTTATTGTTTATTGTTATGAGGTACACAAAACAGGTAATAACTAAAAGTAGATCTAAATATAAGTAATAACAAGTTTTTTTCTAAGCTACAACCCAAATTATGTGTACACAACTTGGAATTAAATTATACAAAAAGTAAAGACAAAAAGAGACAAGTAAGATAAAGTAGAATGTACATATATTATTCAGCCACTTAACATATTGTTCTATAACTCTTCGGACTTATTAGAAGGTGTTTCACAAAGACGTTAGGTAATCCTGTTATTAGATATGTTAGATAACCGATGGACGTTGGGGTTCCAAGGTGTTGGAGTGGCAACCTCGCACCGGTAAACGCTGCGTTGGTCGACCCCAACCAGGTAGAGAGACGACATCAAGCGAGTCGCGGGGAGCAGCTGGATACAAGCGGCCCAGAATCGTGGAGTTTGGAACTACAAAACACCTTTGTCCCGCAGAAGACGTCAATCGGTTGATTTGATGATGATGAATCCTGTTATCCTACTATATAATATTATAAGTGTGAAAGTGTGGATGTTTGTTACGCGAAACGGCTGAACGGATTGGGATTACATTTTTGACGGCCGACTCGGCAGCAGTGGGCAGCCAAAAAGTTTCTGAGTCCAAGGCCACGGCCTTCAATTTCCACAACTGAAAGCGTTGTTGTGATGAACATGAATATTTTTCAGTGTCGTCTGGGTGTTTATCTGTATCTATATTATAAATATTTATGTATCTTTTATTCATAAAAGTATTGGATGTCTGAAATAGTTCCCGTGGTAAGATTTAAAGTTGTTACAGAGCGAAGCTTTAGCTGCAGTATGTTATCCTTTTGTTTTCCTTATCCTAAGGTTGCCTGGAAGAGATCGCTACAAAGCGATAAGGCCGCCTTTTGTATACTTCTTCTGTCTGTGTTTTCTTTTATTCTTCTTCTTTATTTTTATTTGTGTGTAAATAAAGAGTATAAATAAATAAAATAAATAAGCTTTAGACTCAAATCTAAAGTCCACGCACACGAATTCGCGAGCAGTAGCTTGTATAAAAATAAGTTGAACTTTGTATTGCGTGATTAAATAGAAAATAATATTGGCCACGTATTTTAAGGGGCCAAAATAACATTTCCTGCCGCCGTAATATTTTGGCGCGCTGCCCGACGTAAACTGATTCTTTTGGTTAGTGTTACCGTAACGAAGTTGAAGTAATGCGATCAAGTGGGAGCCCAAATAGACTGATTCAGCGAGTGAATTTTTCTCATATTTTTTTAATTTGTGTATTAAGTAATAAAATAGTATTGTTGAGCTATTTATAGAACTTTAAAATAATTTAGTTGATAAGAGGTTTAGGATTTCTTGGTCGTGAAATTGTAGTTTTCTGATTAGACATTGCCATTGCCTATCAGCCCGTTGCAACTCAGAACGCACGTTAAGCTGTCGCACTAAAAATGATAATAATATCGTCATCATCATCATCATCACATCAACCCATAAACAGCCCACTATGGGGCAGGAGTCTCCTTCCACAATGAGAACGGTTTAGACTTTAGTCTCACTGGCCCAGTGAAGATTGTTGAACTTCACACGCCTTTGAGTAATGTTTATCGTGATTTTGGACCTGCCAATGCATAAGTTTAAAGAATTTGTTTAAACACATTTATTACGGCGAGGTTACTATACAATTGATGATTTTCTTAATGGCAAGCTTAATTGCTTGGAAGCATCCGGCTCCGCTTTCAGCTCTCACAAGATAGAAAAATGAATGTTAAAATGTAAAATGTAAATTGTTTATGTTGGAAAAAAGCAACTGCTGAGTTTCTTGCCGGCTTCTTCTCGGTAGAATCTGCCTTCCAAACCGGTGGTAGAGTCACTACAAACAGACAGACTTGACGTTTCAAAAGTGCTTATATTAGGCCTACTTTAAATAAATGAATTTTGAATTTTGAATTTTATAAAGAACTGTAAGTCATGAAGATTTGCTCACGAGTTTTCCTTAACTATTAAAGCAAGCGATATTTTAATTGCATAAAACGCTTTTAACTTAGAACAGTTCGGGATAAAAACAATAATTCACTCCAAAACGTGGTCATTAATTATGATCCCTCATAAGATGCCTAAGAGTCACGCAGTGGGCAACGGAGAGAGCACTGGTACACTACGCGATACCACCAGAAGCGATGTCATCCGTACAATAACGTGATTTACCGACTGAGTGAGGAGGGCACGTTAAAGAGGATGGAGTGAGAACCTCGTACTGAAAAGTGCAGTGTTGGTAACATAAGGTGAACATACGACATCAAACACGTCGCAAAGACGCTGGACACGAGCGACACATGACTGCAGAGGGTGGGAATTGATAAAAAAGGTTATAAATATGCAATAATTGTAATCTCTCTGTCTTTGAAAAGTGCGTGTTGCCAGTCATAACTTACGGAAACGTGGACTATGGGCCTCATAACAAGGCTCAGAGACACACAGCGGGCTATGGAGAGAGCAATGCTAAGAGTATATCTACGTGATCCAATCACAAGTGAGGAGATCCGTAGTAGAACTAGATTTACCGACATAGCTCAACGAGTCGCGAAGCTGAAGTGGCAATGGGCACATAGCTTGGAGTACCGGCGGACGTTGGGGTATTAAGGAGCTGGAATGGCGACCCCGCACCGGTAAACACAGCGTAAATCGGCCCCCAACGAGGTGGACAGACGACATCAGGCGAGTCGATGGGCGCCGCTAGAGGCAAGCGGCCCTACAAAAGACCTATGTCCAGCAGTGGGCGTCAATTGGTTAAATCTATGATGATGATGATGAAAAATGGTAACGTTTTTATACTTTACGTTTATTATTCCCAATAACGAACAATTCCGGCGCTCCGCAGAACCCCAGTCGCAATCACATTCGATTGTGATGCAAATTGCCCCTGAATTGCAGAGTGCGCGAATACCTGCGTCTGCTGTTATCTAAACAACGTATTTACAAAGAAAATTAGGTACTTGTTTCTTAAAAGAAAACTTGATGGGCGAAATGAAACAGCGTTCGGTGCCTTCAACATAAAACATTTCAAATTCCTTGTTGAAATTTAAACACGATTTCTGTTATAATTAATTTAAAGCGAGGATCTATGTTTATTTTTAGTTATGGACTGAGTAATTTATGAGAAGTATTGTTAAATTTTTATCGTATTAATATATAAAAATGTATTCTTTATTATATTTTAAACTATGCATTTTAAAGAAAAAGTTCAAGAAACTTTAGTTAAGTAGTAGAAAGTTATAGTTTCCGTAAGGGGAGGCAAGGTCCTACGAGGCTGTCACCGCTCTATCATTTGGCTAGCAAGTTGGGTTGGCGGGCTTAAATTTTTATTATCACATCATATTACGTCAAATTTCAAATTAAAATGTACCTCCTGCTTCTTGTTTTAAAACTCACATTTGTTTATACATCTATTAAGACTCAAGGTCACGTGGGTCGTGTCCAGTCGGGATTGGTTTCGGGTCATGTCCGGGTCACGTCCCGGTCGGACCCGGATCGTTTTCATATTTGAAGTTTCAATTTCATTCTTCAAACTAGCAAATATCAGTGACTTTGTCCGCGCAGAATTAGTAGTATGTTTAAAGAAATTATACCGAATATAAACAGATTACTAAATAACTAATATTTAGTAGGTTATAAACCTTTATTTATCACATCAACGCATTACCGGCCCACTTCAGAGCACGGGTCTCCTCCTACAATGAGAAGGGGTTAAGGCCGTAGTCCACCACGCTGGCCCAGTGCAGTTTGATGGGCGCCACGCTCCTTTAAGAACATTATATAGGCATGCGGGTTTCCTCACGATGTTTCCGTTCACCGTTGAAGCATATTTGAATTGCTTAAAACGCACATAACGTTACGTGAAAAGTTAGAATTGCGTGCTGGGATTCGAACTTGGCCCCCCGAAAGTAAAGTCGAGCTCCTAAGCCATGCGCTATCTCCGCTTTCAATTTACACCGCTTATCATTATTTATATACATCATTATTCACTTCAAATCAATATAGTTGCCCTGATCAGTGTCGGCAAGGGGGTCAATCTCCAGAGCGGCGCATTGTAACGTCTCGCAGGAGATAATATTATAGTTTGTGCGCAATAATAGCATTCCAGGCCGGTGGTGGAAAATCTTTAAACACGCCTTACTCATTTTTGACCTTCCCAGGATTTGAACCCAGAACCTAGTGATCCGTAGTAGAACATAACCACTAGACCAAATAGGCCGTTAAATGTATCTACGTGAGTCAAATACGTATTATACGAGTGCACATAAAGGCATTAAGAAAAGTGGGTATACCTGTCAGCCATACACAAGCCGGCTGCCAACTCAACATGCAATCACGTGCAATTGTGATGCAAATAGCCCCTAAATTGCGGACTGCGGCTTGAGCTTCTACGTCACCATTTCATTTAGAGTGAAACAGCAATCTCTTACGCCGCCATCTTTACACCCGACGAAGAAACTAAACTATTTCTAAATACGTACAAACTTGGCTGATAATACCTCATCATCAGTAGCCTATAACAGTCCACGGATGGACTAATGGCCTCTCTAATGGGAATATTTGTAGATGGTAGTAGTAGTATAGGGGAAGCTGCTGCCCATCTCTGTTATATTCCCTTAGTGGCCTTATATGATAACCGCGGGAAGATATAAGGCCACGAGGTTTTGACTTAGTCTTCTAGAGGCCTTAAATTTTTATTCACTTTGCTATTCACAATTGATCCGTTTGAAAATATTGGAAATAAATAATCCTATAAGTCGTCTCTTATAAGTCAAGAAGCGTGGAGTGTATGACATAATACTTACGACCAATCCAAATTATTATTTTTAAATAGCGGAAACTACATAGACGTCTGACGTAAGCGTTACTTCCGTCAGAAAAAAATGTCAGTTAGTCCCGAGTCGCGCCTGATGAAGTTTTACTTAAAAAAAATCATCAATTAAATGCCATTGGCTGTTTAGTCAAAGAAGATACCAACAAACACACTCTCACATTATAACTAGAGTAGGGACTAGGGGATTATAACCACATAGAGTTTCATTGGAATCAATATCGGTTTCGGATTCCCAACAACTTAATGTATATTCCTGTTTATTCCTCAAACATACTCGTATTGTTTGGCGAACAAGACATATAAATCATTGTATATAGTCGTACTGTTCCCCGAGTAGCGCGGAGCGAAATACACAATCTAATTATTCAGAAAGGAAACATTAAAACCGTGAAACTTCCTAATAGACGTCACTAACCAAACAAAACAAAAGGGAGATGCGTCATCCGGCTGCGTGAGTGCCGTGCCCACTATACCACGCCTGGCCGTCAGTATTCCGTCAAACGGAATAACCAACAACAAAACCTTAAAATTTTGCAACCTACTACTCGGTACTACTCGGTTGACAAATATTTACCATAATTATGTAGACTAGCGGTCGCGCACTTGTCAAAACACGACCATTATTAATTTATATAAATTATGGTCGGTATTTAAGCAATTTAATTTGCCTATTTTTTTTTCAAAAAAAATATAATCCAAAAATTTATTCATCATCATCATCATCTCAACCAATTGACGTCCACTGCTGGACATTGGTCTTTTGTAGGGAGTTCCACAATGCACGGTCCTGGGCCGCTTGCCTCCAACGGCTCCTAGCTACTCGCCTGATATCATCTGTCCACCTCGTTTGGGGCCGACCTACGCTGCGTTTACCGGTGCGGGGTCGCCATTCCAGCACCTTAAGACCCCAACGTCCATCGGTTCTCCGAGCTATGTGCCCCGCCCATTGCCACTTCAGCTTCGCAACTCGCTGAGCTATGTCGGTAACTCTAGTTCTTCTACGGATCTCCTCATTGCTGATTTAATCACGTAGAGATACTCCTAACATAGCTCTCTCCATCGCCCGCTGAGTGACTAAATTTATTAAATTGATTAATAGGTGTATATAATATGCGTGTGTGTGTATGTAATACGTGGTACTTTATGCAATTTTCTTAAAAATGGGTACCGAGTTTTTTTATCACGTTTTAAGAAATCACATCGCCTAATGTGATTCTAACTAATATAATAAATACGAATGTGTGTTTGTAACGCTTTCACGCTATGTTCGTACTCGACCGATCCTCATTAAATTTTGCCGGTTGTATGCTTTACTCCTATATACGATACCACCAAATACGATGTTATTTTTGTCTTATCTACAGTTATTAATATTTTTATTAGTTCTTCGAATAATGAAAATCACATTTATAAAACTATCCAACAATAGATCTAACTAAATAGATACGTCTACAAAACCGCTAGGAAGTGGAAACACACCGCCGGAGTTGAAACGAAATTCAAATATAATTCAATGCTTAATTTCATTATTCAATTGTTCGTGAAAGCGAGATAACCGCGGACGAAGAGGAAAAAACTTTATAATGACTTGAGGCGTTAAGAGTTAAGGCGGGTTTAGTTAAATAGTTTAAGAGAGTATAATGTTGTTCGGTGTCATTATTAATTTAACTCTTTGGAACCACCTAAAACAGTAAAAAACACGGAGATTATGAACATAATAATTCAAAACGTATTTATTAGTTAATAGTAATAATTTAATAAGAAAAATAGAGCCTAAGGAGCTAAACCATAAAAATTGCAAGTGGGACTTGACGTTACAAAAGTGCTTGTATGTTGAAACGTAAAGTATTTCTGTTTTTATTTACTTCACCACTGCACCGGTTCGCAAATCAGCTTTTACCAGTAAGACACTAATAAGAAACTCTATCGTTTCTATTCTCCAACATCACACAAAAAGTTTAGCAATATGTATGATGAGAGTAACAAAGAATCGCTGAAACATTGTATTTATTTTATGACAAATGATTCATGTATTATAAAAATCATATTTTTATTTATATTCAAAGCGAGTTTGGTATTTGTTTTCAATAAATAAAACTGCTAAATATAGCTATTCTCTATGATAGGTCAACAGCCGAATTCAAAATTATGACGACTATAAAACAAAATTTTGTATACAATTTTTTATTACAAACGTTTGCGTATACAAAGTATTTTGTGATTTCAAACTATCAGTTGCTATGTTATTAATACCCAAATCAATAATCTTCAGGACTTACTAAAGCTCTTATTAGCCTGTGATGTAACCCGGCGAACGTTTTCGCGGGAATTTAAATAAAAAAAAATACAATTTATAGCAACAAAACCTTTAATTTCTGCAAAGATATTCTATGGAATTTTTTTATTATTTAGATACTTCCCAACATAATAGGGCTGTTTTTCAAAGTTAGTGATCATGCATTTTACAATTACTCTATCTTGGACAGATCTTAGATGAGATGATGATGACGATCTCCGAGCAACTACTGTCATTGACATGACAACAGTTGTCATGAAACACTCTAATCCAATGCTGGTTTGCGTTTCGATGCGCGTCATGGATTTTTATAAATTCAAGGTACCGGAGGTCACACGTACAACTCTTATTTGTAGACTGCGAGAGTTATTTCTAATAATGATTGACAGAAAAACACGACGCCTTACAGAATTTAGGGCGATCTGGGAATAGAACCGATGATTCCACCTCGTAATCCAAAGTAACACGCGACTAATATCATCGGATAAGATAATCAATTTTCACTTTTATTTTACTTCATTTATGTCAGTAGAATAATTATTATTTATGAAATTTGTTTTTGTAATATAAATAAGATGGTTAGTCAAAACGATGTGTTCGTCCGAGAAGGTACTACCGCTATGCTTATTTCTGCGTTTAGTCAGCATTGCTTGTAAAGCTCATTAGGCTTAACACCTACGCCTCATCTTGGTGGACATAGGACGGTCATAAATATAAAATAAATAATAATAAATATACTACGACAATACACAAATCGCCATCTAGCTCCAACGTATGCGTAGATTGTGTTGGGTAATAAGATAGCTGATGAATATTTTTGTGAATATAATACACACACATACTTGTAATATGCAGATAAATATCCAGACACTGAAAAACATTCATGTTCATCACACTTTTCCAGTTGTGGGAATCGAAACAGCGGCAGATGCAGAAAGCAGGGTCGCTGCGCTAACCGGCTGTTAAAACAGTAATAGGACGTGTTTTTGCATACCCTGTGGAGTCTTGCTCGCTGGTTTTGCACTTGCCATCAGAATTATTGCTACACAAAAAAGTGAACAGACAATAAAGTATAGCGGCACTTTTCAAATAACAAAAAATGGGATGCTTGTGTCTTGATTTAGCTCGTTAAATGGTTTAACAAAAGTGATTACGTGCAGATTTAATTTTTATAAAACAACTGCTCATAGTTTTAACTTTTACTACGTGGATGGCATAACACCTATTAAAGTGAGATAAATTAAAGTTGCCGAAGTTCATGTAACAAACTAACGTCGCAAATGAACAGCGCTGGGCGATGTAATCATATTTTGGCACAACGCCCACAATAAACTGATTTTTTTGGGTGCGGTAACAAAGCTTAAGTAAAACGAAACGGAGACAAGATTTTTATAGAGTCGAATCGAATTGCCTGATAAAATTTATGAAATATAAATGTGTATAAATATGCATACAAAATCCAATGAAAAGACTCATGTTAGTAACATTAGTTTTAACTTTATATTGTACTATCAAATTGTGATCTAAGTCGGACGGAAGGAATGCTTTTTTATTGAAATAGAAAATTATGATGCTTATTTAAGACTTTGTCCTGATTGACTGACACATACCCAACCCAATATGCTCAGACATTTGAAATTTTGATACAATATTCTTTGAGCACCTAAGATTTTTACTCAGTAAGGTTTCTTTTTAATTCTTCGGGGGGTTAAACTGGTACGGAAAGTTTATATCAAATCAGAAATTTTCAAGCTATATAAATGAAACTTTGTTTTCGGGCTTATTGTTAAAAAATAGAAAACACGTGTTCACAGTTTATAAAATACTTCCCCCAAGTGATTGAAATAGGTAACGCAAATTTGTGTCAAAGTCCTTATATGTTTTTGTTAGATATTTTTGATATAATATGAACAAATATTTTACATTAGTTTTGCAGCTTACTGTTGAAAATAAAAGTTACACAGTCTTTATAAAATCCACCTGAAATGTTTAATAAATGTATGAAATACTTTTCAAGTTATAACAAATTTGGCATTTTCATTTTTTCAGTTTCAGCTTTGCCTGTCGGTTGCTTTTTGGAGACTGGCATCGGAATGGCGGTAAATTAGAAGTTCTACGCAAGAGTGTTTGGCATCCACTCATCATCATCATCATTTCAACCTATAGACGTCCACGGCTTGACATAGGTCTTTTGTAGGGAGTTCCAAATTCCACGGTTTTGTGCCGCTTCCTTCCAGCGGCTCCCATCGACTCGTTTGATGTCGTCTGTCCACCTTGTTGGGGGCCATCCAACACTGCGTTTACCTGCGCGGGGTCGCCATTTCAACACCTTGGAACCCCAACGTCCATCGGTTCTCCGAGCTATGTGCCCCGCCCATTTCCACTTCAGCTTAGCAACTCGCTGAGCTATGTCAGTAACTCTGTTTCTTCTAGGGATCTCCTCATTTCTGATTTGATCACAAAGAGATACTCCCAACATTGCTCTTTCCATCGCCCGCCTTCTTATGAGGCCCATAGTTAGCAACCATGTTTCGGAGCCATAGGTCATCAAAATATATAAAAAGTTAAGTTTCTGTATGTTAGAGTTCGCAGAACACGAAAAAGTTACATAGATATTATAGATTTTGACATAACGTAGTATTTCTTTATCGTTTCGAATATCAATCAGAATCAGCTGTTCGGCTCAGCAAGTTAAATATAATATATTCCATGCATTTTTATTTTTAATTAAAATGAAAAATATTTCATATTTTTGTTGGTACTAGCGCTCATCTTACCCAACTCTTTGAAGTAGCTAGCATAAGTCAAACGATGCAAAAAATAAGTTGCAGAATATTTTTAGTAGTTTTAACAGTAGTAGTAGAGCTTTTTGTGTCAGAGCTCGTCCGGGGAAGTAGTATCACCATGCTTATTTATGCCGCTAAGCAGCAGTGTTGTCACAATGCTGTGTTGCGGTCTGAAGAGCGTGGTTTCCGGTGCACATGAGTTTTAACATCTATCTCAATTTGATGGACACAGGGCGGCATGTATGTCCTGTGAAGTGTTGCTCTGTTTATAGACGATGGTTTTCCCACTTACCATCAGGTGAGTCATCTGCTTGGTTCGTCAATAATTACTACAAAAAAAAATATAAATTCTCATGAAAGATTTAGAAGGTAGCTTATTTTGTCGAACGTTGACTTTTAAGGCTTCCCTTGTACTCATCCTCAGGTCGCACCTCTTTCTATTTGGAATGATTTGCGTTTCTAATTGAAGCAATTGAAAATATAACTTATTTTAACAGTGAACGAAAACATCGTGCAGAACTAAATTTTCAAAGGCGTATGAAGTACGCCAATCCGCATTTGGCCAGTGTGGTGGACTACACGCCAAACCATTCACATTCTGACATTATACCGGTAATGAGTTGATGATAATGATGATGACGATAGGGCAGAGGTCTCTAAAAGTTAAGACTGCGGCGATCGAACTTTGACCCCCCAAAGGGAGGCCAAAGTTCTAACCACTAGGCTATCACCGCTTAATTTCCGTACCCTATAATAAACTGGTAATGGGTTGATATTTTATAATATAGAGTAAGAAAAAATATTGACTGTGAGATGGTGATAACAAAAAAAAATACCCTAATTTGGAATCCTCGTTTAAATTGAACGAATTTATCACCACAACCTTACAAATTCATAAATTAAGGCGGCTCAAGATCGGTTTCATCAGAAGAGCCTTCTTAACTACAGAATGATTAACGATCCTAAGAGGGATAGCCAAGTGGGTAGTAGCTCGACTTCACTTTCGGGTGCCGAGTTCGAATCCCAGCACGCTAAGCTTTTCTAAGTAATGTGCGTTTTCAGTAATTAAAATATCACTTGCTTCTACGGTGAATGAAAACATCGTGAGGAAACCTGCATACCTGAGAGTTCTACACAATGTTCTGAAAGATATGTGGAGTTTACCAATCTGCACTGGGCCAGCGTGGTGAACTACGGCCTTAACCCCTTCTTATTGTGGGAGGAGAACCGTACTCTGTAGTGAGCCGGTAATGCATTGATATGATGTTTAACCCTGCCTGTACAGTTTTAGCTAAGATGAGATCGCAATCAACACACCAACCCGCTAAACAATAAAATCATATTACATCGCACCTTTTCCCATCTATATTTTCGCACCGTTCGCCAGCAATCTAAAGATGTTTACCCGAGGGTCATCGGCAGATAATTTTAACGGTAGCCGTGCCTCCAGGGATTTGCGAGGGTCGGCGTATAATATCCGCAAGGTGGATCGAATGGTGAGAATGAACTGAGTACTTTTTGGAAGATTTATATTTATATCTGGGCTTTGCTAGCCTTTTATTTTCTTTATTTTTGCACCAATTTGTTCTAGATTGTGATTCACTACATCTATACTTATAATAAAACTGTAAATGGAAGATTTCTGTACATTTCATATATTTTGACAGGGAAAGGCTTTATAATCGATACTGAATCCAAAACAGATTTTTATTTAATTTGTTTCTGTCTGTCTGTCTGTCTGGACATCACGTGGAAACAACAGAACGGACTTAAATTTGGTATAATGGTAGCTTATGTTTCGGATCAACATAGAGGATACTTTTTATCCCGATAAACAATAAGTTTCCTCCGGGAAATGGGTTGAAACTTTTTATCAACTTTACTTCATAGCTCCGTTAATTGAACTGATTTTAATAATAAATATTTTTTTATTTGAAAGTGTATACTATCAAGCATTTACTGTCTAATTTTCATGAAGATCTCATAAATATTGTCGGATATAAAGGTCATAACTCTCCACAAATAACAGCAAGTCGCATGGCATATGGGACAACGATCGTATGCATGCGTACTGTGCTAAATGCTAATGGTCTAAATGCAAAAGATTGTGAGGATGGATGTATGGATGGATGTAAGTATGTTTGTGTCAACTAAAATTATGACAACTTACAAACTCAGTATAACAAGTAAAATAATAGTAGGCTCATAGCTAGCCATGATGATTGCGATGTTAGCATCAGATTAATTCTAGCTTCTCTATTGACTTATACGCGGACGAAGTCGCGAGAGTCCGCTAGTACATAATATGCACTTAACTACTATATTCAAAATTCAAAATTCAAAATTCAAAATTCAAAATTCATTTATTTCAAGTAGGCCTAATATAAGCACTTTTGAAACGTCAAGTCTGTCTGTTTGTAGTGATTCTACCACCGGTTCGGAAGGCAGATTCTACCGAGAAGAAGCCGGCAAGAAACTCAGCAGTTGCTCTTTTCCAACATCAACAATTTACATTTTGCATTTTAACATTCATTTTTATATCTTGTGAGAGCTGAAAGCGGAGCCGGATGCTTCCAAGCAACCTTGTCATTAAAAAATTCATCAATTGTATAGTAACCTCGCTGTAATAAATGTGTTTTAACAAATTCTTAAAACTTGTGCATTGGCAGGTCCAAAATCACCTTAGGAATCATATTATAAAAGCGTATACTGAATCCCACAAATGATCCCTGTACCTTATGCAGACTATTATCGGATGGTAAGCTGTGAGGTAGCTAAAATACTTGTTGCAAGCCTAACTGTTGGTTCGAAGGTATATCATAAGGTTTCCATGACTCTAAACATAGTCGACTGAAATAATTACCTAAATAGGATATTAGACACATTCATCAGCGATACACTTACCTGTATAGAAATGACACCAATT
The DNA here is from genome assembly GCF_905163445.1 of Pararge aegeria. Classification (NCBI taxonomy): domain Eukaryota; kingdom Metazoa; phylum Arthropoda; class Insecta; order Lepidoptera; family Nymphalidae; genus Pararge; species Pararge aegeria. The sequence continues at coordinate 16,617,829 of NC_053199.1, read as the reverse complement.
TCGATACTGCTGATACCGAAGTAGATAAAAGAACCAATACATGCGTTAAAGCTACATGATAGGACTCTTCTTATATGATATTTTAACCGAAGGACGTTCAGTGTTCATGTATAAATCATTTCAACATATGGAAGTCCCTCAATAACCCATAGTTCAAATTACCTACTAAACGTTAGAAACTATTTAAAAGCTTAGGTAAGCTCATAAATAGTTTTTAGTAACAATATGAGATGATTATAAGAATAATACCTGGCCCATAATAAGGCTTCATCGTAACAATATATTTTTCATTCACTACGATTTCATCAAAAAGGTTTTTTGTTGTTTCAATAGAGTTTTGAATCGTTATAGTTGCCATTTACCCTTAGATCCTTATAATACAAATCGCTGTTAAGTTCCGCAATAACACATCTACAAGTGAAATTAACATGAGATGTTCTTAATAATAATACCTGGCTAAGTCAGTCGTGGACATTCTTCTTAACACTATATTTTTCACAAAAAATTCATCAAAGAAGCTTTTTTGTTGTTTGAATAAATCTTTTTTCTTTGTCATTATAATCTCTGCTAATTTCCGCAATAACAGATCTACAAGTGAAATTAATTAAGCAAGTCCCATTTAGTCAATGAAGCTAACTACGACGTCTACAAAGTTGCAATAAAGAATAAATTGCTCGAACAGAAACGAGGTTGCGGTTCTGTCCGCACTTTGCAATTTAGGAGCTATTTGCATCACAATTGAATGTGATTGCATGGGGAGTGCGGCTCGCCCAAACTGTACACATGCATGCACGGTTGCTGTTCTGCGATTTTTTTATGCAAGTTAAGTCGCTTGCTCAAGATGTCTGCGTTTGACTACAGCCAGGTGTACTGGAAAGGAATGATGAATGAATGAATGATTGGATGAATAGATTAAAAAAATAACACATTTTTATTGTACGCAGACAATAACACAAAAAATGCAGCATAATAGAGTAGTAACTGCTTTATGTTACCAGCTACAATTTTTCGAGCATCTTGCCGGTTAAATAAGTTGAATTAGTTACACTAAAAACACACTATGGTTTCAAAAGAGTATAAAATATTTAAATAAACTAAAAATCACGGTGGCTTATAAATATATTATTTACGAAAAAAATGTAAGCCAGATTTAATACAACTAAGCTATTATTATAATTAATATAAACTTGTTAAGAAATAATAAAGTGATAAACGACTGGTATCGTACCGGGAGGTATCTTTGCATCGTTCGAGTAGAGTGCATTGACAATGAAGTCGTATTTATATCAAAATACCCACCAACTCAATGTCATGTTCACATTTGTTGTTAATCAAATATAATTTTAATTGTGTCTTGAAAACTATCTATTAACTATTTAATAAAATATCTGGCAAATATGAATTTATAGTTATCAAAAGTTTAATTTCTTACCCACTTTATAAATTTACTATAACAAAAGACAATAATAAAAATAAATAGGTTCGTATAATATACACATACACTCGGAGAGTCGAGAGCAACGGCATGACGACATGAGAGAGCGTCATACCGTTTGCCGTGACGTCATACGGGTCTCTCTGCATAACTTGCAGTAGAGAGACCCGTATGACGTATTCTTATCTCTGGAACTTTGTAGTTAGTAGTAGTGGGAGTTGTATCAGGTTTATCTAAGGTCTAAACTATGCCCCATTCTACCTTCAATGTCACGCTATACACATTTTTTTTTGACATTGACAAGCCCTTTTATCTATTCAACCCCTTATATCTACAGTAATTCTAGGGTATAAGCTATATTTAATCCGCTGATGCATATTAAGTAACTATCCCAATTTTCTTCTGCAGAATAAAGCAATTGATTGAATTGATACCTCCACCGCACCAAGCCGCTGAAATCGATAAAGGATGTTACTTATTACCAAATTATTAATTGAACTTTCTTTATATTTTTTTTGTTTAAAATTTTTAATTATTAAATGGATCACTGATGTTCTAGAAAAATAAATTAAGGTAGTTTCTGCTGAGTATCTTGCCAGCTCTTCTTGGTTGAATCTTTCTTCCGAACTGGTGGTAGAGTATCAGACTTGACGTTTCAAATGTTCTTATAAACTAGGCCTACTTGAAATTAATGAATTTGGAACATTTTTTTTTTTTTTTTAGTATAATATTGCAAATATAGTCAGGCAGTGACGAGACGACGATGATAGACGGACGTATTTTCATAGCATTTGTATAATTCCATAAAATCTCATATAACATTGCAACAGTAATTAAACTACGAAATACTAACTCTAACATTCAATATTTGCGGCTTTTCCTAGTTATTCTATTCCGGCTCACTTTGACACTGTAATTAAATTTGGCCCAACTATTAAAATTAATTGCAAACTATTCGCCGGACATTCCACTAATTGGCTGAAATTAACTAACACTCCTTTAACGTGAATTCTAACACTGCTTAAATTTACATTGGATTTTTGATACGTTGGCATCATGAGTCAATCAGTTTTCAGTATTTGTATTATTATTAGTTGTACAGTTGCTTGAGACTGTTGAGGTACCGGTAATCACGTCGGGGTCACCATTTGTTGAGGGACCGGTAATCACGTCGGGGTCACCATTTGTTGAGGGACCGGTAATCCTTAGGTACCCTGGGGTGTCACACGGTGTACTCGAAATAAGATGTTAATGCGACTCACATATATAATTGATATGCGTGTTTCACAAGCAGAGACGCGCCGAGTACTGTCGTATCGCGCGCAGGCGAACTATAAATATAAGTACAGTCCACATGTATCCACAAGACAGAGCTTGTCCGGCGACTTGTTTTATAGGTGAAATTTAAGGACCAAGCATACCTATTATTATGGCCCACCTGATACTAAGTGGAAAACTGTCACCTATAAACAAAACAACACTTCGCAAGGCATGAAATGAATATGTCCTGCAACGTCCTGTGTCCAACAACCTTACGCGTAGGTGTTAAACCTCACGTGCCTGTAGTAACACGGGCAGCCACGCCCTTCTGAGAACACACGATTTCTACAATGCTGCTTAGTGATAGACATAAGCTTTGTGATTGTACCTCCCCGAACGGGCTGTCAGAATAAGATTCTTCTACTTCGGAATGTACGTCACCGCCATGCTTGTTTCCACCAACAAGTAGCATTTCTGAGTTCCGGTTCGAACGGCGTGGTTGCCAGTGTCATAAGAGACACCTGAGTCTAACACCTACGCCACAAGTTGATCGACGTGTTCCTTGCATGCCTTGTGTAGTGTTGTGTTTTTCTAGACAAAAGTTTTCTACTAACAATCCGGTAGGCAATTTGCTTGGTCCATCAATTCAAAAGTTCAAAAAATTTAAAAGTTATAAAATCTGAAGGAATAAGTTAATAAGTTTTTAATGTATTAAAATAAAAACAACTACTGTGTAGTCAGTTCCATATAAAGTAATAAATGGAAATTATGAATCTCTTAGGTTTCCGAAAAACATTATTGTAGGCGATTTAGAAAACTCGAGGTTATATTGTGTATGAAAAAATCTTCGCAAAAAACTTTAGCTAAATTAATTTTAGATAACTGTTGAATAATAATAAATAAATAAATATACTACGACAACGCACACATCGCCATCTAGAGTTATGGTTACTAAGATGACTGTTGAATATTTTTATGAATAATATACATAAATACTTATAATATACAGATAAACACCAAGACACTGAAAAGCATTTATGTTCATCACACAAACATTTTCCAGTTGTGGGAATCGAACCCAGTCGGACATGGACTCAGAAAGCCGGGTCGCTGCCCACTACACCATTCGGCCTCCTAAGTAATGAAAGTAAGATAAGAGTACATTTTCCTATTCTACTTATTTAATCCTATACAAATTATACCTACACTGCAATTCCATCTAGTGGTAATTGATGGTGCACTCTCAAATCGTTGCGGCCTAACCTGTTAGGTAGTATGTAAAATTAAATATATTTAGCCATTTATAGCGGTTTCTACGCGACATCGTACAGGATTGCTTAATCGTATAGCGGCACGTACTTTTAGGTTTCTATAATATTAACATTTTCTATGCGGCCGAATTAAACATTTTCATCCAAGCAATACTATTATACCCATAGTTAATACAATCAATCTAATCAGAAAACCTTCCTATAAAAGATTTTAGTAGGTAAGATTCAGAAAGGGCTCCATTCTTAAACTTCCTTGTTGATAAAGATGACTCTACTAATTTTGTTTTGCGATCTGGAGATTTTAGATTTGATTGATTAATTATTTAATAATAATATGTATATAATAATAAACTTTTAATTTTTATGAATAATATTTCCGTTACATGAATTATACATACATACTAGTTTTTTCCCGCGACTTCGTCGGCGTGGACTTAATAATTTAGTCTAAAGCTACGCTAGTTAATATTTTTTAATCCTTCCACTATTTTAGATATTGTTATAGAAAGTACATGTCCTTTTCTATAGCAAAGCTATGTCACTTATGCTATGGAAAATTTCAAAGCGGCTTTTCGCGGCTTAACTCGTAAATAATTTTCAATTTTACCTCGGGAACTACTTAAGGAATCTTAATAAAAGGTAGCCTATATTCTTTACTTGTCAAAGGCTACATGATTGCCGAATTTCATCCAAATCCGTTCAGCCGTTTTTGCGTGATTGATTAACAAACGTCCACACTTTCACATTTATTATATTAGTAGGATTTAGACGTTAAGACCTAAAACTGTATGTTTATTTTTATTTCGTCCCTCAAGCAGGCCTTGATATTTTAGGACAACATAAAATTCCTTAGAGATATAATCTCGTCATTTATCTCTGTGGCCGGCGTACAATTTTCACAGGGGCGGAGTCTGCGCGGTGTTATCTTCCTTATATCATCTGACTCGATCAACGAGGTATAGTACTAGAAGGTGTTTACTTATGAGGCTATACAATGAAATCAAACTTAAATTGTTATCGTCCGAGACAATTTCTTCAACCTTCTAAACCACACAACCGGTATCTTCCAAAATGCACTTATCTCTAAGTTTTGTATTGCTTAGTGTGTAATTTAGCAGACAATATCTTCCAAGAATGCGCCAGTGTCGGAGCAAAACGTACCTATAGAGTGCATTTTGAATAATCTACGTGGTGATCCTTGAGTCATTTTATTGTGATTTTGGATTGGACACAAATTTATTTAGAATTTGATGTTTTTTTTTTGCTTCTTCGTTCGTTGCAAAATGCGCGTGTTGGCACCTATATCGCTTATTTCCAGACAAGCATTTCGTCAATTTTTTTTTTTTTGCTTAATAAAGAACTGAAAACCAGAGATATATTGCATCTGAGTTTGCTGAACTCTTATGTTATAAGCATAAAAATCCATATCCATTTAAATTATTATTTATTATCCACACATAACTGTTTGCCAATAGTATATAGTTAGTCAATAATGAAACAACTCTGAAAGAAGATTTTGCTTCACGGTGCGCCCTTATAGGACGGAGACCACAGTTTAGCAACTACACAGTTGGAGAACCTAAACTTGCTGTAAACTCTCTAAGTAAATTGTAGTAATTGTAATTGTTATCTTTAAGTTAATTGGATACTGATTCAGTATCAAATAAAAAGCTTGGAAACGCAGGGGAGTGAGACATCATAATGCACTGTATTAGTTTTATTACATTACAGAAAAACATTTCATTAGTCCTATTGAAATATAATAAGCACCTTGACCTTGACCTTTGTATATATTATGACCAAAATAGAGAAGGTGATTTTTTTTAACCTACTATTACTAAAATTTTATTCTATCTGAGTGAGTTTTTGGCCAACAAACAAGGTACGACGTGTAATGTATTAATTACCATACGACCAGTACAACTGCCTGATCGTTTAACGTATTTCTATGTTAATTAATATAGTTGCAGCATTAAGCGATCGATGAAAGCATCGGCAAGTTACCAACATTTTTTCGGGCTGCGCTTGTAGCGTTTTGTCCATCTGTATGATGAATAAACTGCGCTATTGCAGACTTTTTATGTAAATAAATACTCCCAACAATCCAAGTTCGACGTTTAAGTTTCCGGCTTTGGAAAAAATACGAAGTAGGACTTTGTTATACTTTCACTTTGAGAATTTGCTTTGGGATCGTAATTATTAGATACTTTTGAACTTTTGCTCGTCTCAACCTTCGACCTAGCTGTATTTCTTTTTGTTTTAACAATAATATTATACTATGTTAAGTACGACAAGTATTCCTTCCTTTTCCCCCTATGAGGAAGACATTATTTAGCTAATCCTAGGGGAATTGTTGCGATAAAACACCTGTTAATACAGGATATACTTTGATGAGTGTTCTCAAGAACTTCACGACCTTCTATACTAGGTTGTTTAACTATTGACTGACAAAACCGTCGATTTATCTGATGTTCAGTAGAAAACCATCGCCTTTAAAAACGTCTTACAAAGTGCTGTCCGTCGTCCATCATCCTGAGGCGAAGATGTTAAACCCAACATGCCTGTGATTACATCAGCAATCACGCCGACAGGCACACAGCCATGCTGCTTGGCGGGAGAAATAGGCATAGCAACTTATCTAATGTGTATCATCGAATCCCTATCGAATCATCATTATTTGATCGTAATTTGTTATTGATCTAACTATATAAAAGTATACCTAGATATCCGGAGTTATAATGAGAAAACGTAAATATAGACGAAACGAAACGAAAGAGTAAAGATAACTCTGACGAAGTAAACCGTGTTATGTCGCATGTGTCGCACTGGTTTACAGTTAACAACTTACTTTTAAATGCAAAAAAAACAAAGTGTGTCGAATTTATCTTACCAAATGTAAAGAAAATTGATAAAAATATAATGATAAATGGTGAATCACTAAAAATAGAGACTTCCACAGTTTTTCTGGGCGTGACCTTGGATAATAAGCTACAGTAGGGTGCCCATATAGATTCACTAGCGGGTAAACTAAGCTCGGCTGCCTACGCAGTCAGAAAAATTAGACAGATTACTGACGTTGAAATAGCTAGGCTAGTTTATTTTGCGTACTTCCATAGTGTTATGTCCTATGGTATCTTGTTATGGGGTAAAGCAGCTGATATCGAAACTATATTTATATTGCAGAAAAGAGCTGTACGGTCAATATATAAACTTAAATCACGCGAATCCCTCCGTGAGAAGTTTAAAGAAATAGGCATACTTACTGTAGCTTCACAATATATTTATAACAATATAGTATTTGTAAGACAACATATTAGTCTTTATAAACAAAAAGTGGACATAAACAGTCGACTTACAAGAAATGGTCATAAATTAGTGTCATCTGCATATCGTCTGCGTAAGGTACAGGGATCATTTGTGGGATTGAGTATACGCTTTTATAATATGATTCCTAAGGTGATTTTGGACCTGCCAATGCACAAGTTTAAAGAATTTGTTAAAACACATTTATTACAGCGAGGTTACTATACAATTGATGAATTTTTTAATGACAAGGTTGCTTGGAAGCATCCGGCTCCGCTTTCAGCTCTCACAAGATAGAAAAATGAATGTTAAAATGCAAAATGTAAATTGTTGATGTTGGAAAAGAGCAACTGCTGAGTTTCTTGCCGGCTTCTTCTCGGTAGAATCTGCCTTCCGAACCGGTGGTAGAATCACTACAAACAGACAGACTTGACGTTTCAAAAGTGCTTATATTAGGCCTACTTGAAATAAATGAATTTTGAATTTTGAATTTTTTGAATTTTAAAATTTTGACAACATTTTTGGAGACATATTTTATTGAGTCAAATATAAATTTGTAGCCTCTTAAATTAATTTCTTTAAATAGAATCTTACATCAATAAATAAATACAAGTACCACTTTTAAAATACAAACGATTATCATACACACGCTCGTCCTACCACAGTCACTTCGAACCTTTCGAAACGTTTCCTTAGTATATCTAGAAATCTTAAAACACGGTAGCGTTTCGCCAATGACCTATGACCACTAGCATTTATTGATAGAAAACCCAATAACTATAATTTTTTAAACTAAGCTCCAAGTCCCTATTAGAGAAGAAACCTCTGCCCAGCTGTGGAGTAAGAATAAGCTGAGGATACAAAACTTATATACATTTTAGATGGATACAAAATACTTTTTATCTCAAAAAAGCTCCAGTGGAACGTTACCGGGGAAACTATAAATATAGCCTTTTTAACCTGTGCACGGCCTCAGCTTAATCGATCTTGGCAAAATTTTAGTGTTAACTTGCATAGTGGACAAATCCTCTTTAGTTCAAATTCTTCAGCCTTTTGTCCACTATATTGGTGTAAGCCTACTTCAAAAGCTTCCACTTCTCGCGATATTGAGTGTGGATCCAATCCAAACCGGCTACCTTCACGTCATCCTCCCAGCGTATGGCCTACCGTGAGGTCACTTTTTTCCCCATGTCTTCCATTCGAGAAGACATTTGCACCAATAACTCTCCTCCCGAGCAATATATTTGGCCCACATCCATTTAAGATGCGCTACTTGTCTTGCTACATCTGCTACTTAGCTTTGATCTCGAAGTCATTTATTCGTCGTACGGTCTCTCAGTGTCACGTCCATCAGATTCATTTCTACTCCCTCTTGGCCACTCGCAATTTATTGTTGATTTCTCTGGTGAAGACCCAAGCTTCGGCACCATAAGTGAGAACTGGCAAGATTTACTATAAAAATTAAGCGTAATTAGCTACACTCAGCGAAAAGCAGGAGAAGCCCCTCCCACCTCTTTAGTACTTCTGTATATGTTCTGTAGATAGATAAGGTGGGGCTAAGAAAGGAAAGGAATTTGGTGAATTTTTCACTTAACAATTATTCATTGTAAAGTCAACATCTCGTAGAGGGTTCATTGCCGAAGATCTGTTTGGTATGGAGTATAAGGATTGAAGGAATAATAAATTACACCATACAGATTCTCCTGATTTTCGCGGATTATAGCAAATTAAGGTTTATTTTGATAATACATCATGGAATTCCGCAAAGTAGCGCCTGCTTCTATCCAATACAGGTAGGGTGCACTGGTTAAAATTCGTGGCTTTTCGTTCTGCTCAGATTTTCATCTTAAAAAAAAAGTCCACACGAGCCGTGTTACGGCTCCAGGTTAGTACCTTATCGGGAAGAACTATCAATTACCGTGATTTTTTTTTAATCTAAAAAAGAAAGCAGACTGATCGAGGGGTTGAACAGTTTGTTGTAAAAGGTGATAATTCATCGGTCACCTTAACTCCAGCTAAGAAGTCCAGGGGCCTATAAGTAGTAGGGAGGTAATAAAGGAGCTCTTCAAATCGTTTATTCATTGCGGCGCGTCGAAGACCCTTGTTAATATTCTATTCGTTTCATCGGTATACTATCGCCATAAGCCATATACGCTCGTATGGGGATTCTCTGATGATTTGATGCGGCTTCATCAGTGTATAGTTTCTATTTTCGTATTTTTCATGAAGTCCAGTAGCTTAGACAACTCTGCAGTTCCGTCAAACAGGTTATAAAGGTTATATTTATAGCCCTTATGAACGCCTCCGAAATGTTTTTCCGGTAATAAAGTACCCGATGTCCGTTTGCAGGACGTATTTGATATCTGTACCAAATTTCACAAAGATCGCGCGCGAGAAACTTTCGCATTTCTAATATTAGTATTTAGTATTACTTTAGTATTTACAAATAATCAAATCCGTAAAAAGTGCCGTAAAAGCGACATCCGCCAGAACTTAAATCACACACATACCTTTGGGACGTAGCCGCCCTTTATTTTTTATTACAAATAAAACAAAAAAACTTCTTAAAACTAACTAGCCCTGAGCCTAGTTTTATATTTAAGAATTACTATAGGGACACTTTAAGCAATTGTAGTTTGACATTTTTAAGTCTGCTTTACTACAAAAGTTACACAGAATTGATGTAATTTTTATTGAAGTAAAACTTCTTTAGGTGCGACTAGGGACGTCTGACGTAAGCGTTACTTCCGTCAGACGTCTGTGTAGTTTCCACTATTTAAAAATAATAATTCGGATTGGTCGTAAGTATATGTTATATACTAATAGCTAGTGGCAAATATCATAATCTCAATTAGGATTAGGTTAGGATTAACCAGTTTGGATTATTTATTTCCTATACTTTAATATTCAATGACAAGTTTATATTGACATGTGCTGATGTAACCTTTAATTTCCTACTCTCTATTATTATATTTTACAAATGAAAATATTTATAAAATATGAAAGTGATATTAATGAATTTTAAATAGAATATTAAATGAAATGCTGGAGTCCCAGGAACATTTTACTCTTTCATCAATAATTTTTTTACTCTTTCATTAATCGCGCGTTATGGAATTCCTTATGTATTACGAGGATGCACGGTAATTCTGTCGAACTCCATACGAACAAAACCTTACGATATTTCAATTTGTCGCCTGGTGGCTGGGCTACTGGAAAACTTTCCTACCCCGCGATATAGAATCATAATTTCCTGGGCTATGTTTGATCAAAATCTATCATAATAACTGAGATAAAGGTTGACACGGATTTAACACAGACAAAGCCGATTTTAGAGCCTAGTGCTAGAATTTAATTAGCTAAAAGAGCTCTCGGAACGCCTGCAGCAACTTTGACGGAATCAAAGCCTAGATTTGTATCTGCGACCCTTTGTTGACACAAGTCCTGGCCGAATTTAGATTACAGTTCGTATGCTACCAACAAGCGACGCGGTATAGTAGACATACTGGTCTCGTCCTATACATGTTTACAAAAACACAAATACACCGCCTATATTTTGTTCACTTAATTTACTTTTTATTTATTATTATTTAATAATGTTACATAGTTGATTAATGTTAGCTTTTTATGGTAACATAAAGTAGCAGTACTACACCTTTCAAATTGTTTTGATGACCTGAATTAAATTTTATACATTGCCTACACTGGACATACTTCTATCTTGTTTGTGTAGTTGTAAGCTAGTTTAACACTATCTATTGCATGCGGTGTTTACCTGTAAGTAGCTGAACATTTTGTCTTCATCCTGTATAAGCTAGTTTAAATTATTTTTTTGAAATGAATAGCTGTTGGCAAACTAAAAAAAATCCATATCAAGAGTGAATCTGCATCATCACTTTCCATCAGGTGTGAATACAGTCAAACGCTCTTCTATATAAATAAAAAAAATCCTGCCATCAACCTATTACTTAATACCCCTCTGTTGGGCATAGAGATGATTCAGCATATACCTACCTCCCGCCACGTTGTCTACAACGGTTGGAGGGCTTTGGTCACATAATTAGTGGCAGCAACCGCGAGGCTAGCACACATATACATAAGTTTTGGTTTAAAAAAATATCTAGAAGCCATGGAAAAAATAAAAAAATGTTGATCGAAGGCTGATTTGCGCTGTTTTCGTACAATGTCAATTTTTTTTACTTTCACTGTGTTTCTGTTTTAAAACACATATTTCCGGATATAAATGATTTTTAAGTGGTTATATCATTATAATCCTCGGTGTATTTATTAATAGCATATTGCATAACATCGCGAATAATATACTGGTGAATTTTATTTTAGTTTTTGCATATAGGGGTGGTCCAAACCCATTTAAGCATGAAGCCCTAAAAAAGGTAGGGATCTTAGTATCCGTTATACAAAATGTTACATTCTTACATTACAATCTTTTGACCCACTGGTCAAGCAATTTGGTGATAGAGAATGTATGTCGGATATGCTTTATGGTATACAGTAAGAGCTAGGTAGAAACAGGTGAGTCAGCAAAATCGAGCACTTTACATATTACAGGGCATGTTCTATGCAGACGGGTGATATCTCTACATCCGGTAATGTGAATCATGACTTTGTATTTTTCACGTTAACAAAAAATGGAATTCGACAATCTCAAAGGTTTATTTATTTCTTAAAGCTGTATTTTATATATTTACTAGCTGTCCCGCCGAACTTCGTACTGCGGATAATTTTTTTTTTATGAATGTTATATTTTAATACCTATTATCCTATTCCGGTCTAACAGGAATCCAAAAAATAAAATATCATAAAAATTGGTCCAGCCGTTCTTGAGTTATAAATGGTGTAACTAACACAACTTTCTTTTATATATATAGATTTATACACTTTATTTGTACACCACAGAAAGTTAAGTACATCGACAGGAAGAGAAGAAAGTTAAAGAAGTAGAATATATAAGGCAACCTTATATCTTAGTAGCGGTCTCTACCAGGCTACTACTATTTGAGACGTAGCAATCAGCTCAAAGTTTATAATAAACGTTAATTTATAGAAAAATCTTTTTATAATATTAAGGATTACATGATGATAAAAAAAACCTGGGTATAAATTGCTACAATTGCATTGCTAAATTTTAATTTGACTGTGAGATGGTGACAACAAACAAAGAACCCCGGCTAAATTTTGGATTTGAAAAAATAAATAAACTTATATATATACTATAATATCCAGACTACCTCGTCATTGGTGGACGCGGTTGCTACTAGTGCCGAGCAGGCCAAGAGGCATAAAAATTAAAACCTTGATAGCAGGTTTATTTTTGTGCCTTTTGGAGTAGAGACTTTGGGACCGAGGGGACCGGGTTTTAAGGAATTTTCAAAATGGTTGTTAACTAATTATAGTCTAACGGTGATCCTTTAGCAGGGAGTTATCTTGGTCAAGGAATTACTTTCAAGGACACTTATACTTGGTTTATAAATAAAATATCTTTAACATACTATAAATATGACTGAGAAAATGTTCGTATTTATTGCACTAAGGTTTCTTATATATCTAGTAACTTTGAATACATTATCTATGCTTATCAAATTAAATAGGTTCTCATGAATAAACCCTTTCTGAATTGGAATTTTGAATTTACCTTAGTATTAGGAAAATAGAAACGAAAATAAAATAACTTATATACTATAACATACTATAAATGTGACTGAGTAAATTTCTCTTAATAGTCGCCTTTATTGCACTATGACTAAATATATCTATGCTCATTACACAATAACATAAGGGGTAATAGCCTAGTGGTTAGGACTTGGCGGACGGCTTTACTTTTGGGGGGTCGAGTTCAAATGCCGGTAATGGGTTGATAAAGATGATGCTAATTGAGTGCATTTTTTTCAATTCCGAAACCGAACAGGGAATAAATTCTTGTAAACCTCTTTTAATGGTCGTTGATTTATCGCCTACCTGCGGCGAAAACTCTTTCACGTGCCTCGCCTTTCGATGGTAGAAATGCGTAGATCTAAGTAAATCAAGAAGTTTCTGAGTACACTATGTACATATTGTCATCATAATATACTCGTTGTCTACAGACATTTTGTAAAAACAGTGAGGAATCCTGGGAGTTCCATAAATAAAATTATTCCCCAGTACCTCTGATATTGGAAAGCGCGAATACAAGAATACTATTTGCATAATACGTTTTTCCTTTGACTCCGAGGACTCATATTATTGTATATTTATCGACGAAGCAAACTCGGAATAAATATGGCGATGTTTTAATGGCAAAAGATCTAGTCAGATCAATATCAGTCAGATCAAAATCTGCCAATATTGGCAGATGCCAAAAAGTTGGCCAAGTACGTTTCAGAACATCCAAGATCTGTCGCAGGTGAGCCAGATGCTGATTAATGTACCAGGATATCATGAGTCTCAGCACCTACGCCTTAGGTTAGCAGATACAGAGCGACACTTTGTAGGACATGCTCTTTGCATGTCCTGCTTAATGTTGCTCTGTAGTCTGTGTAAATGCGATGTTTCTCCACTGAGTACCGGGTGATCCGAAGGTTATTACGAATATATCTACCTGATTAAAAACGTATCAAACATATATTACATCGACTATTCAACTGCTGAATTTCTTAATGAAAACGTAACTTGGAAGGAGTTGTTACACGATTATATATTGCTGATTATTACTTAAAAATAGTACTTCACCGTCGATTGTAGGTTACGGTAGGCCAATGCTCTCGGGGGTTATTCACTGAAAGTTTGGAGTATTGAGGTGGGATTTTCTGGTGGTTTCGTTGGTTTTCAAAGGCCCTTTTCAGCGCCATTGGTTGTTATTGTTGTTGTTGCAGTTGGTTTGATATCTTGTTGTTTTATTGCTTGTTTTTAAACGGTCGGACATCCAAACGGCTGGTTCGTTACCGGTGCCGTTCTAGGTTCCACCCCTCGAGAGGATCGTGTAAGGGCCTTTACGTATGTTTAGTGAAGCCCTTTCGAATGCCGCCAATCGCGATCCAATCGATCAAGCCGTTCAAAAGCTATGAGAGGTTTACATACGTACACACACACACACACACACACACACATACAGACATGATGACACGATCGCGGGAATAGTCAGGAAAGCTTTCTAGGACCTCAAAACGTCGTCATCTGATGAAAACTCGATTTTCGAAATACAGGGTAAAACCAATAACTTACCAACATTTGAAATTTTTTAATTTTCTTAGCGGGAAGTTAGAAAGGAGAAACATTACTTTCAACTTCTTCTCGTTTGAATGTGTTTTGTTCATAAACAGACGTGGAGTTTTAAAAATAATTATCAATAAAGCCTAATTTTTATTATTGTTTCACACAAAATAAAAGCGGCATAAAACCTTAAGTTACCGTACCGTACCTTATAAAGTGTTCTTACATAAATATATGTTTCCATTATTGTGAGGATATGGTGACAACCACATTCGTCAATTTAAAACTAGCTACGAGGGTTCCAAACGCACCCTGGTCTAAGAAGAGCCCACGACAAACTTAGGTGGGTATTTTTTTTAACACCATCTCACAGTAAATTAATTATTTAGCTATAAAGTTAGATGAATTCTTAACCAAGCTTTTTTATTGTGGTTGAAAACATACATAACATGAAAAAGTTAATTTATCTTTTTTAAAGTTGGTAAAAAATAGTAATGACGTAATTTCGCCGATATTTTACAATAACTGATATAACTAAGCCGCACATGGCGCGGTACGATAATGTACCGGTGGAACGAATAGAATTTTAACAAGGGTCTTTGATGCGGCAATGAATAAACGATTCCGGACATTTTACGACCCGGACGGATTACGTTCCCGCCCGTAACGTTATGTTGACACGGGTGCGTACCTAGCCTCTATTCTCTTCGTCACATTTTAACGGCCTCAGTAGCGTAGAGGTGGGATGTGGAAAGGTACCGTGTTCGTTTTTGAAAGTTTCTATTATACGTAAGTGAGGTTCTATTTTTCTTAAGTCGGTCGTTTGTTTGACGGTTGTTTTTCTTAATATGATTCCTAAGGTAATTTTGGACCTACCAATGCATAAGTTTAAACACATGTTAAAACACATTTATTACAGTGAGGTTACTATACAACTGATGAACTTCTTAATGACAAGGTTGCTTGGAAGCATCCGGCTCCGCTTTAATCTCTTGCAAATTAGAAAAATGAATGTTATAAATATAAATTGTTGATTTTGGAAAAGAGACACTGCTGAGTTTTTTGCCGGCTTTTTCTCGGTAAAATCTGCCTTACGAACCGGTGATAGAGTCACTACACACAGACAGACTTGACTTCGTTTCAAAAGTGCTTATACTAGGCCTACTTGAAATAATTGCATTTTTTTAATTAAAAATAATTTGAAATAATAATATCTGATGGTTATATCAAAAACAACACCCAGCTAAGTTGGTTGTGGGCCTCTTCTGAGACCAGGGCGAGTTTAGAACCAACGTAGCTGTGTTGAGTTTAAGAGTGTAGTAATTTCCATCATCTCACTACTATGTACACATTTTAAATGTAATGTAGGTACGCATAAAAGATGCCATCTATTGGCATTTTTGAATAAAGAAATGTTAAACTTTTTTTTAATGTTTTACGACCGATTGGTGCCGAGTCAAGGCTGTGCCTGGGCGTTTATTTGTATATAATAAGTATTTATATATATTATTCATAAAAATATTCATCGGTCATCTTAGTACGACGTGTGTATTGTCGTAGTATATATATATATACTATATACTACGACAATACACACGTCTAAAAAAATTAGACAGTAAGTTGTAGTTCTGAACAAATTTAAGAATACCAATTCTTATAAAAAAAAAACTGGTGTAGTTTTTAAAAAAGTAAATTTTCAATTCACATAGTAACAATATCTTAAAACAACTGTCTGATCAGTTTTAGCTCCTTCTATCAGTTACAAAGAATAGTAACCGTTAAATGAAGAATCGAAATCCTTTCGTTTCCTCCTGACCGCTGAGGAGTTCTGTCCTCTATCTCCAATCACAGTTTGGGCAAAATTAAACACATTATAACCTCTATATATATACAAAAATAATTAATAGGTTATAATATGTCGGAGTTATGGTGTAAAACCGTCAAACACTTTCATCCCCTCTCTATAAGGAACCGAACTTAATGTCGGGATAAAAAGTATCCTATATTACTTCTAATACTTCCAAGAATATGTGTACAAAGTTTCATGAGGATGGATTAAGTAGTTTTTGCGTGAAAGCGTAACTAACAAACAAAAATTGACATTTATAATATTAGTAGGGATATATACTCGTTATTAAACTTTGGCTCTTTCAGACTTAAGTGGTTTAAGGAAATATAAATGCCTTAATGTAATGTGTATTTTGGTAATATTTACCAGTTCGTTATAAAATGTAACATTAAATGCTTTCTGAGTCAAAGGCCGTGGGTTCGATTCCCACAACTGGAAAATGTTTGTGTGACGAACAGGAATGTTTTTCAGTGTCTGGGTGTTTATAAGTATTATATCAGTATTTATGTATATTACCTACTCATTGAAAAAATATTCATGTCATTTTAGCACCCATAACACAAGCTACGCTTACGTTGGGGCTAGATGGCTGTGTGTGTATTGTCGTAGTATATTTATTTATTAAAAAAAAAAAAAATTGAATTATTAATATCGACCTCCCAGACAAATCGGTAATCTCAGTGGTCTTATAAGTAGCAAGTTCTGGGTTCGAGCTCCGGCAGAGTCAATGTGAATTTCTAAATATTTTTTAGTCTGGTCATCTTAGACTGTGTTTTTTTATATTAATAAATGACGAACGAAGCAGATGGCCCAGCTTATGGTAGGTGGAAAACCATCGCCTATAGACAGAGTCCTAGAACACTTTACATTGCATGCAAGGAGCACGTCTTGCAACATGCCGCCCTGCGTCCATCAATCAATTCGAGACGTAGGTGTCTCATGTGCCTGTCACACCGGCAACCACGACCTTTCGATCGAAACAGCATTGCAACAATGCCGCTTAACGGCAGAAATAGGCGTGGCGATACTACTTCCCCGGAGCTCTGTCACAAAAAGCACTATCTACTAAACTTCAGCTCTACATTGTAGAGGAGTAAATACTGTATACTGTAAATAATGATAACAAAATAAACCATATATTATTAGCAACAGCGTTGTCATGACTAATAGAACGTATTTTACGCATAGGTAATAAAGCACCATACTGACTTGTTTCTGGCTCCGGACTACTACCTACTGAATGTTTGTTGACACAAAACCAAATACCTATCAAATTCTTGACTGACCCGGTAATCGAACCGATGACCTCCTGAGCTTGCCTCAAACATGTTGTACCGGCATCGATCCTCGCATTGATGTGTATGAAATTCAAATTCAAAATTCAAATTCGAATTCAAATTCAAATTCAAAACTTAAATTTAAATTCAAAATTTCTTAATTCATGTAGGATCACAGGCACTTATGAAGCGTTCGTACATATAATTTGTTTACATAATTGTAAGGGAATGGTGATAACTACGTTCGCCAACTTAAACCTAAAGCTACGAGGGTTCCAAACGCGCCCTGGTCTAAGAAAAGCCCACAACGAACTTAGCCGGGTATTTTTTTTTGTTTTTTGTTATCACATTAAATTTATATTAAGCTAGGAGCATCGGTGAGCAAGTAATTTTAATGTAACTCAATTATAATGATCGAGTACGCAACATGCAACTATAAATCAGGATTTGGCTGAAACGTTGAGTTCAGCGATCAATCAGAAGGCATTGTGCGGTCTGAGCGACCGTGATGGAGGTTTGACAATCAGCACACGGTTCGGAGAACTTTCATTTCGTACATTAACACGAACATTTCGGTGCGGTTTGTATAAAGTAACACTGATAAAGACATAAGTCATGAACGTAACCCCATCCAAACTAAAGTAGAAAGTGTGTTGGTTTGTTTGTCCTTATTTTACGCTCTAACTGAGCAACCAATCGACTTTATTTTTGGCTTTTGATATAGACTTAGATACAAGGACGGAGAGTAACATAGACAACAGCTTGTTTTAAAAGTTGGTTTACTTTTGAAGTTACGCTAAAAAGATTTTTTTAATAATCTTTTTTTAAACCTGTTTGTTTTTTCTTTATACTATATACTATTTCTTTTTTTAGGGTAATGATTCTGGATTCTATACCTGTGCGAAATGTCCTCTAGTTTTGTGTGTTGACTGGGCTAAACGAAGGTAACAAACAAACAAACTTCCGCATTTTCTATATTAGTAGAATTTCATTATTAGAATAGTAGAATCCATTCATGTATAAAATTATTTTACATTAAAATAGACTTAGGCGTGGTTGATATAGAAGTGCTACTACCTCTTTTAGTAAACGTCTGTAGCTTTTTTTCTGGCGTTTGACTGGCGCAGTGGGCAGCGACCCTGCTTTCTGAGTCCAAGGCCGTGGGTTCGATTCCCACAACTGGAAAATGTTTGTGTGATGAGCATTAAGTGTTTTTCAGTGTCTAGGTGTTTATATGTATTTTCTAAGTATTTATGTATATATAATTCATAAAAATATTCATCAGTCATCTTAGTACCCATAACACAAGCTACGCTTACTTTGGGGCTAGGTGGCGATGTGTGTATTGTCTTAGTATATTTATTTATATTTATTTATTTATAACTTGAAAATTGCAGACTTTTATAAACCCTTTTAACCCTCAAAAATTTCTTACTACATCTCTGGAGTGTTCTCCAGAAAAGTTCAGTCGCTTGCGCTTTAAAATGTCTGTCAGTCAAGACAAAACCTCCAAGTTTGAAGCTTATATCAATGATGTAAGGGAGCCTTAAATTTATTTCTTAACTAATGATCCATTGGCGTCCTTCTACATACACACGCACACAAGAAATATATATATATAAGATTTTTAGTATCATTAGATTATCATCAAGCCACGTTTTTGTTTTCGCTACTTAAATATTACAGTTTCGATGAAAAGTTACGCGGCAGTCCGTCACGGCGTGCCCACATATTATTCTAGTATATTGGCCCGCGCGGTCGATGGCACCCCAAAACAATTAACTGTGTCTGTCACTGACTATAATCCACGTTGTGGTGTGAATTGAATTATTTTCTCATTTCGATATTATTGGATATAATAATTTAACGACGCTCAACTTGCTGGAAAACATTATATTGCTTTTCGTACCTGGCCGTATTATTTGGTCGAAATTGGATCTCTAAGTAATAAAAATAGGTCAATTGCATGTCTGCAACTCGCAAAGCGAGAGTACAGAATACCTAGTAGGTACTCGTTGATTAAACAACACCTGCTATTTGCGAGTCGGACTCACGGACCTATGCTTCTATAAATACTTGTAGTTATGAAAATATATAGTTCGTTCATCATGGAAATAAGTTATTTTACATTTGCTATAAGATATTGCCTTCTGGCAATTTTCTTGATTCTAGGTTAATGGAAATCCCCTATGCTCAAAATATGCAACATAAATAATACCTATCTATTGATAACGTTGACGATTTCCTTTTTAAGAGCTTGACAGTATTGCACACCTGAATGTCAATTCATACTTCCTAGGTAAATAATAGGAGAAAGTTGTCAATAGATATGATCCTAAAAGGGTTCTTCTATTTTCTTTTGATTACGTAACCCTAAAAATAAGACAGGTAAATGGTCGTTGTAGCTCAAAAAATGATTTAGTATTATAAAGCTATGCATCTTTATTAAAGCACGAAAGTCAACGACAATACGAATCTCACGATTTGCAAAGACTCGAAGAAAACAGATTTTGTTTTTCTTATTGGGAAGGTTAATAAGTCAGGAGCGTTCTTAGCTAGGTTTAATGAAAATCAGTCAGTCAGTGAAAATCTTTAATTTGAAATATTGAAGGAGTTGACAAAAAGTATGTAAACCGCTATTTTATGGAGACGGCCATCTTGGATGGAAGTACAGACATAGAAAGCACCTATGACTAATTCTTATTTCAAACAAAAAAACCAAATCAAAATGGGTTCATTCTTTCGGGCGCTACGACGCAGACACACACACACACTGACACGTCAAACTTATAACACGCCGTTTATGCGTCGAGTGTTAAAAAAAATAAGGAAAACCTCAAACATATAATTTGGTGTGTGTACAATTTGGCGGCCAAATCGCTACATATCTACCTCTAGGTACCCAACCAATATATTTTTAGTAACATTTTGTCCAAGCCGGCATAGTTTACCTGAAAATTGGAGATATCTGTTCAATAGGACACTTTTCAAGGCAGTCAAGCCAGTTGCGGGGCTGGGGGCTGGAAAGTTTCGTACTTTAATGTACTCTCATCAAAATAGGTATATAATTGTTAGCTGTAGAAACTATAAATGCTGCTGCTACAAAATCTAGGATGTATATACTGTAACTGATAGTTAGTGTGAGGATAAAATAGTAATAAAAAGATGTAAGCAAACTGTCAAAATTAAAAAATCAAAATTCATTTATTTCAAGTAGGTCTAAAGTAAGCACTTTTGAAACGTCAAGTATGGTCAATTCTATAGAAGAAGAAAAAAACAAATACATATAGTAACCGCGATTTATTAAATGTGTTTTTACATTCTTAAAACTTATGTAAAGATAAATCTAATATTTCCCTGATACAAGCAACGGGGAGCGCTGTGAATTTAAGTGGAAAGTCACGGGTTCGATTCCGACAGGGGCAATTTGGGAATTTATAATTTCTGAATTTTCTCTGGTGGGAGGCTTCGGCCGTCGCTAGTTACTTCCAGTGCAATGTCGCGTAAAAACCGATCAGGGGTATGACTACCATGCTCCCTAACAGGTTAGCCTGCACATTGTGTGTGTGATCTATATATTATAAGTATTAACTATATTATAAGTATTTATGTATATAATTCATAAAATTATTCATCAGTCATCTTAGTACCCACAACATATGCTAAGTTTACTTTAGGCCTAGATGGCGATGTGTGTATTGCCGTAGTATATTGTTATTTTTTATTTTATTGCTAATATCAGTGTGAAATGCCTAAGGGCTTCAGGCCGTTGCCCGAAAACCGTATTTTAAATCCGTAATAAGATCCCAGTGAGCTTATTAGGTATTGTTTACGGGCATAATAAAGATGAATGCTCGCCGAGATCGCTATGATTAATGATTGCAGGTAACACTTTCGACGTGGGTTTTTCGCGTACTTTTATTAGAATTTTCACCTGGGGATAAAACGGGCAATTTTACATGAAAAATTTGCATTGTTTCTCCGAACAATATGATTAAAACTCCTTTGCAACGAATATTGTCTACACTAATAAAGTCCATGGTAATATTATAAATGCGAAAGTGATTTGCTTGCCCTTAATTTACGCTCTGAGCCACAAATCAACTTAATTTAAGTCAGAGAGTTAGTTGATAGGACGGACAGTTACATAGGCTTCTATCTCAATAAACGGTTCCCACGGGATCTTACATATACATAGCTTGCATCCAGCAGAGCTAAAATGTCCCCCACGAGATTATTATGTCCACCCACAATCAAGTCTTATTTCTATGAAAAAAAAAAATTGTGGCGTTTTGCTAGTTCTCCTAAGATACTTTTTGTCCAAGGAAATTTCCCCGTTATAAAAAGTCATAAAAAAAAATTGTGTGCGCGCGATTGAAGTAAAACTTTTACTATTATTTATTGATGAAAGTGAAGGAGTAAAATGTTCCTGGGTCTCACCCATTGCATTTAATATTTGACTTTCATATTGTATCAATATTTTAATTTGTTAAATAGAACAATTGATATTAGATAATTGAAGGCTAGTTCAGCACATGTCAATATAACCTTGTCATTGAATATTATAGAATGACGCAATCGTCACTTTTTTTATTTGGAACTCAAAGTCAAAGTCACAGACAAAGTGAAATATTTCTTTATTCAAATAGGCACATAGATGGTACTTTTGATGCGTTGATTATATACAAAGTGTGTACATAGCAGTGAGTAGTGAAGGCGATAACTACAAGTCGTTATGTCTTTTTATTGTTCTGTCATTCATATGTCGTATATTTAAGCATTATCCCAGAATATTTAATGCATACACTGTCATAAATTATTCGAACTTTCTCCAAAATTATATCAATCGTATATTGCTGGCTTGTCGTCAACGCTATGTTTATTCGACGCGACTTATGCCTACCAGTAATTGAGGCTGTAATGAAATTTCCCACCGGAATATTAATTATGCACTGCTGCAAATGACTTTAATGACAAAGTTTTAATGATTGGCCAGGACACAACATTTAACTATAAATCAGGACTTCGCTCCAATTATGCAGAACTCTGCGATCAATCAGGCAGCATTGTGCGGTCTGATCGACCGTGATGAAGGATTCAAAATTACCAAATAATTTGCTCACAGTGTATTTTATTTTGGAAATTAACACGAGCATTTACGGGTAGGGTGAAAAGTGACATATCAGCTTGTCACGCCGTCGCTATATTTTATATTGTGGCAGTAAGCTCGTGCGGTCGACTGTACCCCCAATAGTAATTAACTGTAATTGCAGTTTTGACTATAATTTATAATGGCGAAAACCGGCTAATTATAACACTTATTGGTGAATAAACAATAACTAGTTAGTCCACAAAGAATTTAACACATATAGCTACATAATCTTTTGTACTTTAGTCAATTTCGAATGCAGTAGCACCAGATCCAGGTGATTCCTGTTAAAAACATTTAAGAGAAAACGTCATAGCAAAACCATATTTATACAAAGTATTTAAAAAAAGGATTGTGTGGTTTTATGAATACCACGGTAAAAGAAAATTTTTTGTTTTCATATTATAGACATTTAACTAAAAATTTTCTGTATAATATTCCATTAAGGGTATAAAAATTGCGTCATCAATCTTAATTTTATACTTGGGAATGATAATGGGAAATAACAAAAGTAGACTAGGTCTCCAACTCATATTTTTATTGAAGTAATTTTAATCCGTTTTTCAATTATCTTCAATCATTTTATTTTCATCAAGTTTCACAGTTTCTAAATGTAACCAATATTTTATGGAGCACTGGCACAAATGAGTGGTAGTTTATACACTACACGGTCAGCTGAAGCGAATTATAGGCGCCCCATATTGGCCTCGGCTGCTCTGACGAGCGCCTGTCACTTTATCCCTACACCGTGGTCGACCGTCACGCAACATGCAACACACAATCGTAAAGTCTTAGACGATGTAATAAAAGATTCAACCTGTTTATTATTTAGATAAGTTAAATATTAATGTTGACATTACGCGTAATCTTAATTATGGAAGATTTTTGTGTTCGAGACGGTTGCTCTTTTGTTCCTTGCTAAGATATGAGTTATAAACCTTTTATAGACCTTCACTGGGGGTTTTAGATAATTGAATGAGTTAAATTATTCGTCCAAAAATTTAATTAAAACAGTTCATCCCAAAAAAATAAACCATTAACAGCTTTATTACAGAAAATATCCTCTCAACCCGGCCGGGGCCACGGGTCGACCTAAAAATACGCGATATTCACACGATATTAGGCCGATATCTAATTTTGCGATATGAATGGGGCAACATGATCCGGGGCATAATGAAAACCCCCGCTCAATACGCCCTGCGAATAATTATATCGGTCATTTTTGTTGCGATATAGGTATCTAGATTTGCATTAAACCAATTTCATGTTAAATTTTATAAAGTGATGTCAATTAGCTATGAATTTTTATGTACTGGAAGAAGTTTAATGTTTTTGCTGTGTTTATGTCACTGTGAATTTCAAATTGTTAAGGGTTTATAAGAGTTCTTAACGTCAGCGTCTCGGACAGTACCCCCAGTAAAAGCAGCTTCACAAAAATAATGAATAACGAAACAATAAAAATGTTTGTTGTTATACATTAAACTGGTTTCAGTCATCATATCGATCCATCACCGGCCCACTAAAGGGCACAAGTCTCCCACAATCAGAAGGGTTTAAGGTCCACCACACTGACCCAGTGCGGATTGGTGGACTCCACATAACTTTGGGAACATTATGTAAAACACACAGTTACAGTACAGGTTTCCTCACGATGTTTTGTTTCACCGTCAAAGCAAGTGATATTTTTAATTACTTTAAAATGCTGCGATTCAAACTAGGCCCTCCGAAAATGAAGTCGAGTTCCTACCCACTGCGCTATCACAGCTTGTTTCAGTAATGGTCAGTATATTATATTCGATCCTCAAAAAAAAGAGAACCCCATTACAAAGTTTGATGCGAGAAATAGGGCTGTGATACCTCGACAAATGAGAGTAGTTCAGACTTTAGCCATAATGGGATTGTTACCCATAGGTTTCTGTCCATAGTTTTTCAATAAATAAACAGAATCAGGTGGTGGAGTCATGAACTAATTCTGGTGTTTGGGGGGTGGCTGTAAAAGGGAAGCGTGATAATCTGGCAGAGATGTGGCTGGAACACATACTCTTATGGAAAGAGTCGGAAGAATTATATTATAGGTATCCGCTTCCACCAGACAAGACCTCCTTTTAAGCGCGGAAATCAAATCCTGAACCTTCCATTTATGAGACGGTTAATACATTACATGGCAAGAAAATTCTTAGTACTATACTTGCACATGCGAAGATCACCATTATCAGTCCACTATGGGACACAAGTCCGCTCTCAGAGTGAGAAGTGCTTTGGTCGTAGTTCACCGCGCTGGCCATGTGCGGATTGGTGGACTAAACATGCGAACATTACGGAGAAGGCATACAGGTTTCTTCACGTCGTTTTCCGTCAAAACAAGTGATATTTAATTGCTTAAATTGAAATCACACATAACTGTGAGCCAGAGTTCGTGCCGGGAATCGAACTTGATTCTCCGAAAGGTAGGCCGAAAGGATAACCACTACGCATTCGCCGCTCATATGTGAACATATATAATTATATGTAAAATATATGTTTATCTAGACGCTTGACAAATGCGTCTGGTACCATCTTAAGTCTGAACTAAACCTTAAAATTAACCAAACTACTTTTCTAATTCCCATTTAATATAAAAAGCGTTCTTATTTCATACAAAACTACGTTCCTTGGTAGCCATAAGAAACGTTTACTTTTCTTTAATACGTTTAACTCGGATTCGATGCATTCGAATAAATTCGCATAAAACGTCCGCTTGCAGCCGGATGAAGTAAAATAATAAACAGGCAACTCTGAATTTCCGCAATATAAGTGAGTAGCCAAAGAGCCGGTTGCTATAACTCTCCACTTGATTAGTGGAATGGTGATCATTTCAAAATGAGATGTTACAGAATGAAAAATATTTCAACACGTATTAACGAAGACGTAACCAGAATAATGGTTGGTTTAGGTTTAAATAATATTATATTTTAACTCATAAATATTCAAAAATACAAAGTTAGTACACAGGGTGACCGGTCAATTGACGTTACAAAAAAAATTTGGAGCGGGTATGTTGTGGAGTATCCGAATCACCCCCATGTATGTTCCGCGATTTTTTATAGTTTTAGAATTATGATTTTTTTTCGATTTTATGTGGAATTTCGACATGACCATTTAAAAATATTTCTAAAAAAATCAAAAGACGTTTTTAGAGTTTTTTTTTGCAACTGAATTTTCATGAGCTTTTATGCATAAAATAGCTTCGTAGCTTTGTTAAAAGTTATGAAAATGTTGGTCTAAAGATAAAAATTTAAGTTCTGTGAATTATTACTTAGATTTTTTATTACAAGTTTAAAATTTATGTTAAACTTTTAACATAAATTTAAAATAAACTTGTAAGTTAAATTTTGAACTTTAAGTCACTTAATGTTTGGTCACTTAACATTCCTATACCAATAGTAGGTACTAGTGGGAAGTGATTTAAGTACAGCTCCTAGACTATAAAAGTTGCCGGTCTGATTTCCGATTTGTGAAGTTTAAAATAGCGATAACGGGGAGTCGGCCCGGAGACGATTTAATATTTTCCTCACAGCGGCGGCGATGGCGCACGGGCGCCAATCTCGGCTATTTATTTTATTTCTGATTCCATGTAGCTCAAGTGGTTTAAACTTAGATTTAACAGAGGACGATATTCCAAAAAGTACTGGGGGTTAACTACAATCGCTTAAATTTGATCTATTTAAATTTAATGAAAATTTCATATGACATACGTTGCTGTTCCTAAATAAAGATTGAATAACTTTAAAAGAAGAACATCAGCGATACTATATAGATATTGGAAACGTCTCCATCATCAAATTTGTTAAAAAAAAAAAATTGATTTATGAAGATGATGATCTGCAGCATATTAAATTTTTGACACCTGGTTGTAGGAATCCAGTAAATCAATAAAATCCAAATTTTGAACTATCTCCTTTGAAATCAACAAGTTCAAAATTCTTTTTTATAGCCTAGAAATATTCAAAATGATATTACATAGATATTTTTATTAAAACAGGGATTTATCCTTTCTGTAGCCTTAATTTGAATCCAATATCCAATACATTGTTATGACCTATTCCCGAGTTTGTGCCTCCGGGGTGGCCTATACGCTAACTAAAAAGATATTTTCACGGTTCCGAGATTAATTCCGAACTAGCTGACCCGTGCAACTTCGTTGCACCAAACCGGTTATTACCGGAAAACACAAATAAAATGTCATTTTCTAAAAATGAATCCTAGCTAGATCGATTTATCGCCCGCGAAACCCCCTGTATACTAAATTTCATGAAAATCGTTCGAGCCGATTCCGAGATTCCAATTATATATATACAAGAATTGCCCGTTTAAAGATATAAGATTAAATGTATCGGCTCTGTTTATTCATAATATACTAAGACTGAATACAATTTAAGAGTGTTTTGGAGAACGACATTACTAGAACATCTTTGGCAGCGTTACCAGTCGCGCTACCAATTAAATGTGTAAAGCTCAAGCGATTTGGTGGCTACTCACGTCAGCCGGGATCAGCCGCTGGTGGCGTAACCACTAATATGTAGAGATGTTTGGCGTTCGCACACTATTCTAAAGCCGAAGTATAGCCAAAGCAATAGAAATAAAATAATTACAGACACACGAGCAGGGGTGCAGGGTTGCAGGAGGTGTTCCTGGCACACCCTGCGAAGTAATGCTCTGTTTATAGGCGGTGGATTCTAGTTTAGTCTAGGTTTAGGTTTAGTTTGGTTTCTAGTTCTAGGTGCCGCGAGGAACCGTCAGGATTTGCATCACTATGTGGGTGATATACCATGGACTACGAGGGCTTTGCATCTTCGTTGCTGATTTACACAGCAAGGATCTGGAATACCCTTCCAGCTTCCATTTTCCCCAGTATCTACAATACCTTCAAATCAAGAGTGAACAGACATCTTCTGGGCATGCGCGCTCCACCTTATGGTGCATCATCACTTACCATCAGGTGAACCATCTGCTTGGTCCGTTGATCAATACTATAAAAACGACCCTTGAGAAACCGCTCTGATGTTGCTGAAATTGATAAAAAATCTCTCTGTTTTGATGAAAATTTCAATAAAAAAAAACAGAGGCAGCTGTCATGCGGACTGCCGATCAACATGAAAACTCAATACAGCGGAATAACTGAGTCTTGAATATTAATACGTTTTTATCCTTTATTTTTCTTCTTGGACACAGCTGTACTCACTATTGTACTGATCAGTGATGTTTAGATTAATCAATCGTAAACACAGTAAACACAATGCAAAGTAGAAAATATACTTTTGTAGCGAGTGAAGTTTGTTAGTTTGTTTTGTTTTATAAATATATTTATTAATTAAATAATTTGTTACAGTAGTTCAAATCCTAGTGACTAGCCTAGGTTAAACAAATTAATAATTTATTACTTACCGTTTAGCAGGTTACAATTACAGTGAGTGAAGTAATGTTCAACATAACGATTTAATATGTAACTATCGTATTTATAAGCATACTTGCCAATACAGAATATCAGTGACGTGAAATAACAAGATTTATCCATCCAAATAGTCAAACGCATTTAATACAGTCGACTATATTCACTGAATTATAATTGAACTGTGTAATTTATAATTTCCTCAATCCTTATACTCCACACCAAACAGATCTTCGGCAATATATTCATTGTAAAGTCAACATCTCATCTCTCGGTTTCGGAGCGAAACGTGCGTAGAGGGTATATTGCCGAAGAGCCGTTTGGTGTGGAGTATAAGGATTGAAGAAATTATAAATTACACCACACAGATTCTCCTGCTTTTCGCGGAGTATAGCAAATTAAGCTTAATTTTGATAATATATCATGGATTTCCGCAAAGTAACGCCCGCTTCTATCCAATATATACAAAGTGTCAATGAAAACCGAAATAATACTTTAGAGGCTATAGAGGTACATTTTTACTGTGTCTTATCTATGAGAGGTCCATGAAACTGAAACGCTAATAGTTTCTAAGTAAACCATTGGCATAGTTTTTACTGAAAGAAATCAGATTCAGCACCAGCCTCACATGCAAAAGTAATATCAAATGACTCCTGCCACTTTTTTATATACACGTAGGTACTATGCACGTGTCGGTCTTTTGTCTTCAATAGGGTTGTCATAAGTAAAACCTTGGAATGTTTTGAATTAGTTTGTATGGAAAAATAAATATGCTTTCTTTGATTGAATATTTTTACTGGGTGACCTCATGAAATATACTTATGCAACCTTCAACATTATTTTGTCATTCCGTTGCACGTTGTATAGCTAAAACAGGAAAAGCACTATTACGACGAACTGGCTCCCTAAGCATATGAAGAGGAGAAAGGAAGACCAATGGCGAAGACCAATGAAAAGACGCAATTTTACGGAGGAAAACTATGGTCACGCACAGCTCATAACAAAAAAGCAATGAAAAAAGAAATGGGAGAGCGTAATTGGTGACGCAAATCCAAAAATTTCCCCCAACTACAGAAGGACACAGCTACAAGGCTAAAAAAGATTTCACTTCAAAAATACCACACTCAAATTATTGAAAGCTATTTCCCATAACAGTAAGCGAATTATTTAAATGGCTTAACATATTCCTCGTGTCATGCGGAGCGGTTAATGCAGACGTTGCGATTGTAATCCGCCAGACACATACGGATTTGCATTGTTAGTAATTAGACGTGCAGTGTGCAGTGTTTCAAATGTTGCATTCATTTTTCTCGGTCTTAGCTTATGTGGGGTTTTATACTTAGATGTAAAATAATCTGTGTCATTTTTTTACTTATCCCTTCAAAGTTAAAAATGGAAATGGCGTTTTTGACGACCATCTCAGGGATGACACAATAGTGAGCGCTGTGAATTTAGGTAGGGGCAATTTGGGACTTTATAATTTCTGTATTTGCTCTGGTCTGGTCTGGTGGGAGGCTGTGGCCGTGTCTAGTTACCATCCTACCATCAAAGACGTACCACTAAGCGATTCAGTGGTCAGGTGCGATGTCGTGTAGAAACCGATTAGGGATATGACTACAATACTCCCGGGTTAAGGGACTTAAGACTGTCTGTCGGTTGTCCATTTTTACCATTGAGATTTTTTTTTTTGGTACGAAAAAATTACAAACACAAATTTGTAAAAGTCCATTTTTTTGAATTATTTATTAAAATTTTGGGATGTAGTAAAAAATATCTGTACAATTCAATTATAGAATCCATAAAAGACTTTGTTCCTTAAGTATAAGCATATAGCCAATTTGGTTGTAAAAATCACACTTTTTACAACACTTGATAAAGGCTCCCACAAATCACCATAACATCGGCGCCAAAAGCAATTCGAGTTCCGAACTAGCCAAATGTAATCTAACCTTAAGAGAAGACAAAATTGTGGTGGAAAAAGGAAAGTTAAATTAATCGGAGTAGACTTCTTGGAGTTTAATACAATTCTTGTGCGTGGCGAAACAAAGATTTGACGACCTCGTTGACCCAGTGGGACGGCTGTGTCCATAACGGGCGTGTACTGGGTCCTATTAATTTGGGAAGTTTGTTAATGTATAACTATTATGTCTCAGGGCTCTCAGGTTTAAGCTTTCAAACGTTTCAAAATAAAAATTCAAATTCAAAAATGTTTTATTCATGTAGACCTTATCACAGGCACTTATGAAGCGTTCATACATTTAACATGTTACACTAATGTTATTGATGGTGACAACTGCATTCGTTAACTTAAAACCGAAGCTAATAGGGTTTCAAACGCGCCCTGGTCTAAGAAGAGCCCACAACAAACTTAGCCAGGTTTTTTTTTTGTTATCACCATCTCATAGTCTAGTTAATGTTGAGATATGCAGTAAGAGCAATTAATACCCAAGCTTGTTTATCATGCATGCAATCCTTAATATTTATATTAAATATGGCTAAAGCACTTTGATATAAATTAAAACATCTCTGGAGTACTATTGTGTGACTTCTCAGGTTCGATTCCCGTTCCTAGTAAATTTTAGAATCTTATTTCTTAATTATCTTAAGTCTGATCCGTTTCGTTTCGTAATTTTAACAAGTTATTAAACACTCGCATCCTCATATTAATCATCTCCGGCCTAATACCGGGCACGGGTCTCGTTCCACAATAAGAAGAGTTAAGGCCGTAGAACACCACGCTGGCTCAGTGCAGATTGGTGGACTCCACACGCCTTTGGATATATTACGGAGCATAGCACTAACTATCAGGCATGCAGGTTTTCTCGCAATGTATTCCTCCACCGCTGAAGCAAATGATTTTTAATTGCTTAACAAAGAAAAGCTAGAGGTGCGTGCTATGATTTACGCTGGGCATCACCAGGCTTTTACATCTGCAGCGGGAGCTAACAAATGATAATATTAAAAGTCAGAGATTCCGCAAGACATCGCTGGCCAGAGGATTTCGCATTCCTGAGTAGACATTTTATAAATGCAGTCTCAGTGCTGTAGTTAAGTTGTCTTATAGAGTACTTACAATGCGGACAAGATGCTTTAAAACATTGTCTGCGTTGACCTATTTAGCTGAACAAATGGTTGGAAATTCGCAAGTACTTCTGCTTGTTACGTTATGGAAAGTAAATTTTTGAAATTTTTATAAAAGTTTAAGTGGCTCTTCTTAACAGATCCTGCAAACGTTAACTTATCTAAAATCACCATATTCAACTATTGAAAAAAAATATTTTTCACGCTTTTCAGTGGTTAGGTTTGCAATTATATCTAAGTTATAATAGCCAAATGTCAACTGCTCATAACCCTCTACAAAATATTGCTTTTCCAGAAGCCGGGGTTTCGGTGAAGAGTTCTCCCAGCACTTCACCATCAGCTCCTTTATTGCGACGAGCATAAGTTCCTTACCTACTATGTATACCATAATCTAGACTAGTGTAATACTAACGAGTATTATTGTATAGTTTCGGTGGCCATCCTTGGTCTTTAGCAGCAGTTTGACGACACTAATTGGTACGTATCGAACGAAAATGCTCTGGTTACATTTAAAAATACTCAAAGCGCCTATAATATTTGAATGGCTCTCTCAATTTTTCCAGGATAAATTTAAACGAGACGACCTCTCAGATATCACATACCAAAAAAAAGAATAATAAAATGCTCATGAATCATCAGCGGAGTAATCGTGTAACAAATTAACAAAAAAAAAAAGAGTTGAATTGAGAACCTCCTTGTTTTTAAGTCGGTTGATAAAATATGTGAACAGAATCAGAAAGCGTAAGAGACTGAAGTAGGTCTGCTGACTTCCACAGTAAAATGGTAAATGGAGACCGATGGACGTTGGTGTTGGATCGTTCCGCGTTGGGGCAAGGTTGGTAGGATGAAAATTAAATCGACGCTGATAAGGAGCAGTTTTTACCTAATACCGTAATCTAGAAAATAGGAAATTAATGTATGCTACTGATGACAAACTTTATTTAATTGATCTCACTCGGATAAAACTATGTTTTCTCAGTTTTACCAAAAAAAGCTATTACTAACTAGGAATGCCCATTTCACTGACTATATTAAAACAAACAAATCGTGGTTACTACACGACTGATGAATTTCCTAACGACAAGGCTGCTTGAAAGCAGGCCACTCCGATCTCATCTCTCACTAAACAGGTTTTTTTAAAGATTTTTAAACTATAACATGATTCTGGAAAAGAGCAATCTGCTGAGTTTCTTGCTGCCTCTTCTCAGTGAAATCTACCTTTCGAACCGATGGTAGATTCACTACAAACAGACTTACTTGACGTTTCAAAAGTGCTTGTAACCTAGGCCTACTTGAAATAAATGAATTTTGAATTTTTGACCTTGCCTAAGTATTTTACTGAGTGCATCAAGTAGATAATATGTATTCTGATGCAGTCTAAGATGGCGCAATCTAAACACATACCTTTAATAGTTTTCTATATGACATCATACCAGAACACTTAATTGTTTGGCGGGTTTCGCTGGTTGGATGGTAACTAGACAAGGCCGTAGCTTAGACCATACAAAAATCAAAAATTCGAAAACGGGACCTCCGACTTATCCTCGCAGAGCGACAACTTAACCACTGCGCCAGGTGGGTCATCAAATCATGTACGTAATGCAACGTAATCTAAAATCAGTTAGATTAATTACCACCTGTCTCAAAATGGACATGATACATTACGCGGTACGTCATGTAACTTCACTTATAAAAAAAAGTTAATTAATATTAATGATGGCATCCGTAAGCTCGGTTTAATTAGGGTGCGGACCGCCCTGTCCGACATTGCTCCACATCGCGGCCATTTTCGGATAAAGCACTATTATTTATTTAAACCCTTATTAAACGGAGCCTGTTTCACGCAAAATATTATGTCGGTTTCCCGTTACCTTGGACATGTGGAGTTTAAGGACATGGCCGACATCTGTATGGGCGTTCGAAACTTAGAACACATATAATTTTTAGTGTTATAGTTTTTTTATTATAGGCAGATTAAATTGCTAAGTATAAAGCTCACATCAGACTAGATGTCAACGTGTAAGAGTGGATTCTGATTAAAAAACATAAGGTGCTTTAATTTCAGATTTCAGAATTCAGATTTTCGGATACTGACTTTTTTATTGCTACTACTCGTGTTTGCAAAGCGGTGACAGCTTAGTGGTTAGGACTTCGGCTTAACTTTCGTTCAAATCCCAGCACACAGATGTGCGTTTTTCTTTAAATTCCACTACAAGTTGGCCATTGGCTGCTATCTCACCTGGCGGTAAGTGATTATGCAGTGTAAGGTAGTAGCAGGCTAACCTGTTAGGGAGTATGGTAGTTATGCCTCTAATGTACTCAACATCGCACCGGAACACTGAATCGCTTAGCGGCACGTCTTTGTAGTAGGGTCGTGAGCCACGGCCAAAGCCTTCCACCAGACCAGACCAGACAAAATTCAGAAATTATATATTCCCAAATCGCCCCTACCAGGAATCGAACCCGGAACCTCCTACTTAAATTCATAGCGCTCATCGTTTTTATTTTTATTTATTTGGGACATATTACAACAGTTGCTCTTAAATCTAAACAAAAAAAAAAGGGAATAATATGATACACTAGCTGTTGCACGCGACTTCGTCTGCGTTAGATTTTGTTTTTAAAGTATTCAGTATCGCTAAGCCTTAAATGAGTATAGTAGTATATATATATAACATGTGACTATCAAAATATAATTATAGACAAATAATTTGCAATAAAATAAAATTGCCACTATAATTAAAGATCTAAGCTATCCTATCTCTTAAGTTGGACCAGACTGCTCATGGTGTGCCAATTTAATTTAAAATCGGTTAAGTAGTTTAGGAGTCCATCGCGGACAAACATCGTGACAGGAGATTTATATATATTAAGATAATATAATACAACACTATCAACATTTAAGTATTTATTTCTGCAAAATTGAATGTTTCATAAAATATTCTGTAAAATTGTACAATGCTGCTGTTAAAAAAGCTCAGTTTATTTTCGGCAGAATCTGTAGAATTTCAAACTGAAGGTTGAATCATAGCTCACAGGATAGAAGCAGGAACTTACTTTGCGGAATTCCATGATTTATTACGAAAATAAAGCTTCAATTGCTATACTCCGCGAAAAGCAGTAGAATATGGATGGTGTTAGTTATAATTTATAAGCTCAATTTTCATAATAGCTAACAGGCAACTAATTTTACAAAAAAGTTTAATTTTTTAAATTTACTTTTATATAAAACCTGAATTCTTAGGCCCATAATAGCTAAGGATAACGATATGACGAGAAATTTCGTGGACATGATACGCTGCTTCCTTCTGGTGATGCCAGCCACATTTTAGTTGTCGCAGACTCTAGTTGAAAACTCTACACTGCCTTTGCCAGGTATAAGGCGTTATTCGACTACCTACCTTTGTAAATCTCAAAACGATCCCCTTACTTATATAGTCCAAGAGGTATTTTTTTTCATATAAATAATTCGCTGTTTTTCAAACAG
Organism: Pararge aegeria; assembly: GCF_905163445.1. Taxonomy (NCBI): domain Eukaryota; kingdom Metazoa; phylum Arthropoda; class Insecta; order Lepidoptera; family Nymphalidae; genus Pararge; species Pararge aegeria. The sequence goes on along the minus strand of NC_053199.1, from coordinate 16,583,083 downwards.
GCATTCATTAAACGACGTATATAATCAGCCATTTCTTTTCCTACACTGAACTGGATAATTCCGGCTAAATCCGGTTCAATCTCGATTATACCGGTAACAACCGGGGCTCGATTATAAACACTCGGTCGACAGTAACGCGATTTAGGGCTTCCTACCGGCGATCTTGAAAGTTGGATTCAAGTCATTAGATGAAGCGGGCAAAAAAAAATATTTTTGTTTAATACGAGGTGTATTTTATATGTATCGGGAAACAATTGCTTCTCAAATCAATGGGAGTCAAGTACGTGTTTGCAAGAGCTCCCTCTAAATTACATTACTGAATATTCTAAAACAAGATTTTTTTTGAATATAGATCCTCATGTTGGCGAAACTGCACTATTACGGGGTGGATTCAAAGGCATGTGCGTGGTTTAGGTCATTCCTAATCAACAGAAGACAATTCGTAGCTATTGACGCTAACAGTATAGAACCACTCATATTGCAGGTAAAAACTGTCCCACGCGGTACACCACAGGGATCGAGTCTAAGTCCCTTATTATTTATAATTTACACCGCAGATATACTACAAAGTATCAAATATTGCAGTGCACATCTCTACGCAGACGATACACAATCATACTATCATTTTAATCCCAAATCCACAAAAGACGCGGTGGAATTTGTCAAGCGGGACCTAGAGTCCGTTGCTAAATGGTCCGAGGACAATATGCTAGTTCTTAATGCGAAAAAGACTAAGTATATGATTCTGGGTAACAAACATCAAAGGGCAATGATACAGGGGAGGAACCCGTTGATTTCGTTGAATGGTGAAGTTTTAGAACGCGTCGCTGTTGCAAAAAACCTAGGTCTCTACCTAGACGAAGACCTGAGATTTAGTGAACACCTTAATATCAAAATACGTAACGCGTTCTATAAGTTAAAAGTACTCTACGGTGTACGACGTTTTCTGACGGAGAAAGTTCGCCAGATTCTGGTGGAGTCTCTTATCTTGTCATCGTTTAATTACTGTGACGCAATATATGGACCTAGACTGTAAAGGAAAACTGAAAATGCTATACAACGTGTGCTAAATGCTTGTACAAGGTTCTGTTACGATTTGCCCCGTAGAAGTCATATCACACCCGTAATTAACAGTCACAAAATTCTAAATATGAAATCACGTAGGAACCTGCACCTGACAATGATGATATACAGAATACTGCATGGTAAGTGTCCACCGTACCTGTACGAGAAACTGCACTGGCAAAGAGATAATGATACAAGGCGGGTTATTAATAAATGGAAACTAGCCACCCCTAAACACAAAAAGGTAGGGTTCAGGGGCTGCTTTCGATTCGCTGCGGCCGAGATCTGGAATGATCTTCCTCCTCCGTTCCGTACATGTGGTAATATTCTTGGCGAAATAGTATTTAAACACAAGCTAAAAAATTTATACCTTAGCTTACAAATTGAAGCAGCGAGATTTGTCTATGCAAAATGAGTACTGTTTGGAATAATTATGTATTTATTTTTTGCTTGTTCTACAATTTAATTTTATTTTCTTTAATTACTTTTATTTACCTACTCGTTTAATTTAAGTTTGTGTTAGTTTTAGTTTTATGGCTCTCTTTTACAGTTTATTTGGATTTTTTTTTTATTATTTAAATTTATTTCTAAAATTTAGTCGGGCCTCGCGGTTGTTTGCTCAGTCTGATACTGGTGCAGGCTGAAAATCAGCGCTGAGAATTGTTGCTAATGCACAGCATAAGGCTGAGTTTGCGGCCATTTGCCATATTGTTAATATTTATTGATGATTCTTTTAGTTATTAATCTTGTATTAACAATAGTGTATGGCAATAAAGGATTTTTTTATTATTTTTATTATTATTATTATAATAGTAACTGACTTATTTCAATCAAAGTCCATGATTCTTTAAGACCATGAAATTTGTAAGAAACCTGTTCATGATTGTGTAAAACAAAGATGTTTTGCACCAAATAATTAAACAATTTTAAAAACTGATTCTAAAAGTACAAAATAAATACATTGTAGCCAGTGTAGGTCAGTTCTATCGTAACTATTATTCCTGTTTGACTTATCAATACATGGGCAAACTGTATTGATGTTGATGGGTCTTTGGAAAACCATGTTATTAAGAAAATATAGGGCATAGCCTCCCCTTCTCTTTAAAACAATATTCACTAATTAAAGTTAATAACAGCCAGGAACTAAACCTACAACGCTATAGATTTTAATACGACTGTTTAATAAAGATAACTCATGTGAACCCTTTGTGTATGTACGATGTGATCTTTTTTATTATTTTAAATTCTCCATAATTATGCTATCCAATGTTTTGGCATCCAAAATACAATAAATGAAATTAAGGATCATGGTACTGTAATTGGAGATTATATCTCAATAATTTCAACGAACTGCCGGTAATAAAACCCATTACTGAATAACGCAATTCGTTAAACTATATGCAATCGTAATGGATGCGTTTATCATCATTATGTCACGGGAAATAAATGATAAGCAATTAACGTCGAAGAAGTATTTTATATAGCCGAAATACAAACTAAGTATAGTTACTCCAAAATTATAGTCTTAAGCACGTGTTTCAAAGACTTGATGGCACACGGCAGAAATAAATTCGGGTCAATTAGGTTATAAACAGAAAAATCTCCGTTCATAATCTTTTCATAAGAATCAATAAGAGTCCACAATCAAAATCATTTTTAATTTCACTTTCACAATCACTTTCACATTTATAATATTAATAAACATTTTTGATTTATTCGGCTCGTTTATTTTTTTTATGGAGTAGTTCTCAGTAGACCTAAATGAAACTACGTTATTTTTAAGTTTCATAACGTTCATCAAAACACATCTGTCTTTGTCGGTAGGGTAGCCATGGCCGAAGTCTCCAACCAGATAATATTTACAGACATAAAAAGTTTACATATAGCTCATGAAAAGTATGACGCGAGTTCTACTATTATATCCACACAAAAGTAAGTTAAAGAAGTTTTTCGTTTAATAAGGTCTTATGACTTGCACCGCATCTAAAAGTTAAAGCCGTAAGACTTAGAGTCTCCCTTGCGTAATTTCACGGAATGAGCTCCTAAGCAGGGCCTTCACTTGTCTGACTCGAGCGCCCTTTAGTTGTCTTAATTAGTGCTCACCTGAAACTTTCCACTTTAATATGGCTTTGTGCTTGCTTACGTTGCACTTAATGTTTATTCTATGGCCTTACTATTGGGGTCAAGGTTATCTTAAAACGTAACACGTTTTGCTTTATCATATCCACTAATTACCGGCCTACTACGGATCACGGGTCTCCTCCCACAGTGTGAAGGTTTTAGGCGTAAGTCCACCACACTGGCCCTGTAAGTGGAAGTGGATTCCATACGCCTTTAATAACATTATGGAGAACTCTCAGGCATGCAGGTCTCAGGCATCACGATGTTATTCTTCATCCCCACAACCATTATTTACTAATACAAAACCACCGAGCTGTTAGCAGTCATGTCCTACTTATCGTTTGAAAGTGGTGAATTCCGAGGAGACCTAAAAATATAAATTTCAAAATTCTTTTTCCTTTAAGTAGGTCGGTAGTTAATTGTAATATAAGCTCTTTTGAAATGTCAAGTATGTCTGTTTGTAGTGGCTTTACCTCCGATTCGGAAGGCAGATTCTACCGTGAAGACGTCGGCAAGAAACTAAGTTCTTGTTCTGAGATGAAAGCGGAGCGGTTTGCATTCAAGGAACCTTGTCGTTTATAAATTCATCAATAGTAAAGTAACTTTAAAAAAAAGTAACTAAAAAAACGTTCTTTAAACTAATGTAAAGGTAAAATGTATGTATCCTACCTTCAATATATAAAAAATATACTCAGCCCCACAAAGATTTTTTGCACTTTTCCGAGACGAAATGCTGATATCACCAATTTATTTCCGTATATGTAGAAAAATTTTCACCCGCTTTTATCTATTTTTTCAAAAAACATTTAGAAAGTAATAAGTTTTTGACAAATAATAACATTATAAATGAACAAAAACTTTGATTCGAAAGACCTAGTCCACAACATTAGCTGTATTTCAACTGACTAACAAAATGTCAGAACATATGGATTTGGCAAAACCCACATGTTTCATAGTTTTTGAATTGAGCAAAGCATTTGACTTCGTATCCTATAGCCTATCCTGTAAAACAAGTCAGCAAATTGGTATCAGAGGGTAAGCATTTAAATGGCTGGAGTCCTATCTAAAAAATCGCAAACAATTTGTAGATGTTAGCTACATTGATGCTAATGCTACGTTAAATTACCATCGATCGATTAAGTTTAATAAGTTCGGTGTTCTGTGGCGCAGTGGGCAGCGACCCTGCTTCTGAGACGAAGACCGTGGGTTCGATTCCCACAACTGAAAAATGTTTCTGTGATAAATATTAATGTTTTTCAGTGTCTGGGTGTTTATCAGTATTTTATAAGTATTTATGTACATTATTCATAAAATTACTGATTAGTCATATTAGTTAGTACCCATAACACAAGCTCTTAGTATATTTATTTATTTATTTATTCCAACATATTATTACAGTATATTTATCCACATACTCCTTAGCAAACGAATGTTCTAAATCAATCACGATATGAAAGAAAAAATGTAAGTACATACCTAAAGTTTATGATAAAGGTTACAACCGCAATAATATTAGCTCTCCTAATCGAACTTCCGAACTTTTTCAAACAACGAACAAAGTCATTCAGGATGAGATGAGTGTAGATCGAGAAAGGAACTTACGAGAAAAGCAAACTTAAAACGAAAGAAATCAAAACAACGATTGACGGTATAGAAGGAATAATAAATTTTTATTTGCAGTGGAGGTTCGGCGATACACGTTTTGAATGGCAAATGCTTCCTAATGGCCGCAGAGCTGGTGGGTAAAGCTTTAATAGATTTCCATAGTGCACGAAGTTTGAAGCGCAGGTTCGTATCCTTCAGGTCGTAGCTTTTTGTGTCAGAGGTCGTCCGGGGAAGTACTACGACTGTGCTATTTTCTGACTCCAAGCAGCATTGTTGTTTTCCGGTCTGAAGAACATCCTTGCTGATTTAATTACAGGCATGTGCACTTCACACCTATACCTCAGGTTGATGGACACTGGGTGGCACTTTATGGGACAATACACACAACTAGGTTTCTAGCATGTCCTGCGAAATGTTGCACCGTTTTTATGCAATGGTTTTCAACTGGACATCACGTGGGTCACTTGTTTGGTCTGTCAGATTATATTGATGTAAATAAAAAATAACTGCACGCACATTTGGGACTAAGAGGTTAGAACAAATTTGGACAAAATGAAACGAGCGAGCGAATGAGATAGTTGTTTATTTCATTTTATGTATTTAATCGAAAAATGCAAGGAAATTTACGATTTCAATTACAAAAACTCATATGAGTTTCCCCATTAACCCTACGCCATCGACAATCATGGCTGAGTATAACTACTTTTCATATATAAACAGTCAGGGCGTGACAAAAATTTTTACGTTATAAATAGGCGACTAAACCTGATTTGACAACTCCCTGTTAAAACCCCAAATTAAAATTAAATTTTACTGGCTCGGGTTTAATCAAGGACCTCCCTAAAAACTACCCACCAGCTCTTGAAACATAATGGAGGGGAGAAATATAATCGTTTCAAAAGCAAAAATTAAGTCGTCCTCGTTTAACATTATCACGTAGCGCGCCCCGAGGGTGGAAAATATTTCTTTTAGCCTCTTCAATTTGGAAATCGGAGTCCCTTTTATAACAGCTTCACTGTTATTAGAACAGATTTAGCCAGTTACGGAAAGTTTTGTTTTTATTTTCAACCTAATTTCAAAAGGTGGTATCTACTTGGCTTATCTACTTTTTTTTGTTATATTACTCCATATTGGTAGCTTCTTTGTGAAATTCATTTGCAATTTCAAGAAATTAAAAATGTAAATTTGATTTGTGGCGCGATGGTAATCTATTATATATCACCCTTAGAATACCTTTCGATAAAAAGGGTTAATTAAAGCTAGTTGTAGCGGCGGATGCCCACAATCTTGAATATTAGCAGCGAATAGCAATTCGCTCAGATATAAAACTCAGTTTGTGACGGTGTAATTATTATTAGTCAACATTTTAATTGCGCGAGTGACATTTGGTTTATTTAAATTAAATTATAATAACATTATTTGAATTAGGTATTATTAAATACACGACAACTTTTATATAAGGTGTGACTTTGAGAGTAGGTGATTCAATTAATAATAATCGGAATACCTTAAGTTTTAATATATTGTTTGATAAGCGTCACGAAGAGGTAATACAGTTGTTAGCAAATCTACCTTTGTGTGTACATTTGGTTAAAGATAAAAAGGTATCTTTGTTTCGACTGGCCAAAATGATGCATAATCTATGGTCGGTATAAGGTGGAGTAGAATTTCAAACCCAGGTTTTCAGGAACCCCGATCAAAAAGGAGGGTCGTTTAAAATGGTTGAAAAAATAGAGGTACGGAGGAGTAGGGACGTGTCAAGGGAAGATTGAAAAAGTTATCTCTTTGTAGTTAAATAACGGTGTGATGTACGTTCAGATAGATTGATGTTTGAGTTTTAATGTGCCATGTTATAATAAGATACTTAAACGATTAAACGTTGTAAGATATAAATATAGGGTTTCTGTTACAGTTCATTATAAACCGAAAATCTCCTTCTTCTGATTAATCCTAACATCCGATCATGACAACCACTAATATTTTGTGGGGAGCTAACTGTTCTAATTGTCTGTCGTTTTTAATAGAATTAAATGACGGATGAAGCAGTTTACCAGATCATTATTTGAAACCTGTTGCCTATAAACAAAGCAGCAAATGTCTTGCAGGACATGTTCATTACAGGGCATGCAAAGGACATGTCCTGCAAAGTGGCGCAATATGTTTCTTAATCTATAGCATAGATGTTAAGTCTCATATTCCTATAATTACACCGGCAATTATGCCTTTATGACCGGAACACAGCTGCAGGCAAGTAAACATGGCGGCAGTAAACTAATAAGTCGGTGTTGATTGTTGACGGCCGATTGGCGCAGTGGGCAGCGACCCTGCTTTCTGAGCCCAAGGCCGTGGGTTCTATTCCCACAACTGGAAAATGTTTGTGAGATGAACATGAATGTTTTTCAGTGTCTGATGTTTATCTGTATGTCATAAGAATTTATGTAAAATATTAATTAAAATACTCATTAGTCATCTCGGTATCCATAACAAAAGCTAGGCTTACTTTGGGGCTAGACGGCGATGTGTGTATTGTTGTAGTATATTTATTTATTTTTTTAATTATTTAATTAGTTGGGAATTAATATCCGAAACGTAACGTGTATCTGACGTGTTTTTATAAACATATGTATACAAATTATGCTATAACAGTGATTTATTATGATGTTACTAACAATAGTTTCAACTTTTTCCAACTGACAGATTACAAAAGCGAGCAGACTTTTCGACAGTACCAATTTCCTGACCTTAGAGTCCCTCGAGCACCGGGGAGATGTAAGCTACCATTTTGTTTAGTTATCAGTTAGTTTGAGTGTTTAGAATCGAATAGAATATAAATTTATTTTTCACCGTTTACACATGGAAATGCAGTTGACGAGGCCCAGCACTCAAAACAGTATAGTATAGTATTAAATAAGTATAATCACAATTTCGAATAAATATAAATATAATTAAACAAAAGTGATACCATTAGAAAAAAACATTGTTTAACAGATAAATTAAAACTAAACATATTCTTATTTTTTTTTAACTTTCATAGTCAATTTCATGACTAGCAGAGTCAGCAGAATAATGGTCTTCATTTAAAGAGTAATAGTTTTGAATCTCATCTGGTAAGTGACCATGCAGTCTACGATGGGAACGGGCTCACCTTTTAGCGCTTTGTTAGTTATGTTAAACCTATATTTTTAATCGGTTTCTATGCGATACGTACCAACTGGATCGCTTAATTACTTGGCGGCATCTTTTCGCCGGGATAGTGGTAGCCATTGCCAAAGCCACCTAGACTAGAGAATATTATGACATTATTAATTGCCAAATTTCTACTGCCAGGAATCGAACCGGGGTATTCCCACTTTAAAAGATCGTAGCGATTTCCACTACGCCAGGGAGGTCATACCACCATCTACCGTACTTAAAAGTTTATCCCCACCATCTGGATCCTGCCTCTTACTGAAGCGCATAACATTCAAAGTTGGATTCGTTCGTTTATTTTTATGCAATTTTACAATACCTTGGAGATAATTAAAAGCTAGGCGTTGAGACCATATTATGTCATTGGTTTGACATTGCCAACTGGTTCGGTTCATACGACTCCCTTCTAATTATATTATGTGTCATCTTATTGTCCGTTTGTAAGCAAATATGTCAGTGATAAATTAAAACGCCTAGATAAATTATTATGTTTTCATTTAATAGTACACAGGTATCAATCATCGTTTTTTTGGAGTCCAGAAACACCAAAAAGAGAACAGGTAATTTCATCATCCAAGCTAACTTTCCGAAGCCTTACAAAGCCAAAAACTTCATCTCAACAAAACGGCGAACTCTCGAATTAAGAAATTTATATCCGAGATAATTCAATTCACTAATTGTTTGATCTCACGGGATAGCATTAATCAATTTCTTATACAATTCGACCGTTAACTTTGGATCCATTTGTGAATTTAGGCTGCATTTCCATGTGAGCTTATAAGAGTATTATTAAAGCACCTGGATCCTCCCAATATTTGCAGAGGGTTGTAGAGGTGGGGGGTTTATATTGGGTAAAAGTTCCATAAAACCCTCTCTATTATTTTAGGAAGACAATTAAAAGGTTTCTGACAGAAGAAAACGATATGGTTTCAAATTATATCGAATGGCATTGCATTTTTAATTACATGGGAGTTTTAAACATTTTTTTTATTCCGATGCAAAATTTCCGATAACTAACCTTTACCTCATCTTATGAGTGATGATACAGTCTAAACTGGTAGCGGGCTGATCAGTTAGTGGAATAGACTTATTTTACACCCTTCCCTTTAAACGTCAAGTCGTTGTTTGTAAGGTACCACAATGGATGCAAGCTATCTGTCCAAAATTATAGCCATGAAGCGTTGCACCAGACAAAAACCCTTTTAAATCCTAAATCACTTAAGATAGAAATGCCTAACTAGTCCTTGATTCACACACTCACGCATTCTCGCACGGCTCCGGTTGACACGCAGCCTAAGTTTGGATCCATTTGCGAATTTAATTTTCGGCCAAGCGACGCTCGGCCGCTCCGCCCACCTTTGCATAATCAGATTCCACTTAAATTATGACTTGAATGATTTATTCCTAAAACTTCGTGATGAAATACGGTTTTTTTTCCGCACGAATTGATAATATAGCTTTTATTGAGTCCATCACTTGACTTGCCTTGGTCATGGCTGTAATATTTATCTGTTATTTAAATGGGCACTATTGAATGAATGAATGAATGAAAATACTTTTATTGTAATCTTAATAAAAATACAGAAAAGAGAATACATCTACAAGTCAACACATTGCATCCCATTTCTTGACACTTAAACTTTCATTAATACACTTGTCACGTATATTGTTACGTATCTTCATAGTTTGACATGTAGGTAATCGTATTTAGATAAAATCGCAGTCAACTATGGGCCTCATAAGAAGGCTCATAGTCACTCAGCGAGCGATGCTAGGAGTATCTCTACGTGTTCAAATCAGAAATGAGGTGATCTGTAGAAGAATTAATTGAGCTACTGATATAGCTCAGCGAGTCGCGAAGCTGAAATGGGCGGGGCACATAGCTCGGAGAACCGATGGACGTTGTGGTCTTAAGGTGCTGGAATGGCAGTACCGCACTGGTAAACGCAGGGTAGGTCGGCCCCAACAAAATCAGGCGAGTCGCTGGGGGCCGCTGGAAAAACGGACTCAGGACCGTGTATTGTGGAACTTCCTACAAAAAGTCTAAGTCCAGCAGTGAGCGTCAATTGGTTAAATTGATGATGATGATAAATCGACCGACTATTAATGAAATAGTAATAATGTCTATTGGTCTATCGGTATATGATTTAAATGTTTAATATACGCAATTTCGTTTCCTTGGATGACATAATATTCCTAGTTATTGTGCTATGGAAACCTAAACAACACGATGAAATTTGCTATAATCCGCGTAAAGCTGGAGAAACTGTCTGAGATGTTGAATTTTCAATGAACAGTTGTCAAAATTGTTCATTTTAAAGTCAAACATCTCTTAAGTTCACGTTCAGAATGTCTACTGAGGACGATCAATTTGGTGAATAGTATATAGATTGAAAAAATTTAAATTGCACCATACCGGTTTTCCTACTTCTCGGGGGGCTAACAAGACGATAAAATCCGAAAGGCGGATGTAACTGGTTTGGAATTCTTCTAATGAATCGTAGCAGATAGGCATTGAGGACAAACCTCTGCGGTTTTTTCGGTGATTTTATACTAACCATTTTGATGTGATTATTTTTTTGATAAATAAAAAAAACTGAACAACTCAAACACAGAACGCTTTTTCTTTACGTGCGACACATGCCGCGTTAAGAAACTTCGTTTCAAAAAGTAATTTTACGCAATGCCGTATTTTTGCACAGAACAAATGAAAGCAACCTATACCCGCGTCGCGCTTTTATTAATAATAGAGTAAATTCTATCAAAATTACTTATTAAATCATACTAACACAAACTGATTCAAATATGACAAAATGGGCCAATCAATTAATTTATACAATTCCAACATAAATACGACACAAACAAGAAGTTTTGATTAACGACGGTATAACCTGATCTAGTGATGTAAAATGTATATTTTGCTATCAGTGTATCGATGAAGACACCCTGTTTGAGTTTATCGACATTTCTGGCATTGTAGTAAGTTGCTGCACAATTTTTTGAACACAATATGTTTTGTGAGTCCACATGACTTTGTGTAAAATACAGCTAGTTAAGTTGTGCTATCCCGTATTTCTTTTTTATATTTATAGGGAAATCTCCAGCAAACAGGCTGACACATGATGTTTTTTTTTCAACGTTACAGCATGTAATTCTTATTTAACTGCGAAAAGTTAGAGATGCGTGGTGGGGGTCGAACTCGGTCCCTCCGAAAAGTCAGACGGCTAACGACCTAACCGTTAGACTATCACCACTTATTTTTTTAGTTAAGTTTAATATAATATATCTATTAATAAAATATAACATGTAAAACAAACTTTACTACACATACTGCATCAGCGGTTAACTTAATTTTTTAACAAAATGCGATACAGATACAGGCTGCAACTTCTATGAATCTAAAGAGAAGCAGACTGAATACAGAAGTTTGTACAAGAAATGTTTTAAAAAAATACGATTTTATCGTTTTCAACAGTTATCGATATAATTATACCTAATGCAAGTCCCTATCACTGTCAAAACAGTTAAATTGAATTCGCATGAATACCGTTAAGTTATCGACTTTTTTGAATAAGAAATTGATGAATGTCCCTCGCGGATCTGATTAATTATGGCAGTACAAAGCCTTATGAATAGATCGGCGTCAGTCAAAATAGCTGCAAGAAGGTGGGATCAAAGGGCATTTTATGTTACTATGTTGAAAGTGTTTCAGTCCGACTTTAATTGAAAAATTAAGTAAATTGGAAGCAGTCATAGCGCATTGGGTATAAGCTCGATTTCAATTTCGGGGGGCAGAGTTCGAATCCCAGCACGCACCTCTAACTTTTCTAAGTTATGTGCGTTTTAAGTAATTTAAATATCATTTGCTTTAACGGTTAAGGTGAACATCGTGAGGAAACCTGCATGCCTGAGAGTTCGACATAATGTTCTCAAAGGTGTGTGGAGTCTACCGATCCGCACTGGGCCAGTGTGGTGGACTACGGCCTTAACCCCTTCTCATTGTGGGAGGAGACCCCTGCTCTGTCGTGGGTTGATTTGATGATGACATTTTAATTAAAGCCTAATTAATAAATCGGGATTCATTTAAATAGATTAAGAGAAGTTCAATTGAAGGGCACAAACGAATTAACATGTTATCAATGTTACTTCGATCAAAATGTTTCATATTGCTCCGCCTGGTCAGAATCACTGAACACATCTAAGAACCTTTCGGAAGGAATAATTAAATTTATCAAGTAGTTTTGCTGAAAGAAGATTTTACTCTACTGGGAATAATAATACTGGCACTAATCGCGAGGAAATAACCTGTTTCGACGAAACTTTTATCTAGTAGAAAAACAGCAACAGATGGACAGTTATTTTCTGAGAACGTATTCAAAAGTTTATCTTGTTTTTTTTGCTCTATCGGTTTTCTTAGCGCATCCGATTTTAGCTCATGCGCCTAATGCCGCCTCGACTGTAAAATGCAATGTAATCTATATTCATAATCTACTATTGTTGACATATGTCTAAAATTGTATGTGTTTATGTTATTTAATATAACAGATCTTCGGCAATCTACCCTCTACAATGTGATGTTGACTTTACAATGAATAATTGTTGTTGCTTAACAATTATTCATTGTAAAGTCGACATTGCATTTGCGTAGAGGGTACATTGCCGATGATCTGTTTGGTGTGGAGTATAAGGATTGAAGAAATTATAAATTACACCATACAGATTCTCCTGCTTTTGGCGGAGTATAGCAAATTAAGCTTAATTTTCACAATGTCTGAATATTAATATGATAAATTGGCTGCTCCTGTACAGGATTACATACTAAGGGAAGACATATTGAGTAAACGCAAAGCAACTTTATTTTTTCATATTTTTTTAGTCTCCTTCTTTTGTATAGGTTTTTCATCACCGAAATATTCTTGCTATGTGAGCATTATTGTTTGCAGTAACGGTCCTATTCTAAACAGGTCCGGCGTCCGGGGCTGGGCGAAATTAGCCCAATTGTCCCGGGGCAGCGTTCCGGACAATGCAGGCGAGTGGAGGTACATTTAGCCCGTTACGTTGCACTCCACGTAAATACCTATATTTTAGGGTTATTTTTGAGGCTAAGCTTCGTAACGCAGGTTCAGGACTATTGGGATTCAGTTGCTTTAAGACTGATAAAGAGGGCATTTGTTAATTTTGGCACCGGTGGAATGAGAGCAATAGCTTAGTCGTACAAATAATAACGGTGCATAGTCAGTACATATTTGAAAATTTAATTTATGTCCATAAAAATGTAACAAAATTTAAAAATAAAATGGATGGATTTATTATTACTTCTAATAATTATGTTGTTACAACATAATTATTAGAAGTAATAATAAACTCGTTGTGCAGCTACATAAAATTGCTAATTCATTCAAGGGCAATTGTATATTATTTTATAACAATTTACCGAATGAAATCTTTGAGATGTCAATAAGTTCAAAGTTTATTTAAAACGTAAGCTTGCAAAAAATCTTATTACAATGTTAAAGACTTAAACGATAAAAAAGGTGCGGTGAAATAAATTCTGTGATGACGTGTTCAATCTTTTAATCTCTCTCTGCCTAGAACCGTTACACTAATATCACTATAATCACCGAAGAATCCGTATTAAAGTGGGTACCGCGAACAAGTGAGGTTGGCAAGCACTAGGATGCTCTCCTCACTTCCCCCATTAATTACTCGCAGTTAATTATTCTCGCGCATGTAATCCAGCCTTTGTGATTCAAATAAGGCTCTAGACAGCCTCAGTCAGTTGGCCGTTTGCTGTCGTGCTGCCGTGAAACCTTTTCTTGCCAGAGCTAAACAGAGCAACAGAGCTAAACAGTGCATGAGCTAACAAGAAAATGGGAAAAATTGATACCTCACAACTACTACGACTGCGTGATGCCAAACCTTTTTCCTAACCAAAGGTTTCTTATTGTTGGGTGGCTGGGTTCTAACCCTCCATGGGTTATAACAACTCACTGATGATAATAATTGATGCGTATAATTCAAGCTATTGTTACAATTTTGGTTAGAAATAGGATTTGATGAACATTGCAATGTAATGGATAGTGTAGGTTCGTAGTTAGACCGGCCGGCGCGGCGCGGCGCGGCGGAGTTCCTCTCCCCCCGCACACTCTCATCCCGCGCGCCCGTGTTATTGCCTATAGTATTCGATTTTTTGCTGCTCTGCCTTCTTCACGATGGTAATAGTTAGTTTTTAAATGACAGCCTAAAAAGAGTACTTTCGAAAGTACCATCATCATAATTTTATAATTTTAAATAGTTTTTCTACCTACACCGTGGACAAAAGAGCTGTACGATCGGCTTTGCTCTATGGGTCCGAATGCTGGGGAATGAGGAATGCTGACGAACAGAAAATACATGTTGCTGAAATGAATGTGTAGCGCTGGGGCTGGGGGCATTACAAGATTGGACAAAATTTGGAATGAGTTCATCCGAGGCTTTTTTAGTTGCGGAAGTACATGCAGGAGGGCCGATTGCGCTGGTACGGGCATATAAGGCGTAGAAACAAAAGCCACAGCGAGTAATGGCTATAGATGAACGCAAAAGATGCAGAGGACGCCCACTTACCTCCTGGACTGGCACCGAATTCAATGACATGAAAACTCGGGGCCTAACGCCAGAATTGATATAAGACCGTGCTAAATGGCGGACAAGTATAAGAAGGGTACACCCCTAATAGGGAAAGAGCCAGGAGAATGATGATGAGAGTTCTCCCTACACTTGGTGTAAATATCAATTTTATAAGTCCGTATATTATAAGTATATATGTATTTAAAATATATATATATAAAAGAAAGTTGTGTTAGTTACACCATATATCACTCAAGAAAAACTGAACCAATTTTTATGATATTAGATATTTTGGATTCCTCTTAGACCGGAATAGGATAATAAGTATTAAAATATAACATTCAACAAATAAAAATGATCCGCGGTACGAAGTTCGCCGGGACAGCTGGTTATTCATAAAATATTTACCAGTCATCTTAGTACCCATAACACAAGCTACACTTACTTGGGGCTAGATGGCGATGTGTAATACACAGTCGTAATATATTTATTTTAAATATGTAATTTTTAACAGGACTTTCCTAAACTCGGTAGGTACTGACTGAATACCAGCGTTGTGCGTATATTTTTATTGGCACGACGTATGTAAGTCTGCTTGTGTTATTCCAGAAATATATATTCTATTTTATTCTAATAAACATCAAACAAGAATAGTAAAGTAGTCTCATATCACATCACAGCAGTTTTGAGTGCTTTGTGTCCGCTGGAAAATGCTGAAGCACATCCTATTATGGCGGAGCAAGTTCGCGCGGCCCGGTTTACTTACGGACTAAGACGACAACTATTCACTTACCGAACTTGGGGCCCGCGAAGGCACCTCACGCGGATACGGCATTCAAATTCAAAATAAGTTTATTTCAAGTAGGCCTAATTTATAAGCACTTTTGAAACGTCAAGTCAGTCTGTTTGTAGTGACTCTACCACCGATTCGGAAGGCAAATTCCACTGAGAAACTCAGCAGATTGCTCTTTTTCAACGTCATTTTATAGTTTAAGTTTTTTAACAATCTTTAGAATTTTTCTGTTTTACTAGAGGCCACTCCGCTCTCATCTCTCAGATGAGAGCGGAGTGGCCTGCTTTCGAGCAGCCTTGTCGTGAAGGAATTCATCAATCGTGTAGTAACCACGATTTGTTAAATATGTTTTAATATATTGTTTAAACTTAGGTAAAGGTAGATATTACCTTCGGTATCATGTAATAAAAGCATATAACCATCCCCATAAAGGATTTCTGTACTTTTCTCAGACGATATGCAGATATCACTAATTTATGTCCTTTTCTAGTAAGTAAGCTGTTTATATCGACTTTTTGTTTATAAAAAACTCCTATTCAAGATTTACTTTCTAATGCAACCTTTTTTTTTCATTGCACTACAAGTAAGCCATTAATAGCAATCACAGCCCTCGAGGCTTTGCCACCTTATTCTGGCTGATACTCACAGTGAGGATTAATTTTGTTGGTTTTTAAGCGTATTTAACGGCTGATTGGCGCAGTGGTCCGGATGTTCAATATTTATGTACTAGCGGACCCTCGCGACTTCGTCCTCGTATGAGTCAATCGAGAAGCTAGAATAGATCTGATCCTAACATCATAATCATCGTGGCTAGCTATATACATATTATTATTTTACGTGGTATACAGAGTTAGTAAGTTGTCATTATGTCAGTTGCTGCGTACATACATACATCAATACACGCATCCTCACAAACTTTCGCATTTATAATATTAGAAGGAAGTTACGCATGCATTCAATCGTTGTCATTGCGACTTACTGTCCTTTATCTCCGACAATATTTATCAGATCCTTATTTAAATAAGATAATACATGCTTGATAGTATAGCAAATAAAATAAGAATTATTAAAATCGAATCGAATTTAACGGAGATATGAAGTTAAATTGATAATAATTGTCATCCCATTTCCCGGAGGAAACTTATTGTTTATCGGGATACAAAGTATCCTATATGTTGACCCGGAATATCAGCTACCGCTATACCAAATTTTATTTAAATCCGTTCAGTAGTTTTTACGTGATACCTGGACAGACAGACAGACAGACAGACAGATAAAAATTAAATAAAAATCTGTTTTGGACTCAGTATCGATTATCAATCGCATCGCATCGCATTATCGCATCCCCCGGTCAAAATTTTCAAAATGTATTAAATGTACAGAAATCTTCCAGTTACAGTCTGCTTAATCCATCAACTATTACTATTTAAAAAAAACCACCTTTGTATGACGAACTGCCACATCCAAATTAATGAATGTAGTTTAGTAGCTTCCTGCGCAATATTTGCTAAGTTAGTGCATTGATGTAGTTGGAAAGGGTCTGATGCGCTTACATAGTTAATAAAGGTCCCCGCACACGGCAATCCGTCGCATTGCTATCCCTCACGAGCAACTGATTGCATTTCTACGTCTACAGCAAACCGCCTCAGCTCCTTCTAAATTTCATAAAAAATTTTAACAAAAAAAACTCACTTTTTTAAACAACTAAAAAGCAATAAATAAATATTTACTACATCATTTTTAAGTCGGTGCCAACTAAATTGTAAAATTACTAAGTATAGATATAGTTTGTACAGTTTTATTTTGTTCTCATTGATATGTTTTTGTGTAGCGTGTACTCTATATGTTGATTACTTTTTGTTGTTTTTTTTCTCAATGAAAAGATTTATTGTTATTGTTATTATTTTACTCTATCATTTATTGATTTTTTTTTTTTTTAATTCTTAACAATGCTTAAAAAATAAATAACACGACTAAAAATTTATAAGAAAAAACACCCACCCTGCGCCTTCGGGGCTTTTGAATGCCCGAGCAACAAGCGGTCAGGGCTCCAGAGTGAGGAACCTCCTCACAATACGCGCCGTTTCAAGGACTGCTCTGCCTTCTGTATCCGACCCTTGATCCACAACCAAGCGAAAGCTTCTTAAGATGTAGGTCGAAGCTTTTCGCGAGAAGACCATTGACTGAAACGACGATCGGAACAATAATGGTCGACTCAACATTTCAGATGGTGATAATCTCGTGAGTCTCGTCCAAGTATTTATATGCACGGCGCACTGATCGATCGACTAGCACTATATCAGGTCTATTAGCTGAAATATACCTGTTAGAGCAATGCACTGATATTTTCAAGAACTCACGCCGGGTCGTACCTATAGTAAGGCATCTCAAAATCGATAAGGCCAAACCGAAGAGCAAGTTGTTTATGAACTATCCTGGTTACTTGATTATGTCTGTGCAAGTATTCACCGTTAGCAAGACGAGAACACCCGGAAACTATATGCCTAAGGGGGAGTCCCCTAGGGCGATGACACGCTCGACATATGTCTAGAGTGCCATCTTTTATAATGTGTTTCCGGTAGTTTCTCGTTGCTCCTGATGACTTCATCCCCGAATAGGTCACCGAACTGTAACCAGGATACAGATGCGATTTGATCTACATCCGGTTCCGACAGGGCCTTGTAGAATCTGCCATGCAACTCCTTTACTCACTCTTCCATACCGCCAAACGATCTGAGTTACTAGATACATGTGTGGCTAGCGCACGTTCTAATTATTATTAAAGTACCTCATAAGGAAAGTACTTAGTAATTTTCTAATGGTTTTTACCTAGTAATTTGGTTCTTTTTTTCCAAAAAATAATTTTATTTATATTTTTTTTTTGTTTATCAGCACCAAATCTGGAAGTCCCATTCTCCTGTAAGTATGCGAATTCTTACAACCCAATAGCTGAGGGCTCGAATAACAATAATCGGCCTCTAACTACACGCCGCTGATTTCAAATAAAGGGGAACAGAATTTTAAAGCCATTTCACTTTAAAAATCGGCGCGCCATCGGCCGTTCGTTTTATTTGCACCGCAGTGTTTGCTGAACCAAATCGGCATTGGCTGTATTCGTAGTATATTTTGCAGGTATTTAGAAACGTTTTTTTTTTGACGAATGCAATGGTATTTAATAGCCCATGTATGTTTGTTCGTATTGTTATATGCACCGCTATAACATAACTACTATTCTGCGGATATCCATTTTCACAGTAATAATTGACGGACTATGCAGATGTCCCATCTTATGGTAAGTGGAAACCCATCGCCAATAACACAAATACAGCAACACTTTGCAGGGTATGTAACGAACAGGTCTTACAAGGTGCTGCCCTGTCCATCAACCTAAGATGTAAGTGGCCGGCAACCATGCCCTTCAGATTTGAAGACAGCAATTCTGGCAGCAGAAATAAGCATGAGCTGTAGTACTTCCTTGGACGAACTCTGTCATAAAAAGCTCATCATCACACACACACACAGGCTAAAGTTCATCATCATCGTCATCACATCGATTGAAGTCCACTGCTGGACATAGGTCGTTTGTAGGGAGTTCCAAAATCCACGATCCTGGGCCGCTTGTCTCTAGCGGCTCCCAGCGACTCATCTGTCTGTCCAACTCGTTGGGGGCCGACCAATCCAGTCCAGTCCAGTTCAGCGGTTCTCCGAACTTTGTGCCCTGCCCATTTCCACTCCAGGTTTGCGACTCGCTGAGCTATGTCGGTAACCCTGGTTCTTCTACGTATCTCCTCGTTTCTGATTTGATCACGTAGAGATACTCCCAAGCTTTCTCCGTTGCTCGCTGAGTGACTCTGAGCCTTCTTATGAGGCCCATAGTTAGCAACTACGTTTCTGAACCATAGGTCATCACTGGGAACACGCACGTTCGACTTTGGTTTACAGGCATTGAGGGATTTTGGACCCAAAGATGTCTCAAAGTTTTCCAAACGCTGCCCATCCAAGTTGGTGGGAGTTGGAGGCTAAAGTTAAATTGGTACATTATGCATGGTGCAAGGTTTCGGTAATGGCTAGTTACCACTCTTCAAAATTCAGAAATTCAAAATTAATTTATTTCAAGTAGGCCCAGTTTACTAGCACTTGTGAAACGTCAAGTCAGTCTGTTTGTAGTTAATCTATCACCGGTTTGGAAGGCAGATTCTACCGGCAAGAAACACAGCAGATTGCTCTTTTTCAACGTCATTTTACAGATCACAGTGACAGATGAGAGCTACCAGTAGGGTGGTAGGCTAACCTATTTTAATATTTTTGAATTATAACGTAGGTAGTTATGTATTATTGTTTTTGGTGAGATATAAAAAGGTTAAACTTCAATGAACCCAGGAGAAGAAAATGCGAGCTAGTTATTGTTAATCTAGACAAAGGTTTTAATTTAAAGATTTTTTAATGTATCGCCGTACAGAACGGAAAATATATCGAGAGGCCATTCATTTCATTGTTTGAATCTATTGAGCGGCAATGCTCTATAGGCTATAGGGTGACTATGACTTTGCAAAAAAAAAAAAATTCCTGACCCCGAACCGAAAAAACAGGTTTTATATAATTTGGTGCCAAAATGATCCCTATTCAGCTCAGGGCGACACGGGGGGATATATTTTTATTTAAAAGCTCAGGGTTTCCCAAGGTAAGCGCCGTAGACAGTACAGAGATGCAACGCGAGGCGCTCCTTCTGATCTTAAACAAACATAAGTTTTGTGCAGCGATGCATTTTAACCGTCTTTAGTCGTAACTATTAACTTTACTTGCAATCGCCCGCTGGCTTAATAAGGGTGGGAACCCCTGTGAAAGCTTGTAAAAAATAGTCTGCTAATTTTATAGGCATTATTTGAACCAATATTCGTGGTTCGTGGTTTCGTTGGTTCGATTCCCACAACTGAAAAATGTTTGTGTGATAAACATAAATGTTTTTCAGTGCCTGGGTGTTTAACTGTATATTATAAGTATTTATGCATATTATTCATACAAATATTCATCAGTCATCTTAGTACCCATAACACAAGCTACGCTTACTTTGGGGCTAGGTGGCGATGTGTGTTAATATTCGTCTACTGTGCAACAGTATCTAGGGAGTTCCAAATTACATGGACTTTTGCCGCTAGCGTTCTACGGCTCCATGTTACGATACTAAATTTTTAAATCCATCATGATCATCATATAAACCCATTACCAGCCCACTACAGGGCAGGGGTCTCCACCCGCAATGGGAAAGGGTAAAGTCCATAGTATGCTAAGCTGGCCCAGTGCGTATTGGTGGACTCCACACACCTGTGAGAACATTATGCAAAACTCTCAGGCATGCAATTTTTCTCGCGATGTTTTCCTTCGGCGTTGAAGTGATATTTACTTACTTAAAACGCACATAACTTGAAAAGTTGGAGGTGCGTGCTGAAATTCGAACTCGGCTCCCTGAAAGTGAAATTGAGCTCCCACCGAATGCGTTATCAATAATAATAATAAATAATAATAAAATCTTTTATTTGGGAAAAAGAAACTTATCATTGACAACTTAAACAATATAAAAAAAAGGATCTTAAAATTAGGTAACAAAATTGCCTCTAATCAGTCAGCAGTCTATAATCCGCTACCTGACTAAAGACCTTTTCGAATGGGATAGTTTGCCCATAATCACCACACTAGATGTTTTGATGATTGCAGTAGAAGGTAGTAGTAACCTCTGTGTTACTTCTACCATCTACTGCAATCATCGCTTTATTCTTACCCAATATATTCGAATAAAAACTCCGTTCCACCAAGATACAAAATCATGGTGGCCGCGCGTCAGATATAAGTGATTCGCTTTCATTCCAGCTGACGGCGCCGAATGATTCCGCGTTAGATCCGCGATTGCTTTCAGATGGCCGATAGCTTCATGTCCGATCGCTGATCGAACCAATCCCACTCGAGGCAAAGCTTTTTTAAACTCTTAACGCAAAAAGAGTAATGCAACACGATCAATAATTGCTTCGTAGGGTTCTTTTATTGTACTAATTATCGGATCAAGCAGAGATGGCAAGTGAATAGTCCTCGCCTCTAAACAAAGCTACACTTCGTAAAACATACTAGGAACACGCCCTGCAATGTGCACACTTGAGGCTTTAAACACACCTTAGCTTGATGGGCATATTAAACTTTATGTTCCTCGGCAACCTCGCCCTTCAGACCGGAACACAGCATTGCAGCAATGAGAGGCAGAAATAAGCATGGTGGAAGTATTTTCCTTGACGAGCTCTGACAAAAAAGCTCTACTGCTACTAACAAAACGTACTACTACTACTAATGGTCATTTAATGGTCAGCGTATAAGACTACGGATCACGAAGTCTGGGGTGCTATTCTCAGGTCTGGCATCACATTCTTAATATTTGATTTACTGTTACGAAATCTCCAGTATCAGACCGTAGTCAGAGAGTAGGTACCTACTCCAAACGCGCATCCGCTCCGCCGCGCCGTAGACGTGTGGGAAGAAGGCGGTGGTAATTTACAGCTCGCCAGCTTCATTGGGAGGTAGCGGGTTTGGGCTAGCTACTAGCAGATACTAGTACTAGTTTAAAGCTGTCCTGATTGGAGCTGTTTTAAAGCTGATTTAAAGCTGTCCTCCAGCTTTATTGGAGTAGTTAGTACCTCTTACAATTATGTAAACATATATGTATGAACGCTTCATAAGACGTAAATATACAACAGGTTTCCCGGGCATCTAACATACCCCCAAATATAATGGAGAAGGCGTTGATGGACACAGGGCAACACATTGCATGATATGTTCCTTTTATGCGCTGCGAAGTGTTACTCTGTTAGTACCTCTTTATCAAGGTTGGTTAAAAGCTTGCTTCTGTTTATTCGTCTTCATCTAATATGATGAATGCCAAGAACAGACAAACGTTACAGCTGTACCGCCTGAACATTTGGTATTCGACAAAAAGCGTTGTCAAAATCCTGAGCCAGGACTCAAAGGCCTCAGGACTAAAGTCCAAAAAACGCTGAAAAACTCGCCAGTAAACACAGTAAGATTGTAGTTGAATTTCCAAGCACACATCAGGAAGCATCGAGTGAAATTCAAACAAATACATTCTGAAACACTCCTTTGTAGATCTATTGGCTTTTGGATTCTCAAATGTTATTTATTCTCAAAATATTCTGCTACGTTTAAAAGCGTTTGAGTTTAAAATTTGCGCGTTTGCTTTGAAAATGTTAGCCATTTGTGAATGTATCTTTTTTGTTTGGGTTGGACAAATAACGGATTTTTGCACAAAATTCCTTAAATCGAGCAATTTTTGCGGCGCCACGGTTTAGGTACCATTGTAATAAAGCAGTGTAGGGCATGCCATTAACATGTTGTACGAACATACTGATATTTTTGAGGAAGTGGAAAAAAAATCCTTTAACCGAGCAAATTTTGCGGTGCTACGGTGTAGATAGCTACTTTTGTAATAAAACAGTGCAGGGTATAGTATCGACATGTACGAATATACCTAATGATATTTTTGAATAAGTGGAAAACTATCGCATGCCTCAATGTCTAGGTGAAGTTTCTTTTGCGTTTGTGTCTCTTCACTTTGTATTAAATGTGTCTGCAATAAAGTATTCAAACAAACAAACAAGTAACCCGTGCTACAAAGTTTTGCCCTGTATCCGTCAACCTGAGGCATGATAATTACAACCTTCCGAGTTCTCCGTTTACTAATTCTTACAACCTGGGTATCTTAAATCAAGAGTGAATAGGATACTTCTAGGCAAGCTGGTCCTATCTTAGGCCACATCTACACTTTCCATCAGGTGAGATTGTGGTCAATTACAGTAACAAAAAAACAAATGATAACTGGGAAAAGTTAGAGGTGCATGCTGGGAATCGAACTCGGTTCCCCCGAAGCCTTACCCACTACGCTATCGCCGCTTTAAGGTAGGTACATTATTCAGTAATAATTGCGGAGTTATAAAAGAATATAAAAGAGTTCCGAAGCCAAGTCGATGTAAACCTACACCAGAAAGTTCACTAACAATCCTCGTTATGTACTTTGAGGGAAATTGGAAAAATGGAAATTTTATAATGCGACCAACTTTTTTCCCATACGATGAGCATTCATTTATAAATAAAATGGAAGACTTTTATTGTATACTAGCTGTTGCCCGCGACTTCGTCTGCGTTTGATTTTGTTTAAATTTAAGCCTAGTTGTATATACATATATCATGTGACTGTCAATTAATTATAGACAAATAATTTGCAATAAAATAAAATTGTGACTTTACTTAAAGATCTAAGCTATCCTATCTCTTAAGTTGAACCAGACTGCTCACGGTGTGCCAATTTAATTTAAAATCGGTTCAGTAGTTTAGGAGTCCATCGCGGACAAACATCGTGACAGGAGATTTATATATATTAAGACTAGCCGTCGCCCTCAACTTTGTTCCTATGCAATCTCGATATATTTGTCTTAACTTTAAATCTTTTTTTTTTATATATAGATAAGTGCTTTACTGCAATCACACCTGATGGTAACTGATGATGCAGCCTAAGAAGGAGCGCGCTTGCCTAGAAGATGCCTATTCACTCATGATTTGAAGGTACTCAGATTATAGCTATCGGGAAAGACGGAAGATGGGAGGGCATTCCAGGCCTTTGCGATGCGGATCAGAAGCAAAACGCTTGGTGCGTATTTCAACAACATAACGGAGCAGATTCTTTCGGTGCCACGCAGTTCGATGGTAGAAAGGAGATAGTTCAACCGAATGGAATAGTTCCTGAGCACAATCTCCGAAATGTATCTTGTAGAATACAGCTATTTCCACCATCATTTTGGAAAATTTCCACCAATCAAACTCAAAGTCAAAAATATCTTTATTCAAGTATAATAGGTGGCACTTGTGATGCGTACATAAGAATTACACGGAAGTGAGATAATGGCGATAACCACATTCGTGAACTTAAAACTAAAGCTACGAGGGTTCCAAACGCGTCCTGGTCTACGAAGAAGCCAGCAACAAACTTAGCCGGGCTTCTATATAAATAAAGACTAATTAGATACGACTATAATACAATCATAGCAATACATTACAATTAGCGCATTGGGTAGGAGCTTGACTTCACTTTCGGGGGACCGAGTTTGAATCCCAGCTCTAACTTTCCTATGTTATTTGCGTTGCAAGTTATTAAAATATCACTTGCTTCAACGTGAAGGAAAACATCGTGAGGAAACCTGCATGCCTGAGAGTTCTACATCTCAAAAGTGTGTGGAGTCTATCAATCCGCACTGGGCCAGCGTGGTGGACTACGGTCTTAACCCCTTCTTATTGTGGGAGGAGACCCGTGCTCTGTAGTGGGCCGGTAACAGGTTGATGTGATGACGATGACAAAAATCATAGCGGCAAAGATGGACAGCCAAGCGATGAGCATTCCAGCACATGCCGTTTAGAACGATAGTTACTAACGCAAGCCCGTAATATGATTTTTCGATTTTCGGATGGACACTTGCCGCTAACCACCTGAGGGGTTCTACGGCGTCACCAGGGGAGTGGGGCGAGCGCGAAAGCTCACCAGGAGAAGAGCCCCAGGGCTCGACGACATCGGGGAGAGAGTGGGAGACGTCGACCCAAGGGTGCCTCCTGCGAGGGCTCGGACCTCGGCTCGGTTCGACGTTAATCTGAGTGTTGCCGACAAATGAAAATAAACTGGTAGTTATATACATTCCCCTTCCTTTGCAACGCCTTAGCCGGATAATTAATAACAATTTTCTGTAATTATTTATTATTATGCCTCTATTAAAATCAAAATTCGTTTCACAGGGCTGCGGTTTCCACCAAAACTCGGTAAGCCAATATTCTTTGAAACAACTCTCTAATTGTACACAGAGTTTTGACGAGCTTTTGATGCAAATTGTTTATTTTAACGCAGTGAATAGAGAGATATAACAACACCCTTTATACATATGCAAATAAATATTTCCCCTAATAATTTATAAACAAACATGATCTAAATTCATAAGATATTATCGTGGCTACATCCATACCCTACATCATATCCTGTTATCCTGTTCAGTTGGTTGACAGGCAGAGCAGAGTTTTTTTTATGTGTATTTGTTTCTTGGAGTGCAGTAAAGTATTCCATGTACCGAAATTCGACTAAACAAAATTTAAAACGCCTTCGAGGCAAGAGGGGCAATGCTGACAGCATCCTAGGTACTACGCCTAGGTTACTGTCAGCATTGCCCTTTTGAATGGCTTAACTGCCAGCTCTAGGATCACCAGTAGACTCGTTAAACCTTTTTGATTTATTCTTTAAATAAAACTCTATTCTCTGGTTCCCAATACCGCAAAGTCATGACTCTTTGACGCACAAAAATCAAACTGCCATCTAATATTCATATTTTATTGGCATTATTGTCTTTGCATGCACTGGTAGCAGTCACGTGAATAATGTGTAATGCAGCTAGGGGAATCGACACCCGTGACATTATTACCCCTTAGTTAAAAATAAACGTAAAGCCTACATAATTATTATCACCATTTTACATTGTCATTTAAAAGTGTTTAAAAAGCATTTTTATGTATATCGTAAACCTTCACAAAACGTTAACTACGTTAATTAAAACTTTTTAAGAGAAATCAGATGTCTTATACGATTTCATTTAAACGAATCAATCATTTCACGAAGCCTGGCATCATCACATCAACCCAATACCGGCCCAGTACTGAGCTCGGGTCTCCTCTTACATTGAGAAGGGGTTATTTATTATTTTACTGCAAATTTATTTTTGCTTCTGATGTTAAATGAATTATTGTAGTCCCATTTCTTTGTTTACCTTATTATGCCCATATAACATTTTATGTTACCACTATTACATTATATTGAAATGCCATCTCTACGCTCTCGCTTGCTCGTTTCATTTCTATAGACTTACCCCCAATCCGTAAGAAAATTCCAAACATGCGCTAAAGTTTTAAAAAGTAAATAACCATAATAACATGTCCCATAAACTTGGAATTTCAATTATAATAAGGGCTGTGGTTGGCGCCAAAACTCGGGAAGCGTAATTTTCTTTGAACACCTCACTAATTGTTTGCGAGCAGCTCAGCGAGCTCTTATTTATTGTTTTAATTAACAGCGTGTACATTCATGGGTAAAAATGTGCGTGAAGTGTACAGTCAATAAAGTATCTACGAGTAAAATGTGCATTATATGTATACACCAGCTGCTATCCAAAACTGTGTACGCTCAGAATTCTCGCACTATATTTTTTTTATATTTGTCACTATGGCTTGTCTATCTTTAGAGTTTAATATATCTGCGTGCTAGATTAGCTTAGGGTTTTCTAGCCGTGCACCCTAAAAGTTAGGGACTTAGGCAGAAAAACCAGTAACTGAAAAAGTAGAATACTTAGTAGCGATCTGTGCCGGGTGGTAACCTTAGTGTTAGGAAAACAAAGAAAACGGAATTGACACTTTTATAGGTTATATGATACTCCATCCTAAGGACAAAGATGAAGAATAGGGATGAAAAAAAATATCGTATCGTATCGTAAATCGTTACGACATGCCTGGATGAAGAAGTAACCAACGAACCTTCTTTCGCATCCATATGATAATGACAAGGTTGCTTGGAAGCATCCGGCTCCGCTTTCATCTCTCACAAGATAGAAAAATGAATGTTAAAATTTAAAATGTAAATTGTTAATGTTGGAAAAGAGCAACTGCTGAGTTTCTTGCCGGCTTCTTCTCGGTAGAATCTGCCTTCCGAACCGGTGGTAGAGTCAATACAAACAGACAGACTTGACGTTTCAAAAGTGCTTATTAATATAAGCACTTTTGAATTTGAAGCACTTTTTGGCCTTGAAATAAATGAATTTTGAATTTTTTTTTTTTTTTCATAGTCGTAATACAATGCGAAAGTGGTTCTACTTTTGTCTGTTACCTATTTTCGATTTTAACCTCTAAGCCACTGAAAATGCTATTTTACAGAGACATTGACGAAAATGGTTAGATACTACCAAAACCAAAATGGCAGTCTATAGTTCAACTCAGTAGCTTCAAAACAGCACATGTCATCAAGTCGAGATTAAAGATGAATCATCATTAATTATCATCATCAGCTTTACGTTAATCAATTAAAGTGATTGTATCTAGAAACTTATACATGATATTTTTATCTTGTTATTATACAAAAAAAAAATTATGAGTGTTTATAATTGCCACACTAGTTATATTTTCTTAAAGTGGTAATACAAGTGTTCCCCGTGAATTATCCAATGGACCTTATTTAATAAATATATCTTGCCCTCTTAACAGTCACGTAAGTAGGCTTTTAAAGTAGAAATTCAGAAAGGACGTCGATACTTTGGAATTCCATGCTGTATTATGAAAATTAAGCATAATTTGCTATACTCAACAAACAATGAGAGATTTATTATCAAAATTAAGCTTAATTTGCTATACTCCGCGAAAAGCAGGAGAATCTGTGTGGTGTAATTTATAATTTCTTCAATCCTTATACTCCACACCACACAGATCCTCGGCAATACACCCTCTACGCACGTTTCGCCCCGAAACCGGAGCATCATCAGGAGATGTTGACTTTACAATGAATAATTGTTAAGTGAAAAATTCGCCAAATGTGTCGCCTTTTAAACCTTTCTGACCCCCACCTAATCTATAATATATATCTATGTTTAATAATTTCTAAAAGTTTAGAAATTATTAAACATAGGAATGGGAGGTTCGAATTACTAAACGAACAAATAAACTTATCAACTTCACCTCTATTGAACATATTCAGAGGCACTAATGAGGTGGGAGGGGCTTAGATAGACCAACGGTGGGCATCGATCGGTTGATATAATTATGATGACTACGCTTGATTGAAATTCAAAAAGTTCAAAATTCATTCATTTCAAGGAGGCCTAATATAAGCACATTTGAATCGTCAAGTCTCTCTATTCGTAGTTACTCTACCACCGGTTCGGAAGGCGGACATACCGAGAAGAAGTCGGCAAGAAATTCAGCAGTTGCTCTTTTCCAACATCAACATTTACATATTTTTACATTTTAACATTCATTTTTTTATCTTGTGAGAGATGAAAGCGGAGCCGGATGCTTGCAAGCAACCTTGTAACCTAAGAAAATAATCAATTGTATAGTAGCCTCGCTGTATATATATTGTAATAAATGTGTTTTAACTAATGCTTTGGTAGGTCCAAAATTATCTTAGGAATCTATTGTTTCATATTTATTTATTATTTTATTTATTTCATATCACCTCGTTTAAAAGTGTCAAGGAAAGCAGAACACGCGGGGTATGAAGCGTTCAGGATCGCTGTATACGAAAAGTCGTAATATGGTTGCGTCCGGAAACGCGGGCGGAACGTGGGTCACATTATTACACGTCCTTTACGCTCTGCTCCGGTGTAATATCGCCTTATTACACATTACCGAATATTAGACACACTTTTCAAGTTTATAATCCAGAGAAGCGAGCTTTTCTGGTTTACGTGGGTGAATTTACACTATATACATTCGTTCATTGGTTCGTCTCTCAGAGCCATGTATTATACGTCATCATCTTCTCAGCTTAAAAACGTAGTAAATCTTTTTTAGGGAGTTCCACACACTACGGCTATGTGCCGCTTGTATCCAGTGAATCCATACGATTGATGTTATGTCATATGTCTACCTTACCGGTCTACAAGCGCTGCGTTTTCAGTCTTTCGAGTTATATGCTAGTCACTGCCACTTCAGCTTTAAAATTCACTGAGCTATGGGTATTTAAAATTAATTGCTTATATTTGACAAAGGTCATGAGAAAACTAAAGCTGTACTTATCAGTGCGTGGTCGCCATTCCAGAACATAAGTACTCCAATTCCATCGGTTCTACAAGCTATTTGCCCGAAAAAGCGACTCGTTGAGCAATATCTGTAACTCAGGTTCTTCTACGGGTTTTCTTGCAGTGTCTTTTATAATTTAGGGGAAAATTATTTAAGAAGTTGAAGGTACACATATAATTGCTAGGTTCAAATGAACGTTGGTTATATAAATTTCAGAGTGTCAAGTGCCAAATATATTACAGTAAATTTGCGAACGAGTGGGTATTTTGTTTACTATATTGAGTTAAGCATACGAAGGGACTTTTAAAATCACATTACGTCAGGGTTGAAAATCATAAAATAACTAAAATGTCAATTTCAGATTTATTAACGTACATATATCCCTAGCATAGTTTTCTCCATCTCTCGCTGATTCTGATACTTCTTATGAAGCGTAGTTATCAATAACGTTTCGGAACCGTAAAACTCTTTCAAACTGAATTTGTTTAGAATACATTGAGTGATATAAGTATTTTCGTGAAGTACAGAATATACAAAGTTACATCTTTAGAGAATAAAAGCTAGCATCTATCTGTACTCAGCAGCTTGCCAGGGGAGTTATCGCTCAACTGCGTCAGAAAAGTCGTCCGAACTGCAAACACTATTCAACATACAAAACAAACAAAACATCTTCGCTCCTCAAGCATGAGTACCACCAGTATAGTTTAAAGCTTTCGAGCTGTAAATTTTATTGATAAGCCCGTAGAAACTTCTCGAAAGCGCACATTCCCTGTTATTGGACTGAGAAATTTATTCCTCGTGATTCTTCCAACATTCGCGCTTGGTGATAAATTCATCCTAATACTATTGTCACAGTTTAACAACCGTACAGTTTGACACCGAACGTAATCTATTGATGAGAGTTTTGAGGGTCCGGCGCTTTCTATTTAAACGAGTGACCAAATCTTTATCCCTAAATTGTAAATAAGCGAAAAATACTTTTAGTGCCTCCTGATTAGACATACTCACGCGCAAAATCTTTTTTCTTACAAGCAAATAAAAACACACGTTTGTGTGTTTTTATTTGCTTGTAAGAAAAGAGATCGACAAAATAAAATTGTATTTATTTGTATTCATCACCATTATTATTAAAACTGATAAACGCCTTCTGAGGTACACAGGTATTTTGTAACAACACGCTTTATGACTTTGTCCAAAATTTGGTCAATAACGGCAACGCTGGGCAGGCGGGTTGGTCATCGATGGGCTAGACTGATTGCACGGATGTCACTGCTCGGTTCCATTTGTGCAGTCTAGTCAATTTTCATGATTACACCACCACTTGAACTGCATTTGGTTTTGTCCTTATTAATAATTATATAATATATTATATAGTTTAAATTAGTTTAACTACAACTTTTTAAATAAATAATAAAAATATTAAGTACACAAGCGTAGTACAGAATCGGTGATAGATGGAGCAGGAGCTCGACTTAACTTTCATGGGGCCGAGTTCAAATCCCAGCTCGCACCTCAACCTTTTCTTTGTTTTGAATGTGTTTAAATTAATTAAAATATCACTTGCTTCAACGGTGAAGGAAAACTACGTGAGGAACCCTGCATGCCTGAGAGTTCTACATAAGGTTCTCAAAGGTGTATGGAGTCCATGAATCTGCACTGGGCCAGCGTGGTAGACCACGGCCGTAACCCCTTCTCATTGTGGGAGGAGACCCGTGCCCTGTAGTGGGCCGGTAATGTGTTCATATGATGATGATAATGATGAAACTAGTACAAAAACTAATTGTATAAGATTAATTGGTTTCTTTAGGTTGTACTACTGTAGGGACTTTAAACAGTGCTACGGCAGTTCAGTGGTAGTTTATGTGGAGCAGTTAAATAAATTCAAGTATCCCCTTTATAAAGAGACCATTAGCTTGTCACTGTATGGCATAGTTAATTATGCTATTTAACATTTTAAACTCCGCGGTTAGTCGCTGCGAGAGAAAGACTGTGTGAGTACAATAAAAAAGTCTTAATTACTAACTACTTAACTTTTTAATTTCGTCTAGGCTTGCCCTTGTTGCACGAAGTCACCCAATCCCAAGTAGCAACAGTAGGGTTATGAGGGAAGTAGTGCAAGAGACACTACTCGCCAGGCTTTGATGGGTTACTCGTATTACGCTCTGTTCACTAGACTATAGCTCATCGATAACGACGCCCTAAGGCCGAATTTCTACCTTAAATGTCTAAATGTGTGTGGCCTCAGATGGCCCTTAAATATACCTATTCTATTCATTCTTGTTTTAAAGATAAAAGGCTATAAGAATACTCAGAAGAACATTATAAACCCTAACTATCCGCCGGAGAAAAAAGCAATCAAATCAATCGCAAATCAGTTAATGCCTTTTTTAGGATATCAGATTGTTTCTATATATTGATAGCAAATAAACGAGAAAATGGGTCACCTGATGTTAAGTGAACATCGGCGCCCATGAAAATTTACAGCATCAGAGGAGCCACCGATGCGTTGCCAGCTTTTAAGGAATTTATTTATCTGCCCCTAATATACCCTAGACTGTAGTTTGGAGGGAACACATCAGATGGGAGATTATTCCACAATTTTCGCGAAAAAGTGCGTGACAGAAATGATCTGATATTCCGAATAGAAGATGAATACCAAGCATTCAGATGGTGAGGATGGAATTTATTTTATGGCGTGAGGGGCGGTCTGAAAACAGGGAAGGTAGGTATCAATACAAACAACTCTTCAAAACACTCTCCATTATAGAGTAGATGGAATACACAAAGGGAGCTAACATCTTTTCGGTGGCCCAGAAACTCCGAACTGCAAGTCAATTTGTGTTGAACAAGTCGCACAGCCCGTTTTTGTGTACGATCAAATGGAAGGATTTGGTAAAGAGCCAGTCCAAAGATACTGTAAAGAGCAGTAGGTACTGTATGTGAGGTCTTGCGCTTTATAGAAACTATGCTTTATACCGGAATTTATTATTGCCCGTGTTATTAATAGTACCACAGCCGGTATTAAG
Source organism: Pararge aegeria (assembly GCF_905163445.1). Classification (NCBI taxonomy): domain Eukaryota; kingdom Metazoa; phylum Arthropoda; class Insecta; order Lepidoptera; family Nymphalidae; genus Pararge; species Pararge aegeria. The sequence goes on along the minus strand of NC_053199.1, from coordinate 16,550,812 downwards.
ACGGCCAACAAATGCTTGGCTTCCGTGCATGTTCGTCACCACAAAAAATATCACTTTCAAAGTACCGTGAACTAAATGTTTTTAACACAGTTCAAGCGAGCGAAATAGCGAATTGCTATTGTTCAATTTCTGTGATACGATACTCACGCAGACCAAATTGATTGGATAGATCATACATACCGATTGGCTCGTTGCTTGGAACTCGGCAGATATCCGATATATTGTCCATTTTGGAGTGGAATTAGTTCCACTTTCGGCTGCGTTACGTCTCTGCATGTATTGTTTCCGGCTAAAGGCGTATAATAGCCAAATATACTCGTACATTCAGCAGATATTGGTTTTGTTTGTTGGTAAGACTTAGCTGGGTATTCTATGGATTTGGCAGGTTAGTTAGTATACTTAAAGTTAGTTAGTAGAAGTAACCCTTTTTGTGAAAGATCCCTTTGAAGTTATACCGCTATGCTTATTGCATTGCATTGCATTGTTCTTTCTGAAAGGCTCTACAACCTAACGAACGCCTCAGATTGCTGGAGACAAGCATGGGCGTGGAAATCTCGCAAAGAATGCATTATAGAGAGCCGAAGGGAGGTCGTATATAAAAAAAAATCAAAAATTTTCAATGTAAAGAATTCGACCCGTTACAGTTTGATTAAAAGTATCTGCTGTATGTCCTGTGTGGCGGGTGTTTGTCCTGCACACTACACTTCTACTAGTGTGTATGACAAAACAGCGGACGATCTGACCCTAAAAGAATCTCACTTGCCTTCCCCTAGGCTAGAAGCTGGGTACGCTCATGGACACATGCCCTTTGTATGTATTATTACTATTGGACAGCGTGGTGGAATACTGCCTAGACCCTTATCAACCTAAGAGGAGACCCTAAGTGAGCTGCTAATGGGCTAATAGTGGTAAGCGATGATAGCCACCAGCATTAAAATAACTCAGGGAGTTGGAAGTTAATGATACGACAATAGTATATGAGAAGGATTGCACCGCGCTCCTCCAATTTAGGTCTTCAGCTATGCTATCCAGTAGGTGTATCAAGTTTTATATTTTACAATCGCGAACCGTCCAATCCTGCATTGCATTTCACGATCATTTTTCTTCTTAAACTTAGGTCAACGCGATATGAAATATTTCTCACTATAATATTTTTAAATAATATTTTTAAATATTATAGTGCTTTGTGCTTTGGAGAATTTAGATATATCCTGAGAGCTGGCGGAGGGAATTTATGGGTGCCCGCAACTCTCCTGTAGGATATAACTTAGTGGTGCTCGCTGCGGACTCCGGTGAAAACTATTTCAGCCAGGGGAAAATTCTAATTACACCTGTACCGTAAGACACACTTTATTACACAATTATTCTACAAGACCACGTTTTAGCCCGACTATGTAAAGGTCACTGGCCATAACTTTTCTTAAAACCTTTATTCGGCCTAGATCTAGGGAGGATTACTAACCTTAAACAATATTACTTTAACATTGTTGACATTTTGGTTTAGAATTATGTCATCATCATCATCATATCAACTGGGAGAATTTTCAGGCATGCAGATTTCCTCACGTTGTTCTTCTTACCGTTGAAGCAAGTGGTAGTTTAATTCCTTGAAACGGACATAAAATCGAGAAGTTAGAGGTGCGTTCTTGCGGGATTCAAACTCGGTCCTGGGAAAGTCCTACCTACTATACTATCGCTGCTTCCGAATTTTTAATCTTTATTTAAATTGTCATGGTACGTCATACAAACTATTCGAACCTAAAGTTTACTAAAAAAAATAAAAAAAAAATTAGAAGAAATGGAGTGTACTGACAAATCCGTGCCGCTAAGCGAATTGGAAAAACACTAAATACCAAATAATTGTTAACAATTTTTCATTGTAAAGTGAACATCTCCAGAGGATGCTCCGCTTTTGGAGCGAAACGTGCGTAGACGGTAGATTGCCAAAGATCGTTGGTGTGGAGTATAAAGATTGAAGATATTATGAATTATACCATACAGATTCTCCTGCTTATCGTGTAGTGTAGCAAGTTAAGCTTTATTTTCATAACTACAATTGTTACAATTTTATCATAACGTTTCATTTAAGATAAACGCAAGACATGTTCAAAAACTAAAATAAAAACAGTTTTGCAACATTTTAAAATCAGGTAAGTGTAAGCACAACCAGACTAGTTGTTATTGTTTAAAGTGTTCCCTAAAGGCTTTTATGTGCATTACATTAAAAAGATACAAGTATAAAGTTGAAGGAAAAATTTCAGCAATTTGCATAAACTTTCCTCAAGTATACATTGCCGAACTTTTAAGCGGCATGTTGTTTTCAACATGTTGTACTGAGTTTTATTTTACGGCGCACCGACATTTTTAAATGGTCCCCTTATTCAGATTTGATTGGATGCGAAAAGTTATAATAGCACTGTCATTTTAAGGCTTTAATTTTATATGAAATTTAAAATATTACTATGCGTAAAAGTTGTGATTTTACATTAACAATGTCGAACATTTTTAACCGACTTACAAAAAAAGTTGATGGTTCTAAATTCGGTTGTTTATGTATTTTACACATCACGTGACTAGACACTCGCGGTAAGTCAAATATTATTATTATTATGTCTTTAAACTATTCAATAAAATAACAACGACATATAATCGAATTCCTAAAATTGCAAATGAATTTTACAAAGAAGCTAACACACAGTTAAGTTAATTAAGTAGTTTCAGAGTTTATAAATATACTACGACAAATATACTAGCGTATTCACGTAGCGTACTTTTGAAACGTCAAGTCAGTCTGTCTGTAGTGATTCTACCACCGGTTCGGAAGGCAGCTTCTCTAAGCAGAGCTGGCAAGAAACTCAGCAGATTGCTCTTTTTCTGCATCATTTTATAGTTGAACAATCTTTAGAATTCTTCTGTTTTGTGAGAGATGAGAGCGGAGTGGCCTACTTTCAAGCAGCCTTGTGTTTTAATATATTGTTTAAACTTAGTTAAAAGTAGATATAACCAAAAAAAGGGTATTACCGACATACCGGCTTATAAACTGGGATTTCTTGTCTTTTATCATTTAAAGTAACTAAGAAACCGATAGTCAGACCGCAGTCCACGTAGGTATATGATTCGGTCTCACGTAAGAAAAATATATATTCCCCATTATCGGGGAACAGAGTAGAAAGTAAAGTAACATAATACAACAACAAACATTTCGCAACCTGAAGCCCCATTCTCCGCAGACGTGTATGACGTCATTGAATCCGAGTCGATAGCCCACGTAACGATGGTAAGTTCCTAACATTTCATAACTTTGCACAGGGATGTAGAACTACTGGAATTTTGTTTTATCTTTAGATCCTTCAGTTCTTATAATATACCAATTTTTTTAGCAAATCGAAATAAAAGATATTTATTCAAATACGAGCTGCGCCCATTGTTGCTTTGTTAAGACTTGAAGAAAGGACGAAATTCGGTATACGAATGATCTTGCAAATCATCCTTGGAAATTTCATGTTTTTTTCAAAACTGAATTAGACTATGATGCTCTCCGTCCTTTCAACTAACTAACCTATGCCAAAATCAAGTTAGGGTATGAAGGAAGGAGAAACAAACAAGCTAACACACTTTCGCATGTATAATATTAGTTCAAATAAAGTAACGAGAGTTCCAAAATGCCATAGCCTTGAAGAAGCGTTTATAAAACTTAGCCTTCAACGGATTGCTGAGGTGGAGTAGGATATATGGGCCTCGAGGCTTAGTCTCCTTAACAGCTGAATAAGCGCGTAGAAGAAAACTACCCTGAATTTTTCTTTAAGCTTTTCCAGACCAAGACTGGCCACTTAGCAAGGGTGTGTGAGTTCAAGACTTCCAAGCTGCAGACGATGGGAGCGTCGCAGGTTGCGTTATTAAATCCATTGATAATACTTGCATACTATAATCGCACGGGAGAATTGTTGCTTTAGTAAGGATGATCAACAGGCGCTTTAGTAAAGCAAATAGGCCCTGCGCCGGTCTGCGGAATGCCCAAAAGCCTGGCGCGACTCACCCTACAAACCTATTGCAACTATCATATACTCAATCTCTGGAGACATCTCCCAGGAATGAACCATTCTCGAGTGCTAACAAAACCATTCAACAGAAGGGCCGCGTCTGAGGCATGCTAATTCCTCTACAGAAAAAAACCTATGCATCCTAGTGCGAGCGCTTACGGGGCACTGTGGGCTTAACAGGCACATGTTTACATGTAAACGCAGCATTCTTTTGGGGAAGTATATAAAAAACCAGAAGATGCTAAATTTCTTCCAGCGAGGAAAGTGCTGCTGTTGGCCAATCTGTAGCTTCATTTCAAAGAGCAAAGCCCGTCGGGGTGGCTTTGCTTTGTGTTGCGGGTATGATGGAATGGTACTGCATAATTTCTCTCAGGTTCATGCAGGTTTACTCACAATGTTTTTACTCACCGTTGAATCGAGTGATGTTTTAATTACTTAAAACGCACATAACTTAGAAAAGTTACAGGTGCGTGCTACTCGTTTCAATAAATAAATAAACACCCATGAAAAACAATCAAGTTCATCACAGACATCACATTTTCCAGTTGTGTGAATCGAACCCACAGCCTTGGACTCAGAAAGCAGGGCCGCTGCCCACTGCGGCAATCGGCCATCAATGTTGTTTTTATTAATTACATTTACTTTGATAGGTGATGTTAAAGACATACACCTAATTGGGGTTTAGGACGCGAATTGCCTCTTCCAGAGCGCGTGTGTCTCTGTAAGTCTGGTTATTTCAGTCACGCGCAGCGCGCCCGCTGACGGATTGGCGAGCCCGCGCGGCATACTGAGCGACAGCGACCAGCTCCATAAAGATAACGCTGGGATTATGAGAAATGTTGCCATACCCGATGCTCGACTAGTCCGCCATCCCTCTTGTCTACCTTCGCTTGTTGTTTGGAGAATTCGGCTGATCCTATCTACGTAGTTCATTAGTTCGAGAGGGTTTTACGCAAGAAGTATTTTTGTAAGAACTTTTGATACTATGGGTTTTAATCCCCGGCGCAAAAACAACTGTGTGTGTGTCTGCTATGAACCGATTTTTATTTGAAATGAGAATAAGTTGGTCTTGGCTATGTTTGAAGAAAATCGGTCAAAGATGGCCGCCGCTACAAAATGGCGGATGATACATATTTTTTTCATATCTCCCTAAGTGTGGGTATCAATTGGAAGGGTTTGACTAGTAGAATACACTGTCACAAATTTCAAATCCAACATGGCCGCCACCACATTCTTTTCACAAGTATTTTTACATACATATTCTTATTATTTTTGATTTAATATTATAGTTTTTTATTTCTACTTTATTGAAAAGATAAATTAGCAATATAAATGACCCACACCTGGCCTTCAGCCAATCTCGTTTGGGAGTGATATTTAATTAAAAATCCTTAATGCAAACACGCGTAGAGTCTACTATATACCGTCATTCTGGAATAAGTAGTACGAGGATGAACAAGCAAACCACCAATCCACATTGGGCCAGCGTGATCCACTACGGCCTTCTCATTGTGGTAGGAGACCCGTGCTCTGTAGTGGGCCAGTTATGGGTTTATATGATGAACAAGAAAAAAAAGGCGAAAAATAATCATCTAGACTTGAACCGGGGTCTTCAGGTTTCATTCTCTCTCTCTTCGTATTCCTTTGATATTTTAGCAATTTTTCATTGCCTAAAAAAGCGGATAAAACTACTTTTTCTAAACATAAAACCTATTTATTTATTTAGATTTATTTGTCGCCCCCCGGAATCCCTGGCTTACTAAATTTCATATAAATCGTTTTAGCCGTTTCCGATATTCATATAAATACTTATGTATATACAAGAATCGCTCGTTTAAAGCTAGAAAGTAATTAAAAATGTTTACACATTAAAGAAATAGAGTAATTTAAGGTAACAAAACAGTTTAAAAACTGCTTCCGGTCGTTCAGAAGTGGGACTTTGTAAAGTTTGCAAGTCTTCGCGGGGCGTCGCCGCAGACGGTAAGTTTTTAAACCAGAGTTAGCAGTTCCGCGGCAGCCATTGTTTGGCTGCAGGTTAACTTTAACAGCGAGCTTGATATCTGAACGGTTGTGGCAATTATATTTCACTAACGCGAGACGATTTTCGACAGCGTATGTTGCACGCTATGCATTAATTCTCTTTTATGGTTTATTTTCTATTTTTATGGTTCTGAATCGCATAACGTTACCACGGAACCCTTAAAAGTTTCACGGTTACAGATAAACCTTTATTATTTATAGATAATACTCATCATCATAATTATCACTTCAACAGATTGACGTGCACATAGGTTATAGGTCTTATAATTTCCGATTTTTATCTGATCTGGTCTGGTGGATCTTCGCCGTGGCTAGTTACAAATTCAAAATTTTTTTATTCATGTAGGCCTATCACAGGCTCTTATGCGCGTTCATACATATATGTTTACATAATTGCAAGGGGATGGTGATAACTTCGTTCGCCAACTTAAACCTAAAGCTACGAGGGTTCCAAACGCACCCTGGTCTAAGAAGAGCCCACAACAAGCTTAGCAGATTATTTTTTTTTTGTTATCACTATCTCACAGAAAATTAAGCTATGAAGTTAGAGCAATTCACACCCAAACTTTTTTATCGTTTAAGTAATCATTAACATTGTAATAGGAAAACCACCCTACCGGCAAAGACGTGCCGTTACGGATATCGCGTACAAATCGATTAGTCGTATAGGTTTCATATAACTGTCACACCCCTAGCAGGTTAGCTTGTTACTATCTTAGACTGCATCATCACTTACCAGCAGGTGAGAGTCAAGGGCTTGTACTGAAAAAAAACTTTTTAACATTGAGACTCCGTTGGTAACAGTCGGAGAAAACATAATATTGTTACCTGTAAAATGTCGGCACTTAATATTTTGGTTGTAGACGAAAAGCAACACCAAAGCTTCATTCCCGAACAATGTAAGTGTATCTTTGTGAAATAAAACTCATATTTGAACATCTGGCGGCGCCTCAATATCTTAGGCAGCAGGTTCTGTACAGAAGCCTTGTTGACACGAAATACCAAAGATAGGTAGATTTGGAATTATTGTGCAAAGAAAAAGGGACTTAATTAAAAGTAACTAGCTTTCGCCAAAATGCGCCGGATAACGACACGTTTATATTAACCGGTGTCATAGCGGATCGCTAGCTTTTATTTATTGAAAATGCATTGACATCTTGGAGATGTCTCTTAAAGAGTCCTCCTTTTGTTTTAAACGTAGGCTTATAGATATATAGTATAAAGGACTACGTAATCGATAAAAAGGCTTGGATGGAAATAATTGCTCTTCCCAGGGTGCTCTTCTAATAATTTTAAATGACAATGTGAGATGGTGAAGTTTGTTGTGGGCTTCTTCTTAGACCGGGACGCGTCTGGAACCCTTGTAGCTTTAGATTTAAGTTTACGAATATGATCATCGCCATCATCTCACTACCGTACTCTCTTCTAATGTACGCATCGAAAATGCCGTCTATGGGCCTACTTGAATAAAGATTTTTGACTTTGACTGTGAAAACCAATCTCGCTAGAAATAAAAATATGTTTTTCATTATACGTAAACCATTTTTCCTTCTTTATTATTAGATAAATACAATATCTTATTGATTCTTTGTTATGATAATCATGCTTATGCGATAATCTGCTTTATGGCAGAAAAAAAACATCAATTATACTTCCCTGGACAAGGTCTACAAAAAGCTTTATTTTAAAGCTTTCTACCACCTAAAGGCAGGCAATAGTGCACCTGTTGAACACATATTGCTGGACACTATCTAACTTAGGCCTGTAGTGTACATCTAGGACGTTGTATATCAACACCGACACTGCATGTTTTTCCCTTTTTCCAATTTCTCGGGGCGTGCTCGAAGCGCGCCTTATTTATTATTATTTGTTTTCAATTGCAAAGTAATCTGCGGACTGTGCAGCTGCCATAAGACGGCAGTCTTTGGTTTTTGTGGAAAATATTAAAACGTTACACGAGCGCCGTTGGGGGCCTCTTTAGTACACGACTCACTTTCATAAGTCATATAAATAGGTCTTAAGAGGATATTGAAACTTCGGGGTACCGTATTGACTAGTGGTGAAAGCCTCAAGGGTTCCCTTTCGGGGGGACCGAGTTCAATCCCCGTCACGCACCTCCAACTTTCCGAAGCTATAGGAGTTTTTAATTTAAGCAATTAAACTGTTTAATTTTGAAAAACTGTTCTATGATGTTCGGAATTGTTTACTATATCAAAAAAATATCCTATTTTGCAGAAATTAAAGGTATTGGTTAATAACTGAGAAAATCATGAATAATCAGATAATAGAACCCAGAACTAACCCCCTTAACAACGAGCTAGTCAACGTTTATATGCAATCCATACATAAAAATAATAATAATAAATATACTACAACAATACACACATCGCCATCTAGTCCCAAAGTAAGCGTAGCTTGTGTTATGGGAACTAAGATAGCTTTAAAATATTATTATGAATCACTAACACATCAATAACTATAATATACAGATAAACAAACAGAAACTGAAATTCAGACAAACATTTTCCAGTTTGGGGAATCGAACCCATGGACTCAGAAAGCAGGGTCGCTGCCCACTGCGCCAGTTGGCCGTCCGTCTGAAGTATGTTTGTTTGTTTGCTTATTACCGTATCGATTAATGAAATTATACGTAGAGATAACTTGCACCTTGAAGACAGATATGGGACTTCTTATCGCGAAGAGAAAAACAAAGATTTACGAAAGAAACGTGTACGAAGTTAGCTAACACTGGATAGTAAGAAAAGCGTTGTCGTCAACGTCACGCCACAGTTGCCGTACGATATAAACGCCCCCAATCTGGTGTTGGCGCATCTTTGTTTGGTCGTCGTCAATTTCGAAATGGACAGAAATTGTCCTCTCGCCGCAGCTAGTGTCGCTTATTTGTAACAGTTATTCCCACTGTTACTTAGACTCCTGTAGACATTGTTACATTCAAAGAGCATTGTTACTTACTTTTGTGTCTTCAGTCATAGTGACTGCTGATTTAGCCTTTGGAATATCGGTAAAATTGGTTTGTGAATTTTCTAATCCAAGACAAAAACATCTGGCAAGAAACTTGGCATCCTCAATTAGGTCAAGCATTACTTCACACGAATAGCTCCTCACCTTTGGTTCGAACGTACATGGAGTAGGTACTGCCTTGGGATATTGACGACCTGTCTTGACCTCCCTGGCGCAACGGTGAGCGCTGTGAATTTAGGTAGGTTCGATTCCGGGAAGCGGCAATTTGGAAAATACAATTTCTGATTTTGTCTGGTCTGGTCTGATCTGGCTTTGGCCATGACTGCCATACTCCCTAACAGGTTAGCCTGCTACCATATTAGACTGCATCATCACTTACCACCAGGTGATATTGCAGTCAAGGGCTTAATATGTATGTCTGTAGAGGCAAAAAAAAAAAAAAAATGGGTTGGCTCTACCAAGCACAAGTTTGAATTTGCTGGCAAAAAAAATAACAATGATTCGTAGAAGTTTGCAGAAAAGACGTCATTCATAAGAGAAGAGAAGAAGAGTTTAATAATTAGGCATCTTATGATGGATCGACATATAAGGTGATTTTAAGTTCTGGGAAAAATGTTCCGTAGCGAGAAAACAGAAAATCAGGCATAATCACGCACAGAAACTAGTCCGGTGCAAAGTTCATATTAAAGTGAAGCCGGGGCTGATAACTTTTACATTAGCATTTTGTTGCGCGTTAGCCTTCTCACCCGAACTTACCTCGGAAACTCTTCAGTAGCGTCATATTGGCATTCTAAACTGACTTCGGGAAAAACAACTAAGTTATCGCGGTAAAAGTTGACTGCTCCACGGAGACGACCTCTTATAGCATACTATGAATGTATATATCTCTACTAATTATGGTAACATTACATGCTCGAAAGTTTTTCATAACATATAGGCATGTGAAATCTACCAATCCTTACTTGGCCAACGTGGTTGACTACGCCCTAAACTCTTCCCATTTTAAAAGAAGGCTAGTAACAATTTGCTTAACCCATCACCCTACGTTGAAGTTACGGGGCAGGTCTTTGTCCTAAAAATATCTCTCCCATATGAGATGAATTCTGTCCCAATTCTGACTATTATGATACCTTTAATAAAGACTATATAATTTTAAATATTTCTTGAAAACTAATCAATAATGAAATAAGAATTATTATTAGGACATTCGTTAATATGCTTATCAATTTTACGAAATATCTGGCCCATATAAAGTAGTACTTTAAAAAATTTATTTATTTACGAAATTACACAACCGTCCTATATTTCTACAATTCGAGGATAATCAAAATAGAAGTCTATTTGTAGATAAGCTTGTTTATTTCCTGTCCTTATTATGTATGTCTAATAAATAAAAAGAGACGAAGAGTTTTTTTTTTGTGTATCCAATTCTTGAGGAAGGGGCTAGGCTTTTCAAAAAGTTTATAAATCCTGCATGCCAGAGAGTTATGCTGCATGTTGGACTCCGGCCAAAGTCCTTCTCTTTTTGAGAACAGACCTATGATCTATAGTGGGCCGGTAATGACGTGACAATACTAACTTACATAACTTACCACCAGGTGATATTAAAGACAAGGACTAACTTGGAGATTTTAAATTAATTATGAGATTGGACGGCCGGCGCAATGCTTTCTGAGTCCAATGCCGTGGGTTCGATTCCCACACCCATAACACAAGCAACGCTTACTTTGGGGCTAGACGACGATGTGTGTATTGTCGTAGTATATTAATTTATTATTAATAATTATTAAAACAAGTGCCAAAGCTGCAACGCCACAGACAAACGATATCAACCATACCGCTCCCCGTTAATGTGGAAGTTTAAAAAGGACATATTAATCTCAAGTGATGTTCTAATAGTTTCTTGTTAAAGTGACATCAGAGCTAGTGCTTGGATTTATAGCGCTCGTAAAACTAGACGCGGACGCAAACGTGCGACAAAACTATCTTAAAATCAAAACTTCTATAAATTATATTGAAAAAGCACCTGCGATATGTTAATTCAAACTTTTTCAGTACACTGAAGTGGTGGTGATAACAAGATCCTTTAATATATATTAATTAATCAAAATGTAGCATTTTCATCATCGCATTAACCGATTAACGGCACAGAGCAGACAGAGCACGGAGAACTGTCCTATCACAATGAGAAGAGGTTAAGGCCGTAGTCCACCACGCTGGTGCGGATCGGTGGACTCCACACACCATTGAGAACATTATGTAGAACTCTCAGGTATACAGGAAATAGGTGACTAAACGCAACTGTAAATAACTAAACGTAACTAATTATTACACAAATCATGCTCGCGTGTAACGGCGGTGGCGGGAGAGCTGGCTGCATCCGCGCTCAATCGCGTTATCATGCTAACAGGTGCTATATTATGAGCAGCTTAATGCTAGGTATCATTCCGTACGGATTACTATTGTGAAATTACCTCAGGAGTTTACTTAGTAAGTAACCTTGATTTACTAGCAGTATTCCAGCTGCATCCGTTCTGAATACGCAATGCCATAAGCCCTGAGGTGGGTAGGACAGAATACAGTTGTCAACATCCGTCCTCTTACCAAGAGTGTCATACGAGGCGACTAAGAAATTTTTAAACTATTCCTATGATATTCTGTGTCACCTAAACTACCACTATGCAAAAAACACCGTTTTCTTGCTCTGTGAAGGCGCAACACAAAAGTAATCCTTATGGACCTTACCGGACATTTCGCATTCCAAATTTTAGTATCGATAACTAAATACCAGCATAATTAACCAATTAAACAAATATTTAAAATGCTTATAACAATAATCATCGAGGCTCAATTAACTTACAAGCTAAAGTAATTATTGACATAGATATTGTTGTGTATTCCTCACGCTTCTCGGAACAATTTTTTTTATAAGATTTTAGTTCTCAGTATTTTCTTTATATGCATGGCAATGAATCTTTTTACGACTTGATCTCACTATGTTTTGTAATGTATCGATTTATGCAATTATCTATTATTGATGTTAAGATTTTTCCAAAAATGCTTAGAACTCTTTCTTTCGCAGAACTCAGTACAAAGTTGTCAGCCTATCATGCACAAGATTGTAGCACAAAATTTGAAGGAATTCATAAGGCCAAACACAGACTTAAGAAAATATTTTCAGCTGTTGCAAGAAAAGGACAAAAATTTGTTCTTGGTCACAAACAGCCCATTCCATTTTGTGTATGTATTTATGTTTTTATTTTTAAAGCTGTGATAACCTAGTGGTTTGGAAAAGCAGTGATATATCTCTAACTATTCGGAGTTATCTGCGTTTTAAGCGTTTCAATATTTTGTGTTTTAACGGCGAAGGAATACATTGTGAAGAAACTTGCATGCCTGAGTGTTATTCATAACGCTTACAATGACGTGTGAAGTCTACAAATCTGAACTTGGCTGAATATAATAGAGAGCGGGATATCATATTTATAATAGAGCTACTATTATTTACTGCGATCAACCCGTAACACAGACAGAGCAACCCGTCTGCCCAGCGTGTCTAAATTACCGTTGGGAGAGACCTTTACTTCAACTGTGGAATGCCATAGACTATTGGTTATGGTGAAGCTGAAGTATGAGTTCCCGGGGTTGACATGGTTTTAATTAAAATGATTTTTTTCTAGTACTTTCAGAGCCAGAAAAAAATCATGTTACCTTAGGTGTGGTTAGGTTACCACCCTACTTTCCCCGAGCGTCTAACAAAGCGAACAATAGGGGCCGTGGTGCCGACAAATGATTAAACATTCTGGCTTAGGGACTGTATCATCAAAATTCAAAATTCATTTATTTCAAGTAGGCCTAATATAAGCACTTTTGAAACGTCAAGTCTGTCTGTGTAGTGACTCTACCACCGGTTTGGAAGGCAGATTCTACCGGAAAGAAACTCAAAAGTTGCTCTTTTCCAACATCAACTATTTACATTTTAAAGTTAAGCATTAATTTTTCTATCTTGTGAGGGATGGAAGCGGAGCTGGATGCTTCCAAGCAACCTTGTCATTAATAAATTCTTCAATTGTGTAGTCAGCTCGCTGTAAGAAATGTGTTATAACATATTCTTTAAACTTATAAGATATATATAAAGCTCTAATGCAACACCAAACTGTATCCCACGATTTTCTTTTTGCCTTTCATAACAAAAGCACTGAGATGTCTAGTGGCTAAGACTTGAGCCTCCCATTCGGACAGACCAAATTCAATATTTCCGAAGGTGTGTGAAGCATGGGTTTATGATAATGATAATAGAGTCAAATTCAAAGACTTACGAACTACGTTATCAATGCCCGTTTTCGTATAAAACTACGAACAAGGCTATGTTAAATAAGTAACGCCTAATCTAAGGATATTTCTAATTCATGAACCGTTCACCAATACGATTGACGGCTGATTGGCACAGTGGACAGCGACCTGCTTTCTGAGTCCAAGGCCGTTGGTTCCATTCCCACACCTGGAAAATGTTTTTGTGATGAACCTGAATGTTATTATTCATTGTCTGGGTGTTTTTTTTTTTTATATTCCACTACAAATTAGCCCTTGAGTGCAATCTCACCTGGTGGTAATTGATGATGCAGTCTAAAATGGTAGCGGGCTAACCTGTAAGGGGTAGACATACTTTATGATATTATTTTTAAGTAAATATTATTTTTATATATAATATTTGTATTGGTTTATATAATATTTATTTGTCTTTAGGTACAAATATTGTTTTTTATATATTATATTTATTTATTTAAGTAATGATATATTTATTTTATGGGTATATGTATATGTGGTGCACTTATACATATACCAACACATTTCCGTATTTGTTTTCTTCGCAATTGGTTGCCTGGAAGAAACCGCTATGAAGCGACAGGCCGCCAAATTGTATACGTTGTTTAGTTATACTTTTTTTTACGTACTTTTTGTGGTGTGCAATTAAAGTATATTCATTCATTCATTCTTTCATAGCTCCGGCGCGATGTCGCGTAGAAACCGATTAGGGGGATCGGCTTCTACGAGACATCGCGCCGGAACACTAAATCGCTTAGCGGTATGTCGCAGCATGTCGCAGCATGTCGGGGCGGTTTAGATGTATATTATAAGTGTTTATGTAAAAAATATTCATCTGTCACCTTAGTACGATAACACAATCTACGCTTACTTTGGGGCTAGATTGTGATGTGTGTATTGTCGTAGTTTAATTATTTTTTTAAAAGTTGTCACCTAAAAGTTGGTGAAACGTTTGTTTTCTATTCACCAAATAACCAAATCCAAAAAATTGTCAAAATCATTAGGCGTTCGATTTAGGCGACACCTAGGTTTAATGAAAACGGGCATAAGACGTATTAGTCTAAAGTCTGCAGCACCTAAGACCGTAATGAAACACTCGCCTCGTCAGGCAGCCATCGCTGTCTTCACGAAATTCTCTTATTAATGCGTGTGTGGAACTACGCGCCACGAGAAATGGCCGATTAATTGGTTGTCGCCCGAATTGAAGCGAGCATTAGCGAGGGATATTACTACTACAACTAATATGAATGCTCAGAATGTATGCTTTGATTGTTGGAGTGATTACTGCCTAATGGGCTAGACTAAGCAAAAGCACCTGCCGTCATTGAATTTTAATATATCACAATGTCTGCCGCTATTTTAGTACTAGCAGCAGGTGTAGGAATTTTTCTATACATTCATTATATTTTCTCTAAATAGCAAAAGTACAAACCGCCTTAATAAACTCTCAGATTCTCAGGTCACGCTAATGAAACGGGATGAACATAAATAGTATTAGAAGTAGCAGATTTTTTTTTTTAATAATTAATAATTGATGAACCAAGCAGATATCAACCCGTTTCGGGCCATGGGTCTCCTACCACAATGAGAAGGGGTTAAGGCCGTAATCCACCACGTCGGACCAGTGCGGATTGGTGGACTCCACACACTTTTGAGAACATTATGTATAACTGTCAGGCATGCAGGTTTCCTCGCAATGTTTTTCTTCTCCATTGAAACAAGTGACATTTTAATTATTTAAAAGGCACATAACTTAGTAAAGTCAGAGGTGCATCCTAGGATTCGAACTCCGCCCCCCGAAAGTCACCCACTGGGCTATCACCGCTTCACTGCTCACCTGATCACATCCTGCATAGTGTTGCCTTGTGTCCATCAACCTAAGGCGTAGATGTGAAGTCTCGTGTGCCTGTATTTACACCGGCAACCACGTACTTCAGACCGGAATACCGGATACTGCTTAGTGGCAAAAATAAGATTCTACAATAAACTACCAATCGACATCTTGGAGATGTCTCTTAAAAAGTTCAAAGTTTGTATTAAACGTAAGCTTATACACAACATAACCAAAAATTGCTTTTATCAAAAATAAAATTTAAAAAAACAACAACTTTAATCTTATCATTCTTATTTTTCTATAAATAAATTCCTGAAAGTGCCATTTTTGACGTGAAAAATGACTGTCTGAGTAAGTTTGATGTTGAAAGAATAGCACGCACAAGATAAAAAGTGATTTGCCGAATACGAACCCGCACTTGTGTGTTTTTTTTTCAGATACGCATGCGGGTTTGCCAGTTTTTGGGTTTACACTACAACCTTATGTTTCTCAATTTTGTAGTTACTAAGCTTTTCAGTGTATAATCTGTTGGGGAACCTAATAAAAAATAAATAAATAAAATATCTAGCCCACGCAAAGGGGTTTATTTAACCCAACATTTCACCTACGAAATGCAAACGAATGCTACGAAAATCACTATTACTCAGAAGTGGGGAGTCAACTAAATCATGTATTGTTTTATATAACAACATTTGATCTCTTGAATCACGTCTGTTTTCTAAAGTGAGTAATTTATTTGCGAAGTTTTGCTTTGTTTATCGTCGATTGTTTTCCATTTAACATTAGATCGCCATGGAGCTTATTACTATAAAAAAAACAAACAAAGATTTACTTACATTTATAATATTAGTGCCCGAATATTAAGGTAGGTAACAGCTTGATTAAGTATAAGATTAACGTGGTGTTACTCTTACGTAAGTAATAAACAAATTAAAAAATTATCGTAATTTTTTCACATAAATTGCGAGTGTCCCACACTCTGACCAGCGAGATACAGCCAAATGAAGTATACTGGAATTAGTCTGGAATCACATTTGTTATGAAAACATCCTCGGGGCGGGCTACGAAAATCCTTTTCCGTTGATAATACCTACCTAGCTGGTGACCCTTTTAATCCTTCACAAAAAAGATTATACTTACGAATATTTTAACTTTTTATGATGATATTACTTTATAATTACTGTGGCAGTCGTGAATACTTCGAATCCCTGTTTATTTTTTTTTATTTATTTATTTATTTATTTCATTACATATTGTACATACACATAGCAACTATAAAATACAAAATTGTAAAAACTTCACAAACAAATTAGATGTATAATATTTATATGTTATGGTTATTAGGTAGGTACATTTACATCGCAAAATACCTATGTGCAATTGTAAAAACAATCCAATTGTTCATTGACTACTGAACTAGTATAAACTGTGTTTCAGTAGTCAGCCTTCCTCAATTATACAGGAAAAATTACACAAAGAGCAAATAGTGAGAAATTTTAACAAAGGACATTTAAAATAAAATTTATAATTATGGCATGCAGGTATGTTCATAGTGGTGCTGTGTATATGTAGATATGTGTAGTGAAGGTATGCAAAGTAATGTGTATGTAGTATGGTAGGTGTGCATGTTTGACATTAAAGGTAAAACTTATAATTATAACATGCAAGTATGTGTATAGTGGTGTTATGTATATGTATGCATGAAGGTTGTGTAGTAAAAGTATGCAAAAAAGTGAGTGATTATGTGCGAAACCTTATAGATAAATTGTTTTAAGAAGTTCCTCAGTTTGGACATACGACATTTTAAGAAGGTAATCTTTAACCGTTTTTTTACATACGCTTAATTTTAGTGGATAAATATTGAGTGCATTGTTTATTTTATTGTATAACTTAGACCCAAGAATATAGTACTGATTACCAGCAAGAGTTGTTCTATATGATTCAAATGAGCAGACTTTTTTCTTCCTTCGTGTCTCTTCAGCATTAGGAATTTTGAATGGTAATGATTTATGCTTCCGTAAAATTATCTTTAGAATAAAAATTTGCCTTACTGTCAGTACCAAACTATCCCTGTACAATAGTTCCGTGCTAAACCAATATGGTTTTCCTGACATAATTTTCAGAATTGACCTTTGCGCACGTTCCAGTCGTAGTATAATGGAAGAACCTACTCCACCCCAAGTCATTATACAGTAGGAAAAAATAGGTTGTACCAAAGCATAGTACACCGTTTTAAGAGTATGAAAGTCTAATACACGTCTCAGTTGTTTAAATATAAAATTTAACTTTCGAGTTCTAGATAAAGTAGCGTCGATTTGTCGGTGCCAACTCAGTGTACAATCAATTACAACTCCCAAATATTTAGCACTATTTGTGCGAGCTATTGGTAAACAATCACATGCATTGGAGTCAATGGATCCGCAGCTATGGGCTTTTATTACAAAATCCTGCCTGGGCTGAGAGTTTAAGCGAAGTGTGAAGGGAACATATTGGGTTTTCGGAATGTTCAGAGTTAAGAGATTTGTAGCAAACCATTTGGAAACAACTGCTAGAAGGGCCTGGGCAGTATTCCTCACAGAATCCCAGTCACTGCCCTCAACAAGCAAGACAGTGTCATCAGCGTAAGACAGTACTTTACAGTTATTCATATTAATGTGGCAAAGTTCATTTATATAAATGAGGAATAGTGTTGGACCAAGAATACTACCCTGTGGAACACCAAAAGTAATGTGATTATCTTCGCTAGTAAAGTTATCAATTTTAACACACTGAGTGCGCCCCATCAAATAGCTTTGAAAGATGGCAAGAGCTGGACCACGAATTCCCAAATGCTCCATTTTACTTAGCAGATGAGGGATTGACACGCTATCAAAAGCTTTGCATAAGTCCAAAATAATACCAAGAACCTTTCTCTTGGAATCAAGTGCTCTGACTATAGGTTCAGTTAGCTTAAGTATTGCATCCTCAGTGGATACTCCCTTTCTAAAGCCTGACTGATGATTATGGATAATTTGATTATTTTTAAGGTAGTTATTTAGCCTAATATTTAAGATCTTTTCTATAATTTTTGAGAACGTTGGAAGGATAGAAATTGGTCGATAATTGGTGACGTTTTTTTTATCATGTTATAAACGTATAGAGTCTTTTAAATTGGATATCTATCTCATTAAAATAAATGCCATCATCATCGTAATCATCAAATCAACAGATTGACGTCCACCGCTGGACATAGGTCTTTTGTAGGGCATTCCAAACTACACGATTCGGGGCCGCTTTCATCCAGCGGCTCCCTCGGACTCGCTGGATGTCTCGGTCGACCAACGCTTCGTTTATTGCTATATTATTTTGTCTTTAAATAGGATATTATAAATTGAGTGATAAATAGAGTGTTTGGCAATACCACTAATAAGATACTGTAGTACCTAATCAAGTGGCGATAATTTATGTTTCAAAAAGTAACACAGTGGGCGAATTAAATTACTGAGTTGGCGTATGTTATAAGTATGAAATCTGAAGCAATAATAAAATGCTCAAATTATTATAATTTAAGGTTAAAACACTAGTAGGTATACTTTCGAACATTAATTTTTTTGAACTTATGTTTTATTGGGATATAAATAAATAAATATATATCGACAATACACACATCGCTATCTAGCCCCAAAGTAAGCGTAGCTTGTGACCGATACCGATACCGAACCGATAGGTAACCACCATTTGATAAACGAGGAATATTAATGAATACGCATAAAAACTTATAATATACAGATAAACACCCAGACACTGAAAAACAATCATATTCATCACACAAACATTTTCTAGTTTTGGGAATCGACTCCACACTATTGGATTCAGAAAGCAGGCTCACTGCTCACTGCGCCAATCGGCTGTCAAATAATGGTAGTTTTAAAGATTTAGGTACATTCGCTCACTCAGTATTTTAGTAACAAATGTAGGTATTGCGATATGTTTAATAAACATTCATTTTCGCTCGTTTAACTACTTTATTACTTATTTTCACTTGAACTATGTCCCGATTCTTCAAGTAAAAGGGCTGTTTATTTTATATAGACTATAGGCATGTGAAGAAGTGTAATATACTGTATATTTCTTAATTCATGCCTCCAGCGAGCGCGACCGCTTAGTTATATAACCAGGTGCGAGTTTTAATGTGCGACTTGTGGTACCGATAAAGTACATGTCTCACCATATATAAATGAGTTCCAAAATACGTAAATTATTATTGTATAGCTAATACCTACGACTTCATCATTTGTTCGTATTTAGAAATATGAATGCCCTACTACTGGGAAAAGAGTGCTCGTTTTCGAGAGAAATGGTTTTAGAGTACCGACCTACCAGATTGCTCTAATGTGGTTTACGTTTTTTTTTTAAATTTCAAAATGTTTTATTTGTACATAAGAGATAACATCACCTTAAACAATATTGTTCTAGAAACCGGTATAAGTAATTCATGAAGAGCAACAGACTTTATATTTCGTGAATTGCCTACAGTGAAGGTAATTCATGCCCTCAGCGAGCATTACGCTGAGTTATATAACCAGGTACGAGTGCCTACTTGTGGCAACGATAAATTCCCTGTCTCGCCTCAGACGAATTAGTTCAATATTACGTACATTCTTATTGTGTTAAAGAGATTGATTAATAAAAAAAAAATTGCGATATTATATTATATTTTTAGGCTCGGTCTACCAATGTCCATCTTCTGGGCACAAGACCTGTTATTCCTAGGGAGGAGAGGTTTAGGACTTTAAGTCTTTAACCTTCCACCCTGCATTAATGTAGATACACCATTGGCACTTTCAACTATCGAATAAAGGGAGTATTTATTTTCCATAGTCTATAAAGGTATTTAAAGACGTCTGTATACTCCGTGTATTGCCTACAGTGAGTATAATTCATGCCCCCAGCGAGCGTAACCGCTGAGTTATATAACCAGGTGCGAGTGCCGACTTGTGGTACCGATAAATTCCCTGTCTCGCCTCAGACGAATGAGTCCTACATTACGTACGTACTTATTGTATTATAGTTACTCAGAAATAATCTTCGTTACTAGATACCCCTTAACAATCTCAGCTGGTGTGCTCCACCAGCGATTATTTTCTTCAGTTGTTTTTTTAAACTGATGGTTAAAAGAGCCTATGCATGTAGTTCCGCGTGTGTGGTACACGCCAGCGGGCTAGTGTGAGAGGTAATTGTGTTTGATGTAGTTAAGAGCGCCACGCCCGCGGCTGTTGACTGATTCCAACCGGTGTTGACTGCGGAAATAATGCCTGCAAGTGACGAGTGAGGGCGGATCCAGGCCGGCAATTTTTATTCTTCTACTAGTCGGATATTAAAGATGATACAGTCTAAAATTTTTGCTTTTTTGCTTTTATATTAAATACGGTATTAGTTTTCAATTCGTCGTTAAGGACCAGAAATTTCAAGGTAAAAAATTTCAAACGTCAAGTCAGTCTGTTTGTAGTGATTCTACCAGTAAAGAATAAAGTACCGGACGTTAGTCTTATGCACGGTCTCGATTGCGTACCTACCGACCAGTAGGCTTTTTATAACTCTTACAATGCCTATCCTTAAGTTTTTATAACTCATACTGGAGGTTTTTTTCATTTTATATCACCTGCATACCCTGTGCATACCCTCTATGCACACCGACTAAGGCCTAGGTCAAACCAACTAAAATTTTCCACACGTCATCCTACGTCAAGGGCCGGCCTCACTTGACGCTCCCACTTTATCATCGACACCGATGCCGTTGAGCCCTGTTGCTTACCTCCTAACTAGCTTCGCATTTATGTTTTGACATTGAAATTGGCCCTAGAGGCAGTCTTGCTGAGCTGACATATACATGGTATATAAACACTATTTTAATACTATAAGGCAAAAAAATGTAGTGCCGCGTTGTTTTCAGAAACTACTAATTTAAAATATTTTTTTTTTAGTTATATAGACTCAGAACTTTTTTTCACGTTTTTCTAAATAACAGGGTGAAATCGATGGGCACAGATTATATCATTAAATGTACTATAAGGGTATACGCGGTTAATTAATTCGTCTTAAAGAACTGGTCACCCCTGTCTTCTGGGGTAGATGCTAGGTAGAACTTCTCTTCTCGACTCTGTCCAAATCACACAGAAGAACTTTCAGGGGATTATCAAAATTGGTAACAGATATTTCTTATCTCTTTTGCCTTGTACCACACCCTATTTCTTGAGTATTATTGGCTTGATTTAAGGGAATCAGCTTTGTTTCCACGAGCAAATAATGAAATATACAAGCTCGATTCGTAAATTATCGGTTTCTCTTTCTCCCTATTTCTATATCAATATTTCATATAATTTTTTTTTTTTTTTATACAGTTATTCTGCGGGGAAGCAGCCCGGGCTGGGCAAACTAGGTTTTTTGTAGGAGCATTAATTGGAAGACGAGAGAATATTTGCAGGCCAACACTTTGCAACTTGTTAACGTCCTACAAAGTGCCGTCCTGTGTCTATCAACGTGAGGCATATGAGGCTAAATCCACGTCAAATACCTGTAATTACACCGACAACCATACTGTTCAGACCTGTTCAGACCTGTATAATACTGTCTGGCTGCAGAAATAAGTGAGGCAGTACGTCCCCGGACGAGATCTGTTACAAAAAAATCCCTTTTTTTTTAATTTTGTTTATAGAAGAGCTGACTGCAATCACACCTGATGGTATTGATGGGAGGGATGATGCAGCCTAGAATATGCCTATTCACTCTTCTCACTTTCACTCTCTTCTAGAAGAACTACTACTTAAATTCATTCGTATCTTTTATGGTTTGCAATAAATCTCGATCTAAAGCCGCTTGTGTTAAACAACACCATTCACTTAATGAATTTTGGTGAATTCGCCAAAGCAATTCGTAAAACTCCATTGTTTATCCATTACGTATTTTGGTGGCTCAAAAATTTAAATTTTTACACAAAGAAGCACAGCCCTTAAGCTTTTTTATAATCGATAGTTACTAGTTGTTGCCCTCGTTCTTCATCCGCGCTTATAACAGTTTTTTACAGCTATTTACAGCTTTTTACACTCCCGTGGGAACTGTTTATTTTCCCGGGCTAAAAAGTAGCCTTTCTTTCCGCCGCTTCAACTAATTCCACGCTAAAAATCATTCCCAACAACCAATCAATTATTGATAAGTTAGGGCGTGATAGCCCAGCGGGTTGGACTTCTACTTCACTTTCGAGGGCAGAGTTCGAATCCGAACGCGTACCTATTTTGTTTGGTCTGAATCCACCATTCTAAACTTCACCAGCGTGGTGGACTACGGCCTTAAAATCTACTCCTTGTGGCAGGAGACCCGTGCTCTGTCATTGGCCGGTAATGGGTTGATATGATGACGATGATTATTTTTAAATTTTGTATTGTCTACATACCTAGTGGATGGTTTGGGGCATAGATCTCTCCATTGACAACTTAACAGTTCTGAGCTTTTTAATTCAGATTCATTGTTACTGATCATGTTGATAACACAGAACCCGTCAGAATAATAAAAACCCGTGTGTATAACTAACGAAAACCCGATAAAGTAAGTGCCTTTGAGTTCCACTCACATATTTGGCCAGACCACTTATAATGCCTAGAACGATTGTTATAATATTTGTTTAGGACGAACTTTATAGAGCCTTATCTAGCTCCCTGAAAGCCTTGCGATATATTAAGCGCTGATATAAAACAGTAGACGCTTTATTTCGACATTTGTCGCGAATAAATCACAATTTGAGAGAGCCATAACCGCACTCTGCCAAGAAATGCTGTGAGATGAGTGTTTTGATGGCACCGAGCACATACCGACGCATATTCGGTGCGCTAACGTACGGAATCAGCTAATAAAAACTAACATATATTCGCGCCATAATTATAGCAACCAAATACATTTTTTTTTTTTTTAATAATTAAATAAATATACTGCAACAATACACACACCGCCATCTAACTCCAAAGTAAGCGTGTTATGGGTACTAAGATGACTGATAAATATTTTTACGAACAATATACATAAAAACTTATAATATACAGATAAACACCCAGACACTGAAAAACATTCATGTTTGTCACACAAACATGTTCCAGTTGTGGGAATCGAACCCACGGCCATTAAATCAGAAAGCAGGTTCGCTGCCCACTGCGCCAGACGGCCGTCAAATTGACATGGAGACAAACATCGTGAGGAAACCTTTATGCCTAAGAACTCTCAATAATTTTCACGATAATATTGAATGGCGGGTACCAATCTGGACTAGGCCGGCGTTTTAGACTGCGGCCCAAAAGCCGCAAATTTATTTATTTATAATCTTTATTTGCACACCATTACAAGTAAAAAGTAAAATAGAAAAACAAATACAGAATTAGAATAAAAATAGGTGGCTTTATCGCTTAGTAGTGATCCATGTCAAGCAATCTTATGATTATTGAAACATGAGGAAAACGGAATGCAGGCGGTGCTCGGTTAAGAAAATACATACGAATAACTACATACACAAATAAAATAAAACTTGATAATAATATTTTACAAAAAAACTAACATATTATATCATAAATACATATATGACAGTAAACACTATTATAGGTCATCGTCGTAGGTGTGATTTTTTACATTTTCAGAGAACCCCCATGCCCTGTGATGGGTTTATATACATATAGATAGATGATGAAGGTTCGGTAGAGTTAATTTAATTTTTTTTTTTAATTCCTTTATGTCGAAAACACCCTGCAGACGGAAGTCTATAAAGATTTTATGCTACCTCTGGAGAGAAACAATACTAATGCTATTAATGTATAGTTTGATAAATAAGTTGATCAAAACGTATATGATCTATCAGATTACACATATTATAAATATATGTTATTAGAAACATTTAAAAGAACAAAGGCCTAAGAGATCGACCTATTTTAATTTCAATAAGGCTATTTAAAGTCTCGTTATTTGCCGCTTCAAGCGGAACCCTCCATGTCCATGCGTATATTATATATCTGCAAGTGTGTTTATTTGTTCGCCCTTACTTTACGCCCAAACTAAGCAACTGAACGATTTGATTTTTAGCAGACGAGTAACATAAAGTTATTGTCATCGTGTCAGACGTGGTAACAGCCAGTAGAAGATAAAAAGACGCAAAATATAAATTAAAAACCGCAGCTTCTTATTCGGAATATATCGCAGTATGTTTCCATGTAACCTGGCCGCTTTCGCATCGCCGATGTTGATATGAACTTTATATTCCTCAAATTTACATAACCTATTTTATGAAAGACATTTTGTTCCACAGCGCTCATGTGCTCCCGGTTACTTAAGCGTATACCAAAATGAATCTTTTATTATAATATGCACTTACACTACTACGAGATTCTACATCGCGGTATGTTCGCTGAGTTTAACCACGGCCTTATTTAGAATAACAATACCATAATACACTCGTGAAGCGTTAAACTCCTATAGACCTGCAACTTTACCTGTTGATAAGTGATGTCGCAGTCTAACGCGCTAACTACCATGGTTAGTTAGCGCCATGGCTAAATCGCGTAGCAGTCCGCCTTTCTCGGTTCATATCCCAAAAACACGCACTGAGCGATTTGCATCTTCTTTTCTTATTCGCATGGCTGGGGTTTGGCTGGCCTGTCCGAGTTTCCTAACTCTTACAACCTGGGTATCTTTAAAACAAGAGTGTATAGGCATCTTCTAGACAAGCGCGTCCCATCTTGGGCCACAAATACACTTTCCATCAGGTGAGATTGTAAAGCGCTAGTCTATTATAATTTAAAAAAAAAGTCTCATTGAGTTTAGAAGCACTATTGTAAATAGTTAAGACAATGAGGATACAAACACATACGAGTTAGAATTATGCCAAAAAGAATTAGAATTCGAATAAAAACCTGAAATGCAAACACTACGTCGGTTCAAAAAGAAAGCAAGCTAATCTTAAAAAAAAACTTGTAAACAAGATTTTAAAACTCGAAAAAGGAAATAAAGAAAAAAGCGAGAGGGGATAGGAAAAAAAATACTAAAACAAAAAGGGCATAAACATTGATAAAGATAAATACATCTCAAGTTACGGCGCCGGCCCCCCATTTATTTGAATTTGGAAACAAGCAGTTTCCAAAACGATTTATTGGCGCCGTGTTTTTAAATCCCGAACGCTATTAAAGAAGGCTTGAAGGGAAAACTTTATTTACTCTCCGCCTGCTAGTTGCTTAACTTGTTTATTAGCTATAAAACCAAGTCACTGATTTACTTTTATTCACTTACAGAAATATTTAAGTGCCCGACCATTAATTTTTTACATACAATTTTACATGTACACACACAATTTTATATGCCTCCTGGACCGTCACAGTCAACGGCGAACAGACCGTTCTATTTAGCACTTGACGTTAATTATTTTATCTCTAATGTTCAAAACGTTAACCATAAAATGGGGAAAACGTGGAAAATAGGAAAAGTTTGTCTGTTGCTAAAACAGTGAACTGAGACTTACGCAGGGCGTTTGCACTGTTTGCAATAATGGCTGAGTAAAAGCTCTATATGTACTTAATTCTGTCATTATATTACATATTACATATTACATAACATATTCTATCTCATTCTTTCGCCCGCTTATTTCCATTATTTCTGTTTCATCGAGAGTCATATCACAAAGATTCCTTATATGCTTGTTGCTCTTTTGTGACGCATTATCGTTCGATCGAGTTTCAAATCACAACGATTCCAAAGAATTTAAATGAAGAAGTTTTAGTTGAAAAACCTTTCGTATACTTTGATTGGTATCTTATTCCTTATTCGAAGTTAAGCGAGCCTTGGAGCTATGCTTTGAGTACCTATTTATAACGTAAAAAATACTTGATGCGTGAATCTTTTAGACATTAGTCTTTGAATGATACCAAACGTTTTTAATCCTTAAGTTAGCAACAGGTCACATCTGATTATATAGACATCTTTCCATCATAGGTGTCACTGACAACCCTCTGTGCAGGGCAGGCATGGAGTCAGAGCAACGCAAACACCAACGCACGTGATTCTAGAGTGCACGGATGTGGCAGAGCAACACGAGGTTCACCTTGGATCCCCAGCCACTTTCTCAGAAGCCCATGACAACGTGGACGGCCTGCTAAGATACTAGAACGATTAAGGCTGGCTGGACTTACGCGCAACATCGGCGGGAATGTTCGGCGTACAGCAAGCAAAGCGCTAATGTGCGGAAAACGGCCCAGTCTGAAGAAGTACTTATAACTTCAGGACTCTAAACTCAAAACGCTCATTAAGAAAAACCCATCCAACCTCCCTGACCCATGTTGAGCGGTCTTGTAAGTCGAACTGGAAGTGGTCTCATAACCATGAACAGCCCGAGGTAGTCCCCACAATTTAGAAATTAAGAAGCAGTGATAGCGCAGTGGGTAGGAGCTCCACTTCACTTTCGAGGGGCAACGTTTGAATTCCAGCACGCGCCTCTTAACTTTTTAAGTTTTTAGTAACTAAACATCACTTGCTTCAACGGTGAAGGAAAACCACCACCAAGGTTGCTGGGCCAGCGTGGTGGCCCGTACCTCTTCTCATTGTGGGAGAGCCATGCCCTGTAGTAATATGATGAATTTAAGAATTTATAATTTCTGAATGCTATCCGACAAACACTAGCCGCCAAGCTTTCAATCGTTTAAGTGCGATATCGCGTGTAAACCGATTATGGATACCTATTTATAACTTAGGGTTTTATATAATTGGCATCTCACGAACAGATTAGCCCGCTGCCACATAGGCTACAGTAAAACTTACCACCAGGTGAAATTATACTTACACTTACTTACAGGGTGTATTGCTAGCATGCCCTGCGAAGTGTTGCTCTGTTAATAAGGGATGGTTTGCCATTTACCATCAATCAATCAAAAATACTTTATTGCACACAAGAAAAAAAAATAAAAGAGACAAAACAACAAAGACAAAAACAAAAAGAGATCGCTACAAAGCGATAAGGCCGCCTTTTGTATACTTCTTCTGTCTGTGTTTTCTTTTATTCTTCTTCTGTATTTTTATTTGTGTGCAAATAAAGAGTATAAATAAATAAAAATAAACAAAGTTACAATTAAATTTGTGTAACAAAGGCGGCCTAATCACTTATAGTGATTTCTTCCAGGCAACCATCAGGTAACTATGTGCTTGGTTTGTCAAAACAGCATAATAAAAACGAAAAAGTCAATCCAGATAAACCGTACATAATAACCTACATACATATCAAAACACATCCGTAGTTACATTTTTGACGTCATCCCGCTTAATTAGAGCCCGATTAAAACCGCTCCAGAAACTCCCAGCTAACTGCTAACGGCTAACGGCTAGCTTAATCGAATCTCGATCAAATCACAAATCGGCTAACGCAAAACTGTTAATACGTAATCCGGCAGTTCGTTCGGGCCGTCTACGGTCCATTTCCGGTCCGTAATCGACTTCCGACCCTCTTGTGAGGGATTAGGGACATATCAGCGACGCGCAGTTGCCTAGATGTATTGGCGTAGACTTGGTATCTAGGGCCTTAACTTTTAATTTTTAAACTATCCCTACTAACCTAATAATATTATAATTTTCCAGCATTATCAACTCATTAACGACCCACTCCAAGGCACTCCGGCCAAGTGCGTCCGACATAGATGCAAGCGATTTAGCGTTTTCGTACGATACCGCGTAGAGTTTAACATAAACTATCATACCATTTCGATTACAATTTATTCAGCACAATACATAGTGTGACATATTATGAAGTTTAAGCTTAATTTGCTATACTCCGCGAGAAGCAGAAGAATCTGTATGGTGTAATTTATAATTTCATTTCTGGTATTCCACAGTACCCAACAGATCTTCGGCAATGTACCCTCTACGCCCGTTTTGCTTCGAAACCGGAGCATCCTTAGAGGATATTGACTTTACAATGAATAATTAAAGACAATTAATTATTTATTGCCGAAGATCTGTTTGGTGTGGAGTATAAGGATTGAAGAAATTATAAATTACATTATCCATATTCTCCTACTTTTCCGTGGAGTATAGCAAATTAAGCTTGATTTTCATAATTTTTTAATCTGATCAATGCCCTACATTGATGAGGAGAGTTGAGTGATTACTTGTACCAACCTAGGACCTATCTATTTATTTACAATTTTCAATTAACAGCAGCGTTTTTTTCCTATTGTATTATCGATATTTTTTTGGAAACCTACCGCTGAGGTGAGTGTCGGTACATTGGGCATTCCAACGCATCGTTTTCACATTGGACAACTTGTTCTACAATCACAATTCCTGGAGACACCTACCATACTTTCCAGTGGGATTTATTTAACGACCACTACATTTTATTCTAGCACAATAAAATCTTATGCCAACGTTTCAGATAAACCAATAACACTTTTATAGTCTCTAGCGCTTAGAATCGAGACGGGGCACTATTTGTAACACGTGTACACTTGAGTTATGGACAACATTCGTCGGAATAAAAATGGCGTTTCAGAGTGACTCGTCAGCGGTACATGACGACTGCAAATCGTTCAAAGTCGGCTCGCTACTCGGATCGGGTAAAGTCATTCTTGGATACAACGTAACAGTATAGTTCTATTGTGCTCTAATCCACGTTGCAGTAGTCATTATCACATCAACCCAATACCGGCCCACTTCAGGGTACGTGTCTCGTCCCACAACGAGAAGGGGTTAAGGTCGTAGTCCGCCACGTAGATTGGACTCCACACACCTTTGAGGACATTATGTACAACTGTCAGGCATGAAGGTTTCCTCACGATGTTTTCCTTCACCGTTGAAGCAAATGATATTTTATTTACATAAAATGCACATAACTTAGAAAGTTAGAGGTGCGTGCTGGAATTTGAACTCGGCCCCCCGAAAGTGAAGTCTAGCTCCTACCCAATGCGCTATCACTGCACTGCACGGACACGTTACAATAGTAGTAAAATTCCACAATTCAACTTTTTTTGACGTCAGTTTGCTAGCAATCTTGGCCATCTTTAGCGTTTCTTTAGACCCGTACCTACTATTACAAATGTAAAAGTGTGTTCTTTTGTTTGTTTGTATGTCCTTCTTTTACGTTTTTGACCATAGCATACTTCAGGGTGTCGGTTTTTTGTGACGGTGTGCGCGCACATCTTTAAAATTTACTCTCATAATTTTTCCCTAACGCGCCAAATGAAGTATCTAAATCAATATTGGTCCATCCGTACGAGAGCTACGATGCCACAGACAGTCAGACAACACCCACACACATACACACACACACACCCAGACATGTCAAACGTATAACCCCCTGGAGCGTCGGGTGTTAGAAAATCTTCTGCAAATGCTAGAAACTGGGAATATAATTGCCTCGCTGGTAACTCAAGTTCTCGAACGAACTCCTAATAAACATGGAAACAGGAAAATATAAGTGGTATTTTTCAACTTCGTGCCTCTAAGCTTCGTCGCCCTTCCTCTTGGCCTTTCGCCAAGCGATACGTCACTTTAACCGGACACTTGCAACTCTATTGCAAATGGCCTATTCGCTGCCGGACTCGAAGTATACTGTAAACACTCTCACAGAAAGCTATTCAGTTATTTTTCTAACTTTACTTTCGACGACCTTCCTGCCGCAGCGGTGAGCGCTGTAGTTTTAAGTGGAAGTTTCCAGGTTCGATCCACCCTCAGTAGAAAATTGGGAATTTATCACTTCTGAATTTTCTTTGGTCTGATCTGGTGGGAGACTAAAGCAGTTACAATCCTATCGATAAAAACGTACCGCTTAGCGATTTAGCGTTCCGGTACGATGTCCTGTAGAAACCAATAACGGGTATAATTTAACTGCCATACCCCTAACAGCTTAGCCCTTCAGCATCTTAAACTGCGTCATGACATCCATTACATTGCAGTTAAAGGTTAACTTTTCGTCATACAACTGTGACCCTAATCCATTCCATCAATCATCCTAAACCTGTAACAGTCCACTGCTGAACTAAAGGCCTCACAACGCTGGGCATATGGGTCAGATGGATAGTAGTCAGTGGCGTGCACTTCATACAAGCACAAAAGCATTGCCTTCCCTAAAATGTTTACATAACTCATAAAGGGGTTGAATTTTTCCAGCTTATGCTAACTTCCTTCTTCATGCATACCCAGGACAAAAATCTTGTGCACGCCACTTGTAGTAGTAGCACAGGGGAAGCTGCTGCCCGCTCTGTTATATTCCCTTAGTCGCCTTGTACAACAGTATTCTAATCGACCTTCACCACATGGCTCATTTCATTTCATTTGTAAATAATAATACACAACAAATGACATATTAAGACAAACAAGGGTATTTAATGTATAGTTTGGTGTATAAGAAGCATCCTATATCGAATGACAGCGGCGCGGTGAACAGCGTTCATTTTTTGTAAACTTTGTACTTATAAAAACATCTCATAGATTTCGTAAGCCGATATTTTATAAAATGATATACGATTTCCCTTGAATGAATTACCAATTGTGTGTTTTTTTACTTTTAATATTAATAGTGTTACAGTTCATTTTTATTTTTTTATTTTGTATAATAAGTTCGACTTATCTATATCTTGTATTCAATAACAACATTACAGTAGTTATAATATTATGACTATTTTTAAATAAGAACAGACGTTCGTTTAAGTACATGACTTCAAGACTTTAACGGGCTCCATGTCGAAACATGGGCACGAAGTAAGATTATCCATTCTATGCTTTAGGTTCTACAAAAGTCATCTGAAGTGCACCATTATGTTTATTACGTACGTTATATATTCGAAATGGTGGATCTCTGCTATTAAATACAACTCTAACCCTGTTTACACTACAGTTTTTTTTGTTTCATAAATAAATATACTACGACAATACACACATCGCCCTCTAGTCCCAAAAGTAAGCGCGTAGCTTGTGTTATGAGTACTAAGATAAATGAGGAATAATATCCATAATCATAATCATTTATTTGCAAAAAACATGAAATTAAAATTTAATTAAAGTATCGACGCATGAATCGCGAGTGAATAGCCTGTTTCAACCAAAACCTGAAGAGACTACGAAATTTTCATACCGTGGAAAAGCGGCACAAAAAGGTCAGTTATTTTCTGAGAACGTATTTAAACGTTTAACTTGTTATTTTTCTCACTTGTGTGACGAAAATCATCGCATGAAACGCGTATAGTACTTTACTTATTACAGTCTCGGCTTCCTCATTGCACTCAAATAGAGCTTGCGCCTAGTAGCGTCTCGAATGTACATTGCAACATTGCAATGTAACCATACTTAATTTGTAATGTACTATTGTGTATATGTGCACCACAAAAAAGTATAAATTCGAGAATATAAGAAACAAGAAGAAAGAAGAAGAATACTTAAGGCAGCCTTATCGCTTAGGAGTGATCTTTGCCAGGCAACCTATGTATTAGAAAATCACGCGGACAACACACTGCACTTCATTTCGTAAAGTTTTTGTCAAAAATATTGACGGTCTGCACGTCAACACATGCGTTTAATTAAAGCAAAATAATTGTAAAATCAGTCGTGAAATTTTGTCATGTCAAATATAATTTTAATTATTTCTCCGGAACTAATTAATAAATTGGTATAATAACCCACTTTACATATTCTGTACAACAGAATTACCCTATATGTATAACATATAGTTCAATAACTGTGAGTAGATGCTAAGGAAATAAAAAGCCTTATCATCATCGTATCAAGCCATTACCCACTATAAGGCACAAGGGGCTATCACAATGAGAAACAGTTAAAGCCGTAGTCCACCACGCTGTTCCAGTGCGGATTGGTGGTCTCCACACAACTTTGCGAACTTTATGGAGTCAGTAACTCTCAGGCATGCAGGTTTCCTCACAAAACTCACAACACATAACTTAGAATAGTTAGAGGTGCGTTCTGGGAATTGAACTCGGCCCCTCGAAAGTGAAGTCGAAGTCATACCCACTGGACTACACTACACCAAAAACAAAACAAGCCTAAAACTGAACAAGCCTAAAACTTGTCCGCTCTACCTATATTCGACGGTGGCGACACCGACCTCCCTGGTGAAGTGGTAAAAGCTTTAATATAAGTGGGAAGATCCAGGGTTCGATCCCCGGGCAGGAACGTTAGAGAAGGAGTTTATAATTTCTGATTCTTCTCTGGACTCGTCTAGGTTGTGGCTAGTGATCACCCTACAGACAAAGACGTGCTGCCAAAAGTTTTAGCGTTCCAGTACGAGTACGTTGCAGCATACTGATCCATCAGAGTTATGGGTTTAATATAACAGCTGCTATATCTCTAATAGACAGGCTCGCTACCATCTTAGATTGCAGACGAGGACTAATTGTATTGGAATAAATAAACTTTACAGTATGCCTTAAAACATAATTGTCTTTGTTAAATAACTGACTCATCATCACCAAAGCTCTAAAGCCCGGGGGGGGGTATTGGCCAAGTGAATGAAATCGTCCTCGGCGTCTACGCCCCTCCAATTTGCCCTCCATCAACCTCTTTGGGGCTCTCGTGCCTTCCATGCGGTGCACATGCCATGCCCATTGCATTCTTTGCATTCTTCAACAGTTTAACGGTTCTGACGACATTCGGTTCTTTAAAAAGTTCGTACAGTTCGTGGTTTTACAGAATGCTCCAAAAACCCTAAATGACTATAGATTTAAATAACTATAGATTGAAATTTGAACTAAAAGTGCCAAACACTTAATTAAGTATGTGCAGTACCTACATAAAGTACAAAACATTATTGTTGAACTTAATGAAATGGAGATAAATGCTTAGAAAAAAGATAAGAAGTGTTCGGCAAATTAAATTGGAAACTTCTCCAAGAACCCGTAGAACAATGGCTGTACTACCGATCACTGTGTAGAAATACACACCGTATTTGAGGAAGTAATAAAGATCATTTTTAATGGGCTCTACATTGAAAATGTTATTGTCTTTTAGCGAAGACGGAAAATTTGTGTCGTATCGGATTTTAATTTCTTCTCAGAATTAATGAGTTTGCTTTCGCTGGGCTCATTGCCGATTGATACATTACTTATTTATTTATTCAAACTAATATCATGTTTATTTATTGATGCCGTGTTGTAACTGGTGATGACCAATCAGAATACGGTTAAATGTTGGATAAAAGCAGGCGTTAATTTGCGGAATTCCATGGTATATTATGAAAATTTTATTTAATTTGCTAAATCGCACTGGGCAAGCGTGGAGCACTTCGGCGTCAAGTTAGGCAAGTTAGCAGCCGTAAGTTCAGCAGTGGACTCATATAGGCTTTTAATCATCATCATATCAACCCGTTACCGTCCCACTAGGGGGCACGAGTCCACCACGCCAGTCTCAGTGCGGATTGATGGACTTCACACCCCTTTGAGAACATTATGGAGAACCCTCAGGTATGCAGGTTTCCTAGCGACGTTTTCCTTCACCGTCGAAGCAAGTGATATTTTAATTACTTAAAACGCACATAACTCAGAAAAGTTAGAGGTGCGTGCTGGGATTGAGCTATCACAGCCTAGGAAGCGTCCTAGGCTTTTAAGAAGGCTTTTTATGATTTATACTTATATTATAGCTATTTGTGGTTCTTCTACAATCTTGAAAAAACGCTATGATAATTATAACTTTAAATTTTCTGTACAAGAGCATAACGTTGACCTTTAGTGCGCCTACACAAAGCCTAAGAGCATAAGAGCATGAGAAGTCAAAAATATTTTTTATCGTTATTATAAAGCAAACAAATCTTTACACAGAATATTAAAAACGGGTTCGAAATTTTCAGCACTCGGAAATCGTTGTTTCCATTATTATTTATATTTCATAAACTACGCACTCCCGCGGAATTACCTACCCTTTTGTAGTGAAATATTCAGGAGGGGGGAATTTGGCGTCGATCCACATGATTTCTCTGAGGCTTTGCACTAGAGGTTTAGAGGATTATCTCTTTTTTAGTTGAAAAGATTGAATTCGTATTGTTGTTGTTTAGTTTTGCTCCGTATTACGTATGCAGTAAAATCTTACTTCCAATGAGTGATAACTAATATTTTTTAAATTAGTTATCACTCATTCGAATATAAATTAGGTATATAAAAATATTGTTTGTACTATAACATTACAGTATTTTTATAACAAAACATTGCTCTATAAAAACGAAAAGTGGATATAAAAAACCAACTTTCCTACTCGAGTATATGAAGCAGTGATAGCCTAGTGGGTAAGGCTTCGGATTTCCTTTCTTTGGGACCGAGTTCGAGTACCCATTCATGAATGGGTACTCAAAAGGCGGATATGATACCATCAACATCATCAAATCACCCCTTACACTAACTACAGTGCATGGGCCTCCTCCCAAAATTAGAATGGTTTAAGGCCGTAGTCCACTGGCCCAGTGCAGATTGGTGGACTCTTTTTCTCTCTCTTTATAGATACATAGTTAGATACGTCAACAGTAAAAAAATAAAACTTACCAACAATACGTATACCTTAGCAAATACCGTGAGAATTTTCCTGTACATCGTACTTGCTTCGACAACATTTTAGAACACGATTCCCCTATACACACAACCGCACCGCATTGTACACAAGTATTCCGTATCGTCTGTGCAAATTTTCCGGAAACACCTGCTAAAATCAATTTTCCGGTACGCGGGCACACTCCTCGATATATATTTTTGAATGTATAGGAGTGCAGAAAGAATTGTTATTGGATAATGACATTCACACCATTCGAATCGGCGTACACCAATTCGAATCCAAAATATTCACTATTAAATCTGTTAAGTTCTTCACAGCGAAAAAGGGATTTTACTATTTTAAAAATCGTCGTTAAGTTGAATATTATTGTGTAATTACACAATTAAAAATAACTTAGCTGACTGAGCCCATCAACCCGCATTGAAGAAGTGTGTTGGGTATAGACAACTACGCTTCCCCAATGGTGGCTTTACAACCATCTCTTCTATGAAAGAGGAGACGTTAATAGTCTAGGAACATGATTAATTACATGAAAAGTTGATTTCCATATAGAGATCCGCTGAACTCAGTTAGTTATTTTTCTCGACT
The DNA here is from genome assembly GCF_905163445.1 of Pararge aegeria. NCBI lineage: Eukaryota > Metazoa > Arthropoda > Insecta > Lepidoptera > Nymphalidae > Pararge > Pararge aegeria. The sequence continues at coordinate 16,515,469 of NC_053199.1, read as the reverse complement.
GATTAAAATGACAAAGTTACGTGCACCTAATCTAAAAGGAAGAACCCGTGGAAGTAGTTCTCATCCGATATTTAAGAGTCGTCTGAAGGACTACTACCTCTCTTTGAGTGATGGAATTTGAAGTAGATTCTTTATATTCTTTCAATTAAATTGTGTGTTAAAATCTACTTGTATATATTATGTTTTTTCTATATTTATATATATTATGTATATTTTTTTTATATTTGTATATTAGGTATATTTATTTAAATTATATATGTATTTATTTCTTTACTTTTTGGCATTTATGTATCAACACTCTTGGCACTATATCTTGCTGTAAGTCCTATCTGCAAAGGTTGCCTGTAAGATATTGCTTGCAGCAATAAGGTCGCCTTTGCATGTCTACATTGTGTACTGTATACTCCTAACTGTTTCTTTTCCTGTGTTTTATAGTGCAATAAAGTGTTTCTTCTTCTTCTAAAGGGTTACATTATTCGTTTGTTAAAATTAGGAGGCTTAAAATTTAGAAGGCAGTTTTTTCCACGTTTTATCCACTCCCCGAGCATGGGTGAAAGTAATGTTCAAATAATATAAGTGTAATATTAAATGGGGGTAAAGTGTGGATAAGCAAATTTTATGTGTGTATGTTTTGATGTGATTTTTATGTCTTGTCTGTGACAAAGATGTCGATTGGAACTTAAAAGGGATATGGGTTCTATTATATATATATATAATCTATAATCTTAGACTACATCATCACTTACCCTAGGTGAGATTGCAGTCAAGGGCTAACTTGTAGTGAAATAAAAAAAAACAAAATCAAAAAATGCTCCGAGCAGATTTGCCTCGTTTACGCGGATTATAGCAAATTGAGATTAATGTTCGTTGTATATCACTTAATTCCGCAAAGTAGCGCCTGCTTCTATCCGATAGTAAACACTACAGTAGTAGCAGAGCTTTTTGTGACAGAGCTTGCTGGAGGAAGTACTACCACCATTCTAACCAGATTATTTTTCCAATAAATAAACTAAAGTGACGTTTGACAGCGGTGATTGCAAGATTTTACGCCTGCCGAAACGCCTGTCATCACGTAAACTCCCTGCCGGTCTGATAGCGTGGCTGCCGGTATATTTACATTCAGCTGATAACTTTTATGCCTCACAGGGCGGCTTATTGCTGGAAGTGTTCCTTGCATGCCCCGCAAAGTGTTTTTTCACTTACCATCAGCATGGCTAGCATGGGCAGGAGACAATTATCTCCCCGGGGAAGGATAAAAATATATCTTCTCCCACAGCTTCATCAACACTCAGAGCACTAGCGCATAAGTGGAAATAATGGCCAATTAATATATGTGTATAAGGGAAGCGATCTAGAGGACGGCAGAGAATTAGATGGAGCGATGATTTTGTCAAAATGATGGGAGAAGACTGGCGCGTGATAGAGATGCATGGAATGAAATGGAGGAGGCCTTCGTCCAAAGGGCGTAAAGAACTGCGAAACTGTCAAATATAAATAATATGTTAAGAAAAAATATTATAAGGAAGATTGTGTTTTAAATAATAGTTTGAATATTTATGTTTTTTTTGTTAACAAATGCTTGTTTTTCAGTAATAAAGGACTTTATTTTTATATAATAAACGGGGGTGAACCTATTATATAATACCTGTGTTAATTTATTAATTATATAATACATGCAGATGGGTCATCCAACCAATCGATTAGGTGGCCTTCAAATATATATATAATATTCATGGAAAACTTAATACACCGGTTGGTCGACATGGTAGAAGTTAAAAAGAGATTGCTGGATAAGCCAATAAGAGACGACAAGAGGAATTGGGAAGTCTGATATCTTAAAGCAAGTCTTAGTAACGCTTTGCATAGTGACAGAAAGTGTGTATGTATTGTATTATCATATTTTGCATTTTTCGTAGTGTTAAGATTATTGACGGCCGATTGGCGCAGTGAGCAGCGACCCTGCTTTCTGAGTCCAAGGCCGTGGGTTAGATTCCCACAACTGGAAAATGATTGTGTGATGAACATGAATGTTTTTCAGTGTCTGGTGTTTATCTGTATACTATAAGTATTTATGTATATTATTTATGAAAATATTTGTCAGTTATCTTAGTACTCATAACACAAGCTACGCTTACTTTGGGGCTAGATGGCGATGTGAGCATTGTTGTAGTATATTTATTATTTTATTTTATGTCATTTTATTTAGAAGACACTGATTGCATCCACTTGCCATCAACATAGCAGTTCTTGGCCGGTCCGGGATGTCGAGAGAGGTCCTTTAAAAATCGGCGCTGTAGCAGTGATCACTAAACCTACACATACACACTTAACCTACACAACCTACAGCATAACGCTGAGGCGATACTCTGTTTGGGAGAAACAACACCACAGATATGTCACTGCTAACATTTCTATTTTATATTTAGTCAAGTTAGTTTGTTAATTAGAGTTAGTTTGTTTTTAGTTTATTTAATTTTATTTAGTTTCCGAATTTTAAGATCCGTTATTTTTGTTTTTGTGCAGCGTGTACTCTATATGTTGATTCCTATTCTTGTTTTTTTCCCAAATACAAGATTCATTATTATTATTATTATAAAAAAACACTATAAATAAAATGCCCACTTCTCTTCTTGCGGGGATTTTGAGTACCCGAGCAACCGGCGGTCAGGGCTCCAGAGTGAGGAACCTCCTCACAATACGTGCCGTTTTAAGGATTACTGCCTTCCTTAAGATTCCTTAAGTTGTTGGTCGAAACTGCCTTCTGTATCCGACCCTTGCGAAAGCTTCTTAAGATGATGGTCGAAGCTTTTCGCGAGAAGACCATTGACTGAAACTACGATCGGAACAATAACGATCGACTCAACCTCCCACATGGCGGCAATCTCTCGAGCAAGGTCCAAGTATTACGATACTTTTTCCTTTTCAGCTTTCACCAGATTATCGTCATTTGGAATAGAAATGTCAACAATTATTGCACGGCGCACTGATCGATCGACTAGTATTACTTCAGGTATATTAGTTCATTGTTTATTATTATTAGAATCAGCAAAGATAACTTTTCCAAGTTATCTTATGTATCTATCTATGAATGAATGATTAACTCTACGCAAAGAATTAATATATGAGAGCGTATTTTCTTTTTTACCCACAACCAGCAGGCGTATAATGAAATGGAACAATGAAATTCAAAGAAGTCGAATTAATTTGATTCTGTTTATGAATACGTAACCAATTTCCTTGAAGCATCTTTTTTTTCGTAAAAGATATGAGATTTTTTTCTATTTTTTTTTTACACTTTCATCCGATAGGCATAATGTATCCCGACCGATTGTATCCCAACTCACATTTTTATACTTCAATTGATATATTCGAAGACCAAATGCCCAATCTTTACTTATAATAAAACTGAAACTGGACGATTTCTGTACATTAAATATATTTTGAAATTTTTGACCGGAGGATTCTTTATAATCGATACATATTTTTATTTATTTTTTGTCCGTCTGTCTGTCTGTCTGTCCGGACATCACGTGAAAACTACCGAACAGATTTAAATAAAATTTAGTATAGTGGTAGCTGATATTCCGGGTCAACACATAGAATACTTTTTATCCCGATAAACAATACGTTTCCTCTGGGAAATGGGATATTAAATTTTATCAATTTTACTTTGTACTCGTAGCTCTGTTAAATTTGAACCGATTTTAATAATTCTTTTTTTATTTGAAAGTGCCATACTATGAAGCATGTATCGTTTTATTTTAATAAGGAGCTGATAAATATTGTCGGAGATAAAAAACTCTTCATAAAAAACGGCAAGTCGCAAGGCATATGGGACAACGATCGAATGCATGTGTATCATTCTACTAATATTATAAAAGCAAAAATTTGTAAGTACGGATGTATGGATAGATGTATGCATGTATGTATCAACTAAAATAATGACAACTTACTAACTCAGTATACCACGTAAAATAATAGAACGCAGACGAAGTCCCGAGGGTCCGCTAGTCAAAAATAAGCTAGTGAAAATACTTGGCTAGTCAGATTTTGTTTGTTAAGCGAATTAATATTTTTCACTTTCTTTTTAAATTAATTAATATAGAATTAATTCGGCTTTTTTTTCTTTTGTATATTTTTTTTTATATTTAGTTTTTTTTTCTTACATTTTCTTATCGTGTTATAGTTTCCATATTTATTTAGCATCGACTTGAATAGTTATTAAGCAAGTTGTACCTATAAGTTGAATTGAATCGTATGTGTATAAATACCTTAGGATATTATCAAATATATTTTATATGATTCTGTTGATGGCGCTTTGAATAAATAAATAAAATAATTTACGTCGAGCTTAGTACGGGTTCTGAAGTATCGATTTATCTTGATTATACTGACTGACTGATATACAACCTACAGCCCAAATGGCAGAACATGGCAAATGCTGTCTAGTGGAAGGCTTCGTCACACTACCAACAAAATCGTGCCGCCAAGCGATTTAGGGTTCCGGTACGATGTCGAGTAGAAACTGACATAACTCTAATAGGTTAGCCCGCTACCATCTTAGTCTGCCTTGTTACTGCAACAGGATCACCCCATTACTGGTTCAATGCAAAGTGGCTCTGAGAATGAGAAAAGTTTAGGCCATAGTCCACCTCTTCACTTGGCACTGCCTAAGGGGTTTGGCAGACATCACACACCTTTGAGATTTTTATGAATAGGAATATCCGCGGCTAGCAATAACGTATTGCCTCGTAGATGGACTGGTATATTTTAGTTACTTTCACAGCATTATGTCATATGGAATTTTACTTTGGGGTAATGCTGCTGATATTAGCACTATTTTCGTGCTGCAGAAGAGGGCTGTTCGTTCTATCTACAAAATGGGTCCGAGAGAGTCATTGAGAGATAAATTTAAAGATTTTAAAATAATGACAGTGTATAGTCAGTACATATTTGAAAATTTAATGTACGTCCATAAAAACATTTCTAAATTTAAGAAAAAATGTGACTGCAATAATTTAAACATTAGAAGTAAGAATAAACTTACAGTGCAATATACTAGGTTACATAAAATTCATAATTCGTTTAAAGGAAATTGCATACAATTCTACAATAAACTACCAATTGACATCTTGGAGATGTCTCTTAAAAAGTTCAAAGTTTGTATTAAACGTAAGCTTATAGAAAAGTCCTATTATAGTATAAAGGACTACGTAAACGATAAAAAAGCTTGGGTGTAAATTATTGCTCTAACCAGGTTGCTCTTCTAATAATTTAAAATTACATTGTGAGATGGCGATAACAAAAAAAAAAAAACACCCGGCTAAGTTTGTTGTGGGCTTCTTCTTAGACCGGGACGCGTTTGGAACCCTCGTAGCTTTAGTTTTAAGTTTACGAATGTGGTTATCGCCATCATCTCACTACCGTGTAATTCTTATGTACGCATCAAAAGTGCCACCTGTGGGCCTACTTGAATAAAGATATTTTTGACTTTGACTTTGACTTTGATGGTCGCGGAACAAATCGTAGATCACTTCTCTCAACTTCTCACCGGAACGTGCGTGACGTTCCGGTGCAAAGTTAACCACCAGCCATTTTATTTTCAAATCAAATACCGAAGTTGATCACAAACTTGCATTTATTTTATTTTCAAACTACCCACCAATGCGTGTATTCCGTTTGATAAACGACTAAGACACCGGGAGGTATCTTTGCATCGTTCGAGTCCATGTAGGATTGAGGTGCATCCATAATGCAGTCGTGATGATATCAGAATACCCACAAACTCAATGTTATGAACATTGCTTGATAATCAAATATAATTTTAATAGTTTCTTCAAAACTATTTATTAACTATTCAATAAAATATCTGTCTAATTATTCTATCTGTTTAATTATTTACCCACTTTATAAATTTACTGTAACACATTCTTCATTCAAATTCTGATTCAAATTCAATTTTGAGAAGACAGAAAGGTATTTTGTTTTATTTAGAGTGTTTTTCTTTCATGTTCTTGTCATTTGCACCCCAATGGACCACAATGCATCGTACATCAACTTGCTTTGAGACTAAATCCTAAGTGGTAAACGTACAGGGTGCTTACCAGCATTGCTTGAAACAACATTATTTTAACATTTTGGTCGTTTTGTTTTAGAACCATAACATACCTCGTTTTGCGGTTTCAATTTAAGGAGGAAGTTTCCGGGTTCGATTCCCAGCAGGGGCAATTTGGTAATTTAAAATTTCTGAATTTTCTCTGGTCCGGTCTGGTGGGAGGCTTTGGCTGTGGCTAGTTCCGACAACGACGTGCCGCTAAGTGATTCAGTGTTCCAGCTTCTCCTCTATACTAATAAATAAATAAATATACTACGATAATATACACATGACCATTTAGCCCCAAATTAAGCGTACCTTGGTGTTATGGGTACTAAAATAACTGAAAAATATTTTAAAATAATATACATAAATACTTATAAAATACATATAAACACCCAGACACTGAAAAACATTCATGTTCATCACACAATCATTTTGCATGTATGGGAATCCAACCCAGGGCCTTAGACTCAGAAATCAGGGTCGCTGCCCACTGCGCCAATCGGTGTCAATACTTCGAGGAGTTTACAGTAAAACCTCCATTCCCCGCTCTGATTGTTATGACGCGTTATTAGCGATTGGGCGGCTTCCAAATTGGCGCCTCTACTTTATCACAGCCATCGACGCCATTTTGATTTTCGGTTAGGCACTGAAACTGGCTTGGCAAACGATTATACTCGTAACTGTGATTTAGTTTCGTTTTGATCAACATACAGATTACGTTGGCACTTTTTACCCGCCCACCCCAGTAGGAATATTTTTCTGGTGAAAAAAATTCCGAGCTGATATAGCTTTGTAGTTCTAACTTCTCTCTTCAGTTCTGGCACGTAGCTCTTAACTTTTAGAAGTCAATAAATAAATAAATACACTACGACAATAAACACATCGCCATCTAGCCCCAAAGTAAGCGTAGCTTGTGTTATGGGCACTAAGATAACTGATGAATATTTTTATGAATAAAATATTGATATAAACACCCAGACACTAAAAAACATTTATGTGCAAAACAGACACATTTTCCAGTTGTGGGAATAGAACCCACGGCTTTAGACCCAGAAAGCAGGGTCGCTGCCCACTGCGCCAATCGGCGTTCATAGTAATGAGAGGCTTAACACCTACGCCTCAACTTACTGGACACAGGTCTTGTAGGATGTATCCCATGGATGTCTTTCGAAGTGTTACTCAGTCTATAGACGATGTTTTTCAACTTAATTATGTGCTTAGTATACTTTAGTAACCCTGTAGTTTTAGTATGCATTGTATAAGTAATGTATATAATTAGCAAATGTGGATATTGCACTATTCTGTTTTATGTAATATGTTTCTTAAACCAAAGGTTGTCTGGAGGGATCGCTTCAAGCGATAACGCCGCCTTTGTGCATATGTTTTGTATTATCGTTTTTTTTGTTAACCTGGCTTTCTATTTGTATGTGCAATAAAGACTTATTCTTCTTCTCCCCTACTGACGACGACGACCAGGCGATTTAGCGTTTCGATACGATGTCATTTAGCAACCTAAGATGAAATGAAGTTAAATGAGATGTCAATATTTATTTGTATGAATTTGGGATAAAATGTTCTTAACGAAATGAAAAGTCGCAACATATCCTGTGTCAGGCAACCCCAACTTTATTGTCATTATTTACTCCCTCGAGCTATTTACTTACGTACGTTATTTACGTACTTACATTATTTACGTAATAACATTATTTTAATAAAACGCGTAAGTTAATGGAATAAGTAGTAAACGTGAGTAAATAATAATGTCATACAATAAATACGGCAAGTAAATAATGTAAGTAAATAAAGCGCGTAAGTAAATAATATACATTAATACATTTATTGTATTCACCAGTTCCTTATGCTTGGCTGGAACTTGGCAGACTGTCATGTGCCTTGAATGGTTTGTGTAATATTACACACGGTAGCAGCGTAACCAGTTCTTTATTCTTGGCTGGAACTGGCTGACACACTATCGTGTTCCATGATTTCTTCTTTGTTTATACTCCAAACCAGAAATAACTGAACCACATTCATAATTTCAAGTGGGTATGGCTTAGCTATAATATTATAAAGCTTTCGATTTCTTTGTTTTAACGCGATAATCTTAGGACCTGCTGTTTCGATTTTTTATGTGTTGGTAGTATCGGCTATATAACACACGCTACGACCAATAGTTACCAAGACGACGCTACGATCATCAATGAGAAATGTTGCAGAAACTGCAAAAAATATACGTTATAACGTTAAACGACGGAAGTATGTAGGAATTGTCAGAATTGTTTCTTGAAAGTTCTAATAACAGTCCGTGACAACTTACGACTATTTTTAAGGTTGACTCATAAGCGAGCGTCTGCACCATCAGCCAATGCAACGTTAATACTCCGGAAAAGATACTTGCCTGGAAGAGATAACTTTGAGTAATAAGGTAAAGTACCCGTGGGTATGTGTGTGTGTGTTTGCGCGTGTGTGTGTTTGTGTGTGTGGGTGTGTGAGGCTCAGCCTGTGGCATCATAATTTCCAAGCTAATTTTATTTAGTTTTTTTTGTGATTTAGTCGGAATGGTTCTCAGCTATGTTCGATATAAATTGGTACAAGATGTTCGCCGCCACAAAATGGCGGATTACATTTTTTTTTTTTGGTTATCTTGGACGAGCTGGTTATCGGATTCTGTAACCTAGTAGCTCAAAACGGATGTAGTTATTTGTGAATCCCTAGGAGCCATTGACGCGTTAACACAGCTTATACGATCGCAATTCAATGAGCGTACAAGACCCGTAATGCGGGACACTAAGTAACGAAGTGAGCAGTGTTTTTGCCGAGGTGATGCATGGCGCCATTAGCACGTGCTGAGTGCGCGCGTCACTGAGATATTGCCGGCCGCCGTTTTTGCTGCTCGGCGAAACGCTACAATGAGATCGGCCCAATAAGTACCGGTTACAATGTAGTTGTTTACAACACTAGATATTATTAGTTAACACAATTTTTTTTCAACTACAAGTTAGACCCTTGACTGCAATCTTACCTGATTGTAAGTTATCTTGCAGTCTAATATGTATGTGTTGTTATTATACCCTGTGCATACCCTCTATGTTTCCGTTATGTTTCTATTTTATTATATTTTTGTATATGTTAATGTAGAGAGAAAAGTTAAATAATAAGATGGTAGCGAGCTAACCTATCAGGGGTTATGCCACTTGCCAGTGATATTCAACACATACCCCTAATCGGTTTCACATTTCGGAACGCTATTTCGCAACGGAACGTCTTTGTCTGTAGGGTGGTAACTAGCCACGGTCGAAACCTCCCACCGGACCAGTCCAACCAAAAATTTAGTAAAATAAAATTCTCAAATCCCTCTGCTACGATCCACTTTCCCTTCCCGACCTGGACAAGAACCTGGGACATCCCACTCATAAACCCACCGATACACCAGGGAGATCGTTTAAATGAATTATCAATAATAATTGATAGGCTGTTAACCACAAGGACATGATTACAGCCTCTGATAGATAATTGAACGTTTAGCTACAAACCGAACGTGATATCGTTATTGTCACTAATGCCATATCTCACTATTATTGCATATACCTGTTATATAATACCGTCGAGCTCCTAATCTCGGATGTAACCACAATGCGGGTCCCATATCGTAACAAGCCGCTCGAAAAATTATATCGGTAAAATTTCTCGCCTTGGATAATGGTGGATCTCAAACGCATTAATTAATTTGAATCTGTTTTCTGTCAAATTATCTTTCGCTCCTTTTCGCTCCTATATGTTCAATCATACCTTGTACCTCATACCCTCATTATTTTCCACACAACACATTTTTCTAACCTAGTCTCCATTCAAAACCCACGCAAGGCGAACCCTGTGTTTTAACCGCCTGCATTCGACATGTCGAAGAGTAATCCGAACTAATCATTCGTAAATAAACTATAAAATAGCATAAGGACATTAAATAGACCTTGGCCGAGTTCCAGGTGAAGTGTAAAGGTGATATTTTGTGTCTCCGCGTTGGTGTAAAGGAACTGCGTCATAGAAGAACTTTTGTGAGCTCAGGCAGGTAGGTCCTTTCTCCATTTTCCTTTTCTTATCTTGAGCAGAAATGCTTATTCGCTATTAAGGACGTTAAAAAACAATCAGTGGCGTGCATAGAGGGTATGCACAGAGTATGCAGATGATATAAAATGATTAAAAGCTCCAGTACGAGTCATAAATACTAAAGGGTAGGCTTTTAATAGCTCTTACAATGTCTAAGTTTTTTATAACTCGGATAGGAGATTTTCTTCATTTTATATTATCTGCATACCCTATACGTACCTTCTATGCACGCCACTTAAAATAACCTACTAGAAAATATATAACACTACAACTAATAATAATACTATCAAATGATTTACAGAAATATGGTGTTTTTCTGAAGTCCCAACAGTTTCATTTTCCACAAAATATCAAGATACAAGCAATGCTAAAAACAAAAGGAAATTCCCGAATGCTTTTGCTATAAATGTTCTATAGTCAATAGCAAAATTATAACAAAAGACTTCAAAATTATAACAAAATCGCTGCAATGGATCAATGGAGAAGTGCAAAAAACTTCGTGTATAGATTTATTTTTTACTTATACTTACTACACAAAATCATGAAGCTTGCCCGGGGAAGTAAATTCAAATAAAAAAAAAATTATTAATGTAGGCCTATCACAGGCACTTATGAAGCATTCAAAAATATAATATGTTTACGTAATTGTAAGGGTTTAGTGATAACTTCGTTCGCCAACTTAAACCTAAAGCTACGAGGGTTCCAAAGGCAAAGGGTTCTAAGAAGTGCCCACAACAAACTTAGCCGGGTATTTTTTTTAATAGATCTAGATCTAGCTAGATCAATTCACACCCAAGCTTTTTATCGTTTAAGTAATACTTTCCGTATTTCCGCCAATTAGCATTGCTGTGGTTCTGTCTACATGGCGCGGATAACGTTGGTTTTACAGACACATGAGGCTTTACATCGACCCCTGAGGTTGATGGACACAGAGCATTTTAAAGGATGTGTTCTTTGCGTTGAAACGGTTCTAGTTAGGTCTAGTAAAAGATGGAACACGTAATCACAAATTTATTTAGGGTAACAAGGTCAGCGGTCGTGGGTGAAAGGGCCCGTCAATTAGTTCGCTTCCAAATTCCGCAGTGGGCGAGTACTGCCCTTGTAGCCGTTGATTGCGTGGCCCAGAAGGAACAGGCGAAGACGAGGTGGTCTTCAGCTGCACCCGGAGATCGGCGTCGGAGGTGACGTCGACAACAACAGGGAGTCTTGAGACTTGAGACTTGAGGCGAGGCAGGCGAAGACGAGGTGGTCTTCAGCTGCACCCGGAGATCGGCGTCGGAGGTGACGTCGACAACAACAGGGAGTCGAACCCGGAACTTGAAACTTGAAACTTGAAGCTTGAACTCGAAACTCGAACTCGAAACTCGAAACTCGAAACTCGAAACTCGAAACTTGAACTCGAAACTCGAAGCGAGGAAGGCGAAGACGAGGTGGTCTTCAGCTGCACCCGGAGATCGGCGTCGGAGGTGACGTCGACAACAACAGGGAGTCGAACCCGGAACTTGGGTTGAACTCGAAGCGAGGCAGACGAAGACGAGGTGGTCTTCAGCTGCACCAGGAGATCGGCGTCGGAGGTGACGTCGACAACAGCAGAGCGTCGAACTCGAACCCTGTAATTTTCGTCCAGCGTGTGAAAAGTAATTCCGCTTCAACTCGTCTGATTGCGAACACGTGGCTCAGCTAAGCGGCAAGCACTGCGCAAGATGGCGGATGCGTTGTTCACAATCAGACGGAGTTTACATTATGAGAGCGTGAGAAGCATTAAAATAAAACAATAGACATTAAGACTAATATTAATTAAAAGATAGCAAATAGCAAAAGGTACGTGAGGTTATTAGCAAAATACAGAGAACTACTATAGTATGAGAATCTGGGAATTCATCGAAATAGGAAACTTAATTATAAAAAAATAGGAATTAAAACATTTAGATGAAATTTTAACAAAAAATATGCAAGGATTAAGCCAAATATGATCGATTGCATGGGTCAATGTGCGAGAACAAAGAACAAAGGCAACGAGCGTAATGGCCGACCCGCATGCGTGTAATTTACCTAATTAAAAGATATTCTAACGTCTAAACTTTAAGGAATCGTTCAACACTTACCCGATACACGGGGCCTAGATAGCATCCCTAAGGACTAAGGCAGAAAAAACAGTAATCAAGTGAGAGTCGCAAGAAAACAACGCGGCGGCGGCCGCACAGCGGCCGCGCGGCGTCCAGCCTCTAGCAGAGACCTGGGCGACTGACGAGCCGTGCGAAGTTAGAAAGCCGCGAGCGCGGTTGGTCCCCGCGTACCGCTCCCCTCGCGCCGGGATAACAGTTTCGCGACATTTCGGAAGATTGCCCGCGCGCAAATTCCAACAATATTATTTTATAAAATTTATGTAACGTAATTAAATAGACATTTATTACGTTACAGCGTGCCTTGTTGCTCTTCGCTGGTCGGTGTTGTATGGTTTTTTACCTTCTATAAGTTAGGCCACCGGCTAGGTATATATAAATAAATAAATATACTACGACAATACACACACCGCAATCTAGTCCCAAAGTAAGCGTAGCTTGTGTTATGGGTACTAAGATAACTGATGAATATATATATATATTTATGAATGATATAAATTAATACTTTTAATATACATATAAACACCCAGACACTGAAAAACATTCATGTTCATCACAGAAACATTTTCCAGTTGTGGGAATCGAACCCACGGCCTTGGACTCAGTAAACAGGGTCGCTGCCCACTGCACCAGTCGGCCGTCAAATAAAAATAAAGTCTGTTCTATTCCATAGTGTCGGTACACCGGCAGGAGAATTTGGCAATTTACATTACGCTTTCATTTTGTTTGTTAATTTATTTTTATGTGAGTAGGTACTTGTTTGTTGAATAAATTGTTTTTCTATTTAATTCTTATGGAATTATAATATATACGAATATAAATAATAAAGACCAGTTAAAGGAAAATTTAAATTAAAAATATTAGTTGATAAAGTCTTTACTTTATAGACAATTAAATATAGTACCTATAGACAATTTTGCATCACGTGTTGGGGTCATTGTGTCCTGTACCTATTTATAATAAAAAAATAGACGTTCTGAATCCATACAATAATAAACATCTGCTCGTTGGTACTACATCATCAAGTACGAAAAAACATTTTATTATACAAAAAGTTCCAAATTCTCCTGCGGATGTTCGCCGCACACGTCGTTATTTGGTAGCGCAGCGGCGCCTTTGACAAAATGCCGCACAGGCCAAGACGGCACGGCACAAAGTCGAAGGTTTCTTAGATAATGGACTATAAAAAGTGCATTGAGGGTGAAGTTAGTTTACGCTGCTATACAGAAACAAGGTCCTGTGGAGGTACGAGAAAGTCACAAATCTTTTGCACAAAACTAGTTAGCATCGCTAAGTCAGTAATCCGCTAATCCTCGATGGCGACTGACCCAGCCGCGACTTGAAATATAACTTTAACTCTCTGATTACACCAGTTCATCCCCTGACTAATGGGAAAATGTAACTTTAACTGTAACTGGAACTTTAAACGGGAGTCTAGAAATAAAATCCTTGTAAAATATTTGCTTTTGTAAGCTTCAGTGATCTGCGTCTTTAGTAAGACATCATTTGTTGTGGGCACAATTTGGATCACGTTTTTGAAGTCCTCCCTGGCGAAGTGGTGAGCGCTGTGGTCTGATAAGCGGAAGTCCCGGGTTCATTTTCCCAAACGGGGGTAACGTGAGAGTAATTCCTGAATTATCTCTGGTTGGGGGCTTTAGCTCCCAATAGTCCCACCCTACCGACGAAGAAGAAAATTATCGTTGATTAATTCATTTATTTTTATTAGAACTACCAACAACTTACATCTTTAAATTTTTAATTTAAGTCTCATAATATATTAAATCATTTATTTTTCTCCGTATTCATTCTCTACTATTCTCTTCTCGAGCGGGTGAAGATCATTATCTTCACCAATGTACACCCAACAATAGAATATCGTCATAGTAAATAAAAGCTGTATTTGACAGTTTGACAGTTCAAAAATAGGAGTGCTCCGATCGTAACAAAACTTTACAGGATAACTCGCCAGGTCAATCCGGAGATTCCCTGAAAGTTTCATTTTAATCGGAGCCTATACGGAACATACCCACACACTTTCACTTTTATATATAGATAGAAGATAGATATACACAAATACTTATGATATGCAGATAAACACCCAGACACTAAAAAACATTCATGTTAATCGCACAACCATTTTGCAGCTGTGGGAACCCACAGCCTTGGACTAAGAAGGCAGGGCCACTGCCCACTGCGCAAATCGGCCATGAAACGTGTGTTACATTGTCGGGTGTCATGACGTATTTGGGGCGTCTCCTGAAGGGAGCTGCGGGAGAAAGCCGCATCTACTGGTTGTTTAGAATGTTAGACGGGGCCCCTGATATGTATGGGTACAGATAACGACGACGTCACGTCCTTAACGGGTTTCATGGTTCCGGTGTCCGGGAGACCGGAAGGACTAGCCTGATATATCTGAATACACCCTTAGTTGGTAAATATTAAGGATCAATAGGTATTTCGTGCTTCTAACGATATTAGCAACAAGAATATTATATACTAGCGGTTGCCCGTATTCTGCGTTTTGTTTATGAATGAATCACTGAATACCTTTATGAAAATTAAGCTTATTTTGCTATACTCCGCGAAAAGCAGGAGAATCTGTGGGGTGTAATTTATAATTTCTTCAATCCTCCACACCAAACAGATCTTCGGCGATGTACTATTAATTCACTGAACAATTATTCATTGTAAAGTCAACATCTCCCGAGGACTATTTAATTTGGAGCGAAACGTGCGTAGAGGGTACGTCGCCGAAGATCTGTTTTGGTGTGGAGTATAAGGATTGAAGAAATTGTAAAATGCACCACACAGATTCTCCTGCTTTTCGCGGAGTATAGCAAATTAAGCTTAATTTTCATAATATATCACGGATTTCCGCCAAGGAACGCCTGCTTCTATCCAATATTTCAATGAATAACCTTTTATTGTACACCAAAGAAAATAAAGTTACAGAGATATACACATAGAGCAAGAGATTACAATTTCGTGGCCTTATCGCTACATAGCGATGTCTTCCAACAACCAAAGACGCAAAAGGAAAAAACATAGAAACGAGGAAGGTGTTGCAATAAATAAGAAATAAACATATTAAGGTTTTTACAAATCCAAAGGAACTAGGAGAGTGACATAAGCTATTATTTAACAGATTTTGTTTATGAAAGTTTTTACAAATCCCATGGAGAGTAACAATTGAACCTTCTGCCTTATTGTGCTATTGTATATTAATATTTGTATGTATGAATTTTCTCTGTGGTGTACAGTAAAATTGTATTTATTCATTCGTTCATAAGCTACTTTTTTACCACATAGATGAGGTTCATGAGTATATGATGAACCGCAACTATGTTAGTCTCAGCGAGAACGAATGTTGTTAAGCGTTACAACTACGAAATGCACTAGAAAAGCCTATGTTATTTTGAGATAAAATATTTTCAACCAGCTTACTACCCCCATTAGACGGTCGGATGCGCAACGACCGTCGTGGTGCGCAGCAACCCTGCTTTCTGAGTCCAAGGCAGTGGGTTCGATTCCCACGACTGGAAAATGTTTGTGTCTCGGTGTTTATATCATGTTTATTATAATTATTCATATATACTATTCATTAAAATATTCATCAGTCAACTTAGTACCAATAACACAAGCTCCACTTACTTTGGGGCTAGATGGCGATGTGTGCATTGTCGTAGTATATTTCTTTATTATTCTATCATTTATTATTTTTCTTTTTCTTTTTTTAAATTATTAACAATGCTTAAAAATAAATTAAAAAACACTATTAAAAATTTATAAAAAAACTTCGACCCTCCGCTTGCGGGGCTTTTGTATACCCAAGCAACCGGTGGTCAGGGCTCCAGAGTGAGGAACCTCCTCACAATACGCGCCGTTTCAAAAAAAATTTTCCGTTTCATTTCTTTATTTATTATTAAATGGTTGAAAATGGCAAACTGGTTATCAGCATGATTAGCTGCTTCGTAACGTAAGAATATAGTTTATTATCTGTTAGTTGGCTTTTTATATTTTTATTATTTTTTTTTGACAAAGATTTAGTTGAAAGGACGGAGAGTAACATGAGTATTTTTATCCCGGGAAACCAGTGTTTTCCAGCAGGGCTAGTGCAAGCAGGGGACAAAAGTTATATCCCCCGATTATATTTCCGGACAAAGGATATAATTAACGTGTCATCCTGCTAAATCACGGCAACGTGAAATAGAAGAAGTTTACCCACGTTTATTATAACACATTTGGGTGTTATTTCCACTTGTGCGCCAGTGCTCTGACAGTTGATAAAGCTGTGATAAATTTTTTACCTTTCTCTGGGGAGATAATTGTCTCCTGCCCATGCTAGCCGTGCTGGGATAAAAAGTAGCCAATGTTATTCTCCGACTTTTCAAAAGTATTTATGCCATCATCAATGTTGATTGGTGGCTTAGTTAGAGCGTAAAGGACAGACAAACAAACAAACGTTTTTACGTTCGCATTTACAATATAAGTGAGGGTTTCCCTTCCGCCGAAAAATGAGCAAAACAGTAAGCCATACACAGCGAAACTCCAATAGAAAATTAATACAGACTGAATATTACGAACTTTTTTGGAGCTTCGCAAAAAAGCGGAATTTAATACGTACCGTTTGACCTGAATTCCGAAACTTTTATTTTATTCCCGCGTTGTGTAAAATTAAAAAAATATATATTACATTGGTTTTGAAGTAGACTGTACATTATTCCATTATAATAATTTCAACCGACGGAAGTTCACTGCTAAAGCTATCTTTAACAAGGTACTGGGTTTGACGACCGCATTGCCGCAGTGGTTGGCGCTATGCTATAAGTTTTAGGTACTGGGATCGATTTCCGGCGGATTCCCCTTCCTTATCGAATTAGTATTTAAAAAACGGTGATAACCTAGTGGGTAAAGCGTCGGCTTTCCTTTCGTGGAGACCGAGTTTGAGCCCCGGCACGCACCGCTGGCTTTTCGGAGTTATGTACGTTTTAAATTTAAGCAATTTTAATAACACTTACGCTATACGGTGGAAAACATCGTGAGGAAACCTGCATGACTGAGAGTTCACCATAATGTTCTCAGCGTGTGGAGTCTGCCAAACCGCACTTGGCCAGCGGTCTACCAAGACTACGGCGACGCCTTCTCATTGTGGGAGGAGCCCCGTGCAGTACGCCGGTAATGGGTCTATGTGATGATGGTGATGATGGTGATGATGGAAAAATGTCCTTATTAAAGCAAAAAATTGCTAATTGAACAATAATTGGGATAGGAAGACTACGGTCTAAGTGACGTGGATAGAGGGTATGCGAAGGGTATGCAGATGATATGAAATTAAGAGCATCTCAAAAACTTAGAAATAGGCATTGTAAGAGTTACTTAAGTATTTATAACTCGTAGTGGAGATTTTCTTCATTTTATATCATCTGCATACCCTGCGCATACCCTCTGTGCACGCCACTGGGTCTAAGCCCTTCACATTCAGAGATGAGACCTAAACCTGGGTGTTTTCATTACTGTTCTTGCGCTGAAATAGGAATTGATTTGTACTAAAAGGGAAAACGCTAGAGTTGTCCAATAATTATCTATGACGGCCGACTGGCGCAGTGGGCAGCGACCCTGCTTTCTGTGTCCAAGGTCGTAAGTTCGATTCCCACAACTGGAAAACGTTATTGTGATGAACATGAATGTTTTTCAGTGTCTGGGTGTTTATCTGTATTTTATAAGTACATATTTACCTATACTTGTACCTATACTATTTATAAAATTATTCATCAGTCACTTAGTACCCATAACACAAGCTAATCTTACTTTGGGGCTAGATGGCGATATGTGTATTGTCGTAATATATTTATGTATTTGTTTATTTATCTATCTGATTTTACTCAAAGAATTGAATTGATCATGTCTGTCTGTTGCTTAGTTAGGGCGTAAAGGGCAAGCAAACAGGCGGCAATATAATAATAAACTTTATATCGTGGTTTGGTCGCCTACTGCTGTCAATCCAGGCGAGCCTCGCGCAATCTGGAACCTTCTACTGAGTGGAAGTTAATTATTCCGGGCCATCGATCCCGCAGTTGTTCCGTTTGGTAATTATAAATGATTGAATAAGTTACCGACTGCGCGTTAAAATGATTGATCGCAATAATTCCCACCAAACAAGTCGTTCGCGGTACGAAATAATAGATTAGCAACGGCCGGCTGTCACACCGGAGCATAACAATGGCCTACCCGCGCAGTGGTGAGGGCTGTAGTTTTAAATTGGAGGGCGTCGGTTCAATCCCCGACAGGGGAAATTTGGTAATTAATAATTTCTGAATTGTGTCTGGTCTAGTCTGATTGGCCGGCCGTTCATTTTCAATTATATTTTGGGCACTTCCCTTTATTTTGGTTTTATATTTAGGGATGATTCAGGTGCGATCCACAGCAAGGGCAATTTGGGAATATATAATTTCATTTCATTTCTTTTTTTATATTTTCCCTAGTTCTGTGCAACCAAGTGCCAAGTTCTGCCAAGTGATTTTGGAGTCGAACGGGTCAGTGCAGGTGGACTGAGCATCGAGAGGATAAACTCTACGAATCTCATCTGATTGTGGCCGCCAACTTAAACGGTACCCTCGAACTGCAGGAACCCTTGAAGGGCTGATAGCCAACTTGTGGGCCAGTAGGTAGGACTTCCAATCCGAGCCTCTAACTTAGACAAGTTATGTGCATTTTAAGTAATAAAAATATCACTGGCTACAACGGTGAAGAAAAACATCGTGAGAAAACGTCCTGCATGCCTGAGAATCCTCTATTATGTTTTCAAAGGCGTGTGAAGTTCACCAATCTGCACTGGGCCAGCGTGGTGGACTGCGGCCTGAACCTTTCTTATTGTGGGAGACCCGTGCCCTGGAGTGGGTCGGTAATGGGTTGATATGATGAAGTGATTTAGAAACCGATTAGAGGTATGGATTTAAAATAATAGCCGTACCCCTAACAGGCTAATAGGTTGAAGAAGAGCTTCTTGTGAGAGCTTGTCTGGGGAAGTACTGCCGCCATGCTTTTTTCTACTGCCAAACAGCATTCCTGTGTTTTTTTTAATTCCACTACAAGTCATCCCTTGACTGCAATCTCAACTGGTGGTAAGAGATGATGCAGTCTAAGATAGTAGCGGGCTAACCTGTTAGAAAGTATGGTAGTCATAACCCTAATCGGTTTCACACGGAACACTAAATCGCTTAGTGGCACGTCTTTGTCGGTAGGGTGGTAACTAGCTACGGCCAAAGCATCCCACTACTGCTCCCACCTTTAGTGGGAAATTGCATGTAAACCTGGCTTAGGTGTAACAGGAGCCCCTTAAGCCGCAGGCCAAACTGTCAGATGGTAACAAAACGCAAAAAATTGTACAAAAAAGTTTTTCAGTAAAGTTACCAAAACGGAATGGAAAAACTTCCCTCGTTATAACAGAATTAAGGGCGCTTTTTGGCCCTCAAAAAAGGGGAGTTTTCGAAAGTGACACTAAGTAACTACCTCTGACGTGCAAATGTTACGGACAGGTCGATTTCTATTCATCATAAAAGTAAGGTACGCACCCCTTAATATTCCGCTTTGAACGTTGTCTTTTAATTTATTGTTACATTTATACGCAGAAATGAACTTAAATTCAATATCTCACTAAACAGGATTTCCAGTTGTATTTCCTGATGGGCTAAACGCCTCTCCCGACAGGAACTTTTGCCCGTAATCACCATGCTGGGCAGGCGCGGTGGTGGCGCGGTCTACCATCTCGTAATAGTTGCTCTTTGCTACTACGCTCTTGCCCGTTCACCGTAATATTTGGTGATTCGCGAACAGCTGGACAGCAAGCTAGCTTACATCCCAGTCACGAGGGTTCGTGCGTCACCAGTAGAATGGCGGCTACCCATTCGAGAGCAGAAGGCTCTTTTGAGAGGGTCCACAACGTCCGACGTTTAGTCTTCGAGACTCCTTTCACTAGGGACGAAACGGCCCGCGGATCCGTGCATCATCAGAACTCAATTCGCCTCATAAGACACAAGATTTGGACAATAATACAAAAACTTCTCAACCATTGGAAATAGTACTCGTAGAGAAAAGCGTGTTCAATTTTTATCTTTTACCTAACTCGCGTTTTGATTATTTTGCCCTATGACTTACAAATAAAGTGTATCAAATAATGAATTCATTCATTCAGCTTGTACCTAAAACCCAGGTTAAAGTACCGAATGTTGAAATTATAACAAGAAATTTACCTTAATTAAGTAAATCAAGAGTTTAAAATTACCTTAAACTTACACAAAGTAATAAACCGTTGAAGGTGTATGTTTTAAACCATATCAAATAAACTTGGTATCTCCTCACATAATGTAGCGAGCCCTTCATTACTCCCGTGGAGTTACCAAATGACCCTAATTGTGTCACTTCGTGCGGAAAAGGGGCCACTTAGTTACCATACGATACCCTACCACGCTTGTCAGTGACTCGATTATAACTCACTTTGTTTTCGTGTAACGTCTGAAAATACAGAAAAAATACTTAATATAGTTATAAATTAAAAGCCTCAATATCATCATCTCCACCTCGTATGATTGATTAATCCATATCTGGCATGGGTTTTTTAAGGAGTTCCGAAGTCAACCGCTTATTTCCAACAGTTCCCAGAACCGTTTGCTGTCGTCCATCCATCTCATTGGGTCAACCAACGCTGCTTTAACTGGTGTGACGTAACCATTTTAGCACGTGGAAGGTAAACATTCATCTTCTATAAAAATTCAAATTATATTACATTCATTAGGTACTAAGCTTTCGACTCAGGGTGACTCAGTGAGCAATTAAGCATTTTTTAACTACGGACGCAAACTTGACGGGTGTCATAAGTGTGTGTGTGTAGCATCGTAGCGCACGATGGATGAGCCAATTTTGATTTTGTTCATTTTTAATTTGAAAAGTGAGTCGGGATCGTTCTCAGTAAACAAAATATGAAATCTCATATATTTTCTCAACTTCCATAATATGGGTATCAAAAAGAAAAGATTGACTTGTATAACTCTATGATTACAAATTCAACATGGCCGCCACCACAAAATGGTGAACTTATTTTTTTTTTAAAACTCCAGCAATACGGGTATCAAATGAAAAGGCTTGACTATTAAAACAGTGTACACTATATTGAAAATCGGGGGATTTTTTAATTTTTGATTTATTTATTTGTTTTTTTTGTCATTACTAGCAACAGCTGTTGGTTACCCTTGTTTTTTGACCACGTTTATTACAGTTTTTGCACTGTTCGTGAGAAACTTTTTCTGAGGCCAAAAACGAAATTGAATAATGAAAGAGACGAAAACGAAAAGGAATTATTAGAAGTCCTTAGGAATAATAATAGACTAAAATTAGAACTATCGGATTTGCACATAAAGTATGTAGACATTGTAGAAGAGCGGGATAGACTTCAGTTATTAGTAAATAGGTTTGATGAGTGCCGTGCTGAGTATGAGGAGGCTCTGAGCCAGATTACTACCCTGCAGCGGGAGCTAAGTGATGCCCACCACCAGATCACCGAACTGGAAGATGCAGCCCATAACACAACAGCAATACACACTCAAAGCCTATATGAAGAATTAGTTGATAGGGCCCCGCAGTTGGTTACTGCTGCTGCTGACATGTCTACTGCTAATACCAACTTCTCTAATTTATTGAAAGTCAAATCAGATACAGTAGTCAATCCCTGCAGCAGTAGGAAACTAAAAAAGTATATCAAAGTTAACCGATATATTAAAAAAACACAGAAACTGTTAAAAGTACATAAAAATTCTGTTAAATCTCTGAAACCAAAGAAAGAACGTTTAGAATTATTGAATGAAATTAAAATGTATAGTTCACAGTTAGAAAGTAATAGATTAAGTTATGAATCTGATACACAAATCCTAGAAGCACAAATAGCCAGATTACAGACTTCTTTACGTACACTGGCAGTAAAGTTTGATATGTATCAAAGGCAAATGATATCTGAGTACACACAGACTTCAGATGAATGGCATAAGACAGAACAACCCAGTGGTAAATTAACTTCACTATCTACCCATAGTTTTGATAGTATAGGCAGTCATCCCCAGTTTGTGTCATCAGTGTCATCACCCTCTAATGTGAGAAAGGTGTGTGTCAGGTTAAGTAACTCAATATCACAAAACATAAATATTAATAATAATTCCTTTATTGAAGCAAATGCTCATAGTAGCAGTTCAATAAAAACAATTATGTACAGCGATGAAATTGGATGTAACATGGGCTTATATCTTAACTCTCAGTTGAATGGACACACAGTTTTGAACTACTGTTTACCCAACTCAAATTTAAAAGCTATTGTAGCTGCAATTTGTAGAAATAGGAATATGTTTGACTGTAAAACTAATTTAATTATCATAATGGGAAATAGAGGGAATGTTAACAAACCTGAGCTGATTAAACTTATTGATTCTTTAAATACATTAAATGTAAATAGTATTGTATTATACACATTTCCTTATTTTCATAACTTGCCACACCAAGAAAATACTATTAGGTATAATTTAAATATGACTTTGTACAATTTATGTACATATAATAAGAAATTTCATGTTATAGACTTTAGCAAATGTGCTAATCCTACTTATAATTTGTACCGAGATAGATATTACCTATCACACTATTTTAAACAACAGATAGCTGTTTCGCTATCGTATTTTTTTACCATAACAGCCAAGAACTTGGCTAAACCAGCTGCTTTTATTGAGCAGTGTAATAGTTTTGACATGAAAACCTTGGAAATTATTCCAAGTCATTTTAGTTTAAACTAGTTAAGGAGACAACAGAGGCTTTCTCTTGCTTAGAAAAGCAGACAACTGAGTCTCCCTCAGGCATATATGAAAAAAATTATAGTAAGGGGTCGCACAATGTACTATTAAACCAAAAATATAATAAAAAATCTAATTCTAATTATATCAACTTGGTTCACCAAAATATTCAATGTATTAGAGGAAAAGACTTAGAGATTGAATTATTTTTAAATGATTTTAACATTAGCATTTTATGTATAACTGAGCACTGGTTGAAAACCCATGAATATTTGTTTAATTTTGGTAACCACCAGGTTGGTAGTTCGTTCACCAGGGTTACAGCGATTCATGGAGGCTCTTTAATTTTATTAAATAAAAATTTAAAATTTAAAAACAGAAACGATATTGTTAGCCTTTCTGTTGAACGGACAATAGAGCTAGCCTCGGTTGAACTAGAGCAATTTATAATTGTTACTGTTTATAGGCCACCCTTGTCAAACTTTGAACTTTTTGAAAAGGTAATGGATGAAGTGTTATTTAAAATATCAAAGTGTAATAAAAAGTTAATAATATGCGGAGATTTTAATGTAAACATTTTAGAAAATAACTCTTTAAGTATAAAGTTATTGAATTTATTTAAAACTTACAATCTATCAAATATGTTCATGGAGCCCACAAGAATAACTGCTACTAGCGCCACCTGTTTGGATAACATCTTTACAAATATAATTCCTATAAGCAAAAATATTATTAGTAAATTAGACTCTGATCATTGTGGTCAAATTATTCAATTTGAAAATGTGAAGAAAAATGTTTCTAAACGTAAAATAACATTTGTTCCTGTAACATCCAACCGCATAGAGAAAATGAGATATAGCCTAGTAAATGACCTCCCATTCCTACCCTCAGGGGCGACTCCAAATGCAATGTACAGCTCCTTTTTCAATACCTTTAATAGACTATTTCATTCTATATTTACTAGTAAGTCGGTTGTGACTACTGATACATTAAATTTTAGTGAGTGGGCGACAGTTGAACTTCATAAAAATAGGCAAAAGCTGTACGAATTGTATGCTGAACGTCAATTTAACACTGGTGATAAGTTTGGGGATTATGTTAAATTGTTTTCCAAGAATTTTAAACGCGCTTGCCACTTAGAAAAGACGCGATACATCAAAAATAAAATTAAAAATAGCAGCAATGCAATCAAAACTACTTGGAACATAATTAATGAGGAGACGGGAAGAGTAACACCACGAAATATTAACTTTAAACTTAATGTAGATAATAAAGCCTTAACAACAGATTTCGAGGTGGCTACTGCTTTTGAAACCTTCTTTACCAACATTCCCGTCTCCACAACAGAATCATTAAACTCTTCACCAGATATGGCTCTCTCTCTATTAAAGGAAAATGTGCCTGAGTGTAACCATTCTTTTAAATTCACGCATGTTAGTGGCTCTGACGTTATTAAAGCCTTTAAATTATTAATTAATAAAAAAACAAATGATCTGTGGGGCATTTCCGTAAACGTTGTCAAATCATTAATTGATATTGTTGCACCCGACTTAGCCTTAATATTTAATAATTGTATAGATTGTGGTGTGTTTCCTGACTTAATGAAACTTAGTAAAATAGTTCCATTGTTTAAATCGGGTAGTACTTCTGACCCCACTAACTTTAGACCAGTATCCGTACTACCCACTTTCAGTAAAATCTTTGAAAAACTCATTTTAAATCAATTACTTTACCATTTTCATAAGTATAATTTACTTCATATTAAGCAATTTGGTTTCACACGGGGTCGCTCAACAATCGACGCAGGTGTTGAGCTAATACAAAACATATTTGAAGCCTGGGAGGAGTCACGTGATGCACTTGGTGTGTTCTGTGACTTATCTAAGGCGTTTGATTGTGTTCAACACGAAACGTTAGTTAGGAAACTACACCACTATGGAATTCAGGGTGTAGCTCTAGACTTAATGAGTAACTATCTACGCGATAGAATTCAGAAAGTCGACGTGAATGGAAAACGGTCTAATGGATCAGTTATGAAAATAGGTGTCCCACAGGGGTCTATATTAGGACCATTTCTGTTCCTTATTTACATTAATGACCTTCCTTACCTTGCCAAGGATAAACACGGGATAGTTCTGTTTGCCGATGATACATCACTGACTTTTAAAATAAATCGACGTGAACTAGCTTTTGACGACGTAAACAACTCTCTCGCTAAAGTGGTACAGTGGTTTGAAGCTAATAATTTGGTTCTTAACGGAAAAAAAACCAAGTGTATAAAATTCACTTTACCTAATGTTAAACACGTGAAAACCACTGTACTACTTAATAATGAGGAACTGAAACTGGAGGATACGACAGTTTTTCTAGGAATAACGTTAGATTCTAAACTTCAATGGGGCCCTCATGTAAATAATTTATCGAACAGGCTTAGTTCTGCTGCCTATGCGGTAAAGAAGATACGCCATATGACCGACGTAGAAACTGCTAGACTGGTATATTTTAGTTACTTTCACAGCATTATGTCATATGGAATTTTACTTTGGGGTAATGCTGCTGATATTAGCACTATTTTCGTGCTGCAGAAGAGGGCTGTTCGTTCTATCTACAAAATGGGTCCGAGAGAGTCATTGAGAGATAAATTTAAAGATTTTAAAATAATGACAGTGTATAGTCAGTACATATTTGAAAATTTAATGTACGTCCATAAAAACATTTCTAAATTTAAGAAAAAATGTGACTGCAATAATTTAAACATTAGAAGTAAGAATAAACTTACAGTGCAATATACTAGGTTACATAAAATTCATAATTCGTTTAAAGGAAATTGCATACAATTTTACAATAAACTACCAATTGACATCTTGGAGATGTCTCTTAAAAAGTTCAAAGTTTGTATTAAACGTAAGCTTATAGAAAAGTCATATTATAGTATAAAGGACTACGTCAACGATAAAAAAGCTTGGGTGTAAATTATTGCTCTAACCAGGTTGCTCTTCTAATAATTTAAAATGACATTGTGAGATGGCGATAACAAAAAAAAAAAAAAACACCCGGCTAAGTTTGTTGTGGTCTTCTTCTTAGACCGGGACGCGTTTGGAACCCTCGTAGCTTTAGTTTTAAGTTTACGAATGTGGTTATCGCCATCATCTCACTACCGTGTAATTCTTATGTACGCATCAAAAGTGCCACCTGTGGGCCTACTTGAATAAAGATATTTTTGACTTTGACTTTGACTTTGACTTTGAAACCGAGTCCATTGGTTTCTTAGTTAGGCCGTAAAGTAAACAAACAAAAGAACAAACTTTTGCATTTATAGCAATATAGGGAAATTATAATGCATTATTCCGTTAAAATCGAATGTTGGTTGTTGGTTGGCTTGCCTAAAACTTTTTCCCAGAACAGTGAGTGTCCTTTTTCATTAAAATCCATTCAGCTTTTTTACACAGATAAAGTAAAATATCTTTAAAAGTTGTAGATTAATTTTATAGGCACAAATGTTATAGCTGAAGAACAACGAGAACGCTTAGTAATGTAGTAAAGTTACCAAGTTCTTGGCACTAGTATCCAAAATAAATCCATATACCCGAAAGGTAAATTCAAAATGGAGGTTGTTTTGTTTGGTAAAGGACTTCAAAGTAACAAGTTTTACTTTTACTTAATACTTAGTAGTAAGGTAGGCCGTTCTACCATCTAGTCTTCAAGATCGGCTGAATAATGTAGATATTTGGGGAACAAGTTAGACTTTCCAATATTCTGGCAGTTTAAGTTTCCAGTTCGAGCTCGTAATGAAACAACCGTACGTCGTCCCATCACCAGCCCCCAACAGGGCGCGCGTCTCCTCTGAGAAGGGTTTAGGTCGTAGTCTACCGCGTTGGACAAGTAGTGCGCTTGTACTAGAGGTCACTAGCACACTTTAATTTAAAAATAATATCCATAAAACCTCCTTCGATCTATCCATAGAGTCCTTAACTTTTAATTAAAATCTATTTTAAGTAAATATTTTAAATAAAGAACGATGCAGAGTGGACCACGGATCCCTGTGAACTGCTCACGATTGGGTCCAATATTGACTAGACGCACGCGTGTCGGGGCGGTACAATCGTAAACATCTACTGTAATTAAAGCCCGCTGCGACCTTTGTACAGCTTTAATGAAATTTCGATACACTGCAAATAGTGGCTGCGACAGTGGACACCGATATCTAGTTGAGGGTCATGTGGCAAATTTAATCTACTGATAACGCTCTGTTATATTTTTAACCCCCTATGCAAAAACAAAGGCGTCTGTGTGTGTATGTACCTGTTTGTACCTGTTTGTCAGTGGCATCGTATCTCCTTTTATTTGATTACTTTCCTACTATATTTTTACAAATCCAAGATGGCCGCCACCACAAAATAGAGAAATACTTTTTTTCACAACTCATTCAATTTGGATATTAAATTAAAGGGATTGACTAGTAGATTTATGTTCACTATATATAATTTCAGGCCTAATTTTTTTATATACTATATCCACGATATTTTCAGAGCCATATAATATAAATTAAAATAATCAGTGCTGGTAATTAATGCTATTAGAAGCCTTTATTTTTGTATGTGTTTAATGTAACGTTGAATGTAACTGAGATTGCCTTACGTTTAGTGAAAATTAAAAAGGTTTTATGTAGAATGCTGTCGCGTTTCTCGTCAGCGACACTTAAAGTTTTCTATCCTATATATACTGTTTTCTATACTATAGGAACTGTTTATTTTCCTGGAATTAACAGTAGCCCATTATTCTACGTTATTTCAACTAACTCTGTCCTTAAAATCAAGTTGATTTGCTTACTTAGGGCGTCAGGGAAAGACAAACAAACAACAACACGTTTGCATTTATAATATTAGTAGGGATTTTACAGATATTTCAAGGAAAACTAAAAAGGGGGATTTTCGCAGCGATGCCTCTGACCTGTTTACGATTGGGTCCAATATTGACTGATACACACGTGTTTTGGGGCGGTACACTCGCAAACATCTACTGTAATTAAAACCCACTGTGACTTTTGTACGGCTTTAATGAAATTCCGATACACTGCGGATATTGGTTCGATAGTTTTTCATGAGATAACTATTTAATTTTGGGGCGACCGATTTTATTTCTTATTCAGAACAAATAAAATCGCGCATCTTACCGTTACCACATACAAAGTTTCAAGAAGGACTATGCCTATAGACTATGTTTTCACTAAAGACGAAAAAAGCAATGTCTACGTAAGGAACGCCTAATTAAAAAAGATTCCCTGGCGAACATCCACCTTTCACCAATCGATTTTAGTTATGGCAACTCATATAAACTAACTTGTCCTTGATTCTTCACTTAAGGTATTTTGTGTTTGTATTATCATATCTTCCATTTTTTGTAGAGTAAAGATTATTGAGTGCTGATTGGCGCAGTGGGCAGCGACCCTGCTTTTTTAATCAAGGCTGTGTTCGATTCCCATAACTGGAAAATTTTGTTTAATGAACATGGATGTTTTTCAGTGTCTTGCGGTTAATTTGTATATTTTAAGTATTTATTCATAAAAATATTCATCATTTGGCTAAAATTTGGCAAAGGTGCCTACAATATAGTCGGGCATAGCTCATAGGCTTCGTTTTATCCCGGAAAAGCAAATAGCTTCTACAGGATAGCATCGCTATTTTTTCCCCATCAGTGTTTCAAAATCCGCGCAACGGAGTTTTATATTGACGTGGTTTTTTGGATAGGCATAATTGACGAGTTTTTTTTAAGTCGACTTATTCGCGAACGAAGTCGCGCGGGTCCGCTAGTCAAATAAAAATTAAATACATGTATGATTATGATTATTATCGCCTAGCCGCCATACTTGTTTATATTATACTTAAGTTAGATGATTTTTTTATGATAGACAGAGTACACATTTCTTTTAATTTTAAAATAATTATTCAAACACAAAGGCCTTACAAAACAGCGACACTCTGAGAACATGGTATTTCCAGAGACAAAAGAGTTTTGCACCAAAAAAATTCTCTAAGGCCGAGTTAATGAACACTCGGGGACGCAATTAAAACTGAATAGATACGTTTTGCTAATCGCTTTTTTACATTAAATATTAATCCCGCGAGTCCGCTTTGCTTTACTTATGTAACGCGCTGCTTTTTATTACAAACGTTGTTAAAATAGCTTAACTAATGTTACCGAATAATAGGATTTTTTAAAAGAAATTCTGAGTGACATAAGAAATAGAAAAGTGTGTCTGTTTCTACCTATGGTTACCATATACACACTTTTCTAGTGGTTAAACAACCCAACATACAACACCAATCGATATTTGGAGACAGATTGATATACTGCATCAAGAAAAAAAAATAAGGGAGCGTCACCGCGCGTTTGAAATTAATAAATTTTGTGTGACATAATTTTCCGTAGACATGTTGCATCATACAGATCGACTAAAGGATACGAGGCGACTAAGGTATATATTAAGGAAATGTGCCTATGTATTTGTAAAAAAGTATGGACATAACTTTATAACTAAAAAAGAACTAGAACGAGGGTAATAAATTAGTATGGCCTAAAGTTAACCTCACTTTATATAAAATTAATGTTTGTTGTATGGCAATAACAATTTATAAAAAATTACCAAAAACTTTAATTGACAGTAGTGTATCTAGTTTTATATTTTGGTTTACTTTATATTATAGCTAGTTTTCTGACATTTGTATAAAATGGAAGAATAATTATATTATTTAGGTTTATTTATAATTTGCATGCTATAGAATGGTAGGCACAAAACATATAATGTTTTATTATGAGATCAAATTTGTTAACCTGCTCACGCAAATAAAGTTTTGAAATCGAATTTGTGCCTACCATGTTTTGTGCCTACCTATAGGTAGGCACAAAACATATAATGTTTTATTATGAGATCAAATTTGTTAACCTGCTCACGCAAATAAAGTTTTGAAATCGAATTTGAAATTAAGGGAGAGCGGGCAGCACCGTCCTATATGCTACTACTACCAAGTACTGCGATCACCCGTCGGCCCAGCGTTGTGATTATGGAATAATCCTCCCGTTTGGAGAGGCCGTTTAGTCCAGCTGTGGACTCTAGGCTGACGAAGTAGGATCGTGCGATATATATGTCAATTATAATCAGGAATAGAAGATTACCTGGGTATTATGAAACTCTTCCTAAAAGTCCTAAAAACATTATGTTGGTAAGTAAAAGAACAATTTGTCTTAAGTTGATATATATATTAAGTTGTTAAAGATTCTGTTCCATTGTTACGCATGAACGCGGGCGGGGTGATTTTAGCTGCACATTAAAATAAATAAATATACTACGACGATACACACATCGCCATCTAGCCTCAAAGTAAGCGTAGCTTATGTTAAGAATACTAAGATAACTGATAAATATTTTTTATGAATTATATAATACATAAAAACTTATATACAGACAAAAACACATCTGAAAAACATTCATGTTCACCACACAAGGCCTACCCACAGCCTTAGACTCAGAAAGCAGGGTCACTGCCCGTTGCGCAAATCGGCCTTCAAATTATCAACGTTACCATTTTTATCTTATGACATTTCTTATATACAGTTTACACAATAAATGTACATTATTCCTATTTCGAGCAATAATTCATAACTAAGCTTTTCTATAATAAAATTAATCGGTAAATAGCCATACTAAGTTATTTTAATAAGCTTTAGTTAAATAAAAACTTTGAACTTACTGAGGGACATCTCCGAGATGTCATCCGGAACCATCTGCATCAGTGCCTATCAATACCATAAAGATAAAAGACACCAATCTTCATTGCCAACCCATCACCGTCTCACGAAGCACGGGCAGTGGCGTGCATAGAGGGTATGCAGATGATATAAAATGAAGGAAATCTCCGGTACGAGTTACTTACGTGTAGAATTTTAATAACTCTTACAATGCCTATCCTTTAGTTTTTCATAATTCGTATTTGAGATTTTCTTCATTTACGCCACTGAGCACGGGTTCCGGAATAATTATGGTTTTTGCCATAGTTCTCCACGCTGGCCACGTGAAGACACTTGGTGTACCAAAGACAAAATTGCATGTATAATATTTAAGCAAAAAATAATTAACAACCCTAGAGGGTGAAGGCACTGAAGCTGAAATACAAAGTTTCTTTCCGGGAATCGAACTTTGTCTGCCCGCAAGGGAGACCAAAGCTCTAACCAGTATGAGGCCACCATTTTTAAGGCACTAATGACAAGGTAAAATAACTAGGTTGCTTGGAAGCAATCGCTCTCACTTCCACACGATATAAAAATGTTTGCCAAAATGTAAAATGTTGATATTCAAAAACGACTTCTTCTCGGTTGAATCTGCCTTCCGAGCCATAGGCAGTGAATCTACAAATAGGCAAACTGGATTTTTCATAAGGACCTATATATCAAGTTGGCTTATAGTACGTTAATAAGTAATGTTTTTGAATCAAAATATAGTTCGAAAACATCCGGTGTTTTCATGCGCAAAAGTAGAAGCTCACCTTTATTTTTACCTCAGCGTGACCTCTCGCGGCCCGATAGAGCGAAGATCACACAACTTACTTTTTCACTAACTTTGCACGTAAACTTTGACTTACATTAACTTACACCGTCACCGAAATGTCAACTCTACATTTATGATATAAGAGCTATTTTTGTGTATGTGAACTTTCAGGGGCTTATAGTTTGCGGGTCCCCGAGGAGTTAGGGTCGTGACGTAGTAAGTGAATGTTATATTCGTACTCGGATCAATTACTTTCGGTCATTAATCACCAAAAAGGAATCCAAGGGCGCGACCACGAATGGGATTGGATAGAAGCAGGCGTTACTTTGCGGAATTCCAACATATATTATAAAAATAAAGCCTAATTTGCTATACTCCGCGAAAAGCAGAAGTGTATGTATGGTGTTGTTTATAGTTTCTTCAATCTTTATATTCCACACCAAACAGATCTTGGGCAATGTACCCTCTACGCAAGTTTTGCTCCGAAAACGGAGCAACTTTAGGAGCTGTTGACTTTACAATTAATATTTTTTATGTCATTGTTATCTTAGGTAAGTTAATCTTAATTTTCATTATATAACACAAATGGTCTTGATCGAGGTTGCAGCCTTGGTCACTGAAGCTTTTAATTTCCCCTTATAGGCGTCTTCAATCCCCCCTCCCTGTCACAATATTCTTGGTTTTGGCAATTTACAATTTCTAAATTTTTGTCAAGAGTTAACTTGTAGTGATGTAGGAAAAATGATAATTGAAAATTAGCTCAAAAACAAATAAATGGAAATACTAAAAAAATACTGTGATCAGGTAGGATTGATTGGCTTTAGCCGGTGTTGGTTATAACTCTACCATCTAAGACTTACCACCATACATACCACTAGTGGCATGGTATCCACTATTTGGGATGGATTTTGTATCGTAAGAATCCAGAGTATAGCCACTGCGATGCTCCTGATTTCCCCACGTAGAAAAGTAAAACGGGTGTCTATTACACCACATGCGGCTATAAGGAAAGTTATATATGCTTTTACATGAAATTAAACTCAAAATCGTGCAATTCCCACGCAGCGAAGCTCTCATTCGCGTGTCTTTTACTCCCAGCAGCGTTACGGTGAGAAATAAAAGATATAAAAAGATAGATTAGACCGGCAACTGTGGAAATATTTGCACGGAAAATGAGATTAGAAGTTTACTATTGCCAACGAAGGAAATTTCTAGTTTTAATCAAACTTAAAAAAACGATTGAAGTTAATCCTTATACTTCTAATAAGTAGACAAACACTTAAATTAACTGTCTTTGTTAATATCCTTTATATAATATCCCCACGACGCAAAAACAACGGGGTGTTATCCGTTTGTGTGTCTATCTGTGGCATCGTGTTTCCCGAACGGACATTAGTTTGATTCAGTTTGGTTTTTTTCTTGAAAGGTGAATTAGTCGGAAGTATTCCTATCTATGTTTGATGAAAATGGGTCCAAGATGGCCGCTGCGCCATAATGGCGGATTGCATATTTTTTCTCAACTTCACGTATCAAATGAAAGGGCTTGCCAAGTAGAATACTATACGTTATTACACATTTCAAATCCAAGATGGCTGCCACACAACTTACCTCTTCTTGTTGTTTCATTGTGTAAGGATGAAAAAAGATTGTTAAAAAATGTGTAAAACAGGCAATTTCAAATCCAAGATGGCCACCACACAATGGCAAAATAGTTTCTCCACAGTACCTTCAATATGAGTATCAAATAAAATGGTTTGACTAATGGTTTGACAATGAAAGAGATAGAAGATAGAACTATAACTAATTCACTAGCTAGATATAACTACATAATAGTAGAAAAATATATACTATATTGAGATAGCGGGGTATACATTTTTAGTTTATATTTATTTTACATCTTGTTAGTACGGCAGGGCCACTTGACTAGATAGATATACTTTATGGATCACTATAAGACAAATGAATGAAAGATGACACTAAACATAAAAGACATGACATTAATATAGTGTAATAAAGTGTACTATATACTATTGGACCCCCGTGATCGGTAGTTGTACATTTTAGTTGCTAGACTTAAAAGACAGTTGAGGAAGGTTTTTTTAAATTTAAATAACTTGCTGGTTCCCACGGTTGAATAAGCGTTAGTTTCCATTCCATACTATACCAGAAAAAAGGCAACTATTATGTGCCTATTGAAACGGTGATAGCCTAGCGGGTAAGCCTTCAGCTTTCCTTTCGTGGATACAGAGTTCGAGCCCCGGTACGCAACACTAACTTTTCGGAGTGCGTTTTTGATTTAAGTTTAAACGGTGAAGGAAAGCATCGTGAGGAAACCTGCATGCCTGAGAGTTCTCCGTAACATATTCAAGGGCGTGTGAAGTCTACACACTTGGCCATCGTGGTACATTACGGCCTAAACCCTTCTCATTCTGAGAGAAGACCCGTGTCCTGTAGTGAGCCGATCATGGGTCGATCATGATGTGCCTATTCTTCATCATCATTACAATCATTGTTCAACAATCATTATAAATCATTTCAAAATGCTTCATTACAATCTTTTTATCAATAAAACTACGTATTTGAACAAGATTTAATGCTGCGATTCAAAATTTTGCTTCTTTGGCTATTTTATTACGGATTTTCAATTTTATTGCTAAGAAATGATACCCGTAAGAAATGTAACTTCGTGATAGTTTAACTTTCTTTTGGCGAAGAAATGGTTAAAATCGGTTCAGCCAATTGGGTACAAAGAAACAAACAAAAAAATGCTTCTTATTTATAACATTAGTATAGACTAGCTGACCCGTGCAACTTTGTCTGCACCAAATCATTCAAAAATGACATTTTCTAAAAATGAATCCTAGCTAGATCGATTTATCGCCCCTGAAACCAGCTGTATACTAAATTTCATGAAAATCGTTGAAGCCGATTCCGAGATTCCAATTATTATTATTAAAAATTGCTCGTTTAAAGATATAATAATATATATAGAAGATATAAATTGTTTCTTCGAAATCAAAAAAGTTTTATTCATGTAGACCTAGAGAATGATACCATCCATGAATTGATAGAATGATGTAAAATGTTTGTGCGATGAACATGAATGTTTTTCAGTGTCTGGCTGTTTGTCGTAGTATATTAATTAATTTATTTATTTATCCTCCCTATTCCGAAGCATGTTCATAACCGGAGTTGTAAAAGCTTTCACACTTTGCTCTATAGCGTGCTAAAACTTAACATTTTATTACCTTAAAGTATAAGTAGGAATGCCGTTCCTTCCTTGAAAACTTCCAAGCTTAGACGGTTATTATTTAAGTTTCGTTGTTAAGTGCTTAATTAATATTAAAATACTGGCCGTTTGATATTTAAATTAATGCCCAGTTGTTGTAAACTGTAATCTCTTATCACAGAATTAAGAAAATACAGAAACCTCATTCAGCCATTATTGCATGTAGTGCATTGTGTTCACAAACAGTGAAAACGCCCCGCGGACGTATCTCTTTACACCCGCGGAACGTTGCTCACAAACTTTTTCTAATTTTTTCTCCGTTTAGATAATTAGAGGTAAAAATATACCACGACTATTTTCAAGCATCAAAAACCACTCTACTTTCGTTTTCGAACAAACCGATAGTGACGTCATACCATTTAGCAGTTAAAAGTAATTTTTTTACCTCCAATGTTCTAAACGTTTAACATAAAATAGGATAATGAGGGAAAATTTGTGAGCTAGCATCATTCCGCGGGTGTAAAGTGAGACATGCGCGGGGCTTTTTCACAATGCACTGTATAAAATAATGGCTGAATCAGGATTCGGTATGATTTTAATTCTGTATCTTTTATTAAAGAAAATATATAGTCGTTTGTTGTCGACAATACTTTGTTATTAAAGCCGCTGGTACTAAATCTCACCGCCTCAAATTAAGAATTCGAAACAACTCGACACCGGGTTTTGCAGTAGTTTTTTTTTCACCACAGCTTCCACTACAGCTTGCAGACTCACCTGGTGGTAAGTGATGATGCTGTCTAAGATGGTAGCGGGCTAACCTAATAAGGAGTATGGTAGTCATAACTATTCGGTTTCAGCCGGTGGTAGAGTCACTACAAACAGACTGACTTGACGTTTTAAAAGTGCTTCTAAACTAGGTCTTGAAATAAACGACACGACATTTTTTACACGACATCGCACCGGAACACTAATTCGCTTAGCGGCACGTCTTTGTCGGTAGGGTGGTAACTAGCCACGGCTAAAGCCATATGTAGAAAAATAGTATGACCTTAATATTGCTTTATTTTAATTTGTTTTGGTTGTCTTAGAATTCTAATCCTTATTCCAGGAACGAGGGCGATCTCCCTAGATCAACAGCAAGGGATGTAGTTTTATAAGTGGTAGGTTAAGTTCGAACCCCGGCAAGGAAAATGAGTGGAATTTTTAAAATTTCCCGCTGCCAAGCAACCTAGCATTGCTAGAAACCGATTAGGGGTTGAAATACCTGATATAACCCTAACAGGTTAGACCGCTACCATGTTCGACTAGATCATCACATTTTGTTTTCTTAATTAAGTATCGTTTATTAAGCAAAAAAGTTACATCATTTGACACTTCTGTTTAGGTGAAATAAAACAAGTTTAAGATGACGTAGGAAGTTAATATTATTTTATTTCACAAGTGCACAAATAACACTAAAGTATAGTAGCTATTTCAGCAAACTGCTAAGTAATTTAGTTTAAGAAACTAAATAAACAGTGCAGCTGTAGCAAATTTGCGCTCCTCACTTGTGTTAATGGAGTCAACTCTCTCGCACTCTCTATTATAGTCACAACGAATAAAATCGAGTCACGGACTGGATCAGTACCTCTATTATTTGTTTAAAGTACTACGTAATCGATAAAAAGCTTGGGTGTGAACTATTGCTTTAAACAGGTAGCTCTTCTAATAATTTTAAATGACAATGTGAGATGGTGATAACACAAAAACACCTAGCTAAGTTTGTTGTGGGCTTCTTCTTAGACAAGGACGCGTTTGGAACCCTCGTAGCTTTAGTTTTAAGTTTAAAAATATGGTTATCGCAATAATCATACATTACATGAGAATTACACTACCATTTAATTCTCATGTAATGTACGCTTCAAAGTGCCACCTATGGGCATAAAGAACTAAATACTACTACTTGAATAAAGATATTTTTCACTTTTCACTTTTCACTTTTTTTTTCTGAATGACGATGTGTACAAATAGAGAGTATAAATAAATAAGATTTTAAACTAAGATTTTCGTGGTTAATCAAAATTTCTTAAATATAGTTCCACGGGTACATACCACGATAATATTATGGATTTGTCGATATCGGTTTCGACTACCCGCTTTCGTGTTCTTTTTGTCGGTACTTCACGAACTGTTCGACATGCTACACTGACAACGTCACTTTTAAATTGAGAAGCTGTACGGACGATGCTTTCTTGGTTTGCATTAATTAAAAACCAATAAATTAATTTAAAACCGTCATCACGATTGAAATATATGTGCTTCCAATTTTTCAAAATTCGGAAGCACAAAAATTTCACTGGCTGAATCTGACTACGAAAAGTATAAATAAAATAAATATTTTGCACGCTTGCAAAACTGGAGTCGCTTTTGCGTACCGAAACATAATTCTACTTTTTTTTTATTCAACTACAAGTTAGCCCTTGACTGCAATCTAATCTGATGGTAAGGGACGATGCAGTCTAAGATTGTAGCGTGCCAATTTGTGCGGTTGTGCGGTTTATACGCGACATCATACCGAAAAGTTAAATCGCTTGGCTTTATCTTTGTCGGTAACCAGCTACTTGTGGGGTACCTACATGAGGTACCTACACAAGAAGCCGCGGCCTAAGAGTCTCCCGAATTATAAATTCTCGAATCGCCTGTCGTGGATCGAAAGCGGGACCTCCCTTATTTACCACATGTGGGACCACAGCGCTCACTGCGCAACTGAAGTCGGCAAAATCATACTTCATTGATTTCAAGTATAGGCCTCTTTTGTTTTATTTTATTTATAACGGCTCAAACAGTTTACTTAATACTTAGAATTAGTACAACGAAAATAACATATACACCAATTAACGAAATACCCTTATTAACACTATCCATCAAAGTGGCTATATGAAAACATATGTAGTACCTACCTTTAAGTAGAACAATTAGAAGTTATAATTTAGAATAAATATGTTTTTTAACTGAGCAAGACTAAGATTACATAAATCTAAATCCGAGAAATTATTATTATACCTTTGAGTAGCTATATATATGTATATATCTTTTAAGAGCGTATTTTGATCTGACTAAGGGCAAATAAAATGGAGGGTATTTACGCCTACATATAATATTTTTTGGAGAAATAAAACCAATTGTACTAAGTAGTATTGGAGTATCGATTTCATTCCATAAAACTTCTTTTTAAACTTCAAGTCTGTCCCTTTGTGTGACTACCATCTGTTGGGAATGCAAATTCTACCGAAAAGTCAGATTCTTTCAACATCAGCATTTACATTCATTTTTCTAACTTGCATGAGAGGAGAGCGGAGCTGACTGCTTCCAAGCAATTATGTCATCGGGCAAATTAATGTTGCAAATAACATGGATTGGGGGACTAATTCTTTCGACAGCCGATTGGCGCAGTGGGCAGCGACCCTGCTTTCTGAGTCCAAGGCCGTGGGTTCGATTCCCACAACTGGAAAATGCTTGTGTGATGAACATGAATGTTTTTCAGTGTCTGGGTGTTTACCTGTATATTATAAGTATTTATGTGTATTATATTCATAAAAATATTCATCAGCTATCTTAGTACCCATAACACAAGCTACGCTGACTTTTGGGCTAGATGGCGATGCGTGTATTGTCGTAGTATATTAGTATAGTATTTATTTTAACAGTTAAAAAGTCGTTTCTTATTTTTTGACCAAAAACCCACTTAGCAAATTAAATGGGCATAACTTAAAAAAATACGGACTTTAATACAAACTTTACTCCCTATTTAATCCCCTTGGGGAGTGGAGTTAAAAAATAACCTTTTTTGTGCTGTAGGTTTTCTGTCAGGGTGACGTGACATAAGAATATAACTGTCACCATCTTC
Source organism: Pararge aegeria (assembly GCF_905163445.1). Taxonomy (NCBI): domain Eukaryota; kingdom Metazoa; phylum Arthropoda; class Insecta; order Lepidoptera; family Nymphalidae; genus Pararge; species Pararge aegeria. The sequence goes on along the minus strand of NC_053199.1, from coordinate 16,476,659 downwards.
CCGCAGTACAAGGCTATTAAAGGAATATAACGGAGAACGGGCAGCAGCGTCCTCTGAAGGGCAAGAGATAAAAAATATATCCCCCGATTATATCCCCTATCAAGGAATATAATAAAAGTGTCCACCTGCTAAAGCACGGGAACATGGAATAGGAGAAGTTTACCCCCGTTTATTATTACACATATATTATTTGGATATCATTTCCACTTGTGCGCCAGTGCTCTGAGAGTTTATAAAGCTGTGGGAGAAGATAAATTTGTATCCTTTCCCGGGGATATTATTGTCTCCTACCCATACGCTAGCCGTGCTGTTCTACTATTACCATCTAATGCGATCACCAATTCGTTTGTGTTGGTCTCCGGATTAACTAACTAGATGGCGCCACAAAGATCCTGCATTGCGCTAGCGAAGTTTTCTCAAATAATGACCATATATACAACTTCCAAAGATGACTGGTCGGACTTTTATAGTATTACACATCAACGATAAAAATGTGTAAATTATTGCTCTTACCAGGTTGCTTCTTAAATGGTTTTAAGTGACAATGTGAGATGGTGATAACAAAAAAAAAACGGCTCAGTTTGTTGTCGGCTTCTTCTTAGACCAGGGCGCGTTTGGAACCCTCGTAGCTTTAGTTTAAAGTTGACGAATTTAGTTATCGCCATCAACTCACTTCTATGTTATATTTTACATGTCTTGTACGCATCAAAAGTGCCATATATGTGCCTATTTGAAAAAATAAATATTTGACTTTGACTTCAACCTTGGAGGATACTCTTCCTATTGATATGGTCGGGTGCATCACCGTAGACGTTTGCTCAGCGTGGGATTTATGGTCAAACTCTCCCGTTCCCGAAGAGGTCTTTAGTTCAGCAGTGGACTTTTATAGGCTATTGATAAACCTGCAGAACAATAAGATTTTAACATTTAGCACAAAAAAAAAAGTATAATTACGTTGATATTTATTCCAAAATCCATGTCAATCTATAGAATCACTAGTTTGTTTCATACTAAGTCACTAAGTTTACTTGCTGCATAATTGCCCCACTTAGAAATTTAGAAGCACCGCCGTCGCTAACAAGACAATCTCAAGTAATACCCAGACTTAGGCTAAGATTTATGGCGTCAGAACTGTATCTGGCGCTGCCTGGACGATAAATTGTTGCGCAGACAACTACTACGCTAATATATGAGAACTTCAACTTAAAACCCGAGATACTGCAAGGGTAATTGCGCCATGCAATCGCTATCATTAATGAGGATTACAAATGGAACAAGAATTTAAATTGCTTTTACAATTGTTTAAAATATGCTTTTTTAAATCAGTCACAATTACTTCGGTTTCATAAATACTGCAGAAGAATACTGTAGCCTAACGACATATTACTGCGTCCTTTCCAATTTGTATAAACTCCACACAAATTTTATTTTACGATTATCTTAAAAAAAAAATTTATGCTTAGCAAATGTAATATAAATGCGAAAGTCCGCGTTTATAATATTAGTAGTAAATATATTACGCCATATACACACATCGCCATCCAGCCCCGAAGTAAGCGTATCTGTTTTTTGGGTACTAAGAAAACTGATGTATGTTTTTGTGAATAATATACTATAATACTTTTAATAAGTATACAGATAAACACCCAGACACTAAAAAACATTCATGTTAATCACATAAACATTTTCCAGCTGTGAGAGTCGAAAGCCATAGCTTTGGACTCAGAAAGCAGGGTCGCTGCCCACTGCGCCAATCGGCCGACTGAGTATGGAGGTATAGTTATTATCCACAGCCCCCTGGCCAGCTGGTGTTGGATCGGCCCGACAGAGTGCGCATTAGTCAGGCGTTGGCTCCAGATCTCGCCGACCGCAGCTACTCCACAGTAAGCCCGCCTGCCAGGTACCAGCCGCTAGATTAAACATTTGATAGCATCGCCCATCACACCGTTGCTATTGTAGCATTGTTCTTATAACTTAATACCACCACCCACCGCTAAAGATGCAGTATGTACTCCACCTTCGATTTAACCACTAGACCAAGCCAGTTAATTATAACTTTAGTTAACTCAGAAGTACTAGGGCTCCAGAAAAAGAAGAAGTTAATCATCATTATCACGTCAACCAATGGACGTCCACTGCTGGACATAGGTCTTTTGTAGGGAATTCCAAAAGCCAGAGTCTTGTGCCGCTTGGGTCCATCCGTCATATGTGCACCTCTTGGGGGTCTACCTTGGCTGCGTTTACCAGTGCGAAGTCGCCATTCCAACTCCTTGGGGCCCCCACGTCCATGGATTCTCCGAGCTATGTGCTTTTACAAACCTTACTATTATTTGTTTGTTTGTCTATTTGTCCTACTTTCACGCCTTTACTAAGCAACCAATCACTTGATTTTTGACTTAAAGGTACTTAAAAGCATGGACAGTAACATAGGCTGTTTTTTATCCCAGAAAAACAAACGATTAACACGGGATTTGTAAAAAACCGTAGTAAAAACGGACGAAAAACCGGCAGTCATCAAAAATAACAAAAAAAAACTTATAGTAAAAATTGAAGGACCGAGCAGATGGCTACCTGATGTGCCATCGTCTATAAACAGAGCAACCCTTGACAGGGCATGCAAGGAACACATCCTAAGTGCCGCCCTGTGTCCAAAAACCCGAAGCGTAGATGTTAAGCCACATCTGAAACTACCCCGACAACCATGCCTTTTAGACACACTCACCTTTAGGTATACAGCAGTACGGCTTAATTGCCAGGCATTAACGTGCCAATTGGACTTCCCTAACGGGTTCCGTCACATAAATTCAAATACTCAAATAGAGCACATAGATGGCACTTTTGATGCTTTCATTACATGTAAAATAGAAATGAGATGATGCAATATCCACTCGTAAACATACAACTTATTTATTTGTCACTTCCTTAATTTCAATGTGAAATATAAATTAAATTAATTCAACTTTGAAATTAAGGAAAGACGGTGTAAGGGAAGGCCCTCACAAATCTGAACTTGGAGCCAGGCCGGTCATTCCTCCTCGTCACTTGAAATTTAATCAGACCTCTCCCGGCCTCTTTGTTTAACGCGCTCAGTTGTTACAGCCAGTAACACTGCAAATTGAATATTCTTGATCGCACTCCATTACCGACTATGGCGGAATATGCCACTATATTAAATGGACAATCGCCAAACTATGAGAGTCAATCGTCAAAAAGCCTGGGTGTGGAATACACAACATTTTTCGTTTTCCTGTTTCTTCCTTTCTGCTACATTGCTTTAAAACAGCCTCTTTCATTTATTTATTTCATTAGACATACCAACGATACATTGTATTATCATTAATAATTTTAGATTATAGTTTATATTCAGAGTACAGTTATCACTCACACAACATTGAAGTTAGTCAGGTTGAAAATAATTAAATTTAGTTAAAAACAAAAATAGTAAGAATAAATTAAATTAATATTAGACAATTAATAAAAAAAAAAAAAAGAATTTAATATTAAACAAATAATAAAAATTAAAAAAAAAAGAATTTAAAATATATTAGTTTAATTTCGCCTCAAAGCAATTAAAGTGTCATGAAAAATGTAAATGTCAGGGTTGTTAAAAACATGTGTCATTCGGTTAGTTGGTGAAAAATTAATGTAATTTTTAGTATGCTAAACTTCGATTTTAAAATATATATATTGGGTTTTTTCTTTATAAAAATGATCGATACCAAATAAAATGAAATGAAATGAAATTTATTCGGTATGAGTTTACCTAGGGTCTCATTATAATATAAGATTCCTCCATATTCTACTATTAAGCATGCAAATTCAAATTCAAATTCAAAAAAATTCAAAATTCATTTATTTCAAGTTGGCCTAATATAAGCACTTTTGAAACGTCAAGTATGCATGTTTGTGTGACTCTACCACCGGTTCGGAAAGCAGATTCTACCGAGAAGAGCCGGCAAGAAACTCAGTAGTTGCTCTTTTCCAACATCAACATTTACAATCATTTTGCTATCTTGCGGGAGATGAGAGCGAGGCTGGCTGCTTCCATTCTACCTTGTCATTGAGGAATTCATCAAATGTATAGTAACCTCGCTGTACTAGATGCGTACAGAAAGACCAACTATATCTTTTCGTTCTTTACAAATTATATTATTACGTACAAAAATTAAAGATCCACCGTGAATTGCAGTCCTTCTGAAGAACGCACTTGACAATATAAAGTTATTGATGTTTACTGCTACTTGTGTACCAGTGAGCCAGTGCTCAGTTATACACAGAATATGTACATTGAGTTTCTCCACAAACAGCTCTATTTCTAATTCTTTGCCGGTAAAGCTCTGTATATTTTGGTGTACAATGTTCATATGGCAGAGCTCCTCCGTTGTCTTATTAACTAGTTTAAATCATTATAAAATTTCTCAATAGTACTAGCGCAAGTACTAGGGTCAGTAATAGAAATGGAAGTACTTGAAGTACAATTTGTAAAAGTGTCAATAGACTTTGTTACAACAGTTGTAACAGTATCATTTAAATTATAAGCTAGTAAAAACGCTATCTGCTGCTTACACTTTTTAGGCAGATACAATTTATCTCTTGTCATTACAAATGATGACGTGAATTTATTAATGTCAAAATAAAAAATTGCGTCGCTATGACGGTATGTCAAATTATAGATTAATAAGTTTAATTTATAAATATGTTCATTTGCGAAATCATCATGCGAAATGTAAAGTGCACAACAAGAGCAATCATTACACATGTCTGCAAAATCTTGTTTTTTATTCGAAGTCAGATACTCGGATCATGTACACGCCCTCCCGGCCATAACACTGCATTGCGACAATGCTGTTTAGCGGTAAAAATAAGCATGGTGGTAGATCTTTCCTGGACAAGCTCACAGAAAGCTATAAGCATATACTACTACTAAAACGGTAACAACTAGTCGAGCACGCGGGGCACCACGTAATGTCTTGAAGAACTGTCTCGGATGGCCGCAGAACACTCCGTATTTTGTTCCAAGATGAAACCTCACTATGCAAAAAGCAGGATCGCTGCCCACTACGCCAATCGGCCGTCTAAAAATCTATCCTAAATGAAGAATTGGCTTTACTTTCAACTCTAAATTGCAAGTACTGCAAGTTGAAGAAATGTTACCGTGGTATCTCAGCCTATTGTTATTGATATAGAGTGAGAACGCCGCTATGTTAGTGTCACTTGTCTGCATGCAATTTCCGTCGAAAATGCTCCGAATTACATCTTGAGTCGACTCCAAATGGCGTGCGGCGGCGTTGTTGACTGTCTGCGAAATGGAACTCTCCGAACGTCTGCAGATGTAAACGTTTCTAATAATGTGCTTCAAGTTTAACTGGCTTTGGTTATAACTGATACTAAAAAAGTCACACTCGAAATCAAACATATAAATAAATATACAACGACAATACACACATCGCCATCTAGCCCCAAACTAAGCATAGCTTGTGTTATAGGTACTAAGATAACTGGTTGTTTTTTTTTATGAATAATATATGTTCATACACAAACATTTTCCAGTTTTTATAATTTTTATTTGTGTTTTAGTTCAGTTACGGAATTTTAATAACCTAAAAGGAGTTGAACTCAAGTCGCGGTCAACAGCTAGTTTTATATAGTTTGCTTACGCAAGGAACCCAAATGATGCACGATGACTCGCACTGGGTCATGAAAATAATTATTAGATAGTCAATAAAGACTTCCATCTCAATTAAAAAAAAGGCGGCAACTCCAATGAAGGAAATTAGCAATCTCGACTGGCAATTGTCTTACCTGAACCAAATCGTTTTAAAGCCAATAAGATAAAGACTCTCTGCAATTGACAATTGACCTGAAAGCAACTTATTGGTTTTTACTGCTGTACTTTTTTATTTCGCTTCAACACCCAAGATCCTTTGTCTCAAAGGATACCCCATCCTTGTCTGTCCCGGGGGATCGGAGTGGGACGTGTGTAGAACATTTATCGCCGGGAAAGAAATTAAAGTCGCGCCGAATCGAACGGTTTTATCTACGTGTCGATAGCGGTCACAAATTATGTGCTTCCTTCCAAGATAAGGTTTTGTTTCCTAACGCCGAACACAAAACAATATACACTTATAACAATCAAATCAAATACACTTTATTGTACACCAAATACAAAGCATTAAAAAAATACACAAATCTAAAATGATCGTTTTTAAGAAAAACAACTGTTACTTTTAAAACGGTAGATTTGTTAAATTCAGTGTATTTTACATATATTTCATAATCAGTGTTTCAATGATTTTCCAGCCTGGTCTTCAGCGAGCTCTCGAGTCAGTTCGATTAAAATTTATTTAAGTTTAATTTCGAGCAAATCTGATCAAATTGTTATAATTATTGTGAATAATGCGTGAAATAACAAAACAGAATTGCAAAAGTCTACCTATACGACCATTTCAATTCACTCGCTTGAGTAGTGAACTCGTTTTCTTCGAAAGGGAGGCTGACATGCCAACCGACCATTACGCATACAGCTCTTAAGGCTGATATTTAAAAATTAAGGTAATCTTTTAAAACCACCCATTATTCCTTAACTTTCAATTTGCATATCCGAGCTAATCGCCGAATTCGCTCCTCAAACTTAGCGTAAACAAACTGTACCTTAAACTCTGTCTCTCACACACAAAACCGAACCTTACACCTTTGTATTAAGGTACACATTTATTTGATAAAGCGTTCGTTTTAGTAGATAAATGAATTTCTACTCATTGACGATCAATCGAGCCAACGTTATCTCTGTTTTGCCGCCTTATCTATGGGCGTAACAACGTCTATGGTGGATTTATGGCAGCTCGATAGCGTGAGTTAGGTTCTTACTTGTGTGGAATGGAAGTGCCCGCTTAGCTTGCGATTCTGCTATTGTTGCCGATTTAATTGTATGTTTTTGTTGTTATCTTCCGGTTGGATACTTGGAGGGGTAGAAAACGTTTTTGAAAATTGTTTTTTTCATTCATTTTTAGGGACGAGAACCCGAAGGGTGTCGACGAATAGGGTCCCATTCGTTCCATCCTGTTCGTTCTTAATAGATAGAGACTTGAAACTCTTACAGATTTCGGTTACCGCTTATCATCATCATCATCATCACATCAACCGATATACGTCCACTGCTGGACATAGGTCTTTTGTAGGGAGTTCCAAATTCCACGGTCTTGGGCCGCGTCTTACCCCTTGTAAAAATAACAAAATTAAAAAAAGCTAAAAATGAAACAGAGTCCCCGGTTATTGCATTTGGGGTCATTTAGCTTGTTGGATTTTTTTTTTTTTTGATGAAGCGGTTAAAAATGGCTCTTGAGATACTGAAATGTCAGTGAGTTTACATATTTTTGATGTCGTGATAAAAATAATGGAACTATTCAACCATAGAAAACTAGCGTTTTTTATTATCGTTTTAAGACTTCATAGGTAGGCAATCAAATGTGGTCTATCGTCCCGAAAACTCCCACTTAAATAAGACCACAGCGCTGATAACGGCGCCAGCGGTTGATAAAACTACTTAATTAAGAAAAATGTAAACTATAATATACATGGAAAGCAAAAAATAAAAGTCACCCTTATGGGTTTACGCGCTACATAGCACCGGAACGCTAAATCGGTATGGTGGTAAGAAGCCCACCAGACCAGACCAAGAAGAATCCGTAATTATGAATTCCCAAATTGCCCCTGCCTGAGGTCGAACCTCTCACTTAAATGTATAATGAATATAATTTTTTTATCTTTAATATATATGCCTATTTATTGTATTAACACAAACGAATCAATTCTTGACGAACTCAGAATCAAACAGCGCCTTTCTTCTGCAGTTCAAGTGCGAATTCTTAGTTTCTTCGGTCACGTGTCCAGGCGTAATGACGTGTCCATTGAGCGACTTGTGGTTCAAGGTAAAGTAGAAGGTACCAGAGCACGCGGAAGATCACCGATGAGATGGACGGACCAAGTGAAGGCCACAATCGAGGCTCCTCTACATGAATGCGCAAGAAAGGCAACCGTTAGAGAAGAGTGGCGAAGTATTGTCAAGCGAGCCACAAAACCCAGATGACGACCACGACCAGTCTGTCAAGACTGAAACGACTACGAAGAAGAAGAAGATTTATTGTATTATCTGTCTATAAGTAAGGTATAACGAATTTAATATACGATAAAGGTATTATTATTATTATCTGTCTTAAAAAAAAATCTCTATATATATCATGTTATACTTTATGATATCATAAGTTTTGTTTTTGCCACACCCACACTCGTTTTTTCTCGCACGTCCCAAGGTTGGCTGGTGGAAAAAGTACGACTTTTGTAAACCGTTTTTATTTGGCCTTTGTTTTCTTTTTTTAAGCTCTTCGTAGAGCTTAAAAAAACCAAAGGGCTGCGCAATGGAGGTCGTCATAATATGTATTACGTATTTTTTAAATAATTTGTCACAATGAGATAATTTTGACTGCCTTTTTGGTTTCAAGTGAGTTCGCGATCTACAGGGAATATTTCGGCAATATTACAAAATATTGCAAATTAATTATCGGCATTTTACGGTATCTCCCGTCCGGGGCACAATGCCAATTAATTAGAAGCGGATACATAATCCCATTACCCTGGGACCTTTTCAATGCAGCATCGTCGGTGGTTGCACTGCGAGCGGGCGAAGTGGTAATTCAATTTAGTATATTCAAATCGTGAAACATTTAATAAGCTGCGATAGCGTAGTGGGTTCGAGCCCCGGCACCAATGACTTTTCGGAGTTATGTACATTTTTAGTTTAAGAAATTTAGGCTCAGCTCTCATCTCTCACAAGACAGTGAATTTAAAAGATTGTACTGTTAAATGATGTTGAAAAAGTCCGGCAAGAAACTCAGCAGATTGCTGATATTCTCGGTGGAATCTGCCTTCCGAACCGGTGGTAGAGTCATTACAAACAGACTGACTTGACGTTTCAAAATTGCTTATAAACTGAGCCTACTTGAAATAAATGAATTAGGAAGTTTAAAGGAGAACAACATGTAGAAACCTGCATGCCTGAGAATTCTCCATAACATCCTCAAGGGCGTGTTAAGTGTACCAATTTTCGCTTGGAATGCGTGGTAGACTACGGCCTAAACTCTACTCATTCATATCATGGAATTCTGCAAACGCTTCGCCCGCTTCTATCCACTAGCTGCGGCTATTAACGGATATTTTTGTGGTTTTGTTCGCGCAACAATCCGCCAACACTGGGGCTGCAAGGTTTTGTATAAATTAATTTACCACTGGCGTCTTTGTCGTGTTGCACTGCGACGGTACAAGCCCAGTAATGAATAGTTTCGCATTCAACCTCTCATTACACCGTCACCAGATACAGCAGGGGTATCATTTGACAGCCTCTCTGACTTAGTTCTGTTAAGTTATACGACATCATCATCATTGGCACAGCTATAACTCCATGGCGCAAAAGTGAGCGATGTGGTTTTAGTGGGGCAATTTGGAAATCAATAGTTTCTGTATTGCCTCTGGTCTGGTCTCGTGGCTTCGAACGTAGCTGGTTAACTCTTTGGGTACGATGTTGCATATAAACCAACTAAGGGTTTAGAGTTAATTTTACCCCATCTCTGACTGCATCAACATTTTGATTTTGGGCTTACTTGTACTGGAATTCAAAAAAATCAGAGCCTAATCCAGTCTGATTCTCCACCTATTTCTTTGGGATCTTTGTTCACATGTGTACATGGCTTTGGGTCAACTCAATCTAACCAGCGCAATTTTTTGTCTAAAGTTGGCTGACTTTTTGGTTTAGTAACTTTTCCGGATACTTAAGAATTATAGTAGTATTGCTAAGCCTCAAAGCTAAATTGATCTTGGTGAATGTTTAATTTTTTAAGACCGTTTGCAGGAGAGCGACATAAAATACTTTTAAAAAACCGACAAAAGCGCGGTCAAAGTCGCGTACTGAAGCTAGTAAAAAATACATTTCAAATAACGCTAGTAAAATAAGAATTCGTTCATTTAATTGAGGTGCTAACAGAATTTGATAAAATTCAAAACTTTCAATTACAACGGTGTGGAGTATTTTTCATTGTGAATGTACATTTTATTTGTTACGGCTGAAATAAAAATAAAATCCAATGAAAATATACGAATTATTTGTTACAAATAGGTTTTAGATTCAAGCGACGTTTTATTAAAATCCCTTTTCAGAGTTTCGAGTTTTTTCAGCCAGCTAATCCTCTTTATCCTTAATTTTTATATAGAAGAACTAGTTGTAGCCTGCGAAACCGTTCCCATTTATTTCGGACTTTTAAAAATCTCGTGAAACATGTTTCTTTTACCGTGCAAATTATCCTATGGGGTCCAAGAGATTGAATGATTGAATGTATACAATTTTAATGTACACCACAGAGAAAATAAAAAAAAATAAACCTTATCGCTACATAGCGATCTTTTCCAGACAACCAAAGGCAAGTGGTATGCTATATCTTTGCAAAATTTTGAATGTACGTTTAGGCTGCCGAGCCGGTAAAGGTATTTAAATGCCACAGAAAAGGATTCTTGAGCTTTCTAGGATATCAATTATAAAGTACCCTACCCGCCTCTATGACCAGCTATTGTAGTGCCAAATGCCAGAGGTTGAGCCGTTTATGGTAATAATCAATAAATTAATAGTTCAAAAAAATAAAAACACGCTTGGTATAAAAAACTTAAGTTTATTCATAAAAGCGTGTTTTTTTAGTTTTTCTTAAACTATTATTTTTATTAGAGCAAAATAAATCGGTAACCCATTCTACATCAAATTTGTTATTATCAGAGAAATCGGCTAAAAATAATGTTAAAATACACTTTATTTTTACATTATTTCAAATTGAACCATATCTACAAAGTTTGAACGAAATCAGACAGTTTGAAGAAGGTCAAACCCAAGTCCAATGGAGCCGATTACAAACATACAAACATACAGTGCCGCCCAGTGACTATCAACCCGCGGTGTAGATCATGGGCTTGTTCTTACACCGGCAATTCATATCGGAACACAGCAACAATGCTGCTTAGCGGCAAAAATAAGCATGACATGACGGTAGTACTTCCCCGGTCGAGCTCTGTCACAAAAAGTTCTACAACTTAATAATGTACCGTCAAATTGTACCTTGTATCTTATCCTTCTTTACATTAAATATATATCCCTTCATTCGTTCAAAGTTCTTTAATATCGCTGCTGGGCATAGATAAATTATTATTAGGTGTAATGTGAAAATAACTTTCAATACAGTTTGGACCTTGGCCTTGGCCTTACGATTGGCGCAGTGGCCAGTGACCCGGCTTTCTGAGTCCAAGGCCGTGGGTTCGATTCCCACAACTGGAAAATGTTTCTGTGATGAACAGAATGTTTTTCGGTGTCTGGATGTTTATCTGTATTTTATAAGTATTTATGTATGTTATTCTTAAAATTATTTATCAGTCTTCTCAGTGCCCATAACACAAGCTACGCTTACTTTGGGGCTATATGACGATGTGTGTTTTATCGTAGTATATTTATTTATTTATTTATTACGGCTGGCTTCGTTCACGTGATCTTTTTTAAAGTAATAATCTTTACTTTTAATGACGATTAATTAAAGTATTTTTGACTTGGCTGCCTCGGAGGTTTAGTGGTAAGCATACTTAACTACTGATCACGAGGTCTTGTATTCGAATCCCGGATCGGGCCAAAATTGTTAGGAATTGTTGTTTCAGTACCGACTCGGAGTTAGGAAATTGGCGGAGTCAACCCCCGTGCCTCGGAGAGCACGTCGCAGTCGGTCCCAGTTATAATCAATTACTTTATGTATATTAACACTATCTTGTGACAATAGTGAGCTCACCAACCCGCATTGGTGCAGTGTGGTGGGTCTACGCTCTAAAACCGTGTATCCTATGAGAGAGAAGGCATGTGCAGAAAGGGTTAATAAGCACAGACCTCCTATCTCTTAGGGGAGAGGGTTTAAGAAACCGGGTAATGTAAGGTAAGAAAGAGGTTAATGTTTGATCGATAATGTAAACTAGAGAGATAATGAAAAAAATAGCTGTGACAACCATTTTTTATGACATCTTTGTACGGATATATTGATATAAAAAAGGGAAGTAAATAAGAATAGGGATGTAAACAGTGGCGTGCACTTCATACATGCACAAAAGCACTGCATACCCTAAAATTGAAATATAGCCCGTATTAGAGGAGGATTTTTTCCATTTTATGCAATTTTCCTGCTGTATGCATACTCTGGTAAGAAACCCAGTGCACGCCACTGGATGTAAATTAGCTGCGTATGATGAATTCACATCAACCCATACCGGCCCACAACAGATAACGGGTCTCCTCCCACAATGGGAAGGGCCTAAGGCCGTAGTCCACCAAGCTGGCCCAGTGCGGATTGGTGGACTCCACACCTTTGAAAACATTATGTAGAACTCTCAGGCATTCCGGTTTCTTCGCGATGCGTGTTGGGATTCGAAATGGGCCCCCCGAAAGTGAAGTCGAGACTCGAGCTCCTACCCAATGCGCTATCACCTCGCAATGATGAATTATTTCCAGAAATTGAAATTATTAGGTAATTTATAATAATTACCACAGAAATTAGTGTAAATTCAAAATTGAGTTTATGAATAAATTGGAGTCTCAAAGTCCCGACGTTAACGAATTGAAACTTTGCATGGGAATGAGTTTCGAGTTTTAATTCGATTGTGTTTCAACCGTTCATTACGAACAAAGAAAAAGTGAGAACATTTTATCAACAAATACTCGTTAATATCTATTATGTCTGGCCAGCAAATAAACGGTAAACTTTTTATTTTTTTATTTTGTAGTAAATACTTAGAAAATATAGCTTATTCCTTAATCAACTAAGAAATCTCTACAATGTTGTTCAAACAACGGCCGCAATGTCTACACCGCGAACCATCCATCAAACCCCATAATAAAATTACAAGGATGTTTGCAAATTAAGTAAAGCCTACCCGATTGATGGATGGACACCCGCGTAATACGTAAAAATGAAATTTTTGGACGTCAAAATAAAATCTTCTGGATACAACTTTGAAGGATCTCCCATTCACGGGTGGCCCATCTCATCATCGTATCAACCCATTACCGGCCCACTACAGGGCACGGGTCTCCTCCCAAAATGAGAAGGGGTTAAGACCGTAGTCCACAACGCTGGTCGAGTGCGGATTAGTGGCCTTAACATCTTTGAGAATATTATGGAGAACCCTCAAGTATACAGGTTTCCTCACGATGTTTTCCTTCACCGTTCAAGCAACTGATATTTTAATTGCTCTAAATGCAGATAACTTAGAAAAATTGGAGGCGCGTGCTGGGATTCGAACTCGGCCCTCCAAAAGTGAAGCCGAAGTTCCACTGGGCTATAATTGCATCATAAGTAAAATTAAATGTAGAAAATCTCACACATAGCACCCTGATCTGCCACCATACGGCACTCACTTAGAAGTACAGTAAATGATTATTAAAATGTACCTATTATTAAGCATACAATTCACATATCCCTTGTGCATGTTATACTCAAAAGATGAAAGAAAGAATATATAAGATTAGTCGCGAAGGCATTGAGCAGGCATAATTTAATGGACACGTTTCCATTCCGCTACACTCTGCGGTTAGGCGAGGTTTATATATACGCAGCGACGAGCGGAGGCGTGGCATAGTAATTGCATATATTGGTTAAAAGGCATTTACTCTCAATAGAAACAATTTCATTTAATGATATATTAAACTAATATAAATAAGTGGAAATAGATTATGTAGTTTGTGTGATACTAACTGGTTTGTAGTAAATATAAATGGCATGTAGATTATGAAAGTTTCAAATCTGCAATACTTAAGATATTATTCAGTATGAAATAATATCTCGCCATACTGAAAAGTATGGCAGTTTTTAAGCCCATTCTCTTAATCCGTTACTTTGAACACTTGTTGTATATTCGGGTTTTTGGACAAGATTTTCAGTCATATCCTGGGTGCTAAGAAATGGGCACTGGCCACCCTGCACATCAGAGAGCAGGGTAACTCCTCGATCTTGGTTAACATCACTAGCATGACATGTTGATGTGATAATATCTCATATGGCAAAAGAGGCTCAACACCTACGTCTTAAATTGATGGACACAAGGCGGCCTGTTGCAGCACTTGCTTCTTAAATACCATGTGACGAGTTGCTCTGTTTATAGGTAACGGTTTTCCATTTACCATCAGATGACGATTATTACTTAAAAAAAACACTAACCCGCACTTTGCGAGCATTGGGCCAAAACCCTGCTCGTTCAGAAAGGAGACCCGTGCGCTGCAGCGCCCCGGTAGTACTTTGCCAATGATGACGCCTCCAGCCATTTTTCAGCCACTCGCCACCTATGTATAAGCCGCACCTAACATAAATACAGTAACCCCACAATACAATGACAAAGAATTCTTTTAAACATCGCTAGACAATCATTATAACAGTGCAATTCTTTGGGAGCCCCCTCAGCCGGGAAATTCGTCCATTGTTTCTGTCGGGTAGGGGGGAAAAGGGGGGCACCGGACTGTTCAAAGACACCGGCTTTGTTGGCGAGATGAAAAAGCACCGATCGGAAATGTCATTTTCTCGAATGCAGATGAGATTTCTTTGCGCTTTACGCTTATAATAGCGGTGTTGATTGCTTTGTCTGTTTGATGACGCAGCCGTTGTGTTGTGCGCAGACTTCCACTTCCTTGCCTTCACTTACATGTTGCTAATGCTCACTCTGTCGACCTCTCTGGTCTAATACTGAGCACCTGCGGTTTTATTATGAGGAGGTCCTGTGTACGATCTCCGGTAGAGGCAATTTTGGGAATTTATAATCTATGAACTGTCTCTGGTATGGATTGGTAGGAGGACGCGTTCGGTACGATGTTGCCTTGAAAATGATTAATTGTGGTGGTATATAATATAACTGCATGCTCTTTAGGGTTGCTGCCTGGCAAGTTAACTTATTTAATGTTTATTGCGCACACACACACACACACACAACACAATCGCGTAAACACACTCACACAAACATTAAACATACTTAATTTAGTGTAACATTTGTATTATATGACTGTGGAATCGGAGGTGGGTGGTGGTACATGCAGCACAGTTTTAACTATTGCAGTGCCACCCTTGCCAATATTTTAAGTGCCATGGTAACTGTTCGAAATAACGATTATCATTATTATTTTATGTGTGATTTTAGATGAGTCCTATTTCGCGACAGGGGAATAGCCGCATTGGGCATTGAACTGGAAACTTCATTAAATATATTTTTTTGTTCAAAATTCCTTCAAAGTTTTTATATATGCACTTTCCTGAGGAGTTAAGTCTACAAAAAAAGTGCGTCTTGCCAGTGATCACATATAGCTCCAAAAGGCCTGGTAAGTAAACCCGAAATCACTCGGCAACATCGTTCGAAAAAATATTACAAGTTTTTATTCAGAAGGCGATTACGATTGCAACATCATGGCGCAATTAACCCCGAGTCTCATGTGTTCGCAGCAGATAGATCAATATGAAAATTACGTATTCACGTAAAACAACGTCTTGTTACGACAACCCAGTCACAAGTAGATCCCTTCGTCTTGACGGAGCCAAACCTTGCCGCAGGGCCATGGGTTTGAAAAGTAAGCGATACAGATAACTTTGTTTGTGTGGTTTGAGGCTTCGGCCGCGGCCAGATACCACCCTACCGTCAGGACCTACCCAGGTCAGATTGCAGTCAAGCACTCAATTATTTAAAAAAAAATATTTAAAAAAAAACATAAGATTCAAACATGGTTTACATGGCAAGCCGCGGCCGGTGATAAAAATCGTGCAGAAACCACATTATATTTTCAAGAAGAAAACCTTAAGACCTACTGAAAAGTCTGTCTGTCCGGAAAGACCGAATACTTTATTGTATGTCTGTACTTTTGTGTCAAAATGATTTTATAAAGTTATATTCCTCTATATATATTTTGTACCCTATATGCCTCCATGGTGCAATAGTGAGCGCTGAGGATAAGAGTGAGGTCCCGGATTCGAACCCGACAGTGGAAATGTGGGAGTTTATAATTTCTGATCTTTCCTTTCTGGTCTGCGAGGATTCGGTCGTAGAGTTACCACTCGGAAACAAATACGTGCCACCAAATCCGAATAGGTGTACAGGTATAATTCTAAATTCAAAAATGTTTTATTCATGTAGACCTTATTACAGGCACTTATAAAGCATTCATACATTTAACATGTTACACTGATGTTAGTGATGGTGATAACTGCATTTGTTAACTCAAAACTAAAGCTAGTTGGGTTCCAAACGCGCCCTGGTCTAAGAAGAGCCCACAACAAACTTAGCTAGGTTTTTTTTTGTTATCACCATCTCACAGTCTAGTGAATGTTGAGCTATGAAGTGCGAGCAATTCATACCCAAACTTTTTTATCATACATGTAATCCTTAATATTATAATAGGATTTTTCTATAATCTAACGCTTTACATAAACTAAACTTTGACACCGCTAAACCGCGGTCTAATGCTAGCTTGTACTGGATAATGAGAAACAATAAGCTCGGTGTTGTGCCTATAAGTTTCGTTGATACAGAGCGATGGAACGCCCTGTATACTTATGCTTTCTCACAGTATGATGCTCGGGCGACACGTGGCCCTACTGTTACAATATAATCTAATGTTTCAGTGCAAATCAATAGATCACGGCGCAGGATAAGTGCTTTAATATCGGACCCTCGTCAAAGCTTAATATTGGTCTCGATATCACACCTACCCTTTACGTCGGCCCGCCGCTAACGGTTGTATAGAACATGGCATTTTGATATTTATAGCGATAGCGTACAAACTATTTTGGCATGCGTATATTGTTGGATAGGGTTGTCGATTTCCAAGGAGTTATTTTCGGGTTTTTTTTAAATACCAAACGAAAACAGCAAACGTTTGCTAAAACTGAAAATTGGCGTTCATTGGCTTCGATCAAATTGCCCATTTCCGAGAGACCCAAGTACCAACATAAGCTGATTTAATATTGCACGTGCAATTTCAATGTGGTCACAAATAATGTACTCTAATGAATGTCTTAATTTTCAATCTTCAAACATTCCAATCTTAACTATTCACAATTAGTTTTTACAATTATTGTCAGTCCATGTAAAAAGAGTTATATAAAAAGAGAGATTTGAGCTAAAAGTGCATTTTGTGCGAGGAAAAATTGATTTCAAAAATCAAGTGCCGGAGTTGATTAGCATTTACATGCTCATATATATAATTACCAAACCACTACTCTCTCTCATAATGATAAGTTTTAAGGCCAAAATCCACCTGACCAAGTGCTGGTTGTTACAACTAGGTACACGTCTTGGGAACGTTATGGAGACACACAGGCACACAGGTTGCCTCGTTATATGTTGCTTCACTGGATAAGCAAGTGAATTCAAATAGAATATACAAGTTGATGCTTATTATAGAAATACTATATGCAATAAAAATGCAAAACAAAAAAAACCCGAAATCTAGAGAAACTGCCAACCCTATATTTATGGCCTAGTTTTAGCATATTACATTGAACCAATTTCACATCAACGTTGGAAGCTCTTCTGCGTATAATTTTAAAGTTGAAATTCCATTGGTTTTTAATAAGAAGAGCAAGGTGTGGATTTTCGAAGGGATTGAAGTGCATAGTTTGGCTTTATTCATTGTATTTTATAGGTTTAGAGAGCTCCGGCACAGAAATAACAAAATGTACCTTTACGAAAAGGCATAATATTGTAGCATGATATCGTATGCTTATCTGAGAACACAATTTCAGCATTCACGCTTCAGTTAAATTTAAATTGCATAAATTAAAAAACGCACATAACTCCTAAATTACAGTGTTGCGTGGTGGGGATCGAACTCGGTCTCCACGAAAAGAAAGCCGAAGATACTAGACTATGACCGCTTCAATCTAAACATAGCTAGTTATTATTGGTATCAAGTGCTATACGTTACCAATATTCAAAATGGCGGAACTCTGCCATAACAACTAACATTGTTTAACCCTATTTACAACTAGGTAAGCCAAGAGCGTATGTATACCTGAGTATATAATATGATATAGTTTAACGAAAGAAATTCCCGACTTTAAATTTAGCTCAGCTACCCTAAAAATGAGAGATCTAAGTCAAGTCAAAGTCAAAGTCAAATATTTCTTTATTCAAATAGACACATAGATGGCACTCGATTCGTTGATTATATACAAAATGTGAACATTGAGACACACACAGCAGTGAGTAGTGATGGCGATAACTATATTCGTAAACTTAAAACTAAAGCTACGAGGGTTCCAAACGCGCCCTGGTCTAAGAAGAAGCCCACAACAAACTTAGCCGGGTGTTATTGTTGTTATCACCATCTCACATTGTTATTTGAAAATATTTAAGAAGCAACATGGTCAGAGCAATTGTTCACACGCAAGCTTTTTTATCGTTTACGTAATCCTTTATACTATAATAGGACTTTTCTATAAGCTTTCGCTTATTAACTAAAACTTTCCTACTTAACTTTGAACTTTTCTAGAGACATCCCGGTATCAACCGGTAGTTTATTGTAAAATGTGCTAATAAATATACCCCTCTAGATATCCAGTCATCGTCAACCAACATGGACATCCTATAAGAGATCACGGCTTTACCAATGGGCTCTCCCAACGGAAGGCATGCCATAATCACCGAGCTGGGCAAGATGGCTTGTGGATCGCAGTAAATGGTAGTAGCAGCACAGAAAACGCTGCTGCCCGTATTCCGTTATATTTCCCTTGGTCGCCTCGTACGACACCTGCGGGCAGAGGCGTCGATTCCCAGTATCAAGTCAAAAATAATAAACTAACCACGGCCAAGGTAGACTGGTATTGAGGTGGGCTTTTCCGACTACGACAATACAATTTCACACGCGAATTCTTTCCAAAGGCCCAATTTCGCGTATAATTTCCACTCCCCTCAGATTTGCTTAGGGTTGCTGCTCATCTAACTTAATCTTTCTTCTATTTATCTAATTATTTATTCACACAACTTAAGCTAATCTAAGCTCATCATTGTCATCATCAGATCAACCGGTTGACGTCCACTGCTGGACATAGGTCTTTTCAAGGGCGATCGAAACTACGATTCTTGCGATTCTGAGCCGCTTGCATCCAGCGGCTCCCCACGACTCGCTTGATGTCGTCTGTCCCCCTGGTTGGAGGTCGACCAACGCTGCGTTGCCATCCCAACGTCTATCGGTTCTCCGAGCTATGTGCCCCGCCCATTGCCATTTCAGCTTCACGACTCTTTAAGCTATGTCGATAACTTTAGTTCTTCTACGGATCTCCTCATTTCTGATTTGATCACGTAGTGATACTCCTAAAATAGCTCTTTCTATCGCTCTCTTTAAAACTCTCGGACGAATTACTCGCCTTGTGGTGACGATGGATCAGAATACTGTTGCCACCACCCCTCCTCTTCCCGCGAGTTTCGTACGAGGTGACTAAAGGAATATAAGAGAACTGGCAGTGAAATGGTGGACTGATAAAAGCTATTCATCATCATCATCATCATCAACCCATTACCAGCCCACTACAGGGCATGGGTTCTCAGAAAGAGAAGGATTTGGGCCGCAGTCTTACCATGCTGGCCAAGTGCGGATTGGTAGATTACACACGCCGAGAACATTATGGAGAACTCTCAGGCATGCCGGTTTCCTCACGAAATTTTCCTTCACTGTTAAAGTAACATTTACATTTACATAACAAACATTTAAATTGCTTAAATTGAAAACGCACATAGCTCTGAGTACCCAATGATGCGTGCCGTATATAAATAAGCTATTAATGATGAGCTTTTATCATACTACATGGGCTACGACTACCCTAGATGGCACTGGTCTGCTCTTAGAATGAGAAGGGTTTAAACTAAAACTAGACTTCAAACAGCGTTGAGAACATTATGCATATCTATTAGGCATGCAGGTTTCCTCACAATGATTTCCTTCTCCGCTAAAGCAAGTTATATTTAAATTGCTTGAATTAAAAACGCACATAATTCCTGAAAGTTAGTTGTGCCGAGGATCGATCTCGGCCTCCGCGAAAGGTGAGCCGAAGCAGCCTTTATTAATTGTGCCTTGTGAATAGTAGTTTAAAGAATTCTAGTTAGTCGTCCGTAAGTTGTAAATTAGCTAATTTTGATAGCTGTGTTATCGTGGATTATCGAATGAGGATTCCTAAAAAAATCTTTATTTTGCATTTACTTAAGATGATCAAACGAGCTGTGCGTTTATTAGTTAACACTTAGCATTAAAAGAACAAAAGAAAGAAATTTTAAATTTGCCCTTTTATATATTTAATAATTACTTACAATTAAAGTAGTATACAAAAATATAACTGTCATAAAAAATAAGAACAGTAAGCATGTGGACAAATAGGGTTCCGCCTCGGCACGAAGCCGCAGCCAGCAGGGGGACCCTGTGTGCTCACAGACGTGCGTTGATGAATTCGACCCAAAGTGCATGTTTGTAGAATCTGTCTTCTGTTTCGCCAACAAATAAACTATTTCCATATTATGAAAATTAAGCTTAATTTTCTATAATAGTTTGTTTTCGCGGAGTATAGCGAATTTTCAAAGTAACGCCTACTTCTATCCAATATTTAAACTATTTCCAACTCCTTTATTTGTTACGCATCAAGAAATACAGCGCAGTTTTCCTTGACCGATTTCGACATGTATACAATCTCCGGAGAGATTATTCAACAATGCGAAAGATATTATAGTTAACTACTTTGTGCACGAACATAGGATGCACTCTCTATTCCCTCACACTCATATTCCGATGGGATGCCAGATCTGACATGACCGGAAACAAAACAGGCGCTAGAACAATTTGTTAAACGTACTCTCCGAGACACGGGGGTGTAGAACAGGCAATCTAAACTCCGGGCTGTTACTAAGAATTCCTTGATAGAAACCCGGGAATCGAAACCAGAATTTCGTGTTATGCAGTCGAACTTGCTCACCACTAGATAATCGAGGCAGACAACAAATAAAGGCGTTAGAAATGACTGTCAGATTTTTGTAGAAAATTAAGTTTATTGTAAATTTTTTTAAGCTATACTTCTGTTTGGCGTTAGGAAATAATCATGGAAGTGAAATTATACGATGTAACAAAATGCGCGCACACATGGTTAAACTAT
This sequence comes from Pararge aegeria, assembly GCF_905163445.1. Taxonomy (NCBI): domain Eukaryota; kingdom Metazoa; phylum Arthropoda; class Insecta; order Lepidoptera; family Nymphalidae; genus Pararge; species Pararge aegeria. The sequence goes on along the minus strand of NC_053199.1, from coordinate 16,455,426 downwards.
TTTAACAGGATGAAGGTAATTGCGAAACCGAGTGAGGGGGGAATACATCGTACGCTAGCTCACTTTGTGACAGCCGACTGGCGCAGTGGGCAGCGACCCTGCTTTCTGAGTCCTAGGCCGTGGGTTCGATTCCCACAACTGGAAAATGTTTGTGTGATGAACATGATTGTTTTTCAGTATCTGGGTGTTTATCTGTATATTATAACTATTTATATGTATTTTAGTCATAAAAATATTTAACAGCTATCTTAGCACCCATAACACAAGCTACGCTTACTTTGCGGCTAGATGGCGATGTCTGTATTGTCGTAGTATATTTATTCATTTACTTTTGACGATACGCGTGCACACCGTCTCAAAAAACCAACACCCTAAAGAAACTTATAGTCGACATTTTAGTTTTTCAAAAAAAGGTACAGTATTCAATTGTCAAGGTCTGCTGGCACATTCCGACGATTTAATTGATTCAATTGTATCATACATCTCAAATTTTAATGTTCAGTGAAACTTGGTGATCCGATAATGAGATAACTACTCGTAGATTATGCGTTATAATAAAACTTTCATTGTATTAAATACCTTTTTCTATTGTTAGTGTCGTTTTCTCCACAAACGTAGAATAAGGCGTAAGATAAACATTTTTGAAAAGATTTTTATCTTTTTACGCCAAAGAAATATAACTTCTAAGTATAACTTCTTCGCTTCGTTTTTTTTTAAATAAAATTCCATCGCTTCGCCAACCCTGCGTGCAGCGTATAAAACACAGTAGGCATAATTCGGGTGTCATTACTCACAGTTTTAGCGGGTTTCGGCGGGTAATGACTTTATTTGAAATTAACTTCCCGGCAAGCCGCGCGAAGAATATCCAGTGCTGGAGTGCCGTGAAAAATGTTCTCGAGCCACGGAATACCTTCTTACGCCTTAGAGTAATGGAAAAAGACAGACATGACTAAACTTACTAATAAGTAAGGATGTATTGGATAGAAGCAGGCGTTACTTTGCGGAATTCCAGGACGTTTTATGGAAATGAAGCTCTGGTCTGGTCTAGTCTAGTCGGAGGCTTCGGCCGTTGCTAGTTACCACCCTACCGACAAAGACGTGCCGATAAGCGATTTAGTGTTCCGGTGCGAAGTTGCATAGAAACCGATTAAGGGTATAAAAATATAAATAAATATAAATATACTACGACAATACACACATCGCCATCTAGTCCCAAAATAAGCGTAGCTTGTGTTATGGGTACTAAGATAACTTATGAATAATTTTATGAATAACATATTATTTTCATTACATAAATACTTATAATATATAGATAAACCCAGACACTGAAAAACATTCATGTTCATCACACAAATATTATCCAATTGTGGGAATCGAACCCACGGCCTTGGACTCAGAAAGCAGGGTCGCTGCCCACTGCGCCAATCGGCCGTCATACTCTTTAACAAGTTAGGCCGCTACCACCTTAGGCTGTATCATCACTTATTAACAAAACTTATCACCAGGTGAGATTGCAGTCAAGGTTAACTTGTAGTTGAATCAAAAAAAAAATGATTGTTGGTATACCATGCTATAGTCTCAAATATTGTCTAGCTCTAGGTCTGGGACTGGCGCAAACTTGCTAAAGATTAAACTTGCAATATTAACTGTCAGTGTCAAGGTAGGTAATGCCTTTGTGCCCGCATCAAGTGCACCTGTCGTTGCAGTATGAAAGAAACGTAATAAATTTCTTTTCATTTCAAACTTACTTTACAACAAATCTAACTTAGAGTTTGTGCCATTGATGTTATAACCGCAAAGAGGTTAGGGGAAATTTAAACCTCAAATATATGCATCTTTTGTTTTTTATTTACCACGAGTTTAACCTTGACTGCAATCTCATCAAGGTAAATCATAATGCAGTCTTAATCGTAGCGGGCTAACCTGTTAGGGGTCATGGCATAATTTCTGCATCTAATTAGTGGTACGTCTGGGCCGGTATAGAGCGTTAACTAGCTTCAGTGAAATTGTTTTTTTTTTATTTGAAATTACATGAAATTTATTACGTTTCTTTCATACTACAACGACAGGTGCACTTGATGCGGGCACAAAGGCATTACCTACCTTGACACTGACAGTTAATATTGCAAGTTTAATCTTTAGCAATTTTGCGCTAGTCCCAGACCTGAGCTAGACAATATTTGAGACTATAGCATGGTAAACCAACAATCCTTTTTTTTATACAACTACAAGTTAACCCTTTTCAGCTGGTGGTTAGTGTTGATGCAGTCTTTGATGGTAGCGGGCTGACCTATTGGGGAGTATGGTAGTCTTACCCTCAGAGGTTTCTGCGCGACATCGGACCAGCACGGCTAGCATGGGCTGAAGACAATAATATCCCCGGGGAAAGCATACAAATGTATGTCCCACAACTTTATCAACTCTCAGAGCATTGGCGCACAAGTGGAAATGATATCAAAATAATATATCTGTAATAATACACTACTAGGTAGCTGGTAGGGGTAAACTTCTTCATGTTCCCGTGCTTTAGCAGGCACGTTAATTATATACCCTCTCAAGGGATGATTTTTGTCTCCTGTAAATAAAAATTTAACACAAAGTATACAATTCGGCAGCCTTATCGCTACATAGCGATCTCTTAAAGGCAACCAATGGCGTAGAACACAAATTTTATATGTATTTTTGAAAATAAATGGTTAGGACGATTTGTCGGTTTAGGAACCGAGCCACGGTCAAAGCCACGCACTATATCAGACCAGAGAAAATAAAGAAGTGTATATTTTATTATATTAAGAATTATATATTCCCCATATTGCTTGACCCGGAACTTCCACTTATCTTACCAAGAATAAATATTATATAAGGTATTGTGAATTTTCTAATAAAGAATTTTCAGTACCAGCCCGGAGTTAGGAAATTCGTGGTGTCAACCCCCGTGTCTCAGAGAGCAAGTAAAACCGTCGGTCCCGGTTAATAACACTTGATTGTTGTAATAGAATATGGACGAATATACCACCAATTATTAATTTGACGACCGGTTGGCGCAGTGGGCAGCGAACCTGCTTACTGGGTCAAAAGCCGTAAAGGTAATGGTAAAAAATGTTTTTCAGTGTCTGGTTGTATATATCTATTGTTTTTTTTTTATTTTATTTATTTATTTACAATACTTTATTGCACAAACTCAGAAACAATACAAGAAACACACAAGAAAAGAAAAGGAGAAAACTTTATTTTTTATTTATCTATTTATGTCAATTATTCATAAAAATATTCATCAGTTATCTTAGTACCCATAACATAAGCGACGCTTACTTTGGGGCTAGATGGCGATGTGCTTATTGTCGTAGTATATTTATTTATTATTTATTTATTTAATTATGCCTCTTTTTTAGCGCATGCACCAAGTTTACCTCTTTTAACCTATAACATCAAAGTCCCGAACTATAATAACTGAAGTAAAATACTTTTCAGTTGGATATCGGAGTTCTGAAGTTTGGGCGGACCGCATTTTAATTAAATCGCAAATAACATTGAGTGTCGAGCGCTTTGATCTCAGTTTATTAAATAAGGGGTAAACTAGCTTAGCACTTTAGTCATTATTAAGCCTTAAAAGTTAATAAATAAAATGGCTTCTAGAGAAGATTATCCGCAGCCTATAAACATCCCACTGCTGGGTATAGGTCTCGTCTTAAAGGAGAGACGGTTGTAGAGCATAGATCCACCACGCCGCTCCAATGCGGGTAGGGGCTATTACAACAATCAAGTGTTATTAACCGGGACCGACGGTTTTACTTACTCTCTGAGACACGGGGGTTGACACAACGAATTTTCTAACTCCGGGCTGGTACTGAAAATTCTTTATTAGAAAATTAACAATACCTTATATAATTTTGACCCAGTCCGGCATTCGAACCCAGGACCTCGTAATACGATATTAAACATATTAAGACCAACGAAACAGTTAAAAGAGTAGTAGTAATACTGTACCTTATCTAGGGTAGGGTAGGTTTAACGGCCGATTGGCGCAGTGGGCAGCGACCCTGCTTTCTGAGTCCAAGGCAGTGGGTTCGATTCCCACAACTGGAAAATGTTTGTGTGATGAGCATAAGTGTTTTCAGTGTCTGGGTGTTTATCTGTATATTATAAGTATTTATGTATATTATTCATAAAAATATTTAACAGCTATAGTACCCATAACACAAGCTACGCTTATTTTGGGGCTAGATGGCGATGTGTGTATTGTCGTAGAAACATTCATTACAAAAAATCCTATTATAATATTAAGGATTATTTAAACGATAAAAAAGCTCGGGTGTGAATTGCTCTAGCTTCATAGCTTCATAAAAATAAACTGTGAGATGGTGATAACAAAAAAAAATTACCCGGCTAAGTTTGTTGTTGGCTCTTCTTAGACCTGGGCACCCTCGTAGCTTTAGGTTTAAGTTGGCGAACGAAGTTATCACCATCCCCTTACAATTATGAAAACATATACGAGTATGTATGAATGCTTCATAAGTGCCTGTGATAGGCCTACATGAATAAAGAAATTTTGAATTTGAATTTATTACATTTTAAAATTTTATACTTTTTTTAAGGGTGTGGTTGCCGGTGTATCTACAGGCTTTACTTTACACCGACGCCTCAGGTCGATGACGTCTACAAATAGAGTTAAAAAATACTTCAAATTACTGTATAAAAAATGTCAATGACCACAAGTAAACAAAAAAAAAAATCGCACCTTTTAGTACTTTCATATCATTTTTCCTTTATGCACACTAAAGACAGTCACATTACATTCGATTTTAGATTTTAGTTTTTTATGTTTATTAGTTTCGTAATTTTTGATTTTGTTTATATATTAGTAGGCATTTTTTTTTTATTCTTTTGATTGTGGTTTTATTTTTATTATTTCTTACCTCTTACTTAGATTTAGATGATTTTGTTTTTTATGATGTCCTTCAGGGGTAAATAAGCTTGTGTTAATGTAAAAAATATCTTTCGTTTGTTTATATATTATATTCTATGTTATTGTCCTTTTCTATGATTGTTTCGTTATTGTTTAGTCGCGAGGATTCAGTGTCGACGAAGATAAGGGGGCTGACTGAAAACCAGTGCTGCGCTTTTTAGTTACTTTAACAAATTTATGACACAAATGAGTGATAATAGAGACGATATTTCTTTTTTCTTTCTTTCTAATGGACACAGGGCAGCGCATTGTATGACGTGTTCCTTGCATGCATGAGCAACTTTCAGTGTCGCTCTGTTTATAGACGACGGTTTTTCACGGGTGCGTCAGTTATTACTATTAAAAAACCCGAGTTTACTTTGCTACGCTCGGTCAGTAAATAACCTCCCTATAATCACGTATCGCTATTTCGATTTGGTTTGCTCGTGCCTCCTCGCCCAGTAGCTGTGTGTAGTACGCTTCACGCTGTTTCAGCACCCTTAGAGCGACACAGGTCATCAAAACAACGGTATTTTTTACCATCAAATGTGTGTATGTGATAGATATATTAGTGACCTAGCGAAGCCAAGTAAACTAGAAAGGAAGAAAGAAATAAATATACTACGACAATACACACATCGCTATCTAGCCCCAAAGAAAGCGCAGCTTGTGTTATTGGTAAGATGACGAATGAACACATTTATGAATAACATACAGAAAATACTTATAATCTATACTTATAGTAAACCTGTATTTTGATAAATGTTTTAAAATTTTGACGGGGGAAGCTTCATAATCGATACTGAGTCCAAAACAGATTTTTATTTTATTTATGTCTGTCTGTCTGTCTCTCTGTCCGGGCATCACGTGAAATCTACTGAACGGATTTAAATAAAATTTGGTATAGTGGTAGCTGGTATCCCGGATCAACATATAGGATACTTTTTATCCCAATAAAAAATAAGTTTGCTCCGGGAAATGGGATGAAATTTTTTTTTCAATAATCCTTTTTTTAATTGATAGTGTGTACTATCAAGCTTGTATTGTTTAATTTTCATGAAGATCTGATTACTTTTGTCGGAGATAAAGGACATAACTCTTCACAGACAACAGCAAGTCGCAAGGCATGTGGGACAGCGATCAAATGCATGCGATCATCCTACTAATATTATAAATGCGAAAAGCGAAGAGAAGAGAAATTAGAAAAGTTGAGGTGCGTGCTGGGATTCGAACTCGGCCCCTTGAAAGTGAAGTCGATGTGATACCCACTGGGCTATCACCGGGCTATCTCTGTCATCAACAAAAGTCCCGTTACATAGTGCTAGGAAGTTTCACTTGCTCAGTAAAACTTCTTAGCGTGATTGTTCAATTGAGGGGTGGTTAAGGCTAACCTCACCCTACTAGTTTCATAACTCAAATTCTTCTACAGTTAGCGCCCGTAGCTTTGTTGATAAGAGCCATTTCACTGCGTCGTTTATGCCTTAACTCGAAAACTAACGATACCTTCGAAATGTGTAATTCCTTACTAAGGGCTAAGTTAACTTCGGGCGTTCCACACAAGTCGAAGAACTGACCAACTTGGAAACACACCTAAAAACAACTAAAACATCTCTGTTGCTCTTGAAATAAAGGCGAAGCAGTACGTAAAGGTAAGTCTGTAACAATATAACAAGTTAAACCAGGGTACATCCCAACAATTTACGGAGCTCGAACTGGTGAAATTTTACGAACCGGTTCGGAATTTTTTATTCGTTCCCCAGCGATGGATCATAAAGTTTTAAAAAAAACTCAAGTCGTGCACTTTTTTAAACGGTGTTACGTAGGTACCTCTCTCACGTCTTTACATACCTATTGGAGAGTATAGAGGTAATTTAACAGGCTGTGACGTAAGTCTAGGTACCTCACTCATGTCTTTGCATACCTATAACTAAATATACATGTATAGGTAATTTTTTTTAATAGTTAAGTGGTACTTTTATCCATCCAGAATATATATCAACGGACCACAGCTGTGGCCCGCGGTTGCACCTGTGCTTTTGCTTAAATTTAAGCGTAATGTGAATAGTAGATAAATGCATCTCCGAGAATATTTAACATAACGACTTCTTTAATAAATGGCAGTTTCTGATAAAAACGCGCTTACGGACATAAACAGCGTTAACTAGTACATATTGCTTCTTATTGTCCACCCATTAACTTATTATGAAAATTAAGATTAATTTGCTATACTCCGCGAGAAGTATGATAATCTGTATGGTATAAATTATAATTTCTTAAATCCTTATACTACACACCAAATTGATCTTCGATAATGTACCTACCCCCTACGCACGTTTCGCTCCGAAACCGGAGCAACCTTTACAATGAATAATTATAACTTTTCGCGGGTATAGCAAATTAAGCTTAATTTCATAAGATATCATGGAGTTCCTTAAAGTAACGCCTGCTTCTATCAAATAATAACTGATTCTCCTCTCAAAATGAGAAGGTAAACCATATTTAAATAAACATTGCTGTCAATATGAAAAGTTGTATAAACTTATAACATTAAGATTTATATATACATAGTAGTACCTAGAGTTTTAATTGAAACTCTTTTTGGGGGAAATAATAAAATTTAAAGAAATAAAATTCAAACACTTTGAAACTAACCTTCTAAATTTTAATTTTGTAAAACTTAAAACTCTCATCCATGCATCAACCCCATTTCACCCCTTTAGTGTATAATCCCAAAATAAAATAGTCAGGTGACTGTACGTGTACTGTATGTACGTTCGGTTTCATTATCCACCAGCCTTAATAAAACCTGTCAAAATCGGTTCAGCTCTTAGCGAGGTTATCCAGAATAAACAGACTGACATTTTTTTATGTTATATCTACCTAAGAACCCGTCACATATATCTACTTTTATATGCATTTTTTTCCGCGACAACCAAATTTTTGACTGCAATTTCATCTGAGGGTATGAAGGGTGCAGTCAATGATTTTTTTTTTACTTCGTCAATACACACATCGCCAGCCATCTAGCCCCAGAGTAAGCGTAGCTTGTGTTATGGGTAATAAGATAGCTGATGAATATTATACAGATTAACGCCCAGAAATTGAAAACCATTCACGTTCATTCATCACACAAACATTTTCCAGTTGTGGGAATCGAACCCACGGCCTTGGAGTCAGAAAGCTGGGTCACTGCCCACTGCGCCAGTCGGCCGTCTGTCGGGATTGTTACAGGCTAATCTGTTACGGGTAAGGCAGTCATATTAGACTCATACTCCTAACCAGTTGCAACGCGACATCGTACCGGAACGCTAAGTCGCTTGGCGGCACATCTTCGTCGCCAGGGGATAATCACGGACGAAGCATCCAGCCAGACCTAAGGAAAATTCCGGGGATCGAATCCGGGACCTCCACTTATAAGAATACAGCGCTCACCACTGTGCCACGAGGCTATTTGTTATTTGGACATTACAAACATACTCTTCAATTGTATTTATTAGTATGGTTAACGCTTTATCAGCTAACCGTTATAAAAACGATACGATGCTACAATCTATTTTTCTGACCTTGGTATTTATTTGAAGTCAATAGACACTTGTTATTCAATACGTTTTTATTCATGATCTTATGTTGAACAAGAGCAAATAGAATTGAAGACCACACACACACAGATTGAATATCTATATTATATGATATAATATCCAATTGATTCTTAAATACAGTATCTATCTATACTTATAATAAAACTGTAACTGGAAAATTTCTGTACATTTAATATATTTTAAAAATTTTGACCGGCGGATGCTTTATAATCGATAATGAGTCCAAAACAGATTTTTATTAAATTTTTGTCCGTCTGTCTGTCCGGGCAACACGAGAAAACTATTAAACGAATTTTAATGAAATTTTGTATAGTGGTAGCTCAAGCTGATATCCCGGGTCAACATATAGGGTACTTTTTATCCCGATAAACAATAAGTTTCCTCCGAGAAATGGGAAGAAAGTTATTTGAGATATTAAAACGGATAATAACCGATTTGATGCAGACGAAGTTGCGCGAGTCAGCTAGTAATATAATAAATATGTATAAATATGTATTATGTATATATAATTGCACTATCCCGCTCTCTTGCAACTGTTTCTTCTGCCAGAGGTTGTCTGTAAGAAATTGCTTGCCATAAGGCCGCCTTTGCATGCCTATAATTTTTGTTTTGTTGTGTTTATTCTTTATTTTATGTAAATTTTGACGTTTGTGTGCAAACAAATATTTCTTCTTTTTTTGAATATATCCTGGTACGTAAGTCCATCACATCTATATACATATTTAATATCCATGAACCAAATTTGCACACTGTTAATTTAGTAGAATTGACGTTTCAAATATTAGTATTGAAATATATAATAAATTATATATAATTATTAAATATATGAATATATATTGAAGTTTCATAATTTCAATTTCTACCTGAAATAAATGAATTTTGAATGTTTGAATATTATGCCCTCTAAACTGACTGTATTGTTTACCAACGTCTTGATCTTGTCCAAAAATTCTAGCAATTAAATGATTATTATTATTATTTATTATTATTGGCTGCATTTACACACGCATGTGGCTAGTTTTTATTTTATTGGTTGGTTTTCTTATGTTTATGTTATGGCATGATCTGTTTTGTGTGTTAAATAAATAAAAATAAAAAATAAAACATCGAAGTAGTTTATTTGTTTATGACTTTGACTTTTACTTATAGGTACTCTGTGAAAAGGAGGAGAATCTTAAAATTATCGCCACACCAATCAGATCTTCGGCAATGTACTCACTACGCACGTTTCGTTCCGACGCCGGAGCATTAATATTGATTTTACAATTAAAAATTGTTGAATCCTAACAATAATGAAAAATATAAATTACGCCACCGTACTGTTCCGCAAAGTAATTAATGCCTGCTTTTATCAAACCCATAAAATAATGGATTTTGTGTAAATACCATGCTTTAATAGATACATAATTTACCTAATTGTTCCTATATAGGCATGTATGTTCACTCAAATACAATATGTTCATCATTCACAAAAATAATTTCATCAAAGTTGTTCCAGGTGTATGATTTACACGATTTACGACGTACCTACGCACCAAATCATTATATTCATAAAGATTAAAAATCATACGAACGTAATATACCTAACTCGTTCGTTTAATCTTTATCGTTGAAATTATTTTTTAGAAAAAAATGTAAAATGTTATCGACGAGGATGGGATTCGAACCCACGCGTGCAGAGCACATTGGATTAGCAGTCCAACGCCTTAACCACTCGGCCACCTCGTCATATCGAGGAGCGGCAAAATATGTCATTAGACTCCCGCGATGTCTGATAGTAAGATCTTATTATTGATTTTCAATATGGAAGAGTATGAAATCGCCATCACCTTTACCATTCTGATATCCCACAGCTGGGCAAAGGCCTGCTACGAGTTTACAATTGTTTGCAATGATTTATTATTTAAAAAGTGTCATAATAAATACGGGCAAGGAAACACTTATCTTTAATTTTTTTGTTGCCCACCAATCCTAGAGCAACATGGTGGGTATGTCCCACCCGTGGGAATAATTATAATAATATTTAATAATTTATATAAAAACAAGGCTGAATTCATATTATTAGCGCATTACCGGCCCACTTCAGGGCACGGATCCAGTCAGAAAAAGAAAGATTGCGGCCAAAGTCCACAACACTGGTCAAGTGCAGATTGGTAGAACTCACACGCCCTTGATAAATTGTGGAGAACTCTCAGGCATACCGGTTTCCTCACAATTTTTTCCTTCACCGTTAAAGCCATTAATATTTACATTAAATCGCACATAACTCCGAAAAGTTAAGAGGTGCTTGCCGGGGTCAGAACTCGTTCCCCGAAAAGGGAGCTGAAGCCTTCATAGGCTTATCTACTGTACACCAGGCTATCACCGCTTTTTCTATACACGTTATTATGGGAACAAGAATTAATTTTGCCTACACCATTAATTAATGAAACCGTGGTAGCCCAATTCGAAGTCTTACTCGACTTCGAATTCACTTTTGGGGCAGAGTTCGAATCCCAGCCACCTCTTAGTTTTCTAAGTAATGTGCGTTTTAAGCAATTAAAATATCACTTCCTTCAACGGTGACGGAAAACATCGTGAGTAAACCTGCATGCCTGAGAGTTCTCCATACTGTTCTTAAAGGTGTGTGGAGTCCACCAATCCAGACTAGGCCAGTGTGGTGGATTACGGCCTTAACCCCTCCTCATTGTGGGAGGAGACCCGTGCCCTTTAGTGGGCCAGTTATAGGTTGATATGATGACAATGATGTTGATGATACCATTAATTTGATTGTTGTTATAATAGAAGATAGACTCACCTAATTGTTAGTGAGATATTTTTTCTGTAACAAGATATCATTAGTGTATCTTATCAACAATTAAATAACAGTTTATTTTTACTTTACCCGACGCGAAAAGGACGTGTTATACGCGGGTTTGACGTGTCTGCGTATGTGTGAGTTTGTTGTGTGTGTGTGTGTTTCTATGGCATCGTAGCTCCCGAACTTATGTTTTCTTTTTTGTCTGAAAGGTAAATAGGTCAGGAGTGTTCTTAGCTACGATTGATAAAATTCGGTCCAAAATAGCTGACGGCAAAAAGTCTGATTTCCTAAGGTGCTTGTATGGCGACTCCAGCTCCCAAAGAGACGGGCAGACGACATCAAGTGAGAAACTGGGAGCCGCTGGAAATAAGCCGTCCAGGACCGTGGATTTCGGAATTCCCTACAAAGGACCTATGTTCAGCTGTGGACCGGTGACGTCATCTGTAGACATAGTTACTTGGCTGGCATAAATCTGTTGAGGTGTTGATGATTTGTGGGATTGAGTATACGCTTTTATAATATGATTCCTAAGGTGATTTTGGACCTGCCAATGCACAAGTTTAAAGAATTTGTTAAAACACATTTATTAGAGCGAGGTTACTATACAATTGATGAATTTTTTAATGACAAGGTTGCTTGGAAGCATCCGGCTCCGCTTTCAGCTCTCACAAGATAGAAAAATGAATGTTAAAATACAAAATGTAAATTGTTGATGTTGGAAAAGAGCAACTGCTGAGTTTCTTGCCGGCTTCTTCTCGGTAGAATCTGCCTTCCGAACCGGTGGTAGAATCACTACAAACAGACAGACTTGACGTTTCAAAAGTGCTTATATTAGGCCTACTTGAAATAAATGAATTTTGAATTTTGAATTTTGAATGACAACCGCCTTCCTCGAAACATAAGTTAGTGACATCTGCATATTGTAAAAGGTGCAGAAGTCATTTGTGGGATTAAATATATGCTTCTATAATATGATTCCCAAGGTAATTTTGGACCTGCCAATCCATAAGTTTAAGCAATGTCTTAAAACACATTTAATAAATCGTGGTAACTATATTAACTGATTAATGAATTTCTTAACGACAAGCCTGCTTGGAAGCAAGCTTCGCTCTCATCTCTCACAAGATAGAAAAATTATTTATGTATTTTTTTTTTTCATTGTAAACTGTAAAATGATGTTGAAAAAGAGCAATCTGCTGAGTTTCTTGCCGACTCTTCTCGGTGGAATCTGCAATCCAAACTGATAGTAAAGTCACTACAAACAGACTGACTTGACGTTTAAAAAGTGCTTATGAACTGGGCCTACTTGAAGTAAACGAATTTTGAATTTTTTATGAATTATGTACCTATGTTTACTGTCTACACTTATGTGCTTGCTGTTGGTAAAATCTTTCTATAGCTTGAACATGTATATTACCAATAGCATAGCCGTCTGAGTAGAACCCGCCGTTACAACTTGATACTGCACAATTTCACCGCTCTATTTGAAATGTGTCAATTCTCCAGCCGTTTGGATGTTAGCGTTTCATTTATAGACACAATGGGATGGCAGAATTGGGTTACACCCACTACGGATTGCATGGCCACAGGGCAAAGGGTACAGTAGCCCAGCCTTTATAAGATCCACAATTACAAAAGTGACAATGCATAAGTTTAATGTATGACGTCAAAACTTCTTACAATACAACAAAGAATTCTACTTAATATTATAAATGTGAAAGTGTGTATATTTGTTACTCAATCAAATAAAAATAGCCGAACGGATTTGGATGAAATTTGGCATGCTTGTAGTTTTTGACATGGAAAAGAACATAGGTTTACTTTTATCCCGATTCCTTAAGTAGTTCCCCGAGAATTAAATTTTTTTTACGAGCTAAGCCGCGGGCAGACAGCTTTAAAATTTGGTATGCATGTCACCAGGACATGTACTTCCTACACCGATCTCGAATAGTTCCCATGGTAGAATTAAAAATTGTAACTGAGCGAAGTTTTAGACCCAATTCTTAAGTCCACGCAGACGAAGTCGCGGGTAGAAGCTCTTATTAATATATTTTAAAATATTTTTACCGGCGTTTTAATTACTAGTGTTTCTTGTCGATTGTCAAATGAAAACTTAGAAACTACCACGCTTCTGCATTTCGCATTGCAGCATCGTAGTGAGTCTAAGCTTTCATACCGTCTCATCTATGACAAACAGGCGTACTGCTCAATTATAAATATATATCAAAATCAAACTGCTTAGATAATGCTGCCCATTGTTCGATTTGCGAGGAATGAAAACTACCCTACAAACTATTATACTACAAACAACGATCATTAGGTTGACCCAAGTCGTCTTAATAATCGTAGTGTAATTCCTTAATTAAACCTGCCAACCCAATCGCGAGACTATACCCTTTATCTAACATTAGAAAAATAAAAGGAAAACTCTGCAAATATCAATTATGCAGATGATACTGTATACGTTTACACTGTGGTAACTGTGTTCTAGTGTGTTGTGTGATTATGACGCGAACGTGTGTAGTTATGTGTTATTTCCTTTTAGGTGTTGACTATTGAGTACTACAATGAACTTTGTATGCTGAGTGACGAACTCTCCGTTTCTGCTGCGATGTGATCTTACGAATGGGAGATCTCGAATTCAGTATCGACGGTGGATTAGCGATGTCATCATACCCTTCCGGAAACAGCTAAGATATTTTCCCTGTTTTTGTGAGGGGAAAAAAACAGCGTTAAACAAATCGATGTGGTGTTATTGAAATTGAAGCATTCTCTATAAGCAAGCTTTAGTTTAATTTAAATTGTTTCTTTCTTTCTTAAGATTAACTTATAAAAAAAAAAGTAATCTTTTTTAAGTTATTAAAATTTTGTAACTAGTATTATTTAGTAATAGTTAAGTTACTTATCCATATGATTAAACACAATTTCCGTAGGTATTATTATGATCATTTTAATTAATAGTGAAAACTTTATTGCCTCGTGTAAAATCTATACTTAAGTTTATCAATTGTAACAATTTATTGTTCACTGTTTGTTTTCCAAATAAAATATATTAAAATTTTAACGGCCCACTACAGGGTACGGGTCTTCTTTTGATTGAGACCGTAGCCGCTGGCCAATTGCGGACAGGATTGGTAGACTTCACACGCCTTTGTGAACGTTAAGGAGAACTCTCAGGCATGCAAGTGTTCTCATGATAGTTTCCTCCACCGTTAAGGCAAGTGATAATATTATTAAATAAACAAATATACACATCGCCATCTAGTCCCAAAGTAAGCGATAATAATATAACAAAAGCCTTTATTAACAATCTTATAAATTACATTTCAACTTATAGTATTTCCAAAGTAACAACTATTTTGGTACAAAATGAAGTTTTATAATAGACAACGGTTATTTGATTGTCTCGCTCTCCATCATAGGCCTCCCCGAGCGTTCTCCACAAAGATCTATCCCTTGCTTTCCTCTTCCAAATTGTTCTGTGTACTCAGAATAGCGACAGCGACAGCGACTGCGACGGCGACGGAGCAAGCGCCGGCAACAGCGACAGCGACAGCGACTGCGACAACGAAAGCGACTGCGACAGCGACAGCGACAGCGACAGCGACAGCGACAGCGATTGCGATAGCGATTGCGATAGCGATACCGATTGCGGTAGCGACAGCGACAGCGACTGCGACAGCAACTGCGACTGCGACGAAATTTGCAAAACGTGTTTCTTGTGACATGCGAATGATTCCCTATATTTTATGACAACTTATAATTAATTATATTTTATTTTATTAATTAATTAATACTTTTCTAAATTTCCAAATTTAAGTTCAAAAATCCGACAAATATTGCTTTATGAAACTTCTATCAGACTTTTGAGCTCGAAGAACAAAATAAGTATGGAATTATCGGGAAGTTGACCTTTAGTTTCCCTATTTGTTTTTTGGCGGGGAAAAGCTGTTCGGCTACCTCTGTGCTTTTGGGCAGGCTGAGGTTATGTGGGACTCGTTTACCTAAACTAAAAACCACCACGGCATGTCCCTCTCGTTGGCTTTAATAGACGTCATAAATGAATAATATACCTACATAAATACAATACAATACAAACACCCAGACACTGAAAAACATTCATGTTCATCACACAAACATTGTCCAGTTGTGGGAATCGAACTCCCGGCCTTGGACTCAGATAGCTGTGTCGCTGCATACTGCGCCAATCGGCTGACAAAAAATTGCAGACCAAGCACATTACCTGATGATAATGGTTGGATAGTGGTGGTGGAATACCATCGCTAATATACAAAGCAACACTTCGCAGGGCACGATAAAAACACATCCTGCGAAATGTTGCCCTGCGTCCATAAACCTTAGGCGGACATGTAAAGTCTCTTGTGTCTGTAATTACATCGCCAACCATGCGTTCAGACCCGAACACAGCATGGCGACAATGCTACTTAGCGGCGAAAATAAGCAAATTAAACTAAGATTTTCGTGGTTAACCAACATTTCTTGTTTTCTATTATTACTTTCACCAAGGGTCGTCTGTAAGAGATTGCTTTTGCAATAAGGCCGCCTTTGCACACAACTGTATTTAACTTTTTTTATAATTTTTTTTTTTTTTATTGTTTTTAATTTTACTTATTTTTTTTTGTTTTCTTGTGTGTTTCTTGTATTGTTTCTAAGTTTGTGCAATAAAGTATTCTAAATAATTAAATAAATAAAAATAAATTTCTTAAGTATAGTTCAACGGGCTCGTGGTCGTGACCATGCAACTGGGTCGAAATATCGACAAATCCAAAATATTATCGTGGTATGTACCCGTTGAACTATACTTATAAATAAGCATGTTGTTAGTATTTTCCTAGTACGAAATCTGTCACAAAAAGCGCTACTACTACTATAATAAAATTTATAGCCAATCCATTGCATTTAATTCACAAATCACTTTTTTGAAGTAAAACTTCTTTAGGCGAGACTAGGAAGTAACTAAGTGTTTTTTCTGTAACGCTTATCTACGTCAGACGTCTGTGTAGCTTCCGCTATTTAAAAATAATAATTTGGATTGGTCGTAAGTATATGTCATATACTCCACGCTCCTTGACTTATACGCAAGCTAGTGGCAAATATCATAATCAGTTAGGATTGTTTATTTCCAATCGCATAACGGATCAATTGTGAATAAATATGAAACAATTTAAAATAAAAATTTATTGCAAATTTTTTTCAAAATCTCTAAATATAGATCGTTTGTTTATTACTTTTGTAATAAATTACATACTAATCTTCATTTTTCTACTCTCAATTATTCTATTTAACTAATGAAAATATTTATAAAATGTGAAAGTGATATTAATGACTTTTAAATACAATATAAATTGAAATAGTGAATATAAAATGAAATGGCGGAGTGTTAGGAACATTTTCTCTTTCATCAATAAATAATAATAAAAGTTTTACTTCAATCGCGTTTCAAGGTGACGCGCACACACTTTTTTTATAAACTACCGGAAGCTAACATTTACCTTCATCTCTTCAATAAAGTGTCCCGGGCTCACGAACATGTTCCGGGGTAAATCCAAGATTATGTTAAATGTGCGCTAGTGTCTGCTATTGTCCACTTATAAAACATTGCCCGGGATCCCGCCCGGGACGCGCCAGTAAGTGGGCACGATGTACGGATAAGCTCGGCATTATTGTTATTGCCCCGGATAGAAGAGTTAATGCCCCTGGTTTAGGATTATTGGATACGAGAACGTTACTGGGTGATACTATCTTTATACCGGAACGAATTTGTGTTATATCGTTTGGCAATGCCGCGCGGTTCTGCCTGCCTATGAAACTTGAAAACTTGAAATCAAAAAAAAAAGTATACAACTGAATGAACGTATAATTAAGTTAATATATATACAACGTGTACATGAAAATCGAAATAATACTTTAGAGATACATTATTTACTGTTTCTGAGACTTATCTGTGAAACCGAAACGCTAATAGTTTTTAAATAAACCAATGCCTTAGTTTTTACTGAAAGAAATCAGACACAGCTATAAAGTCACATATAAAATTAAAATCAAGTGATTCCTGTCAGTTCATTCAATGCACAAGTTTAAAGAATTTGTTAAAACACATTTATTAGAGCGAGGTTACTATACAATTGATGAATTTTTTAATGACAAGGTTGCTTGGAAGCGTCCGGCTCCGCTTTCAGCTCTCACAAGATAGAAAAATGAATGTTAAAATACAAAATGTAAATTGTTGATGTTGGAAAAGAGCAACTGCTGAGTTTCTTGCCGGCTTCTTCTCGGTAGAATCTGCCTTCCGAACCGGTGGTAGAATCACTACAAACAGACAGACTTGACGTTTCAAAAGTGCTTATATTAGGCCTACTTGAAATAAATGAATTTTGAATTTTGAATTTGAATTTCATTAGGTACGCGTCGCGTGGGGTAAGTACTATGTGCGTGTCGGTCTTTTATCTTCAAATGGGTTTTTTTTTATCTAATATATTTACAGGGTGGATCTTTTGAAATATACTTATGCACCCTCCCCTCACCCTTATCAACAGTATTTCGTCACTCCGTTACACGTTGTATAATATATATTCTATATTAAAACGCGAAGCAAATGTAAAGAAAATTGCGCGGATGTTTATGAAATTTCCGAAATTAAAGAAGAAGCGCAGAAGTCTCATATTATTTTAAAAATTATGCATAAAACATTTATTTTATTTATTTATTTCATAAGATATACCAACGATACACTGTATTATCAGGAATAATTTTAAATTATAGTTTACAGTCCGAATACAGTTATAACTTACAGGTATACACAACATTGTGTAATGTGTTTTTTTATATATTTACTTAATTAATAGAAACCACACACTAATTACACACACTACTATGTATAAGACACATACTGGTATATACAGGCCCACAACAGGGCACGGGTCTCCTCCCACAAATAGAAGATGTTAAGTCTGTAGTCCACCACGCTGGCCCAGTGCGGATTGGTGGACTCCAAACATCCGAAAGTGAAGTAGAAGTCCTACCCACCGGGCTATCACCGCTTCCAGGCATATAATCTCTTTTAAATTTGTTTGGAAGAAACAGGTGAATAGACAGTGTACCTTGGTGAAATCTGTTAAAAAAAAAGTAGTATGTGACAATGGAGCCTATATTCAAACTTATAATTTAAAATAAATAATGATCGAATATCGATCAGTGGGCGACCACTAGTATACCTATAATAATCTGTCTCAAGCTAGTGGAGCTTCACCTAATTTTAACAGATAGATAACGTCAAATTCATCAATCGTTTACTAGCCAGCTTATCGGGGAATCGTGGAAAAGCATTTAGAATAATTTAACAGAAAACCATATTACTGGTGAAAATTACAACTCCTATCAAGAAACCTTAAGCATAGCATCACAACTTAATATCAAAAACTTTAGTACTGGATATCTGAAAATGTAAAAACTACGAGAAGACAGAGTAAAATAAAAAAAAAAAACAGCAAATTGACCAAACTCCTCCATTTGGAAGTAAGTAACAAATAGTGCAACAATGTTGCCAAGCTCGTGCGGTAACATTTTGACGGCTGCCTGAATATTCCGGCAGTCCTTAGCTACAGCAACATGCCACTTTCATGCCGCAAATATCAACAGGCTCACATTTCTGTGTTTCTGGTTCGCCGAGAACTCGCCTGTAATGCACACGCCTTTAATATTATAATATATGAGAATTGTGTGCAAGACAACTTTTTTTTTATTTTTTCCATAAAAATAATTAAACTACGACAATACAAACATCGCCTTCTAGACCCAAAGTAAGCGTTGCTCGGCTATGGATACTAAGATTACAGTTGATTTTTTTAAATAAATAATCTAGATAAATAAGGTCGCTGCCCACTGCGCTATATAGTTTGAACATATATATATATATATAAATTCGGAAGCGGTGAAGCGGTGATAGCCCAGTGGGTAGGACTTCGATTTCACTTTCGGGGCCGAGTTTGTATCCCAGCACCGCCAACTTTTCAAGACATGTGCGTTTAACTAATTAAAATATCACTTGCTGCAACGGTGAAGTAAAACATCGTGGGGAAACCTGCATGCCTGTGAGTTCTCCATAATGTTCTCAAAGGTGTGTGGAGTCGACCAATCCACAATTAGCAAGCGTTGTGGACTACGGCCTTAACCCCTTCTCACTGTGGGAGGAGACCTGTGCCCTATAGTATAGAGTTGATATGATGATGACAATACGGATTGAAAACAAATTATCAAGACACACCATTTATTCATAAAATAGTTAACATATACACAAAATATTTAAACCCTAACAAAACATACATTATTTTCTAGCGGCCAATTTCTTTTTCAACGATTCCGGCATGTCGCCTGGAGGTGGGCGCGGCATGCCAGTGTACACCTTGAAGGCATCGTACACGAACCACTGCAGGCCGGTCAGCGTGCCGATCATGATTATGCGTGCAACCAAGCCTCGCCAGATACCCACCATCCCCACTTCACCAATAATACTACCGATCGACGCGCTCGGATCCTTGTTCAACTTCGAAACAATAGTATCAGATGGATGCGAGACGATCGCGCACAATACGCCAGCTATATACCCCGCTGTAAACGTTACTACCAACTGTTCCACCTTCGTACACTGCTCCCGGGGCTTGGGAACAACGTTCGCATACAAATACTCCAACGTCTTCTCGAAGGAAGAGAACTTCATCATGGTGTAGGGCACCTGTCGGCCCCACAGCGGCGTTAAGCCTTTATAAAAAACCCCGAAGCCTTCCGTGGACATCATATGCGGCATCGCTTGTCTCATCTTCGATGTGTATCCTGGTGTGGTTTGCATCCTCACTTTGGTGGCTTCGAATGGGGCTAGGAATATGTCGGCGAGGAGCTCTGCCGACGCTGACGCTGCCAAATACATGTAGGTCCTGTATAGATAAGCTGTCTCCTCGTCCACTAACGTTGCGAATTTGTACTTGAAATACTCATATCCAGAGAACTTCGCTGCACCTTGGAGACTGTAGCCGATGAGGGTAGGCGCCCAGCCTTTTACCAAGTTTGCAGCGCCACCTTCTCTAAAGGATATTCCGAATCCTTTAAAGATTGATTTGTATTTGGCCGGGTCTACTTGCAGCCGGCACTTGACCAAGTCGAGGGGTGTCACGAAGGTGTGTGTGGAGCCACAGGCCACGGCGCCTCCCGCACCGCAAAGCATGAAGTATTTGTTGCTGAACATCTCGCAAGAGTATTCTTCCTTCCCACCCTTCGCCATTTTGTTTTCAAAACACTGCACTTGCTTTAACTCTTTATAGTTACGGGATGTTTAAAGTCGGTGGGAAATGAGAGATAATAAAATTGGAAAGCCATTGATAGCCATGTTTTGAAATTTTGATAAAGACATTTGTCGTTTCTTTATGACAGATGCAGAAAAAAGAAATAGCAGATACGAATATCCTCCTTGTGATTAGTTCTTCAAACTTTATTGGTCAAATATTAACAGTTTTATTTTGGCTTATTTCTAACGATACGCTTAAAAAGCTCATAACTTTACCATTCATTGTTTTAATATGTTACTACTATTTAACATTAACTTTCGTCTTCCTAGGCTAGTTTTAATGTATAATCTGTTGGCGAGCCTAATAAATAAATGAGCAATATCATCTCTTCTCCTAATGATACACTCGTAATATGTACGTGGAATTTTTTTTATTAACATCGTTATTTAGACTTACTAATATCCCCAGCCGGGTAGGTAAAAGTTACAGCTATGATCATCATCATCTGGGCAAAGGTGTTCAGACTCATAGGACAGAGGGTTCTAGAGCATAGACGCACCACGCTGTTTCAATCCGAAACAAGCAAGCTCAAACGATGGTTGAAACATGTCCGTGATAAGAGTTATTTTATAATTAAAATTAATGAAACAAATAAATTTAAAAACTTGTTTATTTGTTTAAATTAAAAATGTACCACTTCAACTTAGGTCCTAAGTTAAAACATTGTTATATAACGAACAATATAACTTTGTTAATAATATTAATATTATTTATTTGTATGCACATATTTACAAAATAAATCGAAATCTTTTGCGTTGTTAAAAAGACTTACATAAAAGTTTCAGAGGTGAAATATTGTAACAAATTAGATTTAAGTTATATAAAATAGGGTTGCAACCTCTAACAAAATAAGTAGATTCATAAGCTTTTACTAGATTAATATTGCAAAAATGAAAAATAAATAATTTTCTTAAATAGTCTTTATACCAAACCTTACGTCTATACACTGGCACTTAGAAAGATGGCGGTAAAATTAGAAAAAAAACTTAAGTATAATAAAAATATCAATCGTGATAATCGATATCCGATTCAATGTCGATTGCCACAAAGGAATTGATTCTGAAATGAGTCTCATTTCGAGAACTACATTTTAGATCTTATCGCAGCTAAGCTATCGTACAGTTCAGACAAGGCCATAATTTTCTCAGTAACAATGAAACTTTGCGTGAATTAACAATTATTTTATCGGAATTTATCATTTTATGTATGCCAAATTTAACTAGCGTAAAATTACACCGCAAGCTCAATAACTGGTTCATAAAAGATTCATTATCATCATTATACGCATGAGCTGCGTCACATCGAACACCATTCGTTGATGAGTGCTGTTATGATGTAGGCGAAAGCAATATACGGTACAATACTTATATATAACTATTATTTATAACTTACAGCGATATACTAGATTTTTGAAGACTCCAAGATTAAATTAGTTAAGATATCAATTAAATTAGTTAATTAATTTTAATTCAAGTTCCTTTACTCCTCTTTGCGCTAGCAAATTTTGTCAATGTAATATAAAACCGGGATTCATTGAATTCAATAAATTCAAAATTTATTTATTTCAAGTTGGCCTAATATAAGCACTTTTGATACGTCAAGTCTGTCTATTTGTAGTGACTCTACCACCGGTTTGGAAGGCAGATTCTACCGAGAAGAGGCCGACAAGAAACTCAGCAATTGAAAGTAAAGATAATTGAAGAAAAGATAATATAGTAAGTTTCTTTGGCGTCAAATCTCTAAACCGCGTTTTTCTTTAGCTTTTTAAACCCATGTTCACCTGATAAATTAATCTCTGTGGAGCGTATATAACTGTACTGTACGATAGCTAACCTGTGTTATTATGCACTCAATCATCTCACACATAACTAATACTGCCGGCGAGATCGTCCCAGACTCGACCGAATCGAATGACGACTCGATACCTGTTTTATTATGCGATTGTACTACGCTATTCGAGCCAACTCCGACTTGGAGAAATGTAAAAGAAATCAGTCGCAGAAACAAAATTTTTAATGTTTTTGTTCCCATCTACGACATTTTCCGTCACAGTTTTATTCCCTCTCTGAACATTTGAAAATAATATAAACGAGGGAAACTTCTCTTTTTCCCCGTTGTAGACGTAAATTTTATCCCTTGTCAGTCATGTAATCGGTGGATAAGCGAGCCATGTTGATGGAAATCTGATCCGATGAAAATAATGTCAACCAATGAGGACAGCGATTATCTTATTAAGTGTGGCATCACCATCTGATTATGCCGGTTAAGAAACTTGGACTAAATCCAGTAAATAGGGTGGCTCACGTTAACCTGCTCCAAATGAAACTTTCACCTTGCCATGCCTTGAAGGCAAGCCAAACGATCGATATCGGACACAATCAAAAACGCCTTATATAAATTTCGTATGGGAAAAAGTTTGTTTCCTTAACCCTACCTCATTCAATCATCCACCCTCGCCCAACCGATCTTCATTAGAGCAGAATCGTGTAAGCTCTAAAGGACTCCTTTGAAGATTTTGCCCAACTGTGGGACATCTTAACATCTAAGTCAGGAAACCATGAGCATAATACAATCGCATAATGAATAGTACCTAACCACCTCGTCGCATAAAATCCACGAAACAATAAGTAGTGAGACAAACCTATTGAAAGAAAAACTTAATAAATTTTATAATTAACACAATATGAAAATGGCAGTGACTTACAAATTGACTCTCGTTTTATTATGGCAGTGCTATTATACGTATATAAAACATTATTTTCTCTGCATCCTATTTACAAGTACATTCGCGCAACACGCCAAGTAAAGATTCCAGTCACAGATATACCCGTCCTGATAGCGTTAAACTGTATTGTTTTTTTACAGCCATGGATTCTAGTCTTTTATGGTCTTTCTTTAAAAAAAATTTGATTGTGTCCACAGTGGT
Source organism: Pararge aegeria (assembly GCF_905163445.1). Taxonomy (NCBI): domain Eukaryota; kingdom Metazoa; phylum Arthropoda; class Insecta; order Lepidoptera; family Nymphalidae; genus Pararge; species Pararge aegeria. The sequence continues at coordinate 16,431,797 of NC_053199.1, read as the reverse complement.
GTAAACAGAGTATCAACCACAGTAGGTTGTAGTTAGACGATTTAAAATTACTTAAAGTAGCGTGTGTACTAGATACCCAAAGGGTGGATTCTTTTGGCGCACTGAATGATATGATGAATGAATGATTGTGCCGTGCGGTTACGGCTGATCAGAATACAGTTGTCACCTCCTCTCCTCTTCCGAAGAGTGTCTTACAAGGTGACAAAGGGAATTAACCAGCATTATTGAAGATGTTGACAACATTGCTAGTTGACGCATTACAATCATTGATGTCAAAAAACAAAATGAGGGCATATCTACGATTACAATCTTTGAAGCCAATAAATTTTCATTTCCTACTTATTCACTTATTATTAGAGCGTTCACATAATCCGATCAAATATGCGATTAAAGTAAATGTATGAAATAATATCGTTAAGATAATGTAAAAGTATTAGCAAATTTCATTTTGCTCAGCTGTCAGGTGATGTAAAGCGATTAACATTTACATTGGCTACGCATCGGGTGAATTTTTGGATGTAGCATGAAACCAATGTGTTTTCCTTTAAAAAAAATATCAAACTGAACTAAGTTTTACTGTATTATATGAAAAATCGCTTACAGAATATTGCTTTTATCCAATATTTTCACTAATTATATGCTAAAGAATTGTTTTTGTTTGTTTTTAGCGTAACGCCGGAATTGAGAGAATCTTCCAAATTTGTATGAATGCATTATAATGCATTTATCGTGCAAATCATATAAGTTAACGACATTTTTGCAATAACAATGTACGTTACATTTATTGAATTAAAAAGTTTCATAAAGGTTTATTTTCTGTGAATTTCACCAATTATGTTAAACATAAACTCTGTAAATTGAACTAAATTGACAGCTTAATTTTAGACCTTTCAATTTAGTTAAATTTTCAGACTACTTTCACAATGATACCTGTGATAAAAATATAACTATTATAGATCTGTAAATTCAGTTTTGCTAAGAGATTTCTGTACATCAGAATTGTCAGAAGTTGGCTCCAGTTATATTTGAGGCTTTGATCGGATAGTGGAAACGATATACCTAGTAGTTGATTCCGATATCGAACACTGATATTATAATAACGGTATCGGTTCAGAGGGCGCCCCGTAATTATCGATCCCAATTCTGGCCTGCGATTATGTAAGAGAGTCGAATAACATTACAAACAACAAATTTGTATTATGTTCATAGCCGTTCAAAGTCGCATTGACAGGCGGTTGGCGCAGTGGGCAGTGACCCCACGATTTCCACAACTGGGAAAATGTTTGTGTGATAAACATGAACGTTTTTCAGTGTCTGGGTGTTTATCTGTATATTATAAGTATTATATTCATAAAAATATTAATCAGCTATCTTAGTACTGATAACTTACTTTGGGGCTAGAGGACGATGTGTGTATTGTCATAGTATATTTATTTACTTATTATTTGGCTAATATATAATTAAAATTAGCCTTTAACTTTTCAAACGTTTAGTTTGTCTGTTTGTGGTGACCCAAGGCAAGGGAGATTCTACCGAGAATAAGTTACTTATAATAAGATTATAAATCGTTAGTTTCAATTAAATGTTTCAAGGATGAAAATAAATTTTTGACTATTTTATTACTTATGAATTTAAGCCACCGGTCATTATTGAATTAACAGTTTGACACCAAATTTACCTTTGCCGATCAATTACTTTTAAACCATCAGTCTTTATTAAATTTAACGATCCATAATTTTACTGTATAACACCGATCCATGAGGAATCTTACACAATCGCACCGATAACCGATCAGTTATTCAAATCGCTTCAATCGCCATTATAGGTTGGTCTCACTACATTATCCCATATCAACGCTTCGGTGGCGCAATACGCACAGAAACGTACAACCTCAAGGGCGCCGGTACATCCAAGTCCACATGTCGTCTATTCCTTCTCTTGCCCATCTCGGGGGCAACAAACCTGGCCTCTAACTCCAACTGTTTCTCCAGAACCTCCGTAGATTTCAGATGTTTCCTGAGCCTCAACGCCCACGTGCCGTCCCGCTTGGACAGCAGGAAGTTTCTGTCCGGGTCGCCGTAAGCTATTCTGTAATGCGGGCGGCCATCGCTCTCAGAGGGCACGAGCCGTAGTAGAGGAGCGCGACCCCAGGTCTGCTTCGGTGTCGCTGTGACGACTATCAGCTCAGCTTCTGGTTCTAAGATTGAGCGACGACCTAAAAGAAATAAATAGATTACAATAATTATGATGACTAATTCTGAAAAGCTGCCCTAGTCTTGGGAGTATGTACTGTAGGATATAAATGACAAATTATATTTAAAAATGTTATTTCCCGCGAAAACGCTCACCGAGTGTCATGGGCACATTCGTGACGTCATTGGCAAATTTGGGCTATTTGCCGTACTAAGTGTGAGTGTGTTATCGATATAATACAAAACTGCTTAGCAGCTAATAGGTTGAAATCCCGACATACTTGATACAACAAATGCAGAGATTTTAAAAGTTAAAGCGGTACAAATTTTTGTTTAGATAGGTGTAGACTTGACGCTATTCGGCGTTCCACTTGACATGGCGGATCGCCAAATTTGCAGTTTTGCAGATTTAATATATATCGGGTAGATAAATAAATTATTTTAGCAACTCTTTGTCACAGTCATCATGCCAATTATTAACATCCCCTTAGCGTAAGGTTCATTTATTATGTCTATGTAGGCGCAGTGGGCAGTTAACCTGCTTTCTGAATCCAAGTATGTGGGTTCGATTCCCACTAATGGAAAATCTTTGTTTTTTGTGCGTTTATCTATATATTTTAAGTATTTATGTATGTTGTTCATAAATATTTATCAATTTATCTAAGTACACAAGCAACGCTTACTTAATAATATAATATATATGTGGCACAACCTAGTAAAACGTTTCAGCAGCTCAGCATTGTGCTACATGCGTTACTTAGAAGTATACAGCGCTGATTTTCAGTTAGAATCCCAATCGAGGGTACTTAAATTAATCTATGTAATATCCAGATATTTGTTAGCCATTTGTTACTTTAACCTAGTTAAACTTTCTTTCACGTTTAAAAGCGATAATCATCTTGACAATAGGAACCCATTACCAACCCTGCACAGAGCAAGGGTCTTCTCGGAATGAGAAAGGGTTTGGTCACTATCCACCACGCTGGCTAAGTACCGATTGGTAGACTTAACACGCCTTTTAGAACATCATAGAAAACATTCAGAGATGCTGGTTTCCACACGATGTTTTTATCACGGTTAAAGCGAGCAATATTTTATTGCTTAAAACTCAAATAACTCGGAAATATCAAAGGTGCCGGCGAACCCGCTTCCCCCGAAAAGGAGGCCGAGGTCCTAAAACCTAAGCTTACTAATCTAAAATCAGCGCCATCTTTTAGAAAACTTTTTGTATTTTTGGCATTAAGAATTTGACATAACCTTGTAAGAACGACTATTTTACAAAAATATCTAGCGACGGGTGAGGGATCGCTCGATGTATCGAATATAGTTAAATCCTACCCCAGCTGTCGAGTCAGAAGTGTAAAGTTACCTGATGAGCTGGCATGCAAAGCGGCCATATTAAAAGCTCTTTAGTACGTTTACAGTGGTGTCCTTATAAATTTTTAGGACCAATGAGTTGGTGCTATTTTGTTTTTCAATGACCCGTATGCAGTAATATAATAAATATATGTTAACCAAAGATGTTGTCTTAGTAAAAAGCGGGCAATACTTACGTCTGCTGCGTCTTCTGCGTTTTCTAACTAGAGTCGTTCCGTTCGCAAACACGATACCTTCTTCTGGGGCTCTACGTCTTCTTCCATTCATCTAAGTAAAAAGTTTTGATTGAGTAATTGAACAATTAAGAAAATCGATTGAAACTACGATACTATAATGTTTTTTTTCTGCTCCTAAATTTTAAAAACCAAGAAGAGTTTTAGTATGTTTACAATTATGTGTTCTACACGAAAGTAGGACGACTGCTTTTGGTCGGGCCCTGCGGCCGTGGCTATTTACCACCCTACGGACAAAGAAGTGCCGCTAAGCGATTTGTCGTTTCGGTACGAAGACATGTAGAAACCATTTAGGGGTATAGATTTGAAGTTACAGCGATACCCCGCCATTCAATCCGCTACCATTTTAGACTGCTTCATCTTACCAGGTGAGATTGCATTCAAAGGCTAAGTTGTAGTGAAATGAACAATAAAAAATTACCACCATTCATTTTATTCCACCTTTATACGATATTTTATTTATAACCACGTGAAGTGAACACATCAAATCATCTCTTCGAAACTCGCTGCCCTGAGATATACCATGCAGAAGTTTGACAACATAAAACTAGACTTTTTATTTATCTATCTCCTAACTATAACCTCTAACCCCCGTGATTCTGATTTCAGCCCATACATCATACATCATAGCATACAAAGATATGCATCAAAAGACATTGTATAGATAAATGTATAAATTTTTGTTGCATTGTTTTTTTTTTTTCTACAATTGCTTTTACCTTTTTTTTACTTTTTACTGTTAAATATGTACTTATTGTGTTTGTTTTATATATTCTTTTGACGATTTATTTCAATCTTTTAATAAAATTTCTTACTCTTAGTTATAATAGTAAGGTATCGGGAGATGCGGTTGTTTGCTCAGTTTGATACTGAAGCAGGCTGAAAATCAGCATCATCAAGTTTTAATCGCACAGCATAAGGCTGAGTTTGCGGCCATTTGCCATAATATGTTAAAAGTTAAAATGGTAATAATTTAGTTCAAGATCTTGTATTAACAATAAAAGAATAAAAGATTAATACATTATTATTATAAGTTTGAAGAGCATACCCGTACCTTGCAACTGAAGCAGCCTTCCGTAGATATGAGCTCGTTCTTCCCACCAATCTTGTACTGGTCCCGCACCGGGAACACAGGTGCGTCTCCGATGTCATCCGGGGGCAGAGCTCCGTCCAGCGCCGTGAGACAATGCCCAGCTCCGACCAGCTGGTAGCCAGTGGGGCAGCCGCATTGGAACGAGTCGCCGAATGATGTACAGCCGAAGAGGCAGTTTGATGTCGCGCATCCACCTGCCAACTGAAAAAAAAATCATGAAAATCGTTTGTTTTTTTTATTCATTTAACTGATGCATGATATTTGCAAATATTCTGAGTACAAAATCGTTTGGAAAACAGGACTCGCTTTTCTTTAAATTAAGAGTTTTTTTTCAAAACAGAGGTAATAGGCATCTTCTAGGCAAGTGCGTTCAACTTGAGTCTGGTCAGTATATTTAAAAACAACAAGGTCACGACGCGTGCCAGTAACAAAGTGCTGACCGTTATGTAAAAACAACATTTAACTCACACACCATATAAACTGACGTCCAGAGCTTTACGATAATATCCGAACTAAGCCAGACGGAACCGAAAAACTCGCATGAAGGAGGCATTAGTATTAGTAGACATTTTTGGAGACAAATTTCGTACGTTACAGTAAACCTGCAATGTATATTTCTGCCTCCAAGCTGCATCGCTGTGTTCCGGTCTGAAGGGCATGGTTGCCGGTTTTATTATAGGTACATGATTTTAAATAATAATGTGAGATGGTGATAACAAAAAAAAACACCCGGCTTAGTTTGTTGTGGGCTTCTCCTTACACCAGGACGCGTTTGGAACCATTGTAGTTTTAGTTTTAAGTTCACGAATGTGGTTATCGCCATCATCTCACTACCGTGTAATTCTCATGGAATGTACGCACCAAAAGTGCCACCTATGGGCTTACTTGAATAAATAAATTTTGACTTTGACATTGGTTTTGATGCTGATCACCATTACCTAAGATTCATTAGCACATTGACTTTGCAGCAAGTGTTCCTCACATACTGACATACCCTGCAGTGTTGCTCTTTCTATAGTCTTGAACCTACCACCGGTAGTTAAGGAGCTTCATTCCGAAAAACTATACTTATTCACGAGCGTACCTGCAGACACACGGCGTGCCCCGCATCCCAACCGTACCCCGAGGGGCAGCCGCAGCGGTAGGCACCGCCCACGGGGAAGCAAGGCGCGCCCCCGCAGGGCCCGCCCGCGCACACGTCCATGGGCACGCACACGCCGCTAGATGATCTCGTCGTCCCTGCGATTGTAATTGTCAACTCATCACCGGCCCACTACAGGGCACGGGTTTCGTCTCAGAACCAGAAGGGTTTAGACTGTAGCTGGCCAGGTGCGGACGTTAAATTTAAATAGCTTAAATTAAAAACACATATATCGCACGCTTGACAGAATAAAGATGTAACTTAAAATTTGTGATTTTGGAGAATTTCTTCTAGAATGCTTGATCATTGCGAAAAGAAAATTAGCTATGTCATATCATAGGCGAAAAGTTAAGTGTTTGCCAAAAACAGGACAGAATTCTGTCCCCCCGAATGGGAGACGTAAGACCTAACCACCGTCACTTCTACAAAAGTAGCAATTTCAGAGAAATAGACAAATTTTTAACAATCAATTATTTAACTGACAATGTAGGAGTTACATCTAGTGGAAGGCTTCCTAACGAAACTTAACCTAACGACAAAGACGTTCCCCCAAGCGGTTTAGCGTTCCGATCCCTAGTCAACGCGGCTGTAACAGTTGGGAGCAACAAGCCAGTATGACCTACTAGCCCAGAGTGAGTGTGATCACAAACCTTGCGGACAGTCGCAGCGGTACCCGCCCGCGTAGTTGCGGCACGGCGACTGGCAGCGGCCGTCCTCGCACTCGTCGCGGTCCAGGCAGCGCGTGCCCGTGATGTCCAGGCGGAAGCCGCGCGGGCACACGCAGCGGTACGACCCCAGCAGGTTCACGCACTTGCCCGGCAATGGGCACAGGCCTTCCTCGTGACACTCGTTGATGTCTGCGAATAGCAAAACCTTCTTGTCATCCCAGGAAACGAAAAGGTATTTTGGACCCAGATCCTCCAAAATACGTTTTTTAAGCGTGTCAGTAGTAATATTGACGACAACAAAAAATAATAAATAACATAAAAACTATTATTTAATCGATTTATTGCACTCATTGTAAGGAAATCGTAAGGATCGTAAGGAAAGCAGAGTAGGGCTTTTTTGACAGATCTTGTCCAGGGAAGTACGACCGCCATTCTTATTTCTGCCGCAATACAGCATTGTTACAAAGTAATGTCCCGGTTTCAAGGCCGTGGTACAGGTTGCCGATGTTTTTACAGGCACATGGGGCTAAACTTTTGGGATGCCCTGCCAAGTGTTGCTCTGCTTATTATAATAGTTTTCCAGGAGATTTTTTCAACCTTCAAGGCGCAATGCAACGTAACGAACAATGTATAATTTTCACTGGTTTTGTCTGGTGGGAAGATTCGACCTTGGCTAGTTTCTACAGACAAAGACATGCCAAGTTATTTAATATTTCTTGCCTTTCGGCTCATAATCGCACTTTACACTTACAAGTGATTAAGTGTGATGCCTAGGGATCTTGGCTACCATTCTTGACTACGGTTGGCTATCGGTCGGAACTGTGTTTTGGAAGGTAGGACTTTACTAGAGTGATCAGGTGTTCTTATTCCCAATCGTCGAAACTTTCTTTTTGGGAGAAAAATTTCCTAATAAGATACCCGGCTTCCTCACTAGCTTGGGTTATGTGGGATTGCTCGAACTTAAATGAGTTTCGGGTGCCAAGTCATAAAAGTTCGCTCACCGACACAAGCGTCCCCGCGCTTCTCGTAGCCGTCCTGGCACGAGCACTCGAACGAGCCCTCCGTGTTGGAGCACGTCTGCTGGCACGTGTGCGTGCCGCGGTCGCACTCGTCGACGTCTCGACAGTTGGCGCCGTCTTCGTCCACCTGTTCAACAACCCATACCTTGTATTTCAAGGAACACAATGTATACACACGGTTGCTAAAATAACACTGCTTTATTCAAATATGTTGAGGCCACAACGTTCACATGCATCCCCTGTACATACGTACCATCACTATATGGCATTGCAGGTTTCCTCACGATATTTTCCTTCGCATTAAAAGCACATGTTATTTAATTGCTTAAATTAAAAAAGTGAAGATGTTAAGGCCAATGATACATATATACTTGCGGAATTCCATGATATGGAATATGAAACGGAGCTTAATTTGCCATACTCCGCTAAAAGCAGAAGAATCTGTATTGTGTAATTTATAATCTAAAATCTTGATAGGATGCTCCGGTTTCGGGGCGTAACGTGCATAGAGATTAGTAGAAGTACATTGCCGAAGATCTGTTTGGTGTGGAGTATAAAGATTGAATAAATAATAAATTACACCATACAGATTCTCCTGCTTTTCGCGGAGTAAAGCAAATTAAGCCCAATTTGCTTAGTGTATCATGGGATTCGCAAACGCCTGCTTCTATACAAGACCAATTTTGTTTGATACCTCATATCCGGACTTGCAGAGACACTCGTAGGAGCCCTCGGTGTTCTTGCACAGGTGCTCGCATGGAGAGCGGCGCGCGTTGCACTCGTCGACGTCGGCGCACACGTCGCCCGCCGGCTTGTAGCCGCGCCCGCACACGCAACGGAAGCTGCGTTCACAATACAACAACATTTACTACAAAATTTACGACTATCTAAATGAAACTATTCAAAACCATTCAAAATTCATTTAATTTCAAGCAAAAAAGGCTTAGTATAATGCTGAATGGAGACTATTTGAGTCCACAGACATTTTTTTCTCGTTTTTTTTTAAACATTATTTAAATCAATTAAATAATGTTCTTTAGTTCTGTGGTAAATAACCATTTTTTTTATTTAATTTCCAGTTCATTTTCAAAAAATAAATTAAAGTGAAAAAAAAAACGTGTGTGTACTTATGTACACGCATAAGAAGTTATACTTCCTTGGCGTAACAAAATAAAAATCTTTTCAAAAATTTTATCTTTGTCCTTATTCTACGTTTGTAGAAAAAACGACAGGAACAATAGAAAAAAGGTATTGTTTGAATTATTGAAAGTCAACTGTCAAACCGTTTTTAGAAAAACTAAAATGATGACGAATGGTGTCGGTTTTTTGTGACGGTGTGCTCGCGCACAGTAAAAATTTACTCTCACAATTTTGCCCTAACGCGCGAAAAGAAGTAGCACTTCAAAAATTTATTTTTATCTCAATATCATTACAAAACAATAGGCTAAGGCCACCATTTACGTTTGAAACAACCAGTATTCGGAGATTTCTCGCCTTCCCGTACAAACTTCATAACGAATAACATCATCATCATATCAACCGATTGACGTCGACTGTTAGTGACAGGTCCACGGTTTTGTGCCGTGTGGGTTCAGCGGCTACCTGCGACGCGCTTAATGTCGTCTGCCCACCACGTTGGGGGACGACCAACACTGCGCTTACCAGTGCGAGGCTGCCATTCCAGCACTCTTGGGTCTCCAACGTCCACCCTTACTAATCCCTTACACAGGAACCCTAAATCGCTTAGCGGCACGTTTTGTCGGTAGGGTGGTAACTAGCCACGGCCAACGCCTCCCAGACCAGAGAAAATTCAGATATTATAAATTTCCAAACTGCCGGGAATTGAAACCGGGACCTCCTAATTAAATTCACAGCGTTCACCGTAGCGTCGGGGAGGTCGTCAAATACATTAGTAAGGATTGATGAACCAAGCAGATGGCCCAACTGATGTTAAGTGGTTAACCATCGCCCATAAACAGAGCAACACTTGCCAGGACATGCGAGGAACACATCCTGCAATGTGTAACCCTGTGTCCATCAACCTGAGGCGTAGGTGATAAACCTCACGAGTCTGTAATTTCACCGGAAAAAACGCCCTTCAGACCGCAATACAGTAATGCTGCTCTGTGTAGAAATAAAGTGCTTGACATAGACATAATAGGGGATAGTCTTCCTATATTTAAAAAAAAACTAAAGGACCACTTCCTATCGCAATACTGTGGTACTGTTTAAACTTAGTTATTATTTTTTATTTTTTTCCTTTACTCTTTTTTGTGTTAGTTTAGTTAATATTATTTTATATATAATTTAAGTATTTGTTTTTTTAATTTATTCTAAATGTATGTTTTTGTTCGCGGTGCTAGATTCGTCAAGTTTATGTCACAGCCTGATGGATCTTACAGCTTATAAGTACTCTCATGTCTCTCTTAATCGTTTTTTCTCCTTCTAACTGACAATATAGTTTTGTATTTGCAAGTTGTGGCAGTCTTTAAGTGGGTCTACAATATTACATTTATATGTTTTTTCATTTTTGTTTAGTTTTTAAGAGTTGTTGTTGTAACCTGTTGATTGTCCCTTAAATAAATAAATAAATAATCATCACGTACGTCCCCGGGCGAGATTAGACAAAAAAAAATGAGTTTCTAAACTTGTATAACTCCAACACGTACCTGCCGATAGTATTGATACAGCGTCCCGGAGCACACAACCCGGGCATCGCAGCACATTCATCGATATCTCCGAATATATCCGTAATCAGTCCGTCGCCTCCTCCCAGACCACCGCCTCCTCCAATTCCACCTCCGCCGATACCGCCTCCCATATTGTCTGATATGAGGTTAGGACGAGAGCAAAGGTCCATACGTTCCGGTGTCCCTGGTAGAGGACACAGTTCACATTCTGGACCCCATGCTACGCCGAGAGTGCAGCAACACTGTGCCCTGGTAAAATTATATTCCGGTTACTTTATGTAAAATAAAAATGGATCTTGAGCCTTTCTTCTTACCAAAAGTTAAAAGATTTTTTTAAGGAAAATACATTTAGAGAAGTAGGCGAACTAAAAAGAATGCTCGAGTGTTAACTAACCTAGTAACTTGGGTGGGAGGGGTTGGTGTTGAAGCAAGCGACCGAGGCCAAGGTTCCGGGACACATCTTCCTGATACGAGAGATCTGTGACACATGCCCGTTCGACGATCTGTAAAAAAAGATTACAATATACTCGTTTTCGAAGTTCTAAACGTCGAAAGATAGGCACCAACATTTAATCTGACAGGGGTTCCGATTATGTTATACACATCTCTTACCTATACCATATACTGTACTTATATTTTTGTGACCTAGAATTACTAATACTATTTTTACCCATTGATGACTATGATGCGTAAACAACCAAGAATTTTCTACATTTCCTAATATTTAATTGAGTTTACAGTTATTATCCATATTCGGAAAGATCATGAGAGCACGTAAATTATCAAGAATTTATAAAAAAACAAAGCAAGATAATACTTCATATTGTCTTATTTTTTTTTGTGGAACTTGTCTTTTTTCGGCGAAAAAATGATCTTACCAATACAAGACTGTCCATCTTCGCTAGGCTCATAGCCCGTGTCACAGTCGCAAGTGTAGCCGCCGTCAGTATTGATGCACACTCCGGGAGAGCACCTGTCAGAATGCTCCGCACATTCGTCGATATCCTCACACGCATCCGGTGCGTCGTGAGGTGCTGATGTTCTTTTGTAACCTGGAAATAAAATAATATTATTATCGTAAGTTTTCTGTCTCTATTAAAGATTCAAAATGAATTTATTTCAAGTAGGCTTACTTCATCAGAACTTTTGAAACGTCAAATCTGTCTGTTTGTAATGACTCTACAACCAGACCAGAAGACAGTTTTTTTTTTTTTTCAATATTTATAGACGAGCACTTAAATGCAATCTGCTGCTAGATGCCTATTCTACCGAGAAGAAACCGACAAGAAACTCAGCGTTTATCGGTTCTCTAAGCTATGTGCTGTGGCCATTGCCAATTCTGTTTCACGACTCGTTGAGCTATGTCGGTCACTCTGATCCTTCTGAAAACCAGATTTGATCACGTAACGTAGTGACTCGTACCTTCAGGGCACTTGCAGATGTAGGAGCCGACCACGTTCTCGCACGCGTGCGGGCACACGGCGGGGTCGGCGGCGCACTCGTCCACGTCGCGGCAGTGCACGGCGTCGGGCGCCAGGCGGTACCCGAAGGGGCACGTGCAGCGGAACGAGCCGGCCGTGTTGTGGCAGCGGAACGAGCACGCCGCGCGCCCTTCCGTGCACTCGTCTATGTCCACACACGTCTGTGGAATGGTATCATTATGTAAGTAGGAGAGCTTTTTGTGACATCTCGTCCGGGGAAGTACCACCATGATTATTTATGCCGCAATGCTGTGTTCCAGTCTGAAGGGCACGGTTTCCGTTGAAATTACAGGTACATATGAGTCTTAACCTCTACACCTCAGGTTGATTGACACAGGTCGGCAAGTTGAAAAACGTGATCCATGCATGCCCTGCGAAGTATTGCTCTGTTTATAGACGATGGGTTTCCACCATGGAACCATGTGGACCACTACATCTGCTTTGTCAATTACGACTATAAAAAACAACCTTACAGATGAGAGAGATGTTGGAGCTAAATTAATTCACGGGTCTAAAAGTCTTAAATTTTTTTAGATGTTTTTTAAGAAGGACCTAATCCCGAAATTGTCTGTCGAGGGTAATTGCAAAATAGTATTCCAGAAAAGTAAGCGCATACGCTACAATGTTATGATTCTGAAGCGGTAGTAAAAATGACCTGTGACATGACATGTGACCAATTAGAAAGTGTTAGCTTTACTGACAAAATACACGTTAATAAAATGCGACCATCCAAACATCTAGGTTTACTGAATTATTCTACCTTAGACTAACGTCTATGTTTTGCAAATCATTTAAATGATAAAAGGAGTATAAAAAACTAACCTGTTCAGTCCCCTGCGTGAACCCATAATTACATCTACACTCGTATCCACCAGGGGTGTTAGTACACGTGCCATTTCCGCATATCCTGGGATCCGTCGCACATTCATCAGCGTCCACGCAGGCGAGCCCCGTTCCGTCCAATATGTATCCAGGGGCACATTCACACCGGAAGGAACCGTCCGTGTTTATACAATGGCCTCCCTTGCAAACGTCTGGCCGGACCTTACATTCGTCCAAGTCGTGGGTGAGATTTGGTCGGCCCATTCCTCCCTGGCAGATGCGAAGGAACTCCGGAGAATCTGGTGCCGGACAACGTTCGCAATATCTGCCCCAGGCCGCTCCTGTAAATTTTAATCGTTGACCGAATTAATAATTACCACGGAACAGTCGAATATTCTATTTGTCCCGGTTAAAGCTAATAACTGAATTTACAAGAAGGTATTATTACAGATTAGTCTACCAGCGTGCCAGCGTCGCGGACTATGGCCAAATCCTTCACTTTGTGGAAGCAGATCCGCGCCCTGTAGGGCCTGTAGCCAGTAATTGTTAAATATTATTGTTTACAGAATACTTGATTAAAACGTTATATTCTGATTTTAAATGAAAATGTGTTACTGTATCGTACAGAACATTTTCTGAAAACTTGGAACCAATTTTTAGATAGTTTAATCTCAAAAAAAAATCTCTTTTTCTGTAATAGCAGATATCAATCAAGGCTGCATCGCTACGAGGACTTAACGGTAAATGCCTTTCCATACAGATTAATTCACTGCCGAAAACTTACTGGTTTAAGCATAAGTTCTACTTGATATCATAATCATAACCAACATTATACAACGTGTAATGAAAACCGAAATATTACTTCACATACTTTAGAGGTATATTATTTACTTGTCTCTGAGACTTCTGTGAAATTGAAAAGCTAATAGTTTTTGAGTAAAATTAAATTGTTAAATTAACTGTTAAATTCACTGACATAGTTTTTACTGAAAGAAATCAGATACAGCCCTAACATAACATGCAATTAAAAATCAAGTGACTCCTGTCATTTTATTAGGTACACGTCGCGTAGCGTACTATGCGCGTTTCAGTATTTTAATAGGGTTGCCATAAGTAAACACATAGAATGTTTTGAATAAGTTTGTATGGAAAAATAAATATGCTTCTTTTGATTAAATATTTTTACAGGGTGATTCCTTATGAAATATACTTATGCGCCCTTCAACTTTATTTCGTAATTCGGTTACACGTTGTATAAACTGCCAAAGAAGTAGTTAATGACTTGTTTTCCTGACCTTCAGAGCAACAACATTCGGGTCTTCCTAGCTGCAGAGGTCGCGCCTTGTGACAGCGCCCAGCATTCCACTCGTCATAGCACAACTCTTTCCGTTCGTCCACGCACACTGCTGCTGCCTTGTCGAATCGCCAGCCGGACGGACAGTCGCATCGGTAACTAGAACATTCGACCAAACAATGTGACATTAACATGGAATCCACTGACAGAGTTAATTTGGATTTTTTTTAAGAGATGGTTCGCTGGGCGAGTATGCCTCTCCAGGTATTGTTACATTACGCACAACTAGATACAGTAAGTAGTAGCCAGGACCGTCATCGAGAGAGGAATCTTTAATGTCTCTTCTCGATACCAATCCCAACCAATCGTAATAGTGTTCTTGCTGTCAATGAAAGTGGGTAGGCCAGCTAACTGTTAAAATATCCAATGGAACTTAGAATAAGCTTATTAGAGGGCTGTCGTCGATTATCTTCGTTCCGGGCACATTCAATTAGAATATGGACAACATCTTCGACTACATTGTAGTCAGTACAATTGGGAGTATTCACTTTTTTCCTCATGTAAGCAAATTTATTTATTTATTTATTTATTTATTTATTAGCTTTTCAAGGGAAACAAACAGTATAACTATACATAAAAGTAATGCCGTATTTTTGTATCACATAGACCAATGAAGTTTCCACAACTTTGTTATACATATAACACGATAACATTAACCACAATTGCTTAGGAGTAAGTACCTAGCAAGCAATTATTATACAAAAAAAGAAAAAATAATAATAATGTAAGTAAAACAAAAATGAAAAACAAAAACTTTAAAGCTATAGTACTTATTTTGTCAAAATAAATTTTCTAAACGTGCCAATTTTGACATGAAAAATGTCCGTCTCACAATATTTGTTGTTAAAAGCATTGCACGCACGAGATAAAAAGTTATTTGCCGAATACCTTCCATCATATCCATTGAATTCCATTGAATTCAATGGAATTCAATGGATGTCCGGAGCGAAGGCGTATCATAAGTGTTATGTCCGGTCTATCAAAGGAGTTATTGTTAATCCACGGCTGTGTAGGATTTTGAAATTCGGAATCGATTATAGAAATAAATATAATAAGTAAATATACTACGACAATACACACATCGCCATCCTGTCCCAAAGTAAGCGTAGCTTGAGTTAAGGGTACTAAGATGACTGATTCATATTTTAATAATATACATAAATACTTATATACATATAAACACCAGACACTGAAAAACATTCATGTTCATCACGCAAACATTTTCCAGTGGAGGGAATCAAACCCACCCACGGACCCTTATGATTTGGTTGATGCGTAGAGAAAAAAAACGTTTCATCAACTCTTAGATCATCTTAAGTTACGACACCAATCCAGCGCGGCGGTGCGTAACTTTTATGGAACTCGTAAACTAACACTTGACAGATGAAATAATGTGGATTAGCTCTCGTTAGTGAAATGGGGCATAAGTGTTCTATTTGGACAGTACATGTATATCTATTATGTTATTTTACATTATTGCAATAGAGTTCACCAGGAAACACGGTATTCAGCAACTTTAGGTAAACTTACACTATAACTTTATTTTTTTGGAGGTTTAGGCTTAAGATAAATAGAATACTGAAATCCGTGCCGTTAATCATAACATTATTCATTATTTATGTACCTTAAATCTTAATTGTGAACATAAGATATATGAAGTGTAAAAGAGAAAGCTTATCTCTATATAACATCAAGCTAATATCTACTCACCCTCCATTAAAGTTATGGCAATCCCCACCAGCGCAGACGTATTGCTGCTCCCTGCACTCGTCTCGATCCACGCAGCGTTTCCCGACCAGCCGCCATCCGATACCGCATGAGCATTCATACCTGTTGCGAAAATTGTTTTATTCTACTAATATTGTAAGTGCGAAAGTGTGTATGGATGGATGGATGTTTGTGAATCTGTCACGTAAAAACTACTGAACTAATTTGACTAAATATTGGAATGGATATAGATTATAACCTGCATTAGCATATAGGCTGCTTTTTATCCCGGGAAAATGTACAGTTCCCGTAGTATTCATGCAAAACTAAAAAAACCGGAGATGATGCCAGCTGGCGTAGCATAAACTGCACAAATATAAATCACAATCCTCATTTTTAAATGAGTATAAAAATATATTTACTACCAAATTAGTGTAGGTTGTTTTGGGTACTATGGTGACTGATTGAATATTTGTATGAATAATATAAATAAATACATATAATACACAGCCACCGAAAAACTTTTATGTCCAATGATTGTGAAATTCCGGCAACAAATAATTTGTCAAGTCCTATACTACTAGAGCCTAAAGCCCTATGATTAAACGTGGCATACCGTCGGAATAATCACTTCAACTTTTCACTTTTCAAATGTAACTGCATGATTGTTCAGACTTATAATAATAATTTGTATTTACAGACATTACTTCCATTTATAAAAAAATTATATAAAATTAATATAATTAAAAATTGCATTAGTTAAAAATACGTAATTACGTAATATAGTATGTGCCATTTACGGAGCACTGAGAAAACACATGCATGCCCACCCAGAGCTGAATAAATGGATTTTCTTGTGTTTCTGAAAGCGTATTCAGAAAACCTTTGGAGCTTCCGCGCATTCTGCTCATCACTGATGCTGCATCTCATAAAACCATAGAAAATCATTGGTACCAGCTTCGGCAAACATCAGAGATGCAATACTGAAACGCGGCAGCCACATCAACACTCTAACAACAACACCTCGTTCGGTCGTTGTAGCATCTTCACGTATATAAGACCAACGGGCTAGACGTATAAAAAGTTTGGCAATAAGCCTTAAAAAGTTTGAGTTTTACCTCATTATTTCGACGTGTGAACCTGCGAGCTAGCATACTGCAGCGGAATGCCAGCGTCCTTCGCTCCGTTAAGATATCCTTCACATCTGATAAGTCTTCAGTGTGTATATGCCCCAGATGTGACTTATGTTGTGTTTGTTTGTAAGTCAAAACTTACCCGCCGTTAGTGTTCGTACAAGAAGGCGTTCCGTCCCGTCCGCAAGGCGACGGCAACTCGGTACACTCGTCGACATCGCGACAGTTCCGTCCGTCGCCCGTCAGCGTGTAGCCGGGCGCGCACTCGCAACGGAAGGAGCCGGCCGTGTTCCGGCAGCGACCATTGCGGCACACCATGCCACCTTCGCGACACTCGTTGATGTCTGGAAGTGGATTATGTTACCTCTTTATTCCTAAAAGAATACTGATTTCCTGTTAGAGATAGATTTACTTAAACTTCCGTAATCTTACGGCCAAATCCATGAAAACTTATTGGCAAGATAGCATTAAGTTCTTTATTTTCTTGTTCTTTGGAAAAACGAGTTAGTGCTTTGTGCTAGAAAATTATTTGTGCTGGTAATTCTATGTATTTATGAATACCTAAAGAATCTCGGGCAATTTAGTGTCTCTTCGGATACCTAATGAAAGATTCTGCCTCCAATTAACATTATCAGAGTCCACAGATGGACCAAAGGCCTCTCCCGACGGGAGGGTCTGCCCTTATTCACCAGCGTGGAATTAAATAGGACGATGCAGCAACATACAGTTCGACATTACTCTAAAATCCTTACAGCACAATAAATGCATTTTAACGTAAATATTGCTAACTATAATTTTTATATTTTTTTTATTAGTGTTTTTACCTACACTTGGAGGAATTATCAATTTTATTAATATATTTTCGGAACCGACAGGATTTGAATCCGCGACTCTCTGGCAATCGCGGCCTGAGCGCTTTCTCCAATTAAGCGACGGCTACAGCCATAACTGCAATAACCTAACAGGTTAGCCCGTTATTATCTTAGACTGCATCATCATTTAACACCAGATGAGATTGCAGCCAAAAGCTAACTTGTACTGTACTAATAAAAATCACAAATTCCAGTTAAAAATTCTTTTTTTTTTATATAATTATTATTAGTTTTTTTACCTACACTTGGTGGATTTATCAATTATATAAATTGAAATGCCTACAAAAATTATCGCAACCGACAGGGTTTGAACCTGTGTCTCACCCGCGATTGCTTGTGCGTCGTAGGTTCAAATCCCGTCTGTTCCGAAAACATTTATATGCATTTTAAATTTATAAGATCATTATTTTAAAGACCATAGTTTTACCAATGCAGTCGTTGTTTGCGCCGGGCTTGAAGCCTGCATCGCAATGGCACGCGTACGTGCCGGGGAGATTCTCGCACGTGCCGTTACGGCACAGCGGTCTCGGCCTGTTGCACTCATCAACGTCACGACACACGTTATCTCTTAGCATGTAACCCGGCATGCACTCGCAACTGAAACCACAGAATAAGTAAGAATCTATTTACTGAAACAAAGTCTTTGGAAGGCAGGAAAATTGCTAAGGCCTGACGAAATCCACTTATGATCATCTTTTTCAACTAACATGACACGTACTATACGAATTTATCTAAATGGAGCTTTCTTCTTTCTTTCTTTAAAAGTAAAGAAAAAAAAACAAAAAATAGAAGTATTTTCCGAAAAACATTTTATCAACAACATTTGGCTTCCTAACAACGCTCAAAGCAGTATTTTTGTAAAGTTTTGTAACAAACTATCATCCATTTTCAGGACGCCAGAATATGATAGCGACATGTCTAGACTGGATTTTGATCCTACGAAAAAAATGTATTGGTCTAGAGGCAGGGAGGGAGAAAGTAGGAGAATACATTTTCATGAAGAACCCCGCCTAAACTTTCCTCTTAAGAAGGAAAAATTTTACTCACCGATAAGATCCGATAGTATTCCTACACTCTCCGTGTTCGCACAACCTCTCGTCGGCGCACTCATCGACGTCTTCGCACTCATCTAGCGCGGAAGTCAGACGGTATCCAGCCGGGCACTTGCACTCATATGTTCCAGGTAAATTTACACACTGCGCCAGCCCACGGCAAGGTGTCCGGCGAGACGCGCACTCATCGATGTCACGGCAAAGGTGAGACGTGTTGTCATGCTCGTACCTGCATAAGAAGACATACAATTGTAGCTATAAATCAAAAACTTTGATTAGCTTTACCTACTTCGGTATCAAAGAGTTTGACAACAATAATCGATTGAATTGTATTAAAACGTATGTATTCCTAAAATTAAGGACAGCCATCTAGCCCATAAACGACATAAACACTGTCTGAAGCTCCTCTGAGAACAAACACATTTTATTGTAACTCTTTTGCTGTTCAGTCCTGTACCCCTCGGTCCGGTAAAGTCTTGTATAAAAAATAGCATGCTAGTTAATTAAATAGGAATTTTTAGTCATTACGTAACAGTTGCATAAATATCCATTATAATTATTGTAAGAAGCAGACGCTTAACAAATAACCAGGCTATTGTATCAAAGCTGTCACAACGATCACATTTATTTGATACCCATGTCAAAAGGGTGAAAAATAGTAAAATTAATCCATCATACTCGTGTTTTATGAGGACGTCGTTCAAGCTATGTACGTACTGGGGGCCTATTAATCTATGTGCCTAAAATGCTATATTCTATATAGTTTTATTATGAGGTAGAAACTTAGAATCTAAACACAGACATAATATTCACATTTACAAATAAATATACTGTTAAATATTCAATAGATCCAAATGGACGACTGGATAGGTTTATTCCGTTTTATTGTCTGAACCAATTTTTCACAAACGGGTAAAGAATTATGCAAGAACATTTAAGACTCATAATAAGAATAATAATATACTCTAATTTCAAGACAAAAACCCATAAGAAATAAATACAATTAATTGAATTAAAAAAAAAAAAAAAACAATAATCTTCAAAATATTTCTTTCCGGAATATTGGAGCTTTAAAGGTGTTTGTAAGTCCTATAGTTCTAATTTACAGTTAATTAAAGTTTAGATAATTTCTAATAAATTAGTTAATCTAGTTAAATATAACCATCAAGACATACCCATGGTCACATCCACACTGGAAGCCAGTCGCCGTGTCGTGACAAGTACCAGGCTTGCATAACTGCGGCATGATGTCGCACTCGTTAATCGGCTTTGTTTCGTTGGTCATCGGATTGATGTATTCCCCTGGCTTTTCTCCGCACAAAGCCATGTGTTCTTGGGACCCTTTATCTGGGCAGGCTTCGCAAGGTGCGCCCCAGGCTTTACCAACGGAGCAGCAGCACAGGTACTTGGTTTGCGGGACTCCGACGGCAGCGGTACAACGCCCTGTATCTGGGTCCCAGTCCATGTAGCATTGCCTTTGACGCACATCTACGCACTCCTCTAGAAAATAACAAGCAGAAATTTGATTAGAAAAAGTAAGCACGTTCCTTATCCTATAATTCCACATAATTACGCTATACAGACTGCGCACCAAAGCCGACCAAAGGCGACTTGATATCGGTGGACTATTCCACCTATCACCGATATCCACTGGCAATGTTAACAGATCAGCGATTTTGATTTATCAACTCAATATGGGCACAGTGGAAATACATGTTATTGTTTTTCTCCTATAATTTGACTTGCCTTTTCGCCAGCAACAAAGATTTCTTAAAGCAGCTTATAACACGTCGGATTAAAATTATTAATGATAAAAAACATTATAAAGATTAATTTCTCTGTTGCTTTGTGAAAAGCTACAAAATCGATTCAAAAAACTTTCGCCCCTAATATAGTATTCTCAAAATTAAAGTTATCTGCGGTCTTGTTAATTATGGCAAATATGTAGAAGGATTTTTTTTGCTTCATCGAGGATAATAAAAAATATTCATCAGTCATCTTAGTGCCCATAACACAAGTTATTCTTACTTTAGAGCTAGATGGCGAGGTGTGTATTGTCGTAGTATATTTATGTATTGGTTTAATTCCGGTAGCTGCACTTACTGCCGTTGGGCATGGCCACGTAGCCCTCGGGGCACAGGCACACGTAGGAGCCGGGCATGTTGCGGCACACGCCGGGCCCGCACACGTCGGGGCGCGCGCACTCGTCCACGTCCTCGCAGCGCTGCTCGTCGGGCGCCAGCTGCCGCCCGTCGCCGCACGTGCACACGAACGAGCCGAACGTGTTGGTGCACGTGCCGTCCTCGCACAGCTCCGGGTGCTGCGCGCACTCGTCGATGTCGGCCAGCGTCACCACGTACGACGGCTGGAATCATGGCATTATAAAAACTTTAAGGTTTTAACGGTTACTATACGGAACAAACAAAAGACAATAAGTGAAGAAACATCGCTTGTACACAGAAGTTCACTTCGCAGAGCATTTAAGGAACACGTCCGACAAAATAACGCCCTAGGCGTAAGCCTCACATGTCTGTTATTACATCGGCAACCACGGCCTTGAGACTGGAACACATCATGCTGTTTGGTGGCAAAAATAAGCATGGCGTAGTACTTTCCCTGACAAGCTCTGACACAAAAAGCTTTATCAGCATTTAGCAAATTTAGTTATACTTTAATTATATATATTTGGAATGTATATTTTAATACTGGATATCCAAAAACAAATTGAGTTTCCAAGACGACTTACCGGCTCCAAAACTGGTTGATAACCAGGTCCTCCGGGACAAAGCTGTCTATATGCTTCAGATCCTGGGTCCGGACAAAGATCACAGTAATTTCCCCATGCGGCACCTAAAAATTATTACAATAATTGAATGAAAGAACATGGTTAAATATACCATACGTAACTTTATTCTTACAATTTTTCAGCAGTTAAATAAGTCAGTCAAATCGTAAAGAATCATATCTGTAAATTAATCCTGCTTAGAATGTATATTTGAAATAATCAAATGAGAAACCTTGTATGTTACAGTATACTACTAACCCACAGAACAGCAACACGCAGCCATTGTCCCTTCCTCAGATATCTGATCACTATCGTGACACTGTTCAGTTCCCGAACGCAAGTCGACTTTGCCGTAACAACGTGCTTTCCTAGAATCTGTAACACATCGCAATATACATTAGGTTACTATGTTCAGTCTTGATAGCAATCTTGAAGCGTTTTTTGTCAACGATAGTTTTGTGTTCGGGTGCGGAGAACTTCGAAATGGTACGATTGTTTTAAATATTCAGATATTGTTCAATATGGAACCAGATTAGATTAAAAAGTCATTCTAAACGTAAGAATAACTGTTCCGATTATATCGACGCAGATCATATACCAAATTAAATTGACAAGATTAATGGTAGACCTGTCATTGTTTTATAAGTGGAAGCAACAGAATTGGCACCATTATCATCATGAGAGATCTAAGGAGCTCCACCAATTTTACTGAGCAATGAAAACAGCGATTTTGTTTTCAAACGGTAGTTCCCAGTAGAATTACTGGGAACGTCTTCAAAATTATAAATTTGTCAAATTGTCTCCAGGTCTTCAAAGGCTCTTACCATAACAGGCGGTGCCATCAGACACCAGCTCATAGTTGGGTGGGCAGCGGCAGATGTAAGAGCCCTGTGTGTTGATGCACTGCCCGTACTGACACGACTGCGGCGACTTGCACTCGTCTACATCCGTGCAATTGAAGCCCGGCATCACTGCAATATGAATTTTAAGGATTAAAAACACTCCGGCTAAAATTACTTCATAGAGTAACATTAAAAGCAGGTCCTTGAGGCTATGTCTCCATATTACTGAACTAAATGGCGCCGCAAGTATCTATGTGATTTTACAAACGAAGATAACACGTGAGAATCATATGAATATCTGCCAAAGAAAATTCTATCTGAATGGTTGGACCTCGGTCCCACTTCACAACACCATCATCAGAAGATATTACTATTTTTACGATTGATTGCATTACCATAGGTTTTGTACAATATTTGTGTGTGGTTTTATTACTTAACTGAAGTAATAAAACAGAAAACCGTAGATAACAGAAATTATATGAAAGCCAAAATATTAATGTCATGTTTTTAATCGACTATTATAACAGGCAGATCTGGTGTCTGGCTGGTGACTCTTGAAAAATGCTAGCGTTCGGAAAGTCACCAACACTTGCCGTGGCAAGCATCGGCTACTTCAAAGACTCGGCACGTACTGTATCCATTGGTGCAGAGCGATTCAGAGTAATACTTTGTAATGGTGTAAAAAAAAAAACACAGTTATTGTTATTATTATTTTTGTATGGGTGGATTGCAAGCTATTTCAGTGGACGAACAGTTAGTATTATGAATAAAGAGAATATAAAAAAAAATCCTGAACACAATAAACAATTACTCACGATCGTCAACACTGTCGGATTGGTAGCCCTTGTCGCAAATACACTTGAACATGCCGTACGTGTTCTCGCAGCGTCCAAACACGCACACGTTGTCGAAGGTTGCACATTCGTCCATGTCTGGAAACAAAATTATTTTTATTAAGGTCCGTAAAAAATTAAATACCTATTTATTGAACTGACTTATATCTCACGGAGTTTAGCTCATAGTTTTTCTCATCTCATAAATCTTACCTGCTTTTTGTTGCCTATCTTAATAATTGACGTAGAAACCATCGCATAAACAAAGCAACAGTCTGCAGAGCAGCCCAGGAACACATACAACTTTCCCCCTGCTATCCATCAACCTGAGACGCAGGTGTTAAGCCTCTCGTTCCGTGGGCAACCACATCCTTCTACTACTCTACTGCTACTACAAAAAGCTCTACAGTTGAAATACTTGAAATGATTTCATGAAACTCACCGGGACAAGACTTCCCATCATCAGATTTGGTGAATCCAACATCACAGTCGCATTCATATCCACCGGGCATGTTGGTGCAATGCCCGTTCTCGCATAGTGTCGGATCGTTGGCACACTCGTCGATGTCCACACACGAATACCTGGGATCAAAATATCAGTTCAGAAAAACCATGGTAACAGAAAGCCAAATTTTTTATTCACTAGTTTACAAAAGCCGCACTTTTACTGGTACGTGTATGAATAAAAAAAGACACAGCTAACAGTATAAATCCCAGATTTTCCGAAATATAGTCTTTTCCCATTGAAAAGCACGTGATAAGTTATATGAATATCAATTATAATACATTCGTTCTAAGAGATACCTGAATAAGATTTGACGCTTGAATTTTTCGGTTAAGAGCATTCAATATAGTGGCATATCGAATAAACAAACTAGCTTATTGGATAGTCATGGTTGTCAATAATAAATAAGATACCTGCATACGCTGAATCTACATATTATTAACATTAGCAAGTAAATGAAAAAGTGCCGTTTTGTAACGGAAAATTGGAATGCAGTTGTAGCTGGTTCTCCTCTTTTCGCGAGGCGACTAACGCGAATGGGTGGTAGCGTACTCTGTTCTATTACTACCTTCTACTGTAATCATCAATTTGTCTGCCCAGAGTTGTTTATGAGGAAACGTTGGGAGAAGCCTTTAGTCCAGCAGTGGACTGTTAAATGCTATTGATAAAATTAAATATAAAAACTCACCCATCTCCCTTATAACCGGTATCGCAAAGACACATAAATGACCCATCAGTATTAGTGCAGTTGGCTCGTGGATGGCATCCTCCATTGTTGGTGAGGCACTCGTCTACATCTTCACATTCCGTGCCATCACCCCTCCAACCGTCGCGGCAACGGCATTGGAAAGAACCCTGAGAAAGTTCACCTGTCGGATTACATCTGGGCATTTGGAAATATTAACATGAACGTGACGAATCAATGAGACAAAAAAAAAGTATTGAATATAATTATTGCTTTAGGTAATAGTGCCGTTAATAATGAACACAATTATCTAATATAAACTAAATTCGCATGCCTAAAAGTAATGCTGTTCTTTTGCACGAAGACGATACTTATAAAGATGGTACCACGCTAAGAAACGATTGTTACATCTTGTTTCTAGTAGAAATCTGTGTAAAATAGAATCAGCACCAGTTAACCATTCTTCCACTCTATCCCACACGAACTCCAAAAAAGAGATTTCTTATTCAATTTGGCAACCTCCATATTATTGAACTGATCTGTTGTAACAATCTTACCTCGAAAATAGGAGAAATAGAAATAGAAATAGTATTTATTTGCTTGAATAACTTTTCTAGTCATCGTTCAAACGGGTGAGAAAAAAAGTAAAATTTCCAAGAGTTATTTCTTAAATTTGATACTGTGGACCAAAACTATGCCTTTTCCGGCTCTGAGCTTCTACCATCGAGGTAGTTGACTGTTCATAAAGCGAGCATTTATAAATAACACTTACTGGCAAGTTAATACAATCAGCAGACGGGTGACAGTCACAAGTGCCTAACTCGCATTCATCATCATCAGTACAAGCTGGGCCCTGTTCTGGCTTCACGGAGTACCCGTCAGGGCAGCGGCAGACGAAACTGCCGATAGTGTTACGGCATTCACCTGCACCGCACAAATCTGGTATCTGAAATAGATGGATCTCTAGATGAATAGGAGTACCAAAAGTATAAATTAATATATAATCAGATTTCTTTAGCCCACTACCCACTATTAGTATATACTATTATTAGAAAATGAAATAAAGAAGCCTGTCAATAAATAATCGACCATTGAGAACGCTGCTAATAGGTGCTGAGGAAAATAGACTATGCTAACATCAAATCGACGGTACACGGCACGGCCTTATTATAAAGACTCACGTCCGAACATTCGTCGACGTCAAGACACGTGGGTTTTGTATCCTCTGGTGACGGAAGCAGCCCTTCTCCGCAAGTACAGATGTATGAGCCAGGCGTATTTCTGCACACTCCACCGCCACAAGCTCTAGCCCCACCACTACATTCATCTATGTCACGACATGTTCGCCCGTCTGCACGTAAATGCCAGCCATCCCTGAAATAAATATATTAGCAATTCATCATTTTACATACATCTTGATATGGTGGGGTGTCGAGACAGCCTGTGCTTCCCAATCATAAATATTAATTATCATTACAATACTATTTATATAAAAGGTGTAATATTATATTTGTATGATATTTTTATCAAAGGTGTTACTTTCTGTTAGCTGGTTATACGTCTAAATTCTCAATAGTATCGCAGAAAGGATGAACGCTGGAGTCCTAAGATGCTGGACAGAAAACGAGTTGCAGGTAATCGATAAAAAGCAGGGATAAAGCAGCATGAAACCGTATCTACGTCTAGAAGTGGCCGATCTTTGTTAGAGATGATGATGACGTTTCAACTTACCATAGGATAATTGGTGATTCCCACCAAGACAATTTACTAAGCAAAACAATTTCGTTAAACACCAAAGTTGGCGACCATCTTAACAGAAAACTTTTGTTCACCCACCGAACCAACCAAAATTTTATAAAATGGGACCGAATAGTTGTCAAACATTCCTAGCAAAATAATGAAGGAATATTACAAATCTTATATATCATTCTCGAACCTGCAAGTACAGTGATAAGAGCCGGGCGTATTGACACATTCGTGTTGGCAGCGCGTAGGATCTTCGGTACACTCATCGATATCGTCGCAGTGGGACTTGACAGTGGATTGTGCGTAACCCTCGTCACACACACACTGGTATGTGCCCATCTGATTCTCGCAGGCGCCGTTGCTGCAGATACCTACAGAATCAAAAAAGTCATGTAAACCAACGTACGTACCCCACGTACGTTTGTTTTTCTGGTATAAAAACAAGCCTATATTACTCTCTCTTCCTTTAACTGACTCTATGCCAAAAGCAAATAATTGGTTGCTTAGTTTGGGTGCAAACGAAGGACAAACAAATAAACAAACACACTTTCGCATTTATAATATTTGTAAGGATAGGGTAAACTATTACCCTGACTTACCCGAAGTAATGGAGCACTCGTCGATGTCCTTGCAAGAGAGACGGTCAGGCGCCAACTCCATGCCAGTTGCACACTCACAACGGAAAGACCCTGGAGTGTTGACGCAACGACCTCCGCGGCATAGCGCTCGATTCTCTACGCACTCGTTGACATCTATGGAAAAATGTTAGTTGATAGATTCATTTCTTCGTGTACTTACATTTTGAAAGCTCAATAGCTCTACCAACTTTTAGGGATAATCATCTCATACATTCTATACGTCATTATCACCGCTTCACCGCACTGTTTTTGATGACCTTCCTGGCGCAACGGTGAGCTGTGTGAATTTAAGTAGGAGGTCCTGGGTTCGATTCCCGGAGGGCCAATTATCTGGTGGGAGGCTAGTTACCGCCCTACCGACAAAAACATGCCGCTAAGCGATTACGTGTTCCGGTGCTATGTCGCGTAGAAACCGATTAGTGGTATGAATACCATGCTCCCCGGTTAGCCCGCTAATATCCCAGACTGCATCATCACTTACCATAAGGTGAGATTGTCAAGAGCTAACTTGAAGCGGAATAAAAAAAACTACAGTGCTCACTGCTGCCCCAGGAAGGTCCTCAAAAATCACTTCTTTTCAGCGGAATGTTTGGTGCATAAAAATCAGAAGGTATTTGATAAGACCAAAATTTGGTCCATCATAAATATAAAGTTTAACCTAGTTTCCATCAAGTCGCTTCTTGTTCTGGTCAAAAACAAAGTCAACTTACCCACACACACTTTGGACAGCTCATCGGTGGTGTACCCGGGGCGACATTGGCAGGTGAAGCTTCCCTCCGTGTTGCGGCACTCGCCGGCGCCGCACACGTCGTCCACAATCTCGCACTCGTCTACGTCCACGCACGTGTGATTCTTTGAATCCTAGAAAATAAGCAAACACAGGTTGGATAGATTACGTTTTTGAGAATACCCATTAATCATCCCCACCCTATTAATCCCCACCTTTGTATTGTATTTTTTCAAATTCAAATTCAAATTCAAATTCATTTATTTCAAGTAGGCCTACTTTATAAGCACTTTTGAAACGTCAAGTATGCATGTTTGTGTGACTCTACCACCGGTTCGGAAAGCAGATTCTACCGAGAAGAGCCGGCAAGAAACTCAGTAGTTGCTCTTTTTTTTTATTGCTTGGTAGTTGATCTTTTATTTATTGCGGGGACGCCTGCCATTGGGTGACCTGTCCTATGCACGAGTAAGTATCATTCCAACCTTTTCCCCTATATCCTCACCATAGTAGTGTGCACAGGTCTTCCCTCGCAAGCACAAGACCCCGCACCAAATTCCAATCGATTAGCCATTTAGTTGCATTTATGGACGATACATGTATCTAATGTCTTTTGTTTGTTAGTGTGAGTGTTGTTTTGTTTTTCTTTTTTATAAGTAATAGGTTGTTTTTCTTTCATTTTATCAGCAGAGGGGTGTAGTAGTTTTATTGAATACCTCGATAACGCATGTTGAATTAGCCAGTTATGTTTGTATACAATGTTACTCCTTAGTTTAGTTGACTATTATGAATGTGTTTTATTTGCAGACCGTTGGCTTTTGGTGATAAAATAAAATATAATAAATGTCCGGGAATAAGCATGGCGGTGGATACCGACGCTTAACTCCGAGCTGGAACTGAGAATTTTTATACAGAAACCCTTTTATAAGACCTAATCCAATAATCAATCACAGAACCATGTAAACCGTAGTATTAGTCTTTCTTCATTTCAAAGTTAAGTTCAATTATTTAAATCCCCTTTCCAATGGTAAATATGCTACTCCGAGCAAACTTTTACCTAATAAACCTGTTAACCCAAGACAAAATTAAGAATATATGTAATAGTTACTTCTGAGCACGAAAAATACAACGTACCTTTTCATATCCAGGGAAGCAATCACAAGTAAATGTCCCAAGCATGTTCCTACACCTCCCATGGCCACACAGACCAGGGAACGCGGCGCACTCATTAACCTCCATCTGTCCGGGTATAACTCCCGGGCCAACTCCACCAGGTCCCCAACTATCAGTTCCGTTTCCCCAATTTCCGCCATCAATGTCCCATCCATCCCCTGTCCCGTCGCCGCCACCGCCAGTTTGGCTCCAAATGTCTGTCCTATTAGGGCCACCGGGTACCGGCCGGTCCCAAATCGTTGAAGGGTACTCGCCATCAGAAATGCATAAGTCGCGATAGGAATCCGTGCCTGGTGAAAATTAAAAGAAATTTAAAATTTAAATACATCCGAGGATACTAAGGAATAGATGAAACCATTTAAATAACATTATCAACTGAATATTTAACTATATTTAAAAACCGAATATTTTTATTTTACAATAAATATAATAGCTTCATTCTGGGTGTACAAAGTACCATAACATGGTATTTAATATCATGCTTCAAAATTTATTTTAAGAATTAATATCAATAAGCAAATAATTACATGAATTATGCATGAAAATTTAAATTTTGAAAAATTATCTGAAGCCAACGTCTCATTACTTATGGGGTTGAACAAGATAATAATAGAACCTTTTTTTGGACACGCTTCGCAGCGGCTGTCCCCCCAGGCCTTGCCGAGCGAGGAGCAGCAGCAGATGGCCTTGTAGACCACCACCTGCAATGGGTTCGAGCACCGGCCTCCGACGTAATCCGTGTAACAATACTCGCGACGAGTATCGACACAACGATTGCCTGAAAAAAAAAAAATTGGATAGAAGCAGGCGTTACTATGAAAATTAAGCATAATTTGTTATACACTCATTTGTCATACACATATTTGTGTATATACTCAGCGAAAAGCAGTGGGATGCCACATGTATTTCCTATTTTTTTATTATTATAACAAACATTAAAATTGATAATTATGATAAATTCTATTAATCTACTAATTATTCTTTTAAGGAATAACTTTAATACTTAGGGTTCTGCTTTAGCCTCTATATACTCAGTGTTTTATCTGCTAGTTCTCTCGGTAACTTATTATATATTATAGGCGCTATATTTAGATTGCTTAGTGAAGCAAATTTGGTTTTTCCTTCTTAAATTATCAGTAAATCTAATATCATTACAAAATAGAAGTTGGAAATTTTAGTGTTAGCATGATCAATAATTTTCTGTTACCAGCCGCATCAAGAGTCAGTCCAGGGGGGCATTCGCAGCGATAGGAGCCATCCGTGTTAACGCACTGGCCTCCGATGCAAAGCTCAGGGGTCAGCATGCACTCGTCAACATCACGGCAAGTCGCTCCATCCAACTAACAGAAACACAGAATTAACTGAATTCAATCGTATATAATTAACTTTTCTGAGATTTCACGTTTCTATATCGCCCTCATCCCACCCATGATATAAATAATAGTAAAGGTATCATCATCTTTCCCAAGCACACTCCACTCCATGCCCACTAGAGTCTGGTTTTCTCGCATATGCGTGATGGTTTCAGAGGTTTAACGAATATGCGGAATTCAAAGCTGGGACCCAGGGATTAAGATGCTCTTTAAGGGTGGATAATTCTACTTCCCTTACTCCTTTCTCAGAACTTAACTTAACATTTTTGGATTACTAAAATTTGAGTCTACTATTTTATCTAAAAGTGTTTTAAACGTTTTATACAATTCAATTACCGAGCGCCTCTAAAAAATAAACATTATTGAATTCTCGAACCTTAGCGAATCCTTTCGGGCAGGGGCAGTCGTCGGGTTCACACGGTTCGCAGGGGGAGCCCCACGCCAGGCCCACGCTGCAACAGCATTCTTGCCTGAGCAAAGGTTTCGGTGCTGCTGCTTCGCATTGGCCATCTACAACTCTCCGCCAGCATGACCCTCGGCGATTATCTAGAAAGGTTACGTTTTCGAGCAAATGTTTAAAAGTGGAAACAACTTTTTCAATCTAGACACGAGACTGACCGTTTAAAATTGATCGTTTAGAAATTTGGTGTTAGAGTTATCCTCCGATGATCCCTGCATTTTATAACAAGAAGTAAGGTCAATAACGACGCCTGGCTTACAAATCTGAAACTCTTCTTATCACTAGAGATCCATGACTCTACGGATGGACAGATGAACACTGTTTGGACTCTATTTTGCTTTGAAGCTTTTGCCATAAGTTGCCAAGGAAGCAATTCGTAGAACCGAATACAACTGACGCCTTGCATAGCATTCCAGTATGGTAACTCTGCTCAGGTAGACAATTAAGAACAAAAGTGTATTTGTGTAAGTCCTAAGTGTCAGCAAAACAAACAAAACAGTTTTGTGCGTTTTAAGTCATTAACTATCATTTGCTTCAACGGTGAAGGAAAACGTCGTAAGGAAACCTGCATGCCTGAGAAGTCCACATAATGTCTTTAAAGGTGTGTGGAGTCCACCAATCCACACTGGGCCAGCGTGGTAGACTACGGCCTTAATCCCTTCTCATTGTGGGAGGAGACCCATGTTCTGTTGTGGGCCGGTAAAGGGGTGATGTAATGATGATGAAATAAAATTTTAGCTTACCAACACAATGCTGTCCAGTAGTATCCAGTACAAAACCATGTTCGCATTCACATTCGTAACTGCCGTGGGTGTTAATACATCGGCCATTGTCGCAAGGGTTGGATTGTTCTGAAAACAAAATGAAATTGGCGTTGCACAACGGCATTTCAGCATTGAGCTTAACCGCTTAATTTAAAAGAGTTGATAAAGGTAGATGTTGAACAGAATAAATTAGGTTATTTGAAATTTTTTTATTTTTTTATTTTATAAAGACTGGATAGCAAGGGTAACCAATGCCATATCATAATAGTTTTATATAACAATACAAGATTGGAATCTTGTATTGCATTTCATTGATTGCGTTTTATATTTAAAAAATACTACATCAGAATCTAAAATCCTAAGAATTTTATGTTTAAAAGACAATTAGGTAGTTACTATTAATAATTTATTCATGTAATGAAATTGCCAAGCAGTGCAATGATTTCGATTGTGTGACAATTATTATTATGAGTTGTTAAAGAATTAAATTATTATACATTTCTAGGTATATGAGCTGGTTTAAATATATTTACTAAAAAAAATTTTGAAACTGTATTCTTTATTACATTTCTGTGAACACTTACTAAATATCCCTATTGTAAATTCAGAAAAGAAAATTTTGAAAAATAAATACTAAGTAATTTATATGAAATCTTTCACTTCGTTAATCAAAACTTTACAATATTTGACCCTTTAACAATATTTTTATACATCATAGAGATTGCTTTTCTCGAAATTAATGACAAGGCAATTAAGGTACCATAAGAACGGAAGACACCTCGCATAACCCAAGTGAAAAATTTCAAATCATTATCAAAAATGCGATCACATGACACTTGGCCTTAAGTTAGAAAGCCAATGCGTATGAGTCAGTGTGATGATACCACACAAAGTTGTAACCTGTTGTCACCGGGAACATGGGAGGGATATCCCCCCTGTCATAATCCTTGACGAGGAAAACTAGCTCACCCTCGCATTCGTCAATGTCTCGGCAGATTTGCTCGTCCGGCTCGTATCGAGTGCCGGGCGGGCAAACACACGTGAAGCTGCCCATTGTGTTGCGGCACTGCCCGCCAGTGCAGTACTGCAATAAGACAACTGCTTTAGTGGCCATTCAATAAATAACTGTAATGGGACACCTTAGAAAGCTCAATGATAAAATTATGGATTAAAACCAAACACCCACACGCGCGTGCGTAAGTGTGTGTTTGTATTCTTATATTTGTTTTAGTGTGTGTATATGTGTATACACTCACACAACCATACACACACATATACACCTATAATCTTTACATTGAACAAAAATTATGTCAGTTAATCTTAGCTCAACACATGTATTGGTTGCTATAATAATTGCGCGTCCCACAAAATAGGAATGAAATTTTGTTTGGTTTTATTTTATAATTCTACTCTACTTTAATGTAATAAAAGTGTACTTTATTACACACAATAAAAATGATGAAACTAAAGCTAAAGTATCAAATATGTTTCTAGATTGCGCAAAATGTTTAACTTTGATAGCTCTATCAGTCTATAGATAAGAAATGAATTCTAATTTAACCTAGTCAACCTCAACTACTAATGTATAACTAGCGATATCACTCCTAGCGATATAACGATTATTATATCATATCCATAATATATAATCCCGATCAAAATTTGGAAATAGACTATACGAAAAAAAGGTTACTGTAACTTACCGACTGATGCATGTCGCACTCGTCGATATCCCTGCATATACCATCATGGTCTTGGTGGAAGCCAGAGTCGCAAATACACTTATACCCTGGTTCCAGGTTCTCGCACGTGCCATGAGGACAAATGCCCGGGATCATGGTGCATTCGTTAATGTCGCCTCCACCGTTGTCTTTACTTGGGCCCTCTGGGCACAGAATCTCGTAATCTTTGCTGTCATGTGCTGGACAGGGTTTGCAAGATACGCCCCAACCAAGATGCAATCCTGGAAAGGTTTTCAATATTGTTACTGTTGGAAAACCACAGCCTTTAAGGTAAGGGATAGTTATTTCTTTAACCAAATCTGAACAAAGTGCAGGCTTGTTGTTGGTGTAAATCTCCACGCATAGTAAATACGTCCCACGAAAGCTGAAAAGGTGACAGGTCATTGCGCTTTTATGCCCTTAATTGTTCAAAATAATGGCAATTTCTTATATTATTTTTCCAAAATGTTACCTTTGCTAGAACTGCAGCAGCACTGAGACTTCGTAACAGGCGTGGTACCAGGTCCAGTGCAGTGGCCTTCTTCGAATTTTTCGTAACACAAATCTTGAACTTCATCTGTAAGCAAACATTTTATACAATTTGTTACACTTTCAAAAAAAAATTACATTCATTTAAAACAAAGAATTATTATATCAAGGTTCATCATAAAGAGTTTGATACTATTATTTTTGAATATAAGTGGATGAAGAGGCCAATTTATTGACCTAACATCAGATTTCGGTGAAAAAATAATCAACTAACCAAGACAAGTCCTTCCATCATTACTAAGCGTGAATCCTGCAAGACATTCACAGCGGAAGGACCCAGGAGTGTTGTGACAGCGGCCATTTCGGCAGACCTTGAGCTCGGAGCATTCATCTACATCTATACAAGCGCTTCGATCAGGAGTCGGACGGTATCCAGCCTCACAAACGCATTGGAAGGAACCTTCGCCGTTGACACATCGTCCACCCTGAAAAATATGGTAATTGTAATTTAGTCAAAGACGTATACAAATATTACACCTCGTAGAAAGAAATGATAGAACAAGCCTGCTATTAAATTTTTTTTCAATTCTAAATTACTGAAGAAGAAAAAAAGTAACTTGAGAACACCCTATCCTTAATCCACGCGAAATCAAGGAACTACTAGATAAAGTAATTTTTTAAAGTGCTTGGAAACAATAGACTCTGCTTTCATCGGTATCCACGAGACAGTTACACAAGTTATTGTGAAATGGTAATTTTAGATAATTTTATTCTTGGCTTATGTCAGAAGTTCTGTTTTTGTGTCGGAAGAACCATAAATATTGGACGATTCAAAAATGCAAAAACTAATTTTGTATAGCTACTTTAAAAAACTATTTTTCCGTGACGCGTCGTCATCCAGAAAACATCACATACTGCTAAAAATTAATTCCAACAGTGTAAGTTCGGTGGTTTGTCTAAAGCATAAAAACTGTCAAACTGTTATCACATCATCTCTGGTTTCAATTACCTGACAAAGACTTTTATCAGCGCACTCGTCGATATCAGCGCAATATCCCGCAGGGATACGCGCGAAGCCAGGCTCGCAAACGCACTCATACCCTCCAGGGGTATTTCGGCATCGTCCTCGACGACAAACCCGCGGGTTGTCCGCACACTCGTCCACATCACGGCAGGCGTGGCCGGTCTCTGTTGGCTCGTAACCCGGGTTGCATGAGCACTCGTAACTGTTCAGGTTAAACAAATTATTGTAGTTCCAGTATCTTCTGAAGCGGTAGGAGATCCTCCAAGCAGTTGATGGAAAGCAAACTGAAAGGGATGGGCGTAGAGACTCACGGATTGACGGAGTATCTACTCCATCAGTGAGGGTTTCAGGAGGAAGCTATCCGCCGCCTTCGACAGAGAATTTGCTTAAACCCCGACGGCTGTGGAGCTTTTATAATGATGATGAATCTAACTGTCTGTCTCATTAATGGCACGGAACGTGGTACTAAATTTACAGGTGTTTGGTTTTCCTGCTAAGAAATACTCAGTATTATCGAGAATCTATGTTCAAAATCTGTTGTCTTTTAAGAGAAAGGATGCTATCATCTTAACTATATAGATCTATCTTACATTTTTACCGACCCTTAATAACTGGATTGTTTGACAGATTAAAGATGGAGTCCACATGGGTTCATACATGAGGATTTCGTCTCAAAAAGTTTGCAATTTTGGATTACCTTCCATCAATGTTGCTGCAGACTCCATTAGCGCACATGCCGCCATTGGTCAGTTCGCACTCGTTCATGTCGCTGCATCGGAGACCGTTCTCCACGGGGTCGAAACCAGGTGGGCATCTTGAATGCAAATATTTTTGTTTAAGTATTGGAAGACAAAATCATCTTTGTTTAGCACTTTTGCATAAACATTTATTTGTTGATTTTGATGAAATTTGGCACATATATAGCTTACATTCTGGAAACGGACGTAATATAATACTATTTATCCCAGAAAAGCATTCGGTTTCTGCGGTAATAAAAAAACAAACCGCTATTGGGATAATAATTCCAGATGAATGGCAAATAAATAAAGTATAAACCATTTTAATCATTCATTATGGGAAAAGAATAAAGGAATCTGAAGGCATTTCTTGTACACGCCATGCTTAAGATTATATATCATTTTGTTTCTATTATCTTATTGATTTTGTGAGTTTTTTTTATATTTTGAATGTACATAATAAGTGTAAACATATAAACTATGTGTGTATGTATATGTATTTGTATCGAAATATTGTATTTTGTATATTTTGTACCCTATAATTTAAATTAAGTACTGTTAGTTGTCTGGAAGAGATTGCTTTAGCAATAAGACCGCCTTTGCATATAAATGTTTGCGTAAATGTTATTTCGCGGTATATGATGTTGTTTTTAATGTATTTGTGTGCAATACTGTATAACTATCTATCTGTCTACTAAATCATTATAGTTGACAAGTACCAATAATTACAAAATAATAAAACATAAATAGCTATATAAATTAAGAATTAAAAAAAACATAGGTACATTTAATTATTATCGTAGACCACCCACTCTCTAATAACATTTAAGTTGTAGTGGGAGCTTAAGCGGATAATGTCATATTCGGTAACGTTGTATAGACGTACCTGCACTCGAAACTGCCCGGGTTGTTGATACACTGGCCACCCTTACAGTACTGCAGGGCGCACTCGTCGATGTCAATGCACGTGGGGTTGCCGTCCTGCTCTATCAGCTCTGCGCCGTCCCAGCATTGGCACTGATACCTAGAGAAAAATACAAAAACGCAGCATGTAGATAAATAAGTAAAAAACAGTTAACTGCTTTTAAAAAAGCTCTAGGTCAGAATAAAGCCCTATTGAATATAATAGTCCATAATACGAACATAAACACATCGCCATCTAGCCTCAAAATAAGCTTGTTTTATTGGCACTATTGTTTTATTGGCATATTGATGACTGATGAATATTTTGATGATTGTTAAAATATTCATCAGTTATCTTACTAACACAATTTTTTTTTAATAAATATACTATGACAATACACACACCGCCATCTAGCCCCAAAGTAAGCTTAGCTTGTGTTATGGGAACTAAGATGACTGATGAATATTTTTATGAGTAATATACATAAATACTTAGAATATGCATATAAACACCCAGACACTGAAAAATATTACGCCCATCACATAAACATTTTCCAATAGTGGGAATCGAACCCACAGCCTTGGGCTCAGAAAGCAGGGTCGCTGCAAACTGCGCCAATCGGCCATCTTATAATAATACTTAAAATAAATAATTATAATATACAGATAAACACCCACACACTGAAAAACACTCATGTCCATCACACGAACATTTTCCAGTTATAAGAGTCGAACAAACATTCGGCTGTTATTTAAATAAATAAATATACCACGATAACACACACATCGCCGTCTACCCCCAAATTAAGCGTAGGGTGTGTTGTGAATTTAATAATAAACATAATATACATACAAACACCCAGACACTGAAAAACATTTATGTTCATCACACAAATATTTTCAAGTTTTAGGAATGGAAGCCACAGCCTTGGATCCAAAAAGGTTTGCTGCCCCCTGCGCTAATTGGCCGTCAAGAATCGCCGTTATTAATATTTTAATTTCTTTAAAAACGTAGAATGAGAAAAAGGCAACAAGTCAAATATCATCGTCAGGGAGATCGAAAACAAAGCTTAGCGTTTCTTCCGTTTGATTCATCAACGTGCCTGATAATTCTTCCTCATCACCAACAGTCAATGTCCTCACCCAATATCCTTATCAACGCAGTTCCCAAGTCCACAGATGCCGTTCCTCAACATGCACTCGTTGATCTTGGCGATGTGCGCAGGCTCCCTGCCGCCGCCGCCACCACCACCACCGATGCCACCACCACTCGTGTCGTTGCGCTTCCAGTCAGGTGGTATTATACCGCCACCGCACAGGTGGGTCCATTCAACTGCAATTTACAAAAAAAAAGTTTGAATACCTTCTAATAAACGATATGATATGATCACTAATAACCCAATACCCACTACACTACAATTGGCCCAGGATCACAAATGTAACCTTCCTGCTTTGTGGCTACCCTGGTCAAAAACCATAAGATTTTGGAACTCCTTACGAAAACGAAACGCTGGCCAAGTGTAGATTGGTAGACTCGACACGCCATCGAGAACATTACGGATAATTCTCAGTATGTTTTAATTATCATAATGTACCTATTCCTTCGATGTTAAGTGGTTTAGGTATATGAAAACGTATAACTCCGAAAAGTTTGAAGTGCGTGCCAGGGCACAAACTCGGTTCCTCGAAAGGAATCTCTCGAAAATAAATGAATACTCACTTGAACCTCTCGGTGGGCAAGGAGTACACAGGTCACCCCAAGCTCGCCCCATGTTATAACCGCAGCAGCAATCCCTGTTCGACAGCGGCATCGGCAGTCTGTCCGCACATTCGCCCGTATCTCCTAAATACGTGAAGCAACTTCCCACGCGACCATCTGAAATAAATATTAATATCTATAAGAGAATTTGTAAAGACGTATAAAAAACAAAAGTCATGATTGTCAACCTATTGGTATACTTCACACGCCTTTGAGAACATTATGGAAAACTCTCAGGCATGCAGATTTCCTCAACACGGTAAACAAGTGATATTTAATTGCTTGAATAAAAAAAGCACATAACTCCGAAAAGTAAGAGGTGCGTGCCGGATCTCGAACTCCGAAGACGAGATGTAAACCACAAAGCTATGACCTCCAAAAGAGAAAATCATTAAGAGTAAAACTAGTACTAGAGGTACAGTACTACTAGAGCATTTAATTCTACACTTTTGGTTGCCTGGAACTCCTGGATGGGATCGTCTTATAGCGTAAGGCGCTACGCTCTATATATAGTATTTGTATTTTTGCGAATTTTCTTTGTGGGTGTACAATGAAAGTATAATCATTCATTCATTCAAACGGTAGTTATAGTTATACCCCAAACTTCATGCTATACTAGTAAAAGTAATAAGTCATTAAACAGCTCTTTAATGATTTTAACTCTTATAGTTAATAAATAATAAATAAATAAATATACTACGACAATACACACATCGCCATCTAGCCCCAAAGTAAGCGTAGCTTGTGTTATGGGTACTGAGACAGCTGATGAATATTTTTTTATGAATATAATATACATAAATACTTATAATATACAGATAAACACCCAGACATTGAAAAACATTCATGTTCATCACACAAACATTCTCCAGTTGTGGGAATCGAACCCACGGCCTTGGACTCAGAAAGCAGGGTCGCTGCCCACTGCGCCACTGGGCCGTCAAATGTTAATTTACATGTTAGTTAGACAGGAGCTAAAGAAGTTTATTCGAAAGGCCAAGTTTTATAGAAAAATACAAAATTAATTAATAATAAGTTATTACCTATACAAAACTTTTTATCAGGGCTCGGAATGAAGTGGGGGTTGCAAAGGCAGTAGTAGTCGCCCTCCGTATTCACACATTTTCCATTCTAAAACATAAAATCATAAACAGATTAAAATAAATCATGCAAGCAAGTTTCCTCAATGTGTTTTCCTTCTCCTTTAAAGCATGTTTTATATAATTGCTGTAATTAAAATACACATATAACTTCGAATAGTCAATCAGTCGAAAAACTACGCTAAATTTACTGTGCAATCTATTACTAGTAGTCAAAGTGATTTCCTATTGTATATTCTCGAGGTACGTGTTTAATCCCCGAAGACCTTCTTCAGATCTACGAAATAGAAAAATGGAACAAACTAGAAGCTTCAACTTTTAAGACTAAAAAAAAGTTTAGATAAAAAAGGTTCATCAGAGAAAAAAATAGGATATACGATGCAAAAATATGGAGAATTTTTTGTATATTGCTTAAAGAACTTTGAATGTATCACACAAATATAAAGATGTCGGATTATTTTTGGTGGCGCCCAACGTGGGGCCAATTGAAAATAACTTTAAAAAAGGTTTCACGTGCTACATACCGGGCATATATCAGGATCCTCACACTCATCAATGTCCTCACAGTTATTGCTGACCCTGTGCCGCCTCTGGCCCGGTGGACACTCGCAAGCGAACGACCCGATTGAGTTAATACACCTGCCTCCTTCGCACAGGCCTGGTACAGCGGCGCATTCATCTATGTCCTGCGAAGAATTAACAATACATATAGTATACATAACCATTAATAACGGCCCATTTCAGGGCGCGTCTAGACTCCGAACGAGACGGGATTTGAAAACACAACAGAGCTCTTACAGGCGTGCACGTTTCCTCTCGATCTTTTCCAGCTCCGTTAAAGCAAGTTATTTAGTAATTGCAGATAACGCACATAACTTCGAAAAGTTAGTGTTTAAACACTATATTACTATTGATTAATTTTGTTTAGATTACTTAATTGTATTTTTTTATACAAGTACCCACAAAGAAAGAAAACTACTGTAGTATACAAACGCTACCAGAATGCCAATTAAATTTTACGTATAGAGAGTTGTATACAAACCTCTATACGAAAATAAATTATAAAGATATTGCAATCTTTTCAAAACGAACATACTATGTAGAATAGCACTGTATAAATGTTTAATGTAGTATTATGAGTGTCCTAAATAAAATATCACCTGGCACTCCTTAGTAGCCAAATTCCTCAAATGCCCAGTAGGACAGTCCAGATCACCGCATCTTTCGCAGGGATGTCCCCACGCTACTCCCACTGTGGCACAGCACAGCTGTTTAGTGCACACCACTCCTTCTAATGCTCCCGTACATAATGCTCCTCTTGTGTCAGTGTAGCAGGGCCCTAGAACAAAAAGACTTTTAATCTCATTCAGGAATATCTCAGAATAAAACAGTACGCCAAAATGAGACATGCATCAAAAAATTAACTCTTAAATCCAATATAATCTT
Organism: Pararge aegeria; assembly: GCF_905163445.1. Classification (NCBI taxonomy): domain Eukaryota; kingdom Metazoa; phylum Arthropoda; class Insecta; order Lepidoptera; family Nymphalidae; genus Pararge; species Pararge aegeria. Next base: position 16,391,259 of record NC_053199.1, on the reverse strand, counting down.
TATAATTTTGGTGGTAGACATTGCAAGTCACAAGTTGCAATCTAAATTTTTGAATTGTCAGGAGATTCTAATTAACCGTCTTGCTTGAATGAACAATTCAGACTTTTCCAGAAGTGTCCTAGTTGAACATCAGACTTACCTGTCCGCCTGTCGATTTCACAACGTGTGCCTGAAAGGCCGTGGAAGCACACGCATCTATCGGGTGCTATGCATCTTCCTCCGTGGAGACATGGTTCGCGGCAGATCGCTGCAACATTAATATTCATCAAAGTCTAGTAGACATCGCCTTAGACAAATTGGACCTTACTTAAGTCCTAATTATTGTTCCTAAGTATAAACTGAAAATTCTGACATTCCAGATAGGGAGTTTTGTTGAATTTGTAAAGATAAAATATTTAATTGGAAAGAACAAACAAAAAATTTAAAGGCTAAACATTAGACTAAACATTAAATATACGAAAGCTTACGTTCTGTACAAAATTCCCCACTCCAGCCAGGAGCACAGCTGCAGGTACCATTCGAGCAAGTACCGCCATTCATACAAATTCTTCTACATCCACCTCTCGTCCGTGCTGTGAATATAAGTACAAAATAATTAAAAAATTACATTTAAATAAGTTATGCAAATAGTTCTATTGCAGTATAGTGTGAAGAGTTATGAGATCTCACGTAGAGTGTCTAAACTTCCAACTCTACATACCTTTTCATTTCGTTACAACAAAAACTGTTATGTAACACAAAAGTAACGAACAGTCGATACATTTTTCACCTGACGCCCATGTAAGTGTAGCGAAAACTCTACACATTAGTTAAAATATGTGGCTTGATCACATATTTTACTAATGTGTAGAGTTTGTTAAGTTAGGCCTTGTAAAGTCAAGGCGTAAATAGTTAGAAGCTTAGCTCTCATCATCATCATCATCATCACATCAACCGATAGACGTCCACTGCTGGACATAGGTCTTTTGTAGGGAGTTCCAAGTTCCACGATTCTGAGCCGCTTGGATCCAACGGCTACCTGCGACGCGCTTAATGTCGTCTGTCCACCTCGTTGGGGGTCGACCAACGCTGCGCTTACCAGTACGGGGCTGCCATTCCAGCACCTTGGGACCCCAACGTCCATCCTTTCTCCGAACTATGTGCCCGGCCCATTGCCACTTAAGCTTCGCGACTCGTTGAGCTATGTCGGTAACTTTGGTTCTTCTACGAATCTCCACATTTCTGATTCGATCGCGTAGAGATACTCCGAGCATAGCTCTCTCCATCGCCCGCTGAGTGACTCTAAGCCTTCTTATGAGGCCCATAGTTAACGACCATGTTTCAGAGCCATAGGTCATCACTGGCAACACGCACTGTTCGAAGACTTTCGTCTTCAGGCACTGAGGGATTTCTGACGAAAAGATGGCACGGAGTTTCCCGAACGCTGCCCATCCGAGTTGGATTCGGCGGTTCACCTCCTTCTCGAAATTGGACCTACCTAACTGGATCGTGTGTCCTAGGTATACGTATTCGTCAACAATTTCGAGTGCAGTGTTCTCAACGATTACTGGTTGAAGCGGAACATAAGCATTAGACATAATCTTCGTCTTGCTCATGTTCATTCGTAGGCCAACCTGTTGAGAAGCTCTGCTGAGGCCATCGAGCATCGTATTTAGGTCTCCCAGAGTCTCTGCCATTATGACTACATCGTCGGCAAACCGAAGTTGAGTGATGTACTCGCCGTTAATGTTGATGCCAAGTCCGTTCCATTCCAGAAGCTTAAAGACGTCCTCCAACGCAGCGGTAAATAGTTTCGGGGAGATAACATCTCCCTGTCGCACGCCTAGAAGCTTAGCTCTGCATGAGATCTAATAACTTTTAGACAGTAGGAATTTTTATTTTGGTCTTTGGCTACATTTTACATGACAAAATCTTTTTGGTGGGATACAAATTTTACAAAATTAATTAAGCCAAGGTACTAAGAAGGTAGAGTAAAGGTAGTATTTCTAACCAGGGTAAGGATATAGCCCGCCCCCTCCGCAAGAAGGTGCTTCTACACCACCAGGACACCTGCACATATTCGGTGCCACACAAGAACCCGGCGAGCCGCAGTCTGGCCGGCACAAAGCTGGAAAGATACAATATGTTTATAACGATTCTAATGCGCTTCGATCTCTTCCGAATCTCATTTATGCCATATCCTTAACAGATTAACCCGCTACCATCTTATACTATCATAATTTGCCACCAGGTAAGAATGCAGTCAAGGGTTAACTTGTAGTGGAATAAAAATGCATACCAACATACTTTCCACGATTACAGTTCCTTGACTGGGTGTCCTGTAACTAATACTTTATACACTGACAATTATTGATTACAGTATTAGTTAAAAAGTCCCTTATCTTTGAAGGCCCCAAATTTTATAATAAAATACCTATACCTATGAAAAATGTAAACTTAACTTCTTATATATTAAGTAATACCAATAAATTTAAAGACGAATACATTGAATGAGTAGATAATAGTATAATTGAAATAGCTTAGTCTAATGGCGAAGTGTATTAATTTATTATAGAAAATTATGTTTCCTATGTAAGTGACTTAGTCATTTTTATGGGAATAAATGTCTTTAAACCTAAACCTCAGCCCACAAATAAAATATTAGAATAAGATTTGCAACTTACGAACTACACATAATAAAGAGTTTGGCCTTGAGGTCCATCCGGGACAGCAATGCGTGCTGTTGCGCGTGCGGCACACGTGTGGACTGAAACAAAAAAGTGTTAACTTTGATATTGTAAGACTTGAGTTATTAGACAAGAGATGAAATTGAACAGTCTTCCAAAAATCTAACATTCAACATTTATGAATATTTGAGGAACCTTTCTTGTCTTTCGTTGATAATCGCTGAATACATACCCATTCTGTTTGCGTGTCGCTTTAACCTCCACTGTCACAAGAAACCTTTTTTCTTTGACACTAGAGGTTAGGGGGGGGCTATGGGTTTTTAACTTGGTTCTCATAATCGGTCAACCACCATTCATCCCGTAACATCTGACAAATGACGGATTCTATTTGTCTATGAATGAATAATAATGAAAGCGCCTATATTGATTACGAACGCCAATGTAAGACGAAATCCCAGAAACATTGATAAAATAAGCAATGAAATAATAAATAAATAAATATACTACGACACTATCGTATACGCGTATCGTGTACGTATACGCTTACTTTGGGACTACACACATCGCCATGTAGTCCCAAAGTAAGCGTAGCTTGTGCTACGGGTACTAAGATAACTGATGAATATTTTTATGAATAATATACATAAATACTTATAATATACAAATATAACACCCAGATACTTAAAAACATTCGTGTTCATCACACAAACATTTTCCAGTTGTGGGAATCGAACCCACAGCCTTGACGCAGGAAAGCAGAGTCGCTGCTCACTGCGCCAATCGGTCATATATTGGTCAACCACCATTCATCTGTCTATGAATGAATAAAGCGGCATGGCGGCTGTATCGTCCCCTAGAGAAGCGCGAAGCGTAAGACGAAATACCAGAATCATTGTTAAAATAAGTTATGAAAGCTAAAAGCTTGTATAATTTCGCGCCTTTATAATTTCTTAGCGCACTTATAACGTCTTTAGGAATATCATAGTTCCGCCTACACTATGATCTCCCTAAAGACGAAGACATTTTTTCGAACAGAACTCAACCTAACAAAAATGCAAATGACGTAATCAGCATTTACTTCCACCATTAAAAAAACGCGTGCAGCAACACGATGGGTTAGCAACGTGATATAAGTGTAACTTTTTAAACGCTATTGTTAGTCTCAAAATATGAATTATATAAGATCTAACTTTGACTTTCTTACCACCTGGATTTTATAGATAAGATACGGAGTACTATGACAGAAATAAGTTATGTAATCAATAAAAGACTAACAACACTTGTATACGAGTAGGTGTTAACGTTGTTAACGACAGCCTTGCAATGCTTCATCAGCTGTCCAAATTAAAGCATCATAATCAATTCTTCACGGTTTTTGAAACGATCTGAAATGTAGGTCAGATAGCCTAATCGAGAAGCGGATGTCTAGTAAGGGATCTAATTATGTTCCGGCTCCTTTTGCGCCTCGCTCTCTGAACATAAAGAACACTTACGATACTATTTTGAATGTTCATACACCATTTCCTAATCTAATGTTTCTGCTACGAGTATATGAGATCTTTAAAAAATAATAAATAGGCGCGTGGAAATCAAAAATAACCTGGTGGCAATCAATCGTGTTTGAATAACTGCAAATCGCTATTTTCATATTACCTAATAGTGGGCAAACGAGCAAGCGGGTCACCCGATGTAAAGTTATCACTGCCGCCCATGAACATCTGCAACACCACAGGAGCCACCAACCAGCTTGTAAGGAATTTAAGCACAGCACAGGAGGTTTTAGGGACACATAGGACTTTGTTCCACAAGTTGCAAATGCGCAGTAGAAATATAAAGTATATTAAACCGTAAATAACTAAACTTTTGTTTTACGTTCCCAAATCAGCTGTTACTTGAAGTCTTTACCAACACTACGAAGCATTCGACACAACTAAAACCTTGCAATAAGTCACTCTTCAATTTCTAATTTAATTCCATAGTCTTTGCATATTCATGAATACCGAATGGCTAACACTACTAAAGCTGAAATGCGCATTTTAGCAAATTTCATCCATTTATTTGTTCAATGATCCTCAAGCATTACATAATCATGAAATTTCGCAAAGTATCGCCTGCTTCTACCCAATTTAGTTTTGTTTTTAATTTTGATAATATAAGTTTGAAAAGTACAGGCGAAGATAAACATTCATTGAGAGCGAGCAAAAATTACAATAATATACCTATTCAATGAAGTCCAGATAAAAGAGATAAAGCAAAGTAGAACCACGTTTGAGCTCAATATCACTGCCGAATACTATAGTAAGATAATACGGCGTGGGTGGTCTCACATTGCTGATTTTCACGCTTTGTATTTAACTCACAATTTTGGGAGCTGAACTAAAGAGCGGAACGAAGCCAGGTTCAGTGGGACAGGTTATTTCACCAAGGCCGTCTCACATAATAGCCCCGAAGGGTTAATTGTGTGAATGTCCCGTGCTTAGTGATCCTGTGAACCGTGAATGCGTTAAAATTGCAAACGTGAATGGCTAATTGTCTGCAAAATGTGTCAGGGCTTTTATAGTGCATTAGATTTGATGCATTAGCTGTAATACATGTGATTGTAAATTCAGGTGCATGTTTAAATTGGCCTGAGGTTCACTTGCCTAACAGATCATCAGGGTATCAATTTTGTAATGACGGCCCAAAAAGGAACTACAAGGATATCGTTCGTTTACGGTGTTCTTATAAGATGAGATATCAACTGCATAACGGAACAGATACTTATGATGGCATTGGCATCGATGGTGGACAGATTGTTTTAAAAGCTGTTCTCACTGAATTTTTGTATCATCTTCCGCCGCTTCTGTACGGATTTACTAATAAATGGTCTTTTTAAAAATAAATGATGACTTAATTGTGTTTGGAATAATATCTGGAAAACACCTCAATTTTAATTTCTCTGAAGATTATTGATGGCTTAAGCTAAGTTAGCGAAGCTTTCTGAATTCTGTAACATTCAATTTAAATATAAAGTAATTAAATTTTTTTTTACCTAAAATGACTGATGTCACGTCAAAGAATTGTTGGACAACTTACATTTACTTACGCCAAGAATATAAACTTAGGATCTGTGCACACAAAATATTTATTTTTCATGAATTGTGTGTGTGCTTTCCATAAAGGACATGATGACATTTAGCTTAATTTGCTACAATCTGTGATCACTAGTCAAATCTTAATGGTACGGTTTATAATTTCTTCAATCTTTATACACCACATTAAACCCATTTCCAAATGCAATTTTTACGTATGTTGCGCTATAACACCGGAGTATCTTCAGGAGATGTTGTCTTTATAATGCACAATTGCTAAATCATTTACAAAGTAAAGCGGGGTAGGTAGAGTGCAAACTGCGACGAGTACCATCCGTCGTGCACATAGAGAATTGCGAGTTCTAAATATTCATCGTACGTCCACGTGCTGCAGGATCGATGCTCCCGCGATTAGCGCGGGGCTGCATTCTCTCACTCATTGAACGTGAGTCACGTTTCTTGGAATCAAACGATCCCCGCCAGATTCGCGACCATTTCCATAAGCGCGCCCGATCTTGATTTATACGTGAACTATTTAAACATAGGACTAAGTACAGTGAGATTAGGAAATTGGAATTACAAATGGCTGCATTTCTTACCGCATTTCTGTTTGCGATACTATTTGAAAAACGAACCTTCATAGTTGGAATAAGACTACGATTAATTTCAAGTTGAAGAATTCTCAGTTCTTCCAGAAGCTTTTTATGAATGCTGAGCATTTCAGGTTTATAAGCAAAGAAGGTAAGTTTTTTGATCTTTTGGAATGGAAGGAAAATATGCAAAGCCATCCCTAAAACTTGTAACGGAGTGAAATGTACATTTTATGTGGAGCAACTATTTTTTGCATGTGCTGCGTCCTTTTTATTGGTAGAAATTACTGCTTTTTTGCAACTTTATTAGAGATACTATGTGTTACTTACTACGAGCCTTAAAAGAAGAGTACGGGTCACTCAGTGAGCAATGAAGAGAACTAAGCGGCAAATATCTCTGCGTGTTAAAATTAGAAATGAGATGACTTAGAAGCACTAAATTTAACGAATCTGAAATGGCATTGTGCGGGGCACATAGCTCGGAGAACCGATGGACGTTGGAGTCCCAAGGTGCTAGAATGGCAACCCTGGTCAGCTAAACGCAGTATAGTTAACTGCCAACGAGGTGGACAGACGACGTCAAACGTGTCGCTGGAAGCCGCATGCAATGCAGCTGGATGCAGCTCAGGACTGTGGATTTTAGAACTCCATACAAATTTTTTAGATTTAGCAGTAGACGTCCATTGGATGAAATGTAGATAATGATGAATTAAAGATGCATCATGACACAGAAGCAGGGTTTGGTAGCTCTGCTTCCGTGTCGTCACTGGCTGCAGACACTCACCCCACAAACTGCGTGTTGGCGCGGTCAGAGAGCGTGCGAGGCCAGTGGCGCGGGCGCGGCGTGCTGGCCAGGCGTGGGTCCGCTGCGGCACCGAGGAGCAGGGCTAGCGTCACTAGCAACACCCTCATCGCGCCACCATCACCCTGAAACAACGCTGCCGTTACAAACTTACATCACGACAACGAGTGACTACTAGTTAAATATTTTTTTAGAGATCACTAAATGATTTACCTAAAATGAATAAAATAATATGAAAAATAAACTTAGTTTTTTGCTATTAACGGCAATTATTAACATTTGCACTTCTGAGTGTTTACCCAAATCGAAAGATTTTTTACACCTTAAACATTACTATGGCGGCATTATTCCTAGTAAGGTTTTAAGGATGGTAATTTTTAACAGTAACGTAAACGTGGAGCAAAAAAGGTCCTAATATACAACCATGAGGGACCTCATTTTTTTTCAACTGTTCCATTAGACTACTTACTTTTAACTTTTAAACTAAATTCAAATCAGGACTATATCCATAACCAATCCATTTACTTGATGTATTTCTTGATGTAGGATTTCACAGAGATACCGATGCCCCAAAACAGGTTACCATCTTAGGCATCATAACTTACCATCAGGTGAGATTGCGGTCAAGGGCTAACTTGTGATATAATAAAAAAGTAGTAATGTAGTCCTTTGTAATGAATAAATTCCTTCCAATTATCTTTACTGATAATTTTCCAATTTAATAAATTAAAAAAAACTAGAAAATTTTATTGGATCGTGTGAAGATTTTAGTCAGAAATATGGCTATTATATATAAACAGACATCTTACAAGAAATAGTCATAATTTAGTGTCATCTGCATATCGTCTGCGAAAAGTACAGAAGTCTTTTGTCGGATTGAGTATACGCTTTTATAATATGATTCCTAAGGTAATTTTGGATCTACCAATGCATTCATTTAAATAATATGTTAAAAACATTTATTACAGAGAGGTTACTATGCAATTGATGAATTTCTTAATGACAAGGAAGCATCCGGCTCCGCCGGATAAATGTAAAATATAAATTTCGGCTTCCGGCATTCCGGCTTCTTCTCGGTAGAGTCTGCCTTCCGAACAGGTGGTAAATCACTACAAACAGACAGACTTGACGTTTCAAAAGTGCTTATATTATGAAATTAATATAATATAAATGAATTTTGAATTTATTAATTTACATTACAGATTTTTAATGAAAGTTTTTTTAAATGATACGTTCCTTTAATTAAAATCCTTAGATCGGTTATTTTAAATGAGAAAGTGTGTGTTGTTTGTTTGTTTGTTTGTCATTCGCTCCCTAACTAAGCAAGCAATTAACTTGATTTTTGACATGAAATCAGTTGAAAGGATGGAGAGTAACATAGGCTTTTAATCCCAGGAAACCAAAAGGGGATTTGAAAAAGACCGTAGTAAACGCGGACGAAGAACGCGGGCACCGGCGAGTAATACATACAGTAGTAAATAATATAGTGCAAGCACAAGTGTGCGGGTCGTCGCACCGCGTTATCATTTCGGCACGATGCCTTGACCCCCCCGCACCCCCCTCGCGATATCACATCTCCGCTGTATTGTTGTGATGCATTGATTCTCGTCTAATTATACCCGCTCAGTTGTTGTATTTCCGAATTTTATATCGGGTTTAAGTTGATTTTCATGCCTCTCTCTTTCATTCTATCCATTACCGGGGCACTACCGGGCATGGGATTCCTCCCAGAATGAGAATGGTTTAGGCGGTAGTCCGTAGTTAGGCCTTACCTAGGTAACCTTTACGCGCGACTGAAGTAACACTTTTATTATTATTTATCGATGAAAGAGTAAAATGTTCCTGGTACTCCGCCATTTCATTTAATATCCACTATTTCATTATATTCTAATTAAAAATCTTTGCTATTCACAATTGATCCGCTTAGAAATATTGGAAATAAATAATCCTAATTGATTATGATATTTGCTACTAGCTGGCGTGGGAAGAAGCGTTATTATTTTTAAATAGCGGAAACACAGACGTCTGACGTAAGCGTTACATCCGTCAGAAAAAAATCTGAGTTACTCCTTAGTCGCCCCTAAAGAAGTAATCCTTCAAAAAAGGTCTCATTATAATTATTACTTCTAGCCATCCGAGCAAATACGGGTTCAGTCAGCCAGTTAGTATATAGCAATGCGTTCTTACAGGGCGAATTGCCGGCTGATCATTGCCACGTCAGTCCGGTGCCCGCCCACCACCTTACTACCGGCGTGGCGATCGTGGCTGTGATTGCAGCTGAATTGGGCGAATGTGTTACACTGACTGACCTTGGCCCTCCCCAGATGGACGGATATGTAGATTATACAGATCGCTATAGTATTTATTTCTCTACTAAAGAATTCAATTTGTTTTAACAGAATTCAACCAAGTATCAAACAACGTGAATTATTCACAGCACCTACCAATTTCCTATAACATTTTGTCGGTTGTCTGGAAGAGATCGCTATATAGCGATAAGGCCGTCAATTTGTACGTTCTACCTTATTGTGCTATTGTATATGTATTTCTGTGAATTTTCTCTGTGGTGTACAATAAAAGTGTATTCATTCATTAATTTTACCATTCCTAAAAATACCAGAACACCTAAAAGCCGATACATGAATAATCCTTACTAATATTATAGACGCGTTCGTTTAAAGGACGGGGAGTAACATAGGCTACTGTGAGATAAACTCAGGAAAATGCAGTTCCCACTAGTTTTCTAAGAAACCGTTTTAAACGCGGACGAAAAATGCGGGCATCATCTAGTAATAAAATAGCGTCCACACCACTATATTAAGCAGTAAAACAGAACTGAAAACAAAGACGTCCTGCCAAGCAACTAACGACCTCCCTGACACAGCGGTGAGCGCTGTGAATTTAAGTAGGAGGTCCCGGGTTCGATTCCCGGATAAAGACGTGCCACTAAGATAAAGACGTGCCACTAAGATAAAGACGTGCCACTAAGTGATTGAGTGTTCTGGTGCGACGTCGCGAAACCTATTAGGAGTATGACTACCATACTCCCTAACAGGTTAGCCCGCTACCATCTTAGACTGCATCATCACTTACCACCAGGTGAGATTTCAGTCAAGGACTAACTTGTAGCGGAAAAAAAATTCGAATCATCGTTCCGGTACGATGCAGCGTAGAATTCGATTAATCGGGGTAATAAATAATGATAAACGGTAAGTTAATTATAACTGCTGACGTCTAACGCTTTAACCCGCTACCAACTTAGACTGCATTATAACCTAATAGGCTAATATCAAGTGAGATTGCTATAAAAGGCTAACTTGGGCTAGCTAAAAAAAACAACAGTCTTCTGTCAGTAATCCGGGTGGTCAACGTGGGTGGTCTTCCATTACGGACACCGTGAAAGATGATTGTAAATAATTGTAACCTCCACGTAGATTTATTTATTTCACTGTCATCTGCTATGCTTTCGTTGTAGGAGGAATGGTAATATGTGAACTGTAATAAAAGTAGTAATCATTAGGTGCTTCATAGTGAAGCTCCCCTCCATTCGCTTATTAGTCCGAACCACTTCTTCCTCGGTTTCCCAGAAAATTTCCCGGTAATTTTCCCTTCAAGGATCAACCTTGGAAACTCAAACAGGGATCCTCTCCGTAGGTGACCGAAAAACTAAACCTTCCTAGTAAAACTAATGACGGTTGTCATTAGTTTCTGTTCGCATTTGGTCCTTCGTAATACATGAGGTATAAAAAGAGAAATAAAGGTAGACAGTATCGTAGGTGGGAAGATGATATTAAAAAAGTGGCAGGAACAATTTGGAAGAGGAAAGCAAGGGATAGATCTTTGTGGAGAACGCTTGGGGAGGCCTATGCTGGAGAGCAAGACAATCAAATTACCGGTGTCTAGTATAAAACGTAATTTTGTACCAAAACAGTTGTTACATGGAAATACTAAGTAGAAATAAGTTGAAATTTAATTTTTAAGATTGTTAATAAAGGCTTTTATTATATTATATTAGTATTATTAGCGTTTGAGTTATCTCCAGGATATTTTAAATATTTTATTTTATAACAATAAAAGCACTACTCGAACTAAGTGAAGCTTTTTGTGACGTAGCTAGTCCGCGGAAGTATCACTGCCATGCTTAATTCTGCCTCTAAAAAGCATTGTTGAATTGCTGTGTTCCGGTCTGAGAAGCTTGGTTTCCGGTGTAATGACAGGCACATGACGCCTCTGTTTGATGGACGCGTTTCTTGCATGCCCAGTGAAGTCTTGTCCAGGTTACAGCTGATAGTTTTTCACTGATCCCCAGGAGTCCATAAAAACCCCTTATTCTATGGTATCAGGGAATTTACTGACACCTGACTCTACATGGCAAACCACTCTACTATGCCATAGTTTGAATTGTGCATGATATTAATTTACATTAATACTAGCTGACCGCAGCGCCATCTGTCGGGCTGATTTGTGAATCTAAACCATACAGGGTGCCACCCAAACGCATAACGAAAAATTGATTCAAATCGGTCCAGCCGTCTAGGAGGAGTTCAGTGACATACACACAAGAAAGAGATAATGTCTTTTAAAATGTTTAATGTCATCTTCCATGCATTTGTCTTATAGTTAGTCTATCTAGTTAGTGTAAGCCGTACCGTACTAACAAGACGTAAGATAAGTAGCTTGTGATATGGGTACTAAGATAACTGATGAATAATTAACATAAATACTTATAATATAGAGTTATACAACCAGGCAATGGAAAATATTGATGGTCATTACACAAAAAAAATCCAGTCGGGGGAATTGAACCAACGGCTTTTGACTCAGAAAACAGGATCATTGCCCACTGCGACTGATGCATTTCTCTCTTCATACAAGATGCGACACGAATTATATTTCAAAGTACCTATTTTCACTATATGAGATAGGATTAAAAATTAGCCCCATTTCTACACCGTCCAATGATGACGAAGACTTGTCCGAGTTGTTAATCTAAGGGCGACGTCTTGTTAGTGGCAAGTTTTAAAAACTTGTCTTACATCAAAGAATATTGTTTTTTATCGTAATTTAAAATTGAAGAAATAACAAGTATCTAGATTGTAGGATGTAGGACATACTGTGTGGGGTATCTTTATAAAAATATCTGATATCCTGAATCTTGACTTGATTATGGTGCTGTGCTACATTGTGTTTTACAATTTTATTAACACATCATTGTCACATTAATAATAATAGCCCCAAAGTAAGCGTAGTTTGTGTTATGGGTAACAGATGAATATTTTTATGAATAATATACATACTCGTAAATACTGGTAGTATTATATGTCGCTAGAAATTTTTAACATATTCCTTTTTTGTATTGTGTATATAGATATGTTTTATGTGTATTATTGTGGTGAATCTTCGGACGAAATCCATAAGTACTTAATCCTGTACCCAGACCCTTCAACGAAGGACAGATCCTTGTGAACATAAACATTTTTATAACGAATCTCACTGAATGAACTTTCGATAAACACTTCAAAAACGAATTGTGACATTGTGTAAACATTACTACATGAATAAATATCATTTGTAGAATTATAATGTACCTTATTTAAATACATACAGAAGCGGTTTTAGATAAAACGTTTATCTTTGTGTATGATCCCGAATGTTGTTAATGCAGTCCTGTAGGCGGTGCCCTAAATCGGTTCAAGATAGTCAAATTCAATGTAACCATAACGATTTTGTATTTGACTTTCATATGCTGTGTAATAAAACATTATTAGAAGCTGTAGATTGCGATGTTTTGTTATTTGAGCCCAATTTTTTTCACTGAAATTATAAACTGGCAACTTCAGCTCAATCCTTTGAATATACAAACCGATATAACTTAACTTGACTTTTTAACCCACGACGCAAGAACGACTGGATGTTATACTTATTAAGTTTGACGCGTCTGTCTTTCATCATATTTCCCGAACGGAGTAACCGATTTTGATTTTATTTTATTTATGTTTGAAAGGTGAATTAGTTGGGAGTATTTTGAGATATGTTTGTTATGAGAAAGAATTTGATAATGGGCATCAAATGAACGGGCTTGACTAGTAAAATACACTATGACATATTCCAATTCCAAGATGGCCGCCCCCACAAAAACGAATGACATTTTTTTTACAACCGGGTATTTCAATATGGATATCAAATGAAAGGACATGACTGTTATAATAATGTTCCTAAACTATACTCAAAGTCGGGGGTTTTGAATAATTATTATGGAAGTAGTGTCATAGATTTCAGATTAGAATCACTCAGAAACACTTATTGTATTTAAAAATAGATTTAAGATGCCCAAAGGTAACGAAACAATTATTTATTTACGTTCATTTATGGAGTACAAAGATTTTGCTAAGATTAATAAAAGGTTGTATATATTTTTTTTAATATTGTGCCACAGATTTCCGATTGTGAGTGATTGATGAGTGACTTCACTCAGAACAACTCATACAATTTTCAAATATGTAAAGCATGTAGCGAATGAAGAATGTAAATGATTAGAAGACTTATCAAAATCGCGATCAAGTCGCAATCACACAAGCGAAGTCAAATGAACGTAAGCCCGTCCATAATCACTGTCCTATATTCCGGGGTCAAGAAAAACAACGCGATTGATAAATGAATTATGCACGCCTTATCAGAGGTCAGTGTTACGAGTACCGCAGACACTCGTCACTAGCCGCACTCCTCTACACTTTTATTTTGTCACATCATATAGATTCACGTCTTGTCCTTATTTTTATTCGGACTTCCAATAAAATGGCATCATCATCATCAAACCATTATCGGCACATTACTTATTTATATTATATTATTATGTATTTTATAAGTATTTATGTATGTTAATCATAAAAATATTCATCAGTCACCTTAGTACCCATAACACAAGCTACGCTTACTTTGGGGCTAGATGGCGATGTGTGTATTGTCGTAGTATATTTATTATTATTATTTATTATTACAGAGTACGGGTCTCCTCTCATGAGAAAAGTTTAAGCCGCAGTCCCTCAAGCTGGCCTAGTGCAGATTGGTGGACTGTAAATTTATAATATCAGCATTTTCTCTAGTCTGGTCTGGAGGCTTCTGCCGTGGCTAATAACCCCCTACCGACAAAGATATGCCGCTAAGTGATTTAGCGTTTCGTTACAATTTCGCGTAGAAACCATACTGGCGGACTCCCTAACAGATTAGCCCGTTACCAACTTAGACTGCATCATTACTTCTAAGCAGGTGAGATTGCAGTCTAAGTCGAACTTGTAGTGGTATAAAAAAAAGGACACGAAAATATAAAGCCTACTGTTGCGGCGCGTCGGCGTTTTATGCCGAACCAAACGCCAAGGGAACGTGTCCCACTGGGTGACGAGGCGCGAAATAAGGCAGGTATAAGAACCCTGCCTTATGTTCTGAGACAGAGTTGGAGCTCTGTCTCGTGCGCTGGTCGGCGCCCGTCTGCTGCGCACTCCGGTCGTGAGTTCCACCGTGTTCAGGTAGTCGTAGCCCGGGGTGGGGGTAGCGACACCGTTTTTGAGGTTGCAGGGTATTCTTCGCAATAAAAGACGAGATGTTTCTTGTTTCAATGCTCCGGGACGACTGATTGGCGGTCGGCCAGAGTGGCCTATTTGTATCCGTTTCTTGGTCGAGAACTCATCGTGAGCTATCGAGCATCAATGTGTCCGACCGCCAATAAAACCTTTCGGGGTCTTTTTATTTAATAATAATTCTTACTACTAAACAATCTAATCTTATTACTAAATAATTGTCTATATAACATTTAAATAATATCTATCTTACCTAAATATCTTAAATGCTAATATCTTATAATAATTATGCAACTATTTTTATTAATTATTTACTCTAGGATAAAAGCTAGTCGCCGACAGTCTCCCCCCCGTGCGTAGCACCGTTCTTGAGGTTCGGCGATGTTACCAACACCACCAGCCTGGAATTAGGACGTCTCAGTACTCCTCCTCTTGTTTCGATGTCAGCAACCCTTGTCTTTCCGTCAGGACCTGGGTAGATCTTTAGCACCTTTCCTCGAGGCCAAGTGCATCGGGGAAGAGACGAATCCACGATAAGGACAATATCTCCTACATTGAGATTCGTATGTTCCAGTCTTCCTCCTATTTTTCGAGGTAGCAAAGTGGGTAGGTACTCCCGAAGCCACCGTCTCCAGAAATGGTCGGCTAGCTGCTGTGCAGTCTTCCAGGTCTCTCGCCCAACCAGTTCCTTATCTGTAAATGCTCCAATCCTTGCGGCACCATTAGACCTGCCGATCAAAAAGTGATTTGGTGTGAGCGCTTCTTCATCTGGGTTGTCAGCGGCGTTTGTGAGAGGTCGCGAGTTGACTATGTGTTCCGCCTCGAGAAGGAGAGTATGTAAAGTCTCCTCCTTAGGTGTTTTCTCTTTTAATGTAACACCCAATGCAGTTTTGATTGATTGCACAAGCCTCTCCCATGCACCTCCCATATTCGGTGCACCTGGGGGGATAAACTTCCACTTGATGCCTAATTCTTCTGTTTCTGTAACGAGTTTTCCTTTCTTCATTTCTTCGATAGCCTCTTTGAGCTCTTTGTTAGCCCCAACGAAATTCGTACCATTATCGCTGTACAAGATTTTTGGCATTCCTCTACGAGCAGCAAATCTTCTTAGCGCCATTATCATAGAGCTGGTAGTCAGAGAAGTTACAAGTTCGATGTGTACTGCCCTTGTCGTTAAGCACGTAAAGAGTGCACCCCGTCTCTTCTCGTGTCTACGTCCTAGTGTGACGTTCATGGGTCCAAAATAATCTACTGCACAGCATGTGAATGGTGGGGCTCCGTGACGAAGTCTTTCTGGTGGCAAATCTCCAATTGGTAGTTTTTGAGGCTTCGAACGATACGTTTTACACCACTGACAATGGTGTAGGGTAGACCGAACCGCAGATCGTAGTCCTAATATCAAAAACCGTTGACGCAGTTCATTCATCACAGTAGCGTGGTTACCATGGTTGAATCTTCTATGACAATCTTCTATTATCAAATTCGTTATTTTGTTCTTACTGTGCAACACGATAGGTCTTTTAAATTCTTCTGACACTCCTTTTATTGCATTAACTCTACCTCTTAAACGTAAAAGGCCATTGTTTACTTCCACGTCAAGTTTCTTAAGCTTGCTATTATTTGGAAGCTTCTTTCCTCGTTCTAGGTAATGAAAATCTTCTTTGAAACTTTCGGTTTGACTTCTCTTCAACAGTAAAATTTCCGCTTGTTCCAATAGTTCTGGCTCAATCTGCAAGAACATTCTTTTAGTTGTCCCTTCTTTACATAAATTACGAATTTTTCTTGTAACAGATTTTTTGGATTTCTTCCAGGTGGGATCTATCTTTTTGAGCTGTCTAGAGATGTTGACTTTGTCTTTTGTCTTGCAGAGGGATATAAACTGCAACACTCTGGCCATGGTTCTCCATAGTCGTTTCCAGCTGGAGAATCTTTCAGGATCCGGAGAGGTGTATTCATATTTATCATTCACGCTTGCTGTGAAAATTTTTTCTTTTTCTTCTCCAGTGTTTTTCTCTTTAAAAATTCGTTTTTCCGGCCAACATCTTTCTTCTAATTTCAAAAAGTCGGGGCCAGTAAACCATCTGTGACTTCTTGAAAAGTTTTCTGGAACGTCGCGTGTGCCATCATCTGCTGGATTGTTCAGTGTAGAGACCCATCTCCATTCTTGTGGTTGTGTTAAGTCTTCAATTTCAGCAAGCCGGTGAGCCACAAAGGTCTTGTAAGTTCTAGGGTCTGACTTAATCCATGAAAGGACAATACTGGAGTCAGTCCAATAAGTCTTTTTGTTGATCTTAAGGTCCAGTTCTCTCGTGAGTGAGTCTGCTAGTCGGCTCCCCAGAAGTGCCGCTTGTAGTTCCAGTCGTGGTATTGATACTGGTTTCAGTGGTGTCACTCTGGCTTTGCCAGCAATGAGGTTGACATGGAAGTCACTGTTTTCATTCGTTGTACGCCAGTATGCAACTGCAGCGTATGCTGTTTCACTTGCATCAGTAAAGACATGAAGTTCTCCATCAGTGGAATGTGGAGCGATACATCTTGGTATATTGAGCGTTTTCAATAATTGTATGTTCTTGATGTAAGTCTGCCACGTTTCGTGATCTTTTTCTTCTATTTCTCCGTCCCAGCTGATTCCACTTCTCCAAATGCTTTGAAGAAGTTTTTGTCCTTGTATCAGAACAGGTGACGCTAAGCCCAGGGGGTCGAAGGTACTCATGACTGCGCTGGTGACTTCCCTTTTTGTGGGAATTCTCTTCTTTAGAAGAACTTCTTCGGGTGTATTCCGTAGGTTTGCACGAAACCCAATAGTGTCTTCTTTGGTAAACCAACGTAGGCCTAGAGTTTTCTCTTCTTTATTGCTAAGCTCGATTTCAGTTTTCTCAGCGCCTTCATTTGTAACTTTTTGTAGAAGATAAGATCGGTTGGAAGCCCATCCTCTTAGTTCAAAACCAGCTTTTTTATGGATGAAGTCTACTTCACTTGCGATTTTAACTAACTGTTTTTCGGAGTGAAAGCTGTGAAGATAATCATCCATATAATGATTTCGCTCAATAGCTAAGACTGCGTCTGGATACTGGTTTTTAAAGTCTTCAGCGTTTCTATTCTTTACAAAAATCGCTGTGCTGGGTGACGAAGTCGCACCAAATATGACAGTGTTCATCCTGTACTCTTTCGGTGACGTATCTTGATTGCCCTTTCGCCACAGGAATCTCAGGCTATCCCTGTCTTCTGGTCTTATTTTTATTTGCAGGAACATTTCTTTTATATCAGCTGCTACTGCTATGGGACCTTGTCGAAATCTTGTAAGTACACCGAAGAGAGATTGCAGAAGATCTGGCCCTGGCAGAAGTGCGTCATTAAGACTCTTTCCTTGAGACTTCGCTGCAGCATCGAAAACAATTCGTACTTTCTTTTTCAGTGGATGGACGACGGAAAAGTGAGGCAAGTACCATTTTCTTGCCGAATTATGTTCATTAGTGGCTTCCTCAGCGTAGTTTTCATCAAGCAAGTGCTGGATTTGCCTCTTATATTCTTCTTTTAGGTTTGGGTCTTTATCCATCTTCCTTTCTATGCTTATTAGTCTCTTCTCTGCTGATTTGTAGCTATCGGGCATCTGATCATCTTTATTTTTCCATAGCAATCCCACTTCGAAGCGTCCATCTGGTCGCCTTCGACAGGTTTGTTCCAAAATAGCAAGAGCTCTTCCATCTGAATCTGTAGTGGGTCTTCTTGGTTGAACCCCTAATGATTCGATGGCGAAGTGTTCCTTCATAGTATCGTGTATTTTGTCTTCCATGGTTTTCACGTGCATACATTTGTTAATAAAATGCACTGGCTTTACATTTCTTTTGTCAGATCCATGAAGAACCCAACCAAGTTCAGTTAGTGAGGCGACTGGTTGTCCGGGTTTTCCTCTCTTTATGTCTTGAGATATAATCAGCTCCCAGTTATCTTGTCCTATGAGTAGCCGAGGAGGCTCGAACTCATAATATAGAACGGCCGCTATTTGTTTTAGATGCGAACATTGTTCTATTCTTTCTTTATCTATAAACTGTGGAGCTAGATTCATTTCGTCGATAGTACGGACGCGATGAAGATTCTTCTTTTCTTGTTGGTGAACTCCTCGTATACATATGTTCAATCTTTCGGAGTTTATCTTCCGTATTAATTTTCCTCCGATTGACTCAATCACCAGTTCTTCTTCAGTTCCCTTTGCTCCGATACTCTTGGCTATTTGAGAGTCGAGGAGCGAGACGGTCGATCCTTCATCGAGTAGCGCTAGTATTTTCTGAGAACCAGTGGGCCCATATATTTCTACCGGAACTATCTTTAAATAAGCTCTGGTGGTCCTCATTGCATGAACAGGCAGTGTTATACTCGTTGTCATAGCTTGTTCAGCGTCTACTTCATTAAATACATTTGTTGAATTGGATGCTTCATTTTTCTGTTCTGGATTTCTTCGTTCTGAGTGAAGCAGACTGTGGTGCGGATATTTGCAGGTCTTGCAAGGAGGTTTCTTACAATGATCTTTTCTGTGCCTTCCTTGCAGGCATTTGAAGCAAATGCGATGACTGACTACTAACTTCCATCTCTCTTCAACTGATTTTTTGAGAAAGAGTGGGCAATCTGTCAGGTAATGATTACCCTGACAGTTTATGCAATTCCATTTCTTAGACCCATTCTTAGCAGACAACGGTCTTCTTCCTTCGTCTTCCTCATCTTCTGTGACTATATGAGTCATTTCACGTCCGCGTGGTTGCTTCTTTTTCTCAAGCAGTGCGTAAGCTCCACACCTGTCTGCTTGCTTGTTGAGAAATTTTGCCATCAACGTGAGATCTGCTGGTTCTTGGTCTTCTTTTGCATCAGCGTAATCATACCATTGGAACTTCAGATATGATGGCAACTTTTCTACTATTTCTCGCACCATGACTGGAGAACATAGATATTGAGGCTTCTGGAGCCCATGTATGGCAGTAACGCAATTGTCAACGTCACTGGCAAACGAACATATTTCTTGTGGATTTTCTCCAATCTTCGGAAGAGCCTTAATGCGATCCAGTTCTTGCATTACCAGTGTATCGGGTCTCCCATAGCGACGTTGCAGAGCTTTCATAACTTGGTCTGGAGTGGCGTCTGAGTAAAGCAAGCTCTTGAACGTACTTCTTGCCGCTCCTTTTATGGCTCTTCTTAAACGCGTCATGTTTTGCGTCGGCGTATATGACTTTGAAGTGTCATCGTACACTACTCTGAAAGCCACCCATTCTGAGCTGTTTCCATCATAGTATGGTAGCTCTTGATAAAGTTGATGTTGAGATGTTCTCTGTGCTGAAAATGAATGGCTCTCAAATGCTTGTTTTATAGCGTCAGCTATAATAAAAGCCTGAGTTGTAGACGTGGCTGGATGTTCAATCTTCACACCCGGTTGGGTTGCTTGAGAGTCTTGAAAAAGTTGCCCCGGAATATCATCTTTGACTTCAGTCAAAGGAGAAGTCTGGATCCATTTCTGAACTTGAGATGATCTGTCTTCCAAGGCAGGTTCCTCCTCCAGATTGTCTTCTTCATCATCCATAATCTGCTGTTTTTCTAGCCTGATGCGAGCTAGCTTCAATTGTATTTGCAGCATTTCTTCTTCTGCTTCCAATTTGCGAAGTCTGGCTGCAGAACTCGTAGACCGAAATGACTTCGCGCGGACTGAACCTTCAGGCACCACAGTCCTTATTGAGCTGTTTTTCTGGGCCTCTTGTTCTTCAAGGCTCTTAATTAGATTCTTCCGCTCGGTCAGTTTTTTCTCAGCGGTCAGCTTTATGAGTCGATCTTCCCCAGTATCTCTGGAGACATTGATGTTTGTCGCGGTGGATTCTGGTGTTTTAGTACGCGAAGAATCTGTAGCTGCATGTTCCGATGTCTCCTGTGTTCTGCGCGTAATTGCCTCCTCTGCTTGCTGAGAGGCTGCGCGGAGCTCATCCTTCATCGATCTTGTTAGTGGCATCTCACTAGATCCTTATCCAAGCTTCAAAATTCTCACGACAGGAATTCGCCTTCTACAAATCCGGCTCGAAGGACCAACTGTTGCGGCGCGTCGGCGTTTTATGCCGAACCAAACGCCAAGGGAACGTGTCCCACTGGGTGACGAGGCGCGAAATAAGGCAGGTATAAGAACCCTGCCTTATGTTCTGAGACAGAGTTGGAGCTCTGTCTCGTGCGCTGGTCGGCGCCCGTCTGCTGCGCACTCCGGTCGTGAGTTCCACCGTGTTCAGGTAGTCGTAGCCCGGGGTGGGGGTAGCGACACCGTTTTTGAGGTTGCAGGGTATTCTTCGCAATAAAAGACGAGATGTTTCTTGTTTCAATGCTCCGGGACGACTGATTGGCGGTCGGCCAGAGTGGCCTATTTGTATCCGTTTCTTGGTCGAGAACTCATCGTGAGCTATCGAGCATCAATGTGTCCGACCGCCAATAAAACCTTTCGGGGTCTTTTTATTTAATAATAATTCTTACTACTAAACAATCTAATCTTATTACTAAATAATTGTCTATATAACATTTAAATAATATCTATCTTACCTAAATATCTTAAATGCTAATATCTTATAATAATTATGCAACTATTTTTATTAATTATTTACTCTAGGATAAAAGCTAGTCGCCGACACCTACTAGAAATAAATAAATTTACATTTATTTTTTCACTCAAGTAGGACTCGCACTTGGCCAATCTTTAGTCCTATTGCGTCACATGAATTAATGCGTTCGGAATGCATCCGCGGTGCGCGCGCACAGTTATTGACAACATCTCAGCGAACAAGTGTTCTGTGTGATGCGCCCTGCGTAGAAACCTTAGTACGAAATAAATACGCAAAAATAAAAGTTTACATAAAGATATAGAATAGAATAGAATAGAAAAAACTTTAATGCAACAAACAAGGAAACAGAAATAGTACTTATTGCAAAGGCGGCCTTATCACTAGAAGCGATCTTTTAAAGGCAACCTTTATTGGGCACAAAGAAACAAGTACAATTATAATGGTATACAAAAAGACATTAGTTATTAGTTAAATGATCCAAGCAATTGTTACAGCAATCTGTGGTTAGATAAAAAATTATCGATATGTAGAAAATGGAACACTTCTGCTTCTATACTAGGATTTAACCTGTATTATAGGAGGCAGTGCTCTTCAAGTGCAACACTTAAGAATAGGCACATAATTATAATAATCTTTATGATAACAGTGAACCAATGTATAGTTTTAGGTTAATAAATAGCAATACAAAATGTAATTATAGTGGTATGTGTCTAGTGTGTGTCATATGTTGGTATTTTGAATGTATTTTGTGTGTGTTTTTGTACGTGCGTCTGTGTTGTGAGAAATTTAGAGAAACGAATGTTATAGAATAAATGATAAATGAAGAATGTGTGATAAGCGTGTCTCAAAAAATATACCTTATAGCAAAGTTATTTCAAGAATTGTAATAACTCTTCAGTTTCGTTATAGGACAATGTAAACGAGTACTTAGTTACTTCTTTTTTGCATTTAATTTTGTTAAGAGGATAAACAAATACTAATTTATTAATTTTATTGTATAAGTGCGGTCCAAGAAAAAGGGTAAATTTTTTAATGAAAGAGTTTTTATATTTATGGGTTTGTGAACAAATATTGTGTTTTCTTCGTTTATCTAAAGTTTTTGGGTCAAAAAAGGTTTAACTACAGTGTTCTTGCATAACTATGTTAAGGATATATATTTGTCGTACTGTGAGAACTTTACATTATTTATTCAAGAGAGAAGTGGAATAATGTATGGGATGAAAACCTATGACCTTAAGAATAGCACGTTGCGCAACTTCAAGGTTTAAATAAAGTTACATAGATACTAAAGTATATATAATATACAATAGGCCCATATGGAACTTAAAAAAAATACATGGTATTGATAACTACATTAAAAGATTCAAAATAAAAATAACTATCTGCACAATTTTCAGCTTACTTGGCAAAATCAAGATTTTGAAATGAAAATTCTTTGTTGAGTCCTTTTACAAGAAGTTGTATGCGAAAAGGAGAGTCTTTGAGCGGGTCCGAAATATGATGCAGATGTTCAGGATGAATACAATATTTGCGAAAAAAAGGGGATAACAACTCCTTCCGGATAGAAAGGTCTTGTTTAATTCGTATCAGAATCAAAACCCAAGCAATTCTTCAAGTTTTAAGAAGTAAAATCATTAGTTGTGTCTATGTGGCACATACTACAAACTATTACACTTGATTGCAATTTCACCTGATGGTAAGTGATGATGCAGTCTAAGATGGTAGCGGGTTAACGGTAAGCGTCTAGGGGTAACTGAAAAACGACAACACAACAGACAGTTCAATTAAACCCATACCCCTCATCGGTTTTTTGAACCTGGGACCTAACATTTACAAAAAAAAACAGCGGTCAGCACAGCGCCGTGGAGATCGTCAAAAGGTTTTACAGAATTTGTGACCCTAAATCTATAAACATAAAGTCCGTTTTGCTTTGACGGTATCCTGTTGCGATGCGCGAAAGCGACTCTACGTTTGCGAGCGTTCAAATCTTATGCTAAGGGTACAGGATGCGGCGGCGCTTCAGATCGCTATCGCGGACATAGAACACGTTAAATGACGTTTAGCGGGTTTTAAGTTTTTTGCTTTATACTTATTATTGACCAAGCAAAAGGCTCACCTGATGATAAGTGGAAAAGCATCGCCTATAAACGGAGCAACTCTTTGTAGGGCAAGTAACACGCAGTGGCGTGCATATCATACATGCACAAAAGCACTGCCTACCCAAATGATTTTATATAGCTCGTATTGCTAGGGAATTTTTCTATTTTATGCTATATATCTGCTTTATGCATAGCCGAAGACCCAGTGCACGCCACTGGTAACACGTTCTATAAAGTGCCGTCCTATGTCCATCAACCTTGAAAATTAAGTAATTACAGTGTTCTTTTTTTAAGCATTGTGATTTTTTCGTAAGCACTCATTTAGTATTGATTAAAAGTCTCCTTTCATCATTTAAAGTTTTAATTTTATTTGGCGTGTCATTTGTTTTCGTTAGAATTAGCATACGAGTTTAAATAAGTCCTTTTTTTCTTAGCTTTTTTGGTAACCTATTAAGTTTTTTATTTTGCTTTAACATTATTCTCTAACCGTACTTTAAAGAGCAAAGTGGAAATCTTTGTGAGCTACAAGCCACGGCAGGAGCGGCTCACGCAGACCTGACTAGGAAAATATTATTGTCTCTGCCGGGGATCGAACACGGCACCTTTCTCAGGCACGTGTGATGAAAATGAAATTTTTCAGTGCCTGGATGTTTATCTGTATATTATAAGTATTTATGTATATTATTCATAAAAAAAAATCATCAGTCTTCTTAGTAGCCATAACACAAGCTACGTTTACTTTTGGGCTAGATAGCGATGTGTGTATTGTTGTGATATATTTATTTATTTATTATTATTTTTATTTCCGTCTGTCCTCCTCCATTTATTTGTCCACCCGCGCTCGCGAGTAGTATGAACGCTTCCACTCGCGTAACATTTATGCGTACGGATCATTTCTACGTCTCCCGCTCCGCTTCCTAATTAACCCCGTTCCTTAATGCCGATCGTCCTTAATTGGCCGCCATTAGCGCGCTGCAGTTAGACACACAAACAAACACAACTACGGCATCGCATTCATTATCCTCACACGGGATAGGCACGCGATGACATTATTACGGACAGTTTTTTTTTTATTTCCCGTCAGAAAAGAGACACAGGGTAATAAGTATATTATCTTTGTCAACGTAATAATTATTTTGTACCTATGCTAATACTCCGATTCATGATATACTAGCAATCCCCTGCGTTCGTCCGCGTATGAGTCAACCTTAAACGATAGACATATTATGCTGTCGTGGATTTTTTTTGGAATTTTTAAAGAGAATGATTTCCGTTACAACCTTTGTTTTAACCGTTTGCACATCGCACTCATCGGAAGCTCTCAAAAAGAATATTTTTTACTATTTTTGCAACATTTCTCAGTTGCGCTTCTATCTAGTCGTAGCCACAGAATTAAGAATATACCGAAGCCTCATTCAGCCATTATTGCATGCGGTGCATTGTGTCCAAAAACAGTGAAAAAGTCCTGCGCACGTTCATCTGCACTTCACACCCACGGAAAGTTGCTAGCTCACAAACTTTTCCCATTTTCCCTATTTTATGGCAAACGTTTAGAACATTAGGGATAAAATTATTACTAAGTGACAAACCGCCTGTTGGAGAAACACTACTAAAGTCGAGTGGTTTTTGATGCTTCAATACTAGTCGTGTACACAGTTCTGTATATTCATAATTCTGTGGACGAAGCGTATGTTGTGTAGCCTTTATCATTCCCAACACAAAAAGTTTTATTTAATTCGAACCATTTGTTACTTTATATACTGCAATACTGCAATTAGCTCTTTCAAGCAAACAAATTCTTAAGCTTAATTTTCATTGTTTATTATGAAAAATCATTGTCATCATGAATATCCTTAAATAACAGTCCATTGGTGGACTAAATGCCTCTACAATCATAATCACCACGATTGGTTGGTGTCTGGTGATATATGTAGACGGTAGTACTAGCACAGAGCATGCTGCTCCGTTATATTCCCTTAGTCACCTCGTACGATACCCGAAGAGGAGGGATGGTGGAAATAAATTGTATTCTGGTCAGCCGTCACCACGTAGCAAAAACCTTCGTATGTTTTTATATAATTGAAGTGACGTCAATAAATTAAAAACAAACAAACGTACTATTACGATTCAGTAAGAGAGTTCCTTCAAAATCCAATAGTTAGACAAGTGTTTCGTTAATAAAGTCAGTGTCAAATGTAAGGTCAATAATATTTGTAACCTTCAATGAATGATAATAGGATATTTCAAACAAACCTCTATACTCTTTAAAAGCCACTTAGGTGCAAGATTTTTCACTAATCTTTTAAATCAAGTCTTCGAAAAAAATTTAAAAAAAAAACTTCTTAAGAAATGAAACATCTTTAACTGTCAAATTTCCAGCGTAGGAAGCATACTAAGTACGAGTATAATTCAATCACGACTTTCTCCAACACTATATTTTTTCTATTTTTATGAATTCACACATACAGCTCATAATTCGTCAAAAAATCCTACACTAGTTACCGACCCTTAGTAACACAACTAATTAGGGGTTAGATTACGACCGAGGCCTTGGCTTAGTTTGGAAGGCTTACCTATATGACGTTACCTTTCTAACTGCTCTATTAATTCGTGTTCAAAAAACCTATTATGTATGAAAACACAATAAACTTCGAGTTCATATTTTACCTTTTTATCTATAAAGTATAACGGATCATAAGAAATCACCCTTTAAAATATTAAATCAAAAGAAGCATATACATATTTATTTTTCCATACTTTATCTTAGTTTTTACTTATGACAACCCTAGTCAAGATAAAAGACTGACACGAGCATAGTACCTACGCTACGCGACGCGTACCGAAGAAAGTGACAGGAGTCACTTACTTTTACTTTTTATTATACCATATTTTTTGATATAATAGCAAACGAAATACATATACGCATAACGCTTACTTTGGGGCTAGGTGGCGATGTGTGTTTTGTCGTAGTATATTTATATATTTATATATTCTGTGAAAATTTTAACCGTCTAATTATCTCAGTTCATAAGATACAGACTGGTGACTTAAGGACACACAGTCAGACAGACGTACACACAGCGGAGTCTTAGTAATAGGGTTTCGTTTCAACCTTTTGGTACGGAACCCACAAAATGAACAAACGCAAAACCTTATGCAATATTTTTTGTCTACCTTTGTCGCTCCTCCTCATTTTGTGGCGGCGGCCATCAGAAAACCAAAATAAAAATCGGTTCTTCCCTTCTTGAAAAACAATGCCACAGACAGATAATAAAATATTCAAAGGAGCATATTCCACGCACTATTAAAGTTAATATAACACTGTGTCTACCAAATACTTAATTTTTGTGTAATGAACGCAACATTAATTAACAAACTGGCACGAAGAACTGAGATGTTTAACATTGTATCAGCGGCGGCAGATAGGACAAAGCCACAAAAACACGCAGCCTGTCATCACATCTAAGCGAGCATACGGGATAGACAACCAGTCCTTACCTTACCCTCCGCATGTAAAAACACTTGTAGATTTCACTATCCAAACATTGTTTTATTACCATCCTATGCAAGTAGCACCAATAACATGCCTCATTAGAATAGTAATAGTTGCATAATGCATTCATTATAAAAACCGTGGATGGCTTTGAGATGTTGGTAAGAAATCGTAATAGCAAAGAAACGGATTATGCTCTACAATCTCACCTTAACATAATCTTGTAAAAATAAGAATGTTAATGGAATACATTTTTAACGTACAATAATGAGTGTATATAGAATTAATTTTATATAGATACATTAAATAACAAATACCTACTAAAATCGATAGGGTTTAACAAACGAAATGTAAAATAATATTTTTGTTCGTGGCAAAAGTTACTTCCTTGTGATAAACGACTAATTCGCATCTTTCGAGTCCATGTAGGACTGGAGTACATCGATAATGCAGTCGTATTTATATCGAAATACCCACCAATTCCATGTCACGAACATTGCTTATTAATCAAATGTTTAATTATTTACCCATTTTATAAAATTACTGTAACATTTGTAAACACTTATAATTCTGTGGAATTGGTATTTTACTTAATTGCGATCTACTAGTAGTTTTATTACCCTGCTACTAGAAGTGTTTTTAAAATCTATCTATGTATATACATAAATACACTGGTACTATAAGTGAAGTCGGTGGCTACATTTTCCATTAAGTTCATTTGACGTTGCTGGTTTTAAGCGGACACTATTGGCAGCGTTTGACAACCACCATAATCAACGCCACTATGTTGGCCACCGACTACGTCTTTTTGTTAAATATTTCATAACAATCTCTGTTACGAAATTATAGTTGAAAACTTTTTATTCTCACAAACTTGTTTTCAGCGTTTATGTAGCCGTGTTTTAGATTTTAAAAAATTCCATACACGGGTTTCAGTTTTTAGGTTTATTTTTTAAATTCAAAAGCGTTTTTACCGTTATCGGTAACCCTTTGAGGCAGTCTATAGAAAGCCGCTCTAACTTTGAATTAAATATCTTAAATGAGTAATTAATAATATTCTTTCACCCGCGCCGGCGCAGTGTATCATTTATGTTAATTTGTAGATTAATTGTTCCGTACGATTTATAGGGTACGAGTTTAAAGGAATTCGGCTTTGGGAAGGGGAACGGAGTATATGTGACAAACGATGCTGTAATTATTATATTTTACTATTATTATCTATATGGAATATTCCAGACTATTCTATTTATCCAGGACCAGGTTTTGTTTGATGGGAGGCTTCGGCCGTGGCTAGTTACCACGATGGCGATTGAGCGTTCCGGTACGATGTCGTGCGGAAACCGATTAGAGGTATGGGCTGTACATAAGTCAGGGGCTAAAGTCAAATTCAAATTCTTTATTTGGAAAAAATATGGTAGGTACTAAACACATATTTTATAGATGTTATCATTTTGTGTTTCACGCAATATTGTAAATTATAAAGTATCATATTAAGTACAATTTCAGTATAGGTAATTAGGTATTTATATGTAGTCAAATATTTAGAATACAAAGACCTAGAAGCAATAAAAACGCTAAGAGGCTCCCCACAATGTGTTTGTGTAAGAATGTTCTTATTAACTTTGCTCAAATTACCCGACGACTGCCCGGTATCCTGGATAAATTAATAGTGGTAGGTAAGGGGGAGGGTAGAAGACCATGTGGCCGATCACCTTGTCGCTGGTCTGACCAGGTAAAGTCCTTCGCAAGGCTCCAGCTACCAAAAAGGCCGAGAATACAACTTGAATCCGGACGCGACCTTCAGTAAAAAAAAAACTACGAAGATAGTGGAGCAATAAAGCAATGCACGCATCATAAATGCCATCCACGGGTCTATACGATTGATGAATTTCTTAACAACAAGGCTGCTTGGAAGCAGGCTTAGCTCTCATCTCTCACAAGATACTGAATTTAAAAGATTTAAAAGTAAACTGTAAAATGATGTTGAAAAAGAACAATCTTCTGAGTTTCTTGCCGGCTTGGGTGGAATCTGCCTTCCGAACCGGTGGTAGAGTCACTACAAATAGACTGACTTGACGTTTCAAAAGTTCTTATAAACTGGACCCACTTGAAATAAAAAAAGCCTCTCAATTTCCTTCTTTTTAAGATGCCATTACTATCAAGCTATTATCGGTCCATTACATGAGCCTCTTCTCAGAATGAGAAGGGTTTGGGCCGTTCACCACGCTGGCCTAGTGCGGACTAATAGACTTCACATACTTTCGAGATGTTATCTAGAGAAAGACGTAATATTAAAAATGCTAAAGTAAGTTTGATTGTTAGGTTTTTTGTTATCCTAATATTTTTTTTTCTCACTTTATTGCACAAAGAAACGGTTTACAAAAAGCGGACTTAATACGTACCGGAGCATCCTGCGGAGATGTTAACTTTACATAATCATTGTAATGTCAACATCTCTTGAATATGATCCGGTTTTGAAGCAAAACGTGCGTAGAGGCTAAATTGCCGAAGATCTGTTTGGTGTGGAGTATAAGGGTTGAAGAAATTATAAATTTAAACCGCGAAAAACACGATACAGATTCTCCTGCTTTTCGCGGAGGATAGCAAATTAAGCTTAATTTTCATAATATATCATGGAATTCCGCAAAGTAACGCCTGCTTCTAAAGTTCTATCCAACATTTTCTAACATCCAACTTGCGGATATGCCTGAAAACGAGTGAAACTTGTAACTTGAAAAATAAGTAACTGATCGACTTGATTTTCGGCATATAGTTAGGTAGAAAGGACAGAAAGTGATATTTTTATCCCAGTAAAACAAACGTTTCCAACGAGATTTGTAAAAAACCAAATAAACGTGGCCGAAGAAAGCGGCAAAAATCTAGTAATACTTTTATTCCGAAAAGTTGCATACCAAGGATCGGTCCCCCCGCTAGGTGCCCGAATTCCTAACCACTTTGTTGTCTATGTTTCTACAGTGTCATATTATGTTAAATTGAAGCATTAAAGCTACATAGACCCTTTGTGATGTGGTGCAGGAGGAGGATGCTGCGAATCCCGTGGACGGCACACAGGAACCAGCCCTTCAAATCAACAGTGAATAGGCATCGTCTAGCACTTTACCTTAGGCTGCATCATCACTTACCATCAGGTGTGATTGCAGCTAAGCGCTCTATAAACATAACAAAAGACCAGCCCATCGATATTGAGACAGCTCAAAATATTCGAAGGCTATCAACCTGTCTTCAGAGGATTCTCGAGTACTTCGGTCACATTGCCAGAAGAGAAGTGGAAGGAAAGAGACCTCGAGGACGTAGCAGCATAGTCCGAAAGGTTGTAACTTGAAGGGGCCACGACCCTCAGCAATTTGGAACACGGCGTAGAGAGAGAGAGATATATTATGTATAAAACTTATCCGACCTTAACCGACTTAAAAACATGATACCATAAATCCAATAGCGTCAATGTGGTTTTTAGTCACGGTAGAGGGGACCCAAAGCCATAATTTAATTTAATTATTAAAATATGGCTTTCGTAACTACTTTACTAAAGTAAACCTAACAGTGGTTATCATCTAATTTACATGAGTTAATTAATTTTTATTAATTACAATATTTTAATTTGTACAGACAAGTAAATAAGTCGGTAGGCTTCCGCGGACGAATCCTCTTACCAGATCATACTAGAGAAATATCAAAATTAAATAAAACCAAAATACATGACTGTATAACACTTTTGAAACGTCAAGTCAGTATGTTTGTAGGAACGAGTATTGAACATCTTCTCAGTAGGAATCATCTTGCCGGTAATAAATTAAAATTCGTCATACCTAAGAGGACCTCCGAATTGTAAGACCAAAGCGCTCCTCACATCTCCAGGGAGTTCTGCCTCTGCTCATAAGCTTATAAAGTCTTAATTTCATAATAACTATTGTTTTTCACTCATACCGTAGATAAGGGAAGAAGGAAAAATTCTTTAAAGTAGTAATATGAACTTTGAGAAATCAAATCTTTAAAAGGATTGACATATGACTGCAAACTATGATTCTGTATATTTATTTCAATACTTACATGGAGTTATAAATATTTTTTATAAATATTATGATTTGTTTATTTTTTTTAAAGTCAAAGTCAAAGTCAAAAATATCTTTATTCAAGTAGGCCCACAGGTGGCACTTTTGATGCGTACATAAGAATTACACGGTAGTGAGATGATGGCGATAACCACATTCGTAAACTTAAAACTAAAGCTACGAGGGTTCCAAACGCGTCCCGGTCTAAGAAGAAGCCCACAACAAACTTAGCCGGGTGTTTTTTTTTTTTTTTTGTTATCGCCATCTCACAATGTCATTTTAAATTATTAGAAGAGCAACCTGGTTAGAGCAATAATTTACACCCAAGCTTTTTTATCGTTGACGTAGTCCTTTATACTATAATAGGACTTTTCTATAAGCTTACGTTTAATACAAACTTTGAACTTTTTAAGAGACATCTCCAAGATGTCAATTGGTAGTTTATTGTAAAATTGTATGCAATTTTATGTGAAAACTGTCATAAATTGTAATAATGTTAATTTCATTATTAAAATGTTTGCATACTACTGAATAAGTTGAGTTTGAAGAGGCACTAATAAATTCGGAAGAGAAAAAAAAAATGAATTCCAGCAAATAAAGATAATCCATTCTATTCTATTCTTTATTTTTTTTTTTTTTTTTGTTAACCTAGTTTTATATTTGTATGTGCAATAAAGACTTTTTCTTCTTCTTTTATATTATAGTCTCAACCCCACCACCACTGACTAAGTTGATTTTATAATACTAAATTATACTAAAGTATTAACCAACGTTTGCACCAGTGCAGTTTTATATTAAAAAATCTAAACACGGTAGAGTCGTTGAACTCTCGCACAGACAGTGAGGCGCCTCGCACCTGACATTTGACATTGACGCCCGATGATTGATCGATCAGTCGATGATTATCGATTTATCGATGTTGCCGCACAATAACCAGCTCCGGCTATTATATAAAAAAGCATCGTACAAACCTAAGAGCAAGTTTCTAGCCACTAGGGTTCCGTAGGTGCAATTTTTATGAACCTTTAGAAATCTTTACACGTTTAGATCTTTTGAACAACGCAATGGATTTTAATGTAGTTTTCATCTAGTGATTAAAGAGAATACTTAAGCACTTTTAGTTTCTTTTCCTCTATTAATTGATAGCAATTTGGTCTTTCTTCGTCCACGTTTTTTTAACAAATCCCGTGGGAAACGTTTGTTTTTGTGGTATTAAAGTAGCCATTACTCTCCGTAGCTTCAACTAACTCCATGCCAAAAAATAAATTTATTGGTTGCCTAGTTTAGGGCTTTAGGACAGACAAACAATCACACTTTTGCTGTTCTAATATTTATGAGGATTTAGGAAGTAGTCAAACTTCTGGGTTTATATGAACTGGTATTCGCCCAGTGGTGGAAATCCAACAATAATTAATTTAAATTATAATTTTGAACATTATTAAGGTTCGTTTATCAAAGATTATCCTACTTAATATTATACAAACATTAGTTTGTAAGGATGGATGGATGTATGGATGTGTGTTACTCTTTCAGTTTCTAAACCAATTTGACTGAAATTTGGAATGGCTTATACTCTGGATTAGCACATAGGCTGCCTTTTAACCCGAGAAAATTTACGATTACCGCAGGATTCCTTAAAAACCAAAAAACTGCGTACGAAGCCGCGGGCAAAATGTTCTCCTATAATCGCCGATTCCGCCAAGGCTACATTGTTTACAATTCATCTTATGTCACAACTGAAAAAGAGTTTATATATTTTTATTGATGTAGTGTATTTTTATGCATAATTAAAAAAACAAATAGCATTCTGAACTCCGTCTCTGTATAAACTATTAGTGTTGAGAGTTTCCTACTCCTCCGTCCGCGATTTGTTTGTAAAAAGGGCTACAAAGTTTTTGATACACGTATTAATATAAAGAAACTGTGTTTAAGGGTACCGTCCTTACGTTCCGATCCACGGAACCGTAATAACAGTACTAGTGGCTGCTACAAGCTTATCCGTACAAAGGTACGTTTTCGACTGTTGCACAATATTCTTTGCCCAATTAAGCTGTTTGCTTTTATTTTTAGATTGTTTTTATCTTTTTATTTTTGATAAACGACGCAGTAAATATCAGCTTTATAATTTCGACAGTTTAAACAGTCGTGGTACCAATAAAACGTCATCATATTCATCATCACGATTTTCTCCCTCATAGAAGAGTTATAGAGGTATAGAGATTACAGCCACAATGCCGCCCTATGGCACAGAGAAACTAAAACTGTGTCACTAAAATTAAAACTTCAGTATTAGCGAGTTAGGTTATATTACCCCAAGAAAACTTTTAAACCGAACCTTTGGAATAAATACAAAAATAAATTTAAATTTAAAGAATCCCGACTTTCAAAATAGTGTTCATTATTCCACTAGTTAAGCTCTATCATTCTAAAGCCATATTATATGTTGTCGTGGCTGCCACCTTACATAAAACATAGCTAAGAACATCATCAACCCATTAACGGCCCACTGCTGGGCACGGATCTCCTTCCACAATGAGAAGGGTTCAGACCGTAGTCTACTTCGCTGGCCCAGTGCGGATTGGTGGAGTCCACACGCCTTTGAGAACATTATTGAGAACTCTCAGGCGTGCAGGTTTCGTTCACCGTTAAAGGAAGTTATATTTAATTGTATAAATTAAAAAACGCACATAAGTTCGAAAAGTTAGAGTTGCGTGCAGGGGATCGAACTCGGTCCCTCCGGGAGTGAGGCCGAAGTTCTAACTAGGCTATCACCGCTTTCTTGCTAAGAACATTCCCGACTAATTCACTTTCCAAACTCAAAATCGGTATCTCTAGCCGAAAACCTGACCTACATTAAAAACAAAAGCGTTAATTAAATATTTAAGATAGTTCAGAATCCGAAGCAAGTTACGTAAGCTACCTGCCGCGGCCCACTTCGCGGCCCTGTTTCCTTACCCAATATCACGAGGAACGGGGTCATCGCACGTGCATTGTTTACTTTTTGTTCTCCGCCGATGATCTATCATCGTGATTGATCATTATATGACGTTTCGGAGTTTATTTAGTCACATAATGAGGCCGTAGTCAATGGTAAACTAGTCTTGTAGCTTTGGTTAGATTTTAAAATTTAAAAGCGCTGCTGACACCATTTAACAAATCATACTGGTCGTTAAACGAATGTCGCGAAGCAAAAACATTTTTTTTTATTATTATTTATTTACGGTCTGCTAACAAACCAATGGGGAAGGTGTACCACATGTAATCTCCCAATGTTAGGCACAGGTTATATAGCTGAGAGAGAATATGCTTTAACAACGCAAAGATAATAACAATTCTTGGCTTTAACAATTCTTGCTTCCTTAAGTAACTGTACACAAAATTCAAAGTTTAACATGAATATTGGAAATTACGTGGAATTTCTCCATATACAAGTGCTTGTTCATATTTTTCACACGGAAACCAGTATTAGACAACTCCAGTTCAGTGCGTTCTAAAAAATAATAGAAGTTTAGCCTCTTTGAAGCTTAAGAATTAAATAACGGATATAATATACCTTTCCGTTATTTAATTCTTAAGCCTAAAATAGGGCCATTATTTACGCCGCTATATTGATAAATCAGGAATATTAAGATACAAGTGTTGATAAAATATATTTTACTTGTTTAAATAATAATAGGAATTTAATATATTGTTTAATTATTCAATAATTTAGCTAATAGGTTATCATTCTAACCCTAAACTATCTACGGTCGATTGAATTTGGTCTAGATGCATTATCTACGAAACTAGGCGAAACACGGGTTAATTATGTCAAGGTCGTATGATGTCATATCATATATCTAGGAATCTATAAAATATGCTAAAGTTTGTCCGTAAGTTTGTTACTACTTTTGATATGTGTTTAAGTTTTATCTACTTTTACATATGCTGTGCACATATACAACGTTCAGTTAGGTACTTAAGAAAGGCAAAAAACCATCAAATTTTTTTACTAGCGGAAGTCGGCAACTTCGTCTGCGTAGAATTTTAGTTATCCCGTAAATTATGACATTTTCCCGCGGTGCCTATGCTCGCCACTGCAAAGCAAGTCTTCCCTGGGTCACTGTTTTAAGGATTACGTAAAGGAAAAAAATGTGGGTGTGAATTATTGCTCGAAATAGGTTGCTTCTTAAATATTTTCAAAAGACAATGTGAGATGGTGATAACAAAAAAAACACTCGGATAATTGATGTAGGCTTTTTAAATCAGGGTGCGTTTGGAACCCTCGTAGCTTTAGTTTTAAGTTTATGAAAGTAGTTATTGCCATCACTAATTAATACTAATATTTTGTATATTATTAATGCAAAGTTTCATTTATGTGCTTGAATAAATAAATATTTGACTTTGACATGGAATAATTAATATTTTTTCAGTAACTTGTTTGCATAGCACATTGCTGACGGCCGACTGGCGCAGTGGGCAGCGACCCTGCTTTCTGAGTCCAAGGCCGTGGGTTCGATTCCCACAACTGGAAAATGTTTGTGTGATGAGCATAAGTGTTTTTCAGTGTCTGGGTGTTTATATGTATTTTCTAAGTATTTATTTATATATAATTCCTAAAAATATTCATCAGTCATCTTAGTACCCATAACACAAGCTACGCTTACTTTGGGGCTAGTTGGCGATGTGTGTATTGTCGTAGTATATTTATTTATTTATTATTATTTATTGCTAAAAAACAACAAACTAAAAAAATAAATAATAGTTTGGTGTATTTCAAGCGTCCTATATCAAGTGTAAACGGCGCGGTGCGGCAGCGCTACCAATATCAAAAGCAGTAGTTTCATGCAGTAGAAAATATTTTAATAGTTACTCAATTTGATCTTACAATTAATGTTAAAGTTTCTTATCACTGCTTTTATCATTTAGAATCACTTAAAAGTTACCGTAGATCGGATAGACTAACGTACAGTGTAAACGGATATAACTTGAAAATACGTTTCCACGAACGTATTATGAATTCTCCATTTCACATTCCGGTTTTGGAATTTTTTAAAACTGTGTAACACGCCCTTTTTTATTATTATTAACAAAAGCCAAAATACTACTTTTCTTCAGGACTTCAGGCTGTTATATAGAAGAAGATGAAATACAATAAATAAATTACTTACAATTATTTCACAATTTTTCAAAACAGCTGTGACACTCCAAAAATGTCAATCGACCTCGCGCACTCAAACACTGTACACAATTGAAACAATAATGTTTTATCGGCGAGGTGTTCAGTAATGCTCTGTAACAGAACATCTGCACACAACGTGGAAGTTTAACAAATTACTGTGTGGAGTGGTAGCGCGGAGCGCAAACTAAAAGAAAACAATAGACATAATACCGCGGGAGAATGAAATACATCCGGATAAGCCGATTTCAGGCGCTATAGAGATGGTGTTTGACTATTTACCACGATGACATTACCAGGTCCTCGTTTTCTCAGTTAGACAAAGACTCATGAGGTGAGGGATCTCTTGAGGTGAGGGTTCTTTTTAGTTTTTCAATAAAGAAGCAATAATAAGTTTTTATATAAGCGGTAATAGCGCATTCGGTAGGAGCTTGACTTTACTTTCGGCGGGCCGAGTTCGAATTCCAGCACGCATCTCTAACTTTTCTAAGTTATGTGCGCTTTAAATAATTAAAACATCACTTGCTTCATCGATGAAAGAAAACATTGTGAGGAAACCTGCATGCCTGAGAGTTCAACATAATATTCTCAAAGGTGTGTGGAGTCCAACAATCCGCACTGGGCCAGCATGGTGGACTACGGCCTTAACCCCTTCTCATTGTGGGAGGAGACCCGTGCTCTGTAGTGGGCCGGTAACGGGTTGATGTGATGATTATGATGATGATAAAGAAGCTTGCCAGCGCTGAGTTTTTTTGGGAATTGCCCAATTACATGAGTAGGTGCTATTGCTTATAAAGCTACCGTTTTTCTAGTTTTGAAAGACTTGCGCTTGAAGACTTTTAACTTTTGCTAAAGAAAGACCAAAGACGAGATATATGTAAAGTCAGTTAGTAGGATAAGACATCTTGTTCCGAACCCACATAGCAAGAAGAAAAAGAAAAACTCTTGATGTACAAATGTCCTGCAGCTAACACAGAGCTTGATCTAAAAGGGTAGCTGACAACATAGGGATGATAACGTCTTGCAATAAGATGGAGAAGTTCTAGAGTTCATACTTCTATCATAATCCAAAATACCTGTCTTCTAACTCGTCAGTCAAGAGTTAGACAGCAACTGATACTGTACAGAGCTATCGTTAGGTGGCTGCAGTACTATATTCACCACTGAAGGTGTGTTGATAAGTACAGCTTGACTTTATCAAGTTTAACTTCGGTTTAAAGATATTTATTTCTCAAACATATAGTTCAATCCTCCGTAAAGAGGGATCAATATATTTTATATATATATTTAACAATATATTGTGTTATATGAAATATATTGTTTCCCTCTTTAGGGAGGTTTTTTTTGGAAAAAATCCATTGTTAGCGTGCACCTACGTTACCTATTCAAACCTTTGGGCAAAAGTAAATGCTTTTTACACCCATCGGTTTTCAGTAGGTCAGAGGTAGTGTAGAGGTAGAGTCGAAGTCAATTTTTTCGGCCGGAAACTGATTTTTGCTTATTGTTGATGTCAACGCTCCCGTCTATCAATATGAATAGTCCGTGTAAAGTAAAACACGAGACACGCAGGACTTTGCTCTGATTTCCTTGTAAGGTTTCGGTACAAGCCACCAAATATTAATAGTTTGGTAATTCTGTTAACAACCACACGCAATCCGATATGTTACGTCAAAACGTACGTAAATATACTTGTATTGGGTACCTACTACAAACTGTAGCACTGATCACGGATCACCGTCCACGTCTATTAAGGACTTGATGATATCTGGCATTGCTTTGCATTTTTCTCAAAAATCTGGTTTGTATAAAAATCTGACCAGAGTAAGTAATTTGTCAGTTTATTATTGGGTCAGAACTTTGAAATTAAAAGAGGATTTCAATATTTCTCCTTTGTAACGAGGAGTGGCGGTTACTGCACAAGAAAAACATTCCGAATGAGGGATCAATACTTGACCTTCTATACAATACATGTAAGTTTGAGCGAAGCAATGTTTCAGTTTTTAAAAATCTTATGAGAAGGGAGAAAGCAGAATGAGAATGTTCGCTTGTCTTTAGGACTAGCTATCTCAAAGCAATGTTTTATTAAATACTATTTAGCTGTGAATACGAAGATCATAAGCAAAAAAACAGATACACTTTTATTTATTATATTAGAATGGATTCAGAAAAGACCTCAGGAGAGTTTGACGCACAATTGTAAAACAGCACTCTCCACATAGAAGTCGCTTATTCGTGTTGTCTCATACAAACCGCAGTGATTTTATCAAAGAATTCCGTCGGAGTGTAAAATCAAATTAATATGGTCATATCGCGTATCATAACGAGGTTTGTTAGAACATAGGGAGCCGTTCATACCCCGGCTAGGAGCTTCGTGGGATATAGGATACTGACGCGGAAGCGCTCGGGTTTCACTCAGGGTTGCCAGATGCCCGGTGATCTGGGAAAGTTTAAAGAATAGTTGGTCTCACGGGTGGCTTCGGAGCTATTTACCCAAATACACAAAAACCGCCCAGCAATTTAGCCTTCCGGTTACAGATAGGTTTAATACAACTGTCGTACTTCCTTCCAGGATAGCCCGCGGCCATCTTACTGCATCATCACTTACCACTAGCTTATTGGGGAATAAAAAAATACAAAAAAGTACTTTTACTGCCCTGTTTCGATACCTTTTGGCGAAGACTTAAACATCGGTCCAGTTTCGAAATTAGTTGAAACAAACAGACAGCCAGACATACAAATATTTGCATTTAGTAACAAGCTAGTAAAGTTATAGTTATTTCGGCATTACAAACAGTCACTTTAATTTTATTTTATTATGATATTGTGTTACATGATAACGACTAAGATTCTGCAAGGTATCTTTGCATCGTTCGATCGTCCATACAGGACTGGAGTATATCGATAAAGCATTAGTAATCAAATATTTTTTTAAACTATTTATTAATTAAATAATAATTACTTGCGTATGTGTATAAAAACCTAATCAATTTAATAAAATACCTGGCTAATAGAATTGATAGTATTACAATAATAAACATATTACTGTAACACATATTTTAAACGATTTGAGTTCACTTTTAAAAGTTGAAAATTACTTGAATAATCTTTCTCTAGATAACGATAGCACCACTAAGTTAAATACACCATATTTTTGACGTGACAACGTCTTATAATTGATGGAGCCGGCTGCACGCACGAAAAAACATGACGTATGCGGTGTTACCTCGCTCTGAGGCGTTCCATTCAAGGCTTGAAGTGCAAGCGAGAGCGCAGAACGAGCGACAAAGAGGCACAGTCGGCCTCCGCGTTCGACATCTGCCTCTCTCCTACTTGAGTGAGCGATGCGTCCGCGTGGACAGCTTCTATACAATAATACTTTACATGTTTTCGGCAAATATGAAGTGCAGTGAAAAGTGAATGTGGTGTCAATTGTTTATAGCAACGATAATATCTATCAAAGAAATAAAATTAAAATTTTCTTTTGAAAAATGCAATCATTCCATCAGTATTTTCTTACGACGTTGTCGTAAGAAAGTCGGCTTACTGACGATAGTTGAACGCAACTATCGTCAGTAAGCCGACTTTACAGACAACCAATTTTTTTTATGCCAGATTTTGGGTTAGATTGTTGTCTAAAGAAAATAAAGAAAACTCATTATTATACCGCAAGAATTGCAAGGTTTTTTTACACAATTCTCTTAAGTAACAACAGGTACAAAAATAGAGCCTTTCCATTATTTCTCATTTCATTCTGCTATTTCACAATGCAGAAGAGGACAGCCTGGTAACCCTAGATAGACTTCAAAGCACTGCTCTAGCTGCCTGTGCTTAATTTACACCGTCGTGACGTACCGTGCCAGACTAACGCTGCAACTTAAGATCGTGACATTAACGGATTCGAATTCAGCATGCAACTTAGCAATGCATTTTTAACAAATTTTTGATGATTTCTAGGAGTCGGATGACGAGGGTTTCTATGATTAATAAAATCGAAAATTGTAATAATTATAGAAATTGATTAGTTTATTTTATTTTTAAAGTTTTTTTTTTAATGTAAATGTTCTTTATTCAAAATCAGACTAAGTTACAAGTAATAATAATTACAAAGTAAAATTAATATTAAATATAAGTCGTCTAACTGTTCACTTATGTACATGGTACCCAAAATGCTGGCGCTATTGCCCCTTTGAATTACTAGACTTAACCGTTGGGGTAAATAAGTTAGGTTTTAAGTATTTATTTTTTATTTAATCAGATAATTATTTATTTAATATTTTTATTTAATATTTTTATGTAGGTAGAAATTTTTATTGCCGCACCAACCCGTTCCTTCCAATAACTACTATCGCCAAAGGTTGTCTGGGAGAGATCGCTTTAGCGATAAGACCGCCTTTGCACACCTAAACTAGTTTTTTTTTTTTTTTTTTAATTTTTTCTGTAAATGTGTTTATTTGTATTTTGTTTTTGTGTGTGCAATAAAGAATTTATTATTATTATTATTATAATTTCACTTCGGGATTTCCTTGCTTTTTTGGGTTTTTTCTTTTAATTAATTTCAATGTGACTTGTTATTTAATGTGGAAAATTGTTAAAATGATTAACGACAAATTTTTGCACGTCAATTTGAGCGGGATATTTGACACTTATAATAATTAATTAACATATGTAAACATGTTGCATGAACCTTATTCAAGCAAAATTAAAATTGATTGATTGATTTATTATTTTTTATATTGTATAGCACTTGAACTGCATGTGAATATAAGTCTATATTTGTAATTATTAAAACTATAATAGTAAAACAAAAAGTAATTGCTACAAATATATATTTTTTTTAATTTATACTTAAAATGGTAATAAAAAATGGTTTTTCTATCGAGAAAACTTTACTGAATCGTAAAACTCGGAAAACCTATTATAGTCGTAAATATGGTAAACAATAACATATCTTTTTTTTCGCTGTGCTGTTACAACTTACCTTATTAATAGTTTATTTTAACCTTATTGTACATAATATGACACATTTAAGAAAATAATTTAGTTTCTTGATAGAACTTTTATAGGAGACTTTGCATAGACTACTATGTATCACTTATTTCAAGTAGACCTAATATAAACAATTCACTTTTTAAAGATGCTTATATTGCATGTTCATTAAGTAATTTAACGTCTCCTACCGCTACGTCTCTTAAAGTTATATCGAAAACCTAAATTGTAAAACGGCGTATTTCTC
The DNA here is from genome assembly GCF_905163445.1 of Pararge aegeria. Classification (NCBI taxonomy): domain Eukaryota; kingdom Metazoa; phylum Arthropoda; class Insecta; order Lepidoptera; family Nymphalidae; genus Pararge; species Pararge aegeria. The sequence continues at coordinate 16,349,925 of NC_053199.1, read as the reverse complement.
GCGACACCACAAATTCCAAACAGAATAGAATAGATGTCAAATAAGTGAAACAAACAGTGATACGCTACTATGTCGACACACATTTCACTCGCATGGGGTTTAAGTTGTCACTGTCGACGACGTAAACAATATCAATTCGAATACAACACTATTTACTTTAACCGGCCTATTTAAGAAACAATTACATACATTAAAGCATGTATTTTCGAAAACCTCACTGGCGCAGGATGGAGTTCTGATAAGAGTCAGGTCTTTTGTTCTTTACTTGATTGAACCAAGATTTTCTCTATTCTACTCTGGTGGGTGGATTCGGCAATGGTTAGTTACTACCCTACCGAGAAAATCGTGCCGCGAAGCGATTTACTGATTTTTAGGGGAGTGGGTTTAACATCATTGCCATATACCTCACAGGTTAGCCTCCTAACAGCTTATACCTCAGATAAGAACGCTTAGGTTAGGTTAGTAAAAAGGTTAAATAATGCCTGTCTTTCGGAATCCTACAAGACATGTCTGGAGAATGTGCTCATGAACTATTTCAGCTAGATCATACATCATACATCTTTAGATTTCGATAAGAAACTTTGAGTCCAAATCTTAGGTAATTATTAGTATCAGATATAAAGTACCAAATCTTGAGAACTTCAGACTTTCTCTCGGTGAGACGGAGTTCAATCCCGTGCACGTACCTCAAACATTTTGGAGTTAAGTGCGTTTTTAATTTAAGCAATTAAAATTTGACTTGCTTTAAAGTGGCAAAAAAAACATTGTGAGGAAACGTGCATGCCTAAGAGTTCTCCGTAATGTTCTCATAATTCTCAATTGGGTAGCGTGGACTAGGGTTTTTAGTGGGTGCAAGTCCCACATAACTACTCCGTTTCCCCCAACGGAGTGGTATGCGTCAGACATGGGCCTTGTAGTGGGTCGGTAAGGGATTAATGATGATGAAATACTTTTTTCGAATTTTGGATGGACACTTGCCGATAACCACCTGAGGGGTTGCTACGGCGTCACCAGGGGAGTGACGCGAGCGCGAAAACTTCGCCATAGGATGAAATAAAGGAGCTAAAAGCTGAATTTGGGACTCCGAAACTGGTCACAAGTCCAATAACTAGCTAGCATGGGCCGTCCAATAACTGGCATCGGAAAACTCCGTGCGAAAAACGGCTAACTAAAGAAGAATAAAGAAAAATAGAACTGCCATGATTTCATGCCGCTATATACCGCAATAGACCACACCACCCACAATTTGGAATAGATTTATATAATTTTGGCAAATCATCTGATACATCTAAGCTTTCAAACAACTGCAGTACAAAATAGCGAAGCTAATGGTGGGTTATAATTCATAATGTACCCACCCCGAGCATGCAGGCTTGTCATCCAAAAGAGGGGCAAACTGAACTCTAAACCAACGCAATAGATGCCAAATTCGGTGACAGCTGGCAACACTATGCGATCGTATTGTTATGGGTCAAAGCGGCAGTTAATAGCAAATACAATGACAAATTAACAGTTGGAAGGCGAACAAGCCATTGATAACGGCAGTATTAATCTGAAATCTAGGTTTAGACTGTAAGCATAATGCGAGCCGAGGAATTCATCAAGAAGGAATTCATAATCGCAGAGGCGTGGACTTCAATCCAGCGCAATAAACTCTTAATATTGCATTCAAAACATGCTTTTAATGACTTTTTATAGCACTTTTCATAATTCGGCAGCAAAACGGTAGCCTAGAAATATATAATATACATATTCTATAAAGCGGTTATACCCCAGTAGGTAGGATTTCGACTTTAGTTTCGGGGACCGAGTTCGACTCCCAGCACGCACCCCTAACTTTTCTAAGTCATGTGTGTTTTAAGCAATTAAAATACCACTTGCTTAGCGGTGAAGGAACACATCGTCTGAAAGGGGAGTGGAGTCCACCAATCCGCACTGGGCCAGCGTGGTGGACTACGGCCTTAACTCTTTCTCATTGTGAAAGGGGACCCGTGCGTCTGGGTCGGTAATGTGTTGGATATGATGATGATAATTCTTTGAAAACCCTAAAGGTGTTTAAGAAACTCTTTATTCTATTTGTTCAAAGGGGGTTAAACCGGTGAGACACATTTTCAAGTAACAACTATCAATGTTCTATGGATGTTTATGTATATTGATGTTTTACAGTTTTTGAAAGCAAAACCCCTAAAGTCGAGCTACCTATCACCGCTACAAAGAACTAAATCATATAAATATTAATATTTCAAAGAATATATGTTCAAAATTTTTTAATTCTAAGTTCGGAGCTTGTCTGTCTGTCAATTAGGACAAAACCTTATATATATATATAAATATATATATATATATATATATATATATGCTAAGCCTTAAATGAGGGGTTTGCTGCTGTCCGCTGAGGAGTTCTGTCCTCTATTTCCAACCACATTCATCAGATCTACACACAGTTTATAGTATAGTACAAAAATAATGATTTAAATATATATATATACAGATAATAATGGGCTATAAAAGTAATTAGCTGAGCTTTGCGAGCTTTGACACTTCCAAGCGGTGATTCACGATGATAACTAGCTCAGCAACTAATGCAGGAAGTAGATATACGAGTACGTTTACGACTATATTATAATATAGTTAAAAAAAATACTACATAATAATTTATTACTTGGAACAATGGATTGTTTAGTTGGATGAATTTGAACTTCATTAATTTTTCCACGTCTCCCTACAACTCACTTGGTATTCTGACCTCTGTGGGGCAGCGGTTCGAGCTGTTTTATTTGTGGAGCAGCATGGATTCAAATTCAAATTCAAAAATTCTTTATTAATGTAGGCCTATCGCAGGCACTTACGAAGCGTTCATACATAATTGTATGGGGATGGTGATAACATTGTCGCAAACTTAAACCTAAAGCTACGAGGGTTCGAAACGTGCCCTGGTCTAAAATAAGCCCACAACTAACTTAGCCGGGCAATTTTTTTGTTATCACCATCTCACAGTGAATTAGTGTTAAGCTATGAAGTTAAAGCAATTCACACCCAAGCTTTTTAATCGTTTAAGTAATACTCAACATTATCATAGGATTTTTCTGTTATTTTCCTGGCAAGAGATATTTGGTTTATTTCAGATTTTTTTTTGAGTCTCGTGGGAAGTTTCAGCCTAGATACCAAAAAAGACATGCCGCCACGCGATTAAGCGTTCCAATACGATACCGTGTAGACACTATAGGGGTTGTATTCAAGGTGTAACTCTCATCGGAGTGAAAAGAAATACGAATATATTAGTTACTTTATCAGTTTTTTGGTTAATTCGGTACATATTTGATACCACGTAATATCATCTGTTCCAAGTTTTGGTAGTGCAAGATCGCCTCTGAAACACATTGGGGCCCGAATGTCCATCGGTCCCACGCACTACTTGCTCCGCCAATTGTAACTAGATTCAAAACTCCTTCAGCTATGTCGGTTACTTTATAACAGATTTCACAAATTTTAAATCTGTCTGTTTTAAGTGACTTTACCACCGGATCGGAAGGCAGACTCTACCAAGAAAAAGCCGGCCTGATACTTAGTAGTTGCTCTTTTCTAACAAATGGCAATTTAACATTCTTATCTTGTGAGGGACGAACGCGAGCTGGATGCATCCAAACAAGCTTGTCATTAAGAAATTTGACACATTGTTTAAACTTATGTCGGTCCAAAATAACCTCAGGAATTAAATATTAATTAGTATGAAAGCATAATAATAATACATGCTGCAAAACGGTGATAGAGTCGAAGTCCTACCCACTGGGGGTAGGACTTCGACTCCACTTTCAGGGGGGCCGAGTTCGAATCTCAGCACGCACCTGTAGCTTTTATAAGTTATGTGCGTTTTTAAGGAATTGAAATATCACTTGCTTCGACGGTGAAAGAAAACATCGTGAGAAAACCTGCATGCCTGAGAGTACTCCATAACGTTCTCAAAGTTGTCTGAAGTCCATCGATACGCACTGGGCCGGCGTGGTGGACTACGGCCTAAACCCCTTCTCATTGTGGGTGGAGATCCGTACCCTGAAACGGGCCGTTAATGGGTTGATATGATGATGGCTAAGTTTGTTGTGGGCTCTTCTTAAACCGGGGCGCGTTTGGAACTCCTAGCTTTAGTTTTAAGTTAACGAAATCAGTTATAAACATCACTAACATTAGTGTAACATGTTAAATGTATGAACGCTTCATAAGTGCCTGTGATAAGGTCTACATTACTAAAAAAAATTTGAATTTTTGAATTGATGATGATGAATATACTCAATCCCACAAATGACTTCAGTACCTTTCGCAAATGAAATGCAGATTTCACTAATTAGCTCCTTCTTTTATTTTATCACATAGAGATACTCTTTGGGTAGCCCACTACCATTTCAGAATTCGTTATTAACACCAGGACTTCAGGAAAGATTGGAGGGCATATTAGTAATGGAATAAAATAAAAAGTATTTAATCCAGCCAAGGGTAACAAAAGATTCCTACATAATTGATGTAACTAGTCGCACTGAACTAGCGGACGCGATACAGCGAGCGATTGCGCAAATCACGAGCCTGATGGAGTTCCTATGCCGACACCTACTCCCACTGATAACCAGAGTAACCCTGGCCCTATTAGCCGAGGATGTGGCCCGCTAATTGTTCATCGTGATAGCTAAAATTACGTTTTATCGCCATCAGTCTTATACCACCCTTACCGCCTTAGCTCCTACGTGCAGTGCGAGGACATGTTCTTCAGTTCGGGCTTCTGATCAGGTAGCATAGTTTACCTTAGATGTAGGAAAGCGAGATAAATCCCGTCTTAGGTACCAGTACAAAAAATATTTCACTGACCGGTAAAATGACGCGTATAAATTTATTAAGGTTTATTAAAAATTAATAACTGCATTACATAAAGAATTCTGCCCGCTACCATCTTGAACTGCATAATTTCTTAACAGGTAAGATTGCAGCGAAGGGCTAACTTGTAATGGAATTATAATATTAAAAAAAAAAACTATAATTCATTTATTGTTTCTTTTAGTTAGCGGCTTAGTTGCCTAAAGCAAGTAAATAAATATCAAACTGTATAGAGTACCCCGGACCGGAGAACATTATATCTATATAAAATAAATGAATGAGAAAATGCAATTGGCAATTGAGTTTGACTGCACACTGTCTCTGTCTCTGCACACTCTCACACACACACACACACATACGCAAGTCAAACTTCCACCCGTCGTGTTTAATGCGGGGGTTCTACCTATATTATTTGTTACCTATATTTGGCTCAACTATGCACTTGCATTGTGGAGATACACATAGGAACATATTTTCTGTCCCGGAAAAGCACTAAGAAATGTTTCCGGGGGATTTATAAAATTGCGTTCGCATTTGAATGCACGGCTTCCCAGCTTAACCGCTTAAAAATTGGCATAGAGTTAAATAGAGATATAAAGATTCTGGACACAGAAATAGGATACTTTTGATTCCGGGAAAACCAACCGTTTTTCGGAGGATAACACAAAAAACCAAAATAACACTGAACGAAGTATCGAGTAGGTAGTGTTTAGTGTCAGCAGTATTATTTGTTGTTTGATGGCCTCACGTAGCATTCAATAATTGGTCTCTACATTTCCCTCTACACTACACCGAAAACTTCATTTTCTTGCGATTTATTTGGATAATTTTAATATTACTTATTAAAAGTTTTTTAAGAACATTTTATATGCAGTAGTCTGTTCACACTATTCATATTACCTCATTTACTGTTGCTATTGGTAAAAGAGAGTATTTTCGGATTATGTAATACGAAGATACTTCCCATGTGCACGTGATATCAGTATGTCTGGATCTGTCCACGATAGTCAGTGCTATTTTATGATGAAAAACTTTATGATACAGAACAGCATCCGTCAGTCACAAACAGGGCTGCCAACCTTTTAGATAGAGTTATTTTAACAAATAGATTTAACAACTTTACATTGCGAAAACATCAAACGATATTATGCGAAATGACACAAACTATTGCATCTGAAAAGTTTTTTAATTTCTTTTAAAACGTAATATATAATTATCCAAAACAATCGCGAGCAAAAATAAAGTTTTTGGTAAACGGCTGTTATGCCGTTTCTAAAAAGGCAAAAGTTTAAAACTTCCACGAACTTTTTTTTTAGAACAGTAAACTATACCGCGTCGTCGGTTCATATGATTTTATTTAAGTAGACTGTATACGGTAAAGAAAAGTCTTGCGTAATTGGATTAACTGCAACTTACATTAATAGGATGTTAACATCTAATAAAGTTTTATGTATTCGACCAGGAATCTTATTCTCAATTGCATTTTAATTGTAACTGTGTATAAAATGCATTTTGCAAAGTTAATTTAAACCAGGAACGTGTTCTTTAAAATCTTTTGTTGAGAGTCGGTTAATTTATTTTAAAGTACAAAATCAGGGTCTTTGTATTTTACTCATTTGGAAAACCTAAAAAGTAACATTAACTTAAAATAAGTTAACCCTCGAATAAACTGGCAAGCTTGATATCTAGATTACCATTTTAAGTTGCACTGAGATATATGATTACTCAATATTTGTTAAAAGTAAACCTTATTTAAGTAGAATTTAGTATCTTAAGGTTCTGGTACTTTATTGGTATCGTAAAGTATCAACTTTGGCCAAAATAACGTACAATACTTCTTGTACAATGTGTGTAGCAACCCTATTTAAAATAACACTCACATCCGTCGTTGCAGTGCGTGTACGAACAGACTTTCCGAGATTTTTATAATAAAACGTACCAAAGCTTATTGGAAATCCCATTATATCAATTATAAGAAGGCTAGTAAATGAATTGTTTTAAAGATTTTTCAAGATATTGATAACAAAACCAAAAGCCAACTGGTCTCCTTCTTATGTTAGTGTGATTAGAACCCTCTTATCTTTTTATAAGTCAATGTAAATTGGAAATTATCGCACATTTCAACAACCTCGTAGATCTGATCTGAAAGTTCTACTATAAATCACGAGTTTCTGGGTTCGGTTTCAAAATAGGGCCTAATAATTAGGTATTGAGCTTTCTGTATAAAAATTTGTATTACGAGCTAATACTGATCTTTTTGTAACAGAAAACTCAATTACAGTTAGAAAATTGGTGGTGTGAAACCAAAAAGTGCGGTGTAACCTGTGCCTCCGAGAGCATGTCCCACAATGTTTTTATCACTAACATAATTATTATAACAAACGTTAAAGCCCACCAGCCCGGCTTAGAGCAGGTCGGCAGGTTGGTAGGTCTATGCTCTATAATCCCTCCCCATCAGAGAGGACAAGCTTAGCAGTGGGACGTTAATGGGAGAATGAAGTTTAATAGTAAATGAGACTGACCTAGCCTAACGTGCTCTCAGGCGCAAACATCTTATCAGGGCAGTATTGAAAATACCTGACAAAAAACCCCAATGTTTTGTTTATGGTCCAAACCGGGAATCGATCCCAGGAACTTCAAACTATTTAACTAACTAGGATTGAAGATTCTTTTTGTTTACACCACGGGAACAAAAGAACGGTTAGCTCTTTGTAATAGAAAACACCTCGAAATCGATCCAAATTTGACGAAGATATGATGCATTTGAAGAAAATATACCTCGTTGTTTTTTAAACTGGGAAATCAGAAATGTTTGATTTTTATGTAATGAAAAAATAAACGTAAAGGGTTGCTTTGAATTTCAGGACGTTAACTTTTAACTGTCGTTTTGAATGTAATTCCGTGTGTTTAACTCTAGATTCATTGATCTTAGGTATAAATATTCTCATTAAAATATAGTTTAAAGTAAAAAAGATTTTTGGTCCGACCTGATTCAGAATCAAAACATGATTCTCAGTTCAAAATACTAACTTACATATAGACAAGTGATCGGTGGTTAGGCAGGATTGATCATAGATAAATTCTTTAATCAGATGTTTTTTTTTAAATTATATCTATCGTTCTACGTACCACGACTGAGCTAAATTCAAACTTCGACCTCATTGATTTCAGTCCAACCTTTTTACCTTTGAACTATATATGCTTTCGTACAAATTCTTGTAGCATCCATAGCTTTAAAAAAGTTGTTTTATGTTAGCTTAAATTTTTTTTTATAACCCAGAAATTACTTTACAGAAATATATCCTTTATCGAAAACCCTTATTTTTTCTGACTAGAATCTAGTAAGAAACTAAATATAAAACACATGGAATAAAATATATTATAAAGATTACGTAATACGATACCGAATTCCTAGCAAGGCAATGGGCGTCGACCGGGGTCCGTCGCTAATATTTATTATCCTTTACGTATTATTTTATCACAATTACCATGCCACTGTTGTCTTGGTACGCGCGAGGAGTTTCGGGAGACACGTGCGTCCCCGTCGACGGCACGATCTCGACTGGCTAAAATCGCGAGCTTTATCAATGGACAAATATTACAATATTATGTAGTTATTAGACAGCGCGCGCGCACGTATGCTCCGCCACTTAGATCTATACGCTATTAGGCCTGGGACACACTTAGCAGCTCGACTATTAATCGGCACGACAAAATCACTGCTTTGCTTCGATAATTGCAAATTTGAAATAGGGCTCTTGTTTCCACACATATAAAAGCGAAATATTGGGCATAGGTTTATTGTTTATTTTTATTAGGTACATAAAACAGGTAATAACTAAAAGTAGATCTAAATATAGGTATTACATTACCTACTTTTTAGCATTTAAGGGCTATCTAGGGCAAAAAAAAAATTATATACCTATTGTAAAACTTAACTACCTTAGAATAATACAATTCATATACAAATTTAAATTCCAACAATCGCTTCAGTTGGGCCACTATTTAAGAAAAGCAGCTTAATGATAGTAAGAATAAGATCAATTCCTAAATCCTACTCTAAAGCACTAAAACCGTGAAAGGGGGGTATCCTCCACCAACAATGGTGTGAACTTCATATGTGCATTCACACACCTTTCTCAAAGTTTCTTTTAGCAATTTTAGAAATAGCTCCGTCTCATGTTGTACTTTTAGTATAATTTCAAAGTTATGATTCAAAAAATCTTTTGTGGTGTACTCCACTGTGTCTGTCTATATTATAGGTCATAGGGCCATCAACTTTCAAAGCTTGCAACTTTTCCAATGCAAAGTTCCCACATCAGCACCCTGAGACCACAAAAATTATCAAACAGAATCTTACAACGTGAGGTCTTAGTTCGAATTGCACCTTTCGTGGGCGTAAGACATTCTTTTATACGTGACGCCTGTCGCACGTATGCTCCACCCCTTCGATCCGCACACTTCCGTTACGCTATTAGTGTTCTTTACCTCATGTTTGTTTATTGGTAAGATCTATAGATCAAACGTTTGGTTCAGATCACTGTTCATTGTATTTTGATACAGAAAATGTGGATTTACCACTTAAATATTAAACTCTATGTGAATCGAAAATATACAACAAGGATTAACGTCAATTAAGTTTGCCAGCCTAACTGCTAAGCCATAATCGTAGCCGCACCGTGTTGGGTATATGCTCTATAGGTCTGAAAGAAGAAGTCTTCATTGTACAGCAATGGGACAGCAATAGGCTGAGTTTCATCATTGCCCAACTATGAGATAGTAATAAGCTGAGGAAAAAGATTAAGTTTGCCTGAAATAAAACCGTCGAAGAACGAAAATGTGTTATTTGTGGTAAAAAAAGTAAGTTCTGTGGTAATTTGAAGTAGTGTCTACAAGTCTTTTACAACTTTTCCTCATAATTTCAGTCGCTCACGTGATTTCACTCCCGTTGGTTTTCTATACACGCACGGTAATTACTTATGTAGGAATAACTAAGCGTTCTTCCCCTGCGACATCGTCCGCATTCCATTTGTCATAAGTTTTCAAACTAGGATACGAACATTCTTCAACTTGGAAGATATTGTATTTGACGGCCGATTAGCGCAGTGGGCAGCGACCCTGCTTTCTGAGTCCAAGGCCGTGGGTTCGATTCACACAACTGGACAATATTTATGTGATGAACATGAATGTTTTCAGTGTCTGGGTGTTTATCTATATATTATAAGTATTTATGTATATCTATATATATAAAAGAAAGTCGTGTTAGTTACTTCACTTATAACTCAAGAACGGCTGAACCGATTTAGCTGAAAATTGGCAGGGAGGTAGTTTAGAGCCAGGAGAAGGACATAGGATACTTTTTATCCCGTTCGACATCATTCCCGTGTGACTTGACATGTAACGTCAGTCACTATAAAACGTGGTATAACAAAAAAGAATCAGACTTGGAATAACAAAATTGACGTATAATGACAGCTATGTAATGACGTATGGATGACTATTTGATATTTGTAAGAAATCAATAATATAACTATTTCTATTAAATAAATAATTAACATTATTGCCCAATTGCCCATTCGTATAAACAGTGAAGTGAACTATAAAACTCGGTATGGTTAAAAATTTAAGTTTTTAGGTGAAGTGAAGTTTAATTAATAATGCCGCGACCAAGACGATCGAATCTTTCCCGACAAAGCCGTGATGCAAGAAGAATACGAAATACTGCAAATGAAAGGACTGAAGAAGAACAAGAAATTGCACGTGAACAGCGCCGCGATAGTATGGCTCGACTTCGTGCTTCTCAATCACGAGAGCAAAGTGAAGCAGCCCGTGAAACAGCTCGGTTGGCAATGCAGAATCGGCGAGCGAACAACAGAGGTCAACAAATAGATAATTTGCGACGCAGAACAAGATATTTATCAAGTGCTGATTTGAATCGAGCAGCGTTTCAATACGATTGCAGCAATGATTACAGCTTGCATCCTAGCGTTTGCATTGGGCAAATGGACGTAGTTTGCGAGTATTGTGGTGCATTAAAGTTTTCCGGAGAAACGCCTGGATTATGCTGCCTTAATGGTAAAGTGAAATTGCCATTGTTGACTCCGCCACCTGAGCCATTGTATTCATTGCTTTGTGGCGAAACACAAGAATCACGCCACTTTCTTGCAAATACTCAAAAATACAATGGTTGTTTCCAGATGACGTCATTTGGGGCAGATATTATCGAAGAACGGGGATTTAATCCGACATTTAAGGTATTTATTTTTGTACTTATATAGAATGTAGTTAAAGAATAACTTACTTTATCTATTGGTACCTATGTAGTATATTTGCTAATTCTGAACTCTACTCTCCCACCGAAAAAAGTGTTTATAACCCAGTTAATACTGTCTGGTTTTTATTTTGTAGATACAAGGACAGATTCATCATAGAATTGGATCATTACTACCTTTCGAAGATACACAGAATAAATTTTTACAAATATATTTCATGGGCAACATGGAAGAACAACTTGATCGACGCCTAGAGATCAATGCAGGAATGAAGCGAGCAATTCTTCAAGACTTGCAGTGTCTGCTTCATGAACATCATGCGTTGGTCAGGTTGTTTAAGAGTGCTTTAGAGCGCATGCCAAGTGATGACTATAAAGTTGTTATCAAAGCAGATAAACGACCATCTGGAACACACGAAAGGACATTTAATGCTCCAACAGTAGACGAAGTTGCCATCCTGATTGTTGGTGAACAATTGGAAAAACGCGATATTGTGCTTACACGTCGCGATACTGGGCAACTGCAACAAATATCTGAAACTCATCGATCATATGACACATTGCAATACCCGCTGATGTTTTGGCAAGGAGAAGATGGATATTATTTTAATATTAAAATGAAAAATGGTGAGTATCAGTATCATAATTTATTTCATTTATTTGTGAAAGACACTGATTTAAAATAATGCTTATTAAAAAAATGGTTAATGTCTGTATTGTTTGCCTTTAAAATTTGCCTTTGAAATGGTTAATTATCAAATTTTTAATTTCAGGTGAAGAAACTACAAAGAAAGTTAGCTCAATGAATTATTACGCATATCGTTTGATGATTCGTCAAAATGCTGACAACTATTTGCTGCGGTTTCGTCGATTGTTTCAGCAGTATTGCGTTGACATGTATGTAAAAATAGAAACGGAACGTTTAACATTCATTAGGTTGAACCAAGCCAAACTGCGTTCTGAGGAGTACATCCATTTACGTGATGCAGTTAATACTGAAGGAAATGCAGCTAATATTGGTCGATTAACTATTCTGCCGGCGACATACATTGGTAGTCCACGTCATATGCATGAATATGCACAAGATGCAATGACATATGTTCGTCATTACGGTCGGCCCGATCTCTTTATTACTTTTACCTGTAATCCAAAATGGATAGAAATTACTCAATTGCTGCTTCCCGGACAAACATCAAGTGATAGACACGACATCACAGCACGTATATTCAGGCAAAAAATTCGGTCCCTGATGAACTTTATTGTTAAACAACGCGTCTTTGGAGATACTCGATGCTGGATGTATTCAATCGAATGGCAAAAGCGAGGCCTGCCGCACGCACACATTCTTATTTGGTTAGTGGAAAGAATTCAGCCTGACCAAATAGATGATATCATATGTGCTGAGATTCCTGATTATGAAGTCGATCCAGACCTACATGATGTTGTTACTACTAATATGATTCATGGACCGTGTGGTGCCATCAATCCCCAATCACCTTGCATGGTCGATGGAAAGTGCTCTAAACGATATCCACGGAAATTAACGGCGGAGACTGTCACTGGCAATGATGGTTATCCGCTGTATCGGCGTCGATCACCAGATGACAACGGTCGAACTGTCACAACGAAAGTGAAAAGAATGGATTTCGTTGTCGACAACAGTTGGATTGTTCCATATTCGCCACTTATTTCTAAATCGTTCAAGACACATTGCAACGTTGAATACTGCAATTCAGTTAAGTCCATAAAATATATTTGCAAATATGTCACGAAAGGCAGTGATATGGCGGTTTTTGGATTGCAATCCTCGAATACCAACGATGAAATTTCACGCTATCAAGTTTGTCGTTATGTGAACTGTAATGAAGCGATTTGGCGTATATTCGCATTTCCCATTCACGAACGTCATCCTACTGTTACGCATTTGGCGGTGCATCTGGAGAATGGTCAACGAGTATATTTCACGGCTTCGAATGCTACGCAACGTGCTGAAACACCTCCAGCAACTACATTGACCAGTTTTTTTGCAATCTGCCAAAGCGATCAGTTTGCACGAACTTTGCTTTACTCGGAGATGCCACGTTATTATACTTGGAATGCTTCATCGAAGAATTTTCAAAGACGGAAGCAAGGCGATGCGGTTCCTGGGTATCCAGATGTGCGTTCTACTGATGCTCTTGGTCGTATGTATACAGTTCATCCAAAGAATAATGAATGTTTCTATTTGCGGTTGTTGCTGGTAAATGTGCGTGGGCCAACGTCATTTGAGTCACTACGAACTGTTAATGGTGTAATATTCCCAACATATCGTGCTGCATGTGAAGAATTGAAGTTATTAGAAAACGATAGTCATTGGGATACGACAATCGCTGAAGCCATTATCTGTGCATCTCCAAGTCAGATACGCACATTATTCGCTATCATAATTTCGACATGTTTTCCATCAAACCCATGTAACCTGTGGCACAAATACAAGGATAATATGTCAGAAGATATTTTACATCAAATTCGTGTCAGTTCCAGAAATCACGATATTGAGATGAATGAGGAGATACATAATCGTGCTTTACTCTTGATCGAAGATATGTGTTACCTCATGTGCGGTAATTTATTAATCAGGTTAGGAATGCCAGCACCATATCGTGAAATGAATGACGCATTTAATCGAGAATTGGAACGGGAACGTGAATATGATCACCAGGAATTAGATTTAGTAGTTCAAACGAATGTACCCCTGTTGAATTACCAACAAAAGAAAGTTTATGATACTTTAATGAAGGCAATCGATGATGAAAATGGTGGTTTATATTTCCTAGATGCCCCTGGTGGAACTGGCAAGACATTCCTCATGTCATTAGTTTTAGCAACTGTTCGGGCGAGATCTAACATAGCGGTTGCAGTTGCTTCTTCTGGAATAGCAGCCACATTGTTAGAAGGATGCCGTACGGCTCATTCAGCATTCAAATTACCGTTAAATCTTCAAACTATTGAAGAACCAACGTGTAATATTGCAAAACACTCAGCAATGGCCAAAGTTTTAGCGGTATCGAAAATCATCATCTGGGACGAATGCACAATGGCGCATAAACGTGCATTAGAAGCACTTAACCGAACATTAAAAGATTTACGCAATGACTCGAGATGTTTTGGAGGAGCAATGATTTTACTTTCTGGTGATTTCCGCCAAATACTGCCAGTAATTCCAAGATCTACGGCTGCCGACGAAATAAACGCTTGCCTCAAATCGTCAAATCTATGGCGCCATGTGAAGAAACTGCAACTGACAACAAACATGAGAGTTGCATTGCTTAATGATACATCTGCTGAAGATTTCTCGGAGCAATTGCTGACTATCGGTAATGGTCAAGTACCTGTCGATGAATCGAGCGGATTAATATCATTTCCAAATAATTTCTGTAATTTTGTCTCATCAAAAGACGAACTTATCAACAATGTATTTCCAGAAATTATTTCTAACTACAAAAATTATGAATGGATGAGTGAGCGAGCAATTTTAGCGGCTAAGAATAAAGATGTAGATGACCTAAACAACATAATTCAAAATAAGATCATTGGAACAATGCATTCATTCAAATCTATTGACTGCGTCTCAAATGAAGATGAAGCCACCAACTATCCAATTGAATTTTTAAACTCTTTGGACGTGCCTGGCTTACCACCGCACAATTTACGCCTAAAGGTTGGCTCCGTAGTAATCATGCTTCGAAACATAAACCAACCAAAACTGTGCAACGGTACGCGTTTGGTGGTTAGAAAATTGATGAACAATGTAATTTACGCTACGATAATGATAGGAAAATTCAAAGGTGAGCAAGTTCTCATTCCGAGGATACCGATGATCCCAACCGATATGCCGTTTGAATTTAAAAGACTTCAATTTCCGATACGTCTTGCATTTGCCATGACCATCAACAAATCACAAGGCCAATCCTTAAAAGTTTGTGGTTTAAATCTAGAACATTCATGTTTTTCCCATGGTCAATTATACGTGGCATGTTCACGGGTCGGAAGACCATCTGCGTTGTTTGTTTTTGCGCCTGATAATAAAACAAAAAATGTCGTGTATCACAAGGTACTTAAATGAAGAGCAACCTATGTACTAAAATACAGAAATAATTATGAATGATTGATGTAGAAATTTAATTTTTTTTGTATTTTTTCCAATAAAAAAAAAATCTGCTTATTTATTGACATTAAGGCGGAACAAAGTTCGCCGGGTCAGCTAGTTATTCATAAAAATAATTCATCAGTTATCTTAGTACCCATAACACAAGCTACGCTTACTTTGGGACTAGATGGCGATGTGTGTATTGTCGTTGTATATTTATTTTTATTTTTTATTGTACCGCACAGATTTTGATTTGCTCTCTGTTTAAAAATCTACTAACTTAGTCTAACGCTTTTATTAATGTTTTCATAATAAAAGCGTTAGACTAAGTTAGTAGAACTCAGTTGTAGCTTTTAAAAAGTACTTTGTATTATTTATAGGTTTAAGGGATACTTAAGTACTTAAGTATGTACCCAAGGGAACTTCGTGACACCTAAAGTAAGCCATCTATTAAAGGAAAACCGCACTGGAAGTTCCCATATCTATATATATAAAAGAAAGTCGTGTTAGTTACTTCACTTATAACTCAAGAACGGCTGAACCGATTTAGCTGAAAATTGGCAGGGAGGTAGTTTAGAGCCAGGAGAAGGACATAGGATACTTTTTATCCCGTTCGACATCATTCCCGTGTGACTTGACATGTAACGTCAGTCACTATAAAACGTGGTATAACAAAAAAGAATCAGACTTGGAATAACAAAATTGACGTATAATGACAGCTATGTAATGACGTATGGATGACTATTTGATATTTGTAAGAAATCAATAATATAACTATTTCTATTAAATAAATAATTAACATTATTGCCCAATTGCCCATTCGTATAAACAGTGAAGTGAACTATAAAACTCGGTATGGTTAAAAATTTAAGTTTTTAGGTGAAGTGAAGTTTAATTAATAATGCCGCGACCAAGACGATCGAATCTTTCCCGACAAAGCCGTGATGCAAGAAGAATACGAAATACTGCAAATGAAAGGACTGAAGAAGAACAAGAAATTGCACGTGAACAGCGCCGCGATAGTATGGCTCGACTTCGTGCTTCTCAATCACGAGAGCAAAGTGAAGCAGCCCGTGAAACAGCTCGGTTGGCAATGCAGAATCGTCGAGCGAACAACAGAGGTCAACAAATAGATAATTTGCGACGCAGAACAAGATATTTATCAAGTGCTGATTTGAATCGAGCAGCGTTTCAATACGATTGCAGCAATGATTACAGCTTGCATCCTAGCGTTTGCATTGGGCAAATGGACGTAGTTTGCGAGTATTGTGGTGCATTAAAGTTTTCCGGAGAAACGCCTGGATTATGCTGCCTTAATGGTAAAGTGAAATTGCCATTGTTGACTCCGCCACCTGAGCCATTGTATTCATTGCTTTGTGGCGAAACACAAGAATCACGCCACTTTCTTGCAAATACTCAAAAATACAATGGTTGTTTCCAGATGACGTCATTTGGGGCAGATATTATCGAAGAACGGGGATTTAATCCGACATTTAAGGTATTTATTTTTGTACTTATATAGAAATTTTTGAATCGAACCTAGGGCCGCGTTCCTAGTTGAACCGGCTAACTAGATTAAAGTAGCAGTAACAGCTTAAACAGGATTCTAAAATAGGCCAATGTCGTATTCTAGCAATAAGGCCTACTAAGATATTGTGCGATTCAATCGCTCATCCTGTGGATTAGCGATAACCATCGGCCGTTTAGCGGAACTGCATCGCCTGATGGGATTTTAATGGCGTGACAATGAATTTAAATGTCCCATCAACAGTCATTTATAAAATACTAGCTGACCCGGCGAACTTTGTTCCGCCTTAATGTCAATAAATAAGCAGATTTTTTTTTTATTGGAAAAAATACTAAAAAAATTAAATTTCTACATCAATCATTCATAATTATTTCTGTATTTTAGTACATAGGTTGCTCTTCATTTAAGTACCTTGTGATACACGACATTTTTTGTTTTATTATCAGGCGCAAAAACAAACAACGCAGATGGTCTTCCGACCCGTGAACATGCCACGTATAATTGACCATGGGAAAAACATGAATGTTCTAGATTTAAACCACAAACTTTTAAGGATTGGCCTTGTGATTTGTTGATGGTCATGGCAAATGCAAGACGTATCGGAAATTGAAGTCTTTTAAATTCAAACGGCATATCGGTTGGGATCATCGGTATCCTCGGAATGAGAACTTGCTCACCTTTGAATTTTCCTATCATTATCGTAGCGTAAATTACATTGTTCATCAATTTTCTAACCACCAAACGCGTACCGTTGCACAGTTTTGGTTGGTTTATGTTTCGAAGCATGATTACTACGGAGCCAACCTTTAGGCGTAAATTGTGCGGTGGTAAGCCAGGCACGTCCAAAGAGTTTAAAAATTCAATTGGATAGTTGGTGGCTTCATCTTCATTTGTGACGCAGTCAATAGATTTGAATGAATGCATTGTTCCAATGATCTTATTTTGAATTATGTTGTTTATGTTGTTCATCTACATCTTTATTCTTAGCCGCTAAAATTGCTCGCTCACTCATCCATTCATAATTTTTGTAGTTAGAAATAATTTCTGGAAATACATTGTTGATAAGTTCGTCTTTTGATGAGACAAAATTACAGAAATTATTTGGAAATGATATTAATCCGCTCGATTCATCGACAGGTACTTGACCATTACCGATAGTCAGCAATTGCTCCGAGAAATCTTCAGCAGATGTATCATTAAGCAATGCAACTCTCATGTTTGTTGTCAGTTGCAGTTTCTTCACATGGCGCCATAGATTTGACGATTTGAGGCAAGCGTTTATTTCGTCGGCAGCCGTAGATCTTGGAATTACTGGCAGTATTTGGCGGAAATCACCAGAAAGTAAAATCATTGCTCCTCCAAAACATCTCGAGTCATTGCGTAAATCTTTTAATGTTCGGTTAAGTGCTTCTAATGCACGTTTATGCGCCATTGTGCATTCGTCCCAGATGATGATTTTCGATACCGCTAAAACTTTGGCCATTGCTGAGTGTTTTGCAATATTACACGTTGGTTCTTCAATAGTTTGAAGATTTAACGGTAATTTGAATGCTGAATGAGCCGTACGGCATCCTTCTAACAATGTGGCTGCTATTCCAGAAGAAGCAACTGCAACCGCTATGTTAGATCTCGCCCGAACAGTTGCTAAAACTAATGACATGAGGAATGTCTTGCCAGTTCCACCAGGGGCATCTAGGAAATATAAACCACCATTTTCATCATCGATTGCCTTCATTAAAGTATCATAAACTTTCTTTTGTTGGTAATTCAACAGGGGTACATTCGTTTGAACTACTAAATCTAATTCCTGGTGATCATATTCACGTTCCCGTTCCAATTCTCGATTAAATGCGTCATTCATTTCACGATATGGTGCTGGCATTCCTAACCTGATTAATAAATTACCGCACATGAGGTAACACATATCTTCGATCAAGAGTAAAGCACGATTATGTATCTCCTCATTCATCTCAATATCGTGATTTCTGGAACTGACACGAATTTGATGTAAAATATCTTCTGACATATTATCCTTGTATTTGTGCCACAGGTTACATGGGTTTGATGGAAAACATGTCGAAATTATGATAGCGAATAATGTGCGTATCTGACTTGGAGATGCACAGATAATGGCTTCAGCGATTGTCGTATCCCAATGACTATCGTTTTCTAATAACTTCAATTCTTCACATGCAGCACGATATGTTGGGAATATTACACCATTAACAGTTCGTAGTGACTCAAATGACGTTGGCCCACGCACATTTACCAGCAACAACCGCAAATAGAAACATTCATTATTCTTTGGATGAACTGTATACATACGACCAAGAGCATCAGTAGAACGCACATCTGGATACCCAGGAACCGCATCGCCTTGCTTCCGTCTTTGAAAATTCTTCGATGAAGCATTCCAAGTATAATAACGTGGCATCTCCGAGTAAAGCAAAGTTCGTGCAAACTGATCGCTTTGGCAGATTGCAAAAAAACTGGTCAATGTAGTTGCTGGAGGTGTTTCAGCACGTTGCGTAGCATTCGAAGCCGTGAAATATACTCGTTGACCATTCTCCAGATGCACCGCCAAATGCGTAACAGTAGGATGACGTTCGTGAATGGGAAATGCGAATATACGCCAAATCGCTTCATTACAGTTCACATAACGACAAACTTGATAGCGTGAAATTTCATCGTTGGTATTCGAGGATTGCAATCCAAAAACCGCCATATCACTGCCTTTCGTGACATATTTGCAAATATATTTTATGGACTTAACTGAATTGCAGTATTCAACGTTGCAATGTGTCTTGAACGATTTAGAAATAAGTGGCGAATATGGAACAATCCAACTGTTGTCGACAACGAAATCCATTCTTTTCACTTTCGTTGTGACAGTTCGACCGTTGTCATCTGGTGATCGACGCCGATACAGCGGATAACCATCATTGCCAGTGACAGTCTCCGCCGTTAATTTCCGTGGATATCGTTTAGAGCACTTTCCATCGACCATGCAAGGTGATTGGGGATTGATGGCACCACACGGTCCATGAATCATATTAGTAGTAACAACATCATGTAGGTCTGGATCGACTTCATAATCAGGAATCTCAGCACATATGATATCATCTATTTGGTCAGGCTGAATTCTTTCCACTAACCAAATAAGAATGTGTGCGTGCGGCAGGCCTCGCTTTTGCCATTCGATTGAATACATCCAGCATCGAGTATCTCCAAAGACGCGTTGTTTAACAATAAAGTTCATCAGGGACCGAATTTTTTGCCTGAATATACGTGCTGTGATGTCGTGTCTATCACTTGATGTTTGTCCGGGAAGCAGCAATTGAGTAATTTCTATCCATTTTGGATTACAGGTAAAAGTAATAAAGAGATCGGGCCGACCGTAATGACGAACATATGTCATTGCATCTTGTGCATATTCATGCATATGACGTGGACTACCAATGTATGTCGCCGGCAGAATAGTTAATCGACCAATATTAGCTGCATTTCCTTCAGTATTAACTGCATCACGTAAATGGATGTACTCCTCAGAACGCAGTTTGGCTTGGTTCAACCTAATGAATGTTAAACGTTCCGTTTCTATTTTTACATACATGTCAACGCAATACTGCTGAAACAATCGACGAAACCGCAGCAAATAGTTGTCAGCATTTTGACGAATCATCAAACGATATGCGTAATAATTCATTGAGCTAACTTTCTTTGTAGTTTCTTCACCTGAAATTAAAAATTTGATAATTAACCATTTCAAAGGCAAATTTTAAAGGCAAACAATACAGACATTAACCATTTTTTTAATAAGCATTATTTTAAATCAGTGTCTTTCACAAATAAATGAAATAAATTATGATACTGATACTCACCATTTTTCATTTTAATATTAAAATAATATCCATCTTCTCCTTGCCAAAACATCAGCGGGTATTGCAATGTGTCATATGATCGATGAGTTTCAGATATTTGTTGCAGTTGCCCAGTATCGCGACGTGTAAGCACAATATCGCGTTTTTCCAATTGTTCACCAACAATCAGGATGGCAACTTCGTCTACTGTTGGAGCATTAAATGTCCTTTCGTGTGTTCCAGATGGTCGTTTATCTGCTTTGATAACAACTTTATAGTCATCACTTGGCATGCGCTCTAAAGCACTCTTAAACAACCTGACCAACGCATGATGTTCATGAAGCAGACACTGCAAGTCTTGAAGAATTGCTCGCTTCATTCCTGCATTGATCTCTAGGCGTCGATCAAGTTGTTCTTCCATGTTGCCCATGAAATATATTTGTAAAAATTTATTCTGTGTATCTTCGAAAGGTAGTAATGATCCAATTCTATGATGAATCTGTCCTTGTATCTACAAAATAAAAACCAGACAGTATTAACTGGGTTATAAACACTTTTTTCGGTGGGAGAGTAGAGTTCAGAATTAGCAAATATACTACATAGGTACCAATAGATAAAGTAAGTTATTCTTTAATATAGTAATAAGTATTTATATAGATATAAGTACAAAAATAAATACCTTAAATGTCGGATTAAATCCCCGTTCTTCGATAATATCTGCCCCAAATGACGTCATCTGGAAACAACCATTGTATTTTTGAGTATTTGCAAGAAAGTGGCGTGATTCTTGTGTTTCGCCACAAAGCAATGAATACAATGGCTCAGGTGGCGGAGTCAACAATGGCAATTTCACTTTACCATTAAGGCAGCATAATCCAGGCGTTTCTCCGGAAAACTTTAATGCACCACAATACTCGCAAACTACGTCCATTTGCCCAATGCAAACGCTAGGATGCAAGCTGTAATCATTGCTGCAATCGTATTGAAACGCTGCTCGATTCAAATCAGCACTTGATAAATATCTTGTTCTGCGTCGCAAATTATCTATTTGTTGACCTCTGTTGTTCGCTCGACGATTCTGCATTGCCAACCGAGCTGTTTCACGGGCTGCTTCACTTTGCTCTCGTGATTGAGAAGCACGAAGTCGAGCCATACTATCGCGGCGCTGTTCACGTGCAATTTCTTGTTCTTCTTCAGTCCTTTCATTTGCAGTATTTCGTATTCTTCTTGCATCACGGCTTTGTCGGGAAAGATTCGATCGTCTTGGTCGCGGCATTATTAATTAAACTTCACTTCACCTAAAAACTTAAATTTTTAACCATACCGAGTTTTATAGTTCACTTCACTGTTTATACGAATGGGCAATTGGGCAATAATGTTAATTATTTATTTAATAGAAATAGTTATATTATTGATTTCTTACAAATATCAAATAGTCATCCATACGTCATTACATAGCTGTCATTATACGTCAATTTTGTTATTCCAAGTCTGATTCTTTTTTGTTATACCACGTTTTATAGTGACTGACGTTACATGTCAAGTCACACGGGAATGATGTCGAACGGGATAAAAAGTATCCTATGTCCTTCTCCTGGCTCTAAACTACCTCCCTGCCAATTTTCAGCTAAATCGGTTCAGCCGTTCTTGAGTTATAAGTGAAGTAACTAACACGACTTTCTTTTATATATATAGATTAATATTGGATAGAAGCAGGCGTTACTTTGCGGGAATCCATGATATATTATCAAAATTAAGCTTAATTTGCTATACTCCGCGAAAAGCAGAAAAATCTGTGTGGTGTAATTTATAATTTCTTCAATCCTTATACCCCACACCAAACAGATCTTCGGCAATATACCCTCTACGCACGTTTCGCTCCGAAACCGGAGCATCATCAGGAGATGTTGACTTTACAATGAATAATTGTTAAGCAACTTAACAATAAATTATAAATTACACCACACAGATTCTCCTGCTTTTCGCGGAGTATAGCAAATTAAGCTTAATTTTGATAAAATATTAATAAACATAAATTTTTGTATGTAATATATTTGTATATATATTATGTAGATATATTATATATTTATATATTACGTATATTTATTCAAATTATGTATGTTTTTGTATCTATACATTTTGGTATTTATGTATATATTACAACTCTCTTCACATATATCCCGTTCACTTGCTGTAAGTCCTACAAAGGTTGCCTGTAAGAGATTGCTTGCAGCAATAAGGCCGCCTTTGCAAATCTACATTGTCTTTTACTGTAAACTTCTTACTGTTTCTTTTTCTGTATGTTATACGTGCAATAAAGTATTTCTTCTTCTTCTTCATTTATTTCTCTCAAAAGATACTCGAAAACATTCACGTTAATCACACAAACATTCACGTTAATCACACAAACATTTTCCAGTTGTGGGAATTGGACCAACAGCCTTAGACTCTGAAAGCAGGGTCGCTACCCACTGCGCCAGTCTTCCGAAAAATTGATTAGGATTTTAACAAATGAGCTAATAAATTATTCATATTTAATTAATAAATATTTTTCAAAAAATCATTGTTAAGCTTGTATTTGGTTCACAACCAATTTTCATTGCATTTAGTCAGTGGGTATTTTTATATAAATACTACTTCGTTTGTTACGCTTTCACGCAAGAACTACTCAACCGATCCTCATGAAACTTTGTACATATGTAATATAGGATACTTTTTATCCCGACATTAAGCTCGGTTCTTTTGGGAGAGGGGATGAGTGTTTGACGATTTTACACCGTAACTCCGACAAATTATAACCGTTTTAAATAATTATTTTTGTTAGTACAAAATATAGAGGTTATAATATGTGTTTTATTTTTGCCCAAACTGTGGTTGGAGATAGAGGACAGAACTCCTCAGCGGACAGCAGCAAACCCCTCATTTAAGGCTTAGCGGTTCTAAATGCTTTAAAGTTTTTTAGATCTACAACTAAATTTAATGCCAAATCAAAAAGCAAAATCAAATGCAGACGAAGTCGCGGGCAACAGCTAGTATTCTATATATGTCTATATGATGTATGACACTCTAGACGATGCAGAGATAAATAAGGTAGGTACTATGTTAATCCAACGCTATGGTATATTTCAATGCGGTGACGCCGGCTCCAATACCAGCTGCGAGTGCCGTAATGACTGGCCACGCCGCAACACGCAAGAATGTGATCTCATTCATATTAGCGTCCCGTAACAGCCGAGCGGTCCCCACCGAGCCTGGCTAGACCTACTGCACTGGAGCCCGTTTCTGTGTCATATTTCAAACATATGTATACTATCGTTTTTTTTTTGCTAACCTGGCATTCTAATTGTATGTGCAATAAAGACTTTTTCTTCTTCTTCTTCTTATCCATACTTTTCCGAACTATCCATACTGTTATGACAAATACAAAAGTTTTTTTTTAACACTACAAGTTAGCCCTTGATTGCAATCTCACCTGGTGGTAAATGATGATGCAACCTAAGATGGTAGCGGGCTTACCTGTTAGGGAGTATGGAGTCATAACCCTAATCGGTTTAGTCTGGAAACGCGCGTGGAAACCGATTAGGATCGGATCGGTACGTCTTTGTCTGTGTTCTTCTTTTTTTATTGTAATCATTGACGGATAGAGCAGGAGGACTATACGTACGAGGAAAAGCCCCGCCTATAAACCGAGCAAAGCTTCGCACGGCATGCAAGGAAATCGTCTGACAAAGGTTAAAAAAATCTGAGGCAAAGGTGTTACGCCCCATGGAAGTAAGTAGTAAGTGGAAATCTATAGATTCTAAACAGATCAACACTTCCTGCCGACATCTTAGGATACAGGCGTAGGTGTTGAGCCTCATATGCCTGTAATGACACCGGAAACCACGCCCTTCAGACCGGAATACAACAATGCATCTTGGCGGCAGAAATCAGCATGGTTGTAGTACTTGCCCGGCCGAGCTCTGTTACAAAAACCTCTACTAGTTTGTTTATTTGTTTATTTGTTCCAAGATCGACTTTACTACTTAATAATGAGAAATTAAATCTGGTGGATACGGCAGTTTTTCTAGGAATAACGTTAGATGCTAAACGTCAATGGGGCCCTCATGTTTAGAATTTATCGAACAGGCTTAGTTCTGCCGCCTATGCAGTGAAGAATATACGCCACATAACGGACATAGAAACTGCTAGGCTAGTCTATTTTAGCTACTTTCACAGCATTATGTCATATGGAATTTTACTATGGGGTAATGCTGCTGATATTGGCACTATTTTCGTGCTGCAGAAGAGGGCTGTTTGTGCGATCTATAAAATGGGTCCGAGAGAGTCATTGAGAGATAAATTTAAAGATGTTATGATAATGACAGTTTTTAGCCAATACATATTTGAAAATTTAATGTATGTTCACAAAAATATATCTAAATTTAAGAGAAAATGTGACTGCAATAATTTGAACATTAGAAGCAAAAATAAACTTGCAGTGCAATATACTAGACTACATAAAATAAGTAATTCATTTAAAGGAAAATGTATACAATTTTACAATAAATTACCGGTTGATATATTGGACGTGTCTCTGAAAAAGTTCAAAGTTTGTATTAAACGTAAGCTTATTGAAAAGTCCTATTATAGTATTAAGGACTACGTCAACGATAAAAATGCTTGGGTGTAAACTATTGCTCTAACCAGATTGCTTCTTTAATAGTTTTTAAAGGACAATGTGAGATGGTGAAAACAAAAAAAAAAAAAACAAGTTTGTTGTGGGCTTCTTCTTAGACCAGGGCGCATTTGGAACCCTCGTAGCTTTAGTTTTAAGTTGAAGAATTTATTTATCGCCATCATTTTAAATGTAATGTACGCATCAAAACTTCAAAAGTGCCAACTATGCGCCTATTTGAATAAAGATATATTTGACTTTGACTTTGACTTTGAATATATTATACAGTTCATCACATAAGGAGGAAACTTCTCGTAACCAATAGTAGACCATTGAATTTAAAATCAAATTCAAAAATTCTTATTCTTGTAGACCTGCCATAGGTTCTTATTAATCGTTCATACATATATCATCATCAGCCATTGCGCGTCCACTACTGGACATAGGCCTCTTTGAAGCAGCGCCATTTTCGATTTTCGATTTTCCTCATCGAGTCGATGCCTGCCACTTTTTGGAGGTCGTCGCTTCATCTAATTGGGGGGCGTCCGACACTCCGTTTACCGACACGCGGTTTTTGGTAGCCGGCTATTACCCGGAGATTCGCACCCCCTGCCCCACCATACCCTCGACCGCTACCAGAGTCTGGAAGGATGATGCCCTGGCGATGGTTAGCGATCGCAGCGCTAGACTTGATTGCGCTGTAACGCTGCTGCCCGACATCGGGTAATGTCATTTGTTCAAGTCTAGCTAGTTTAGTTTAATGGTTATCCCGCCATTAGTCGATCGCCAGAGCCTCGTTCGTCAGTTAGCAGGTGATACCACGAGCAGGTGAGGTTGGCATTTGGATATACATACATATATAAAATAATATAAAGATAAAAAATATACAAAAAAAAAAAAACTTAATATATAATTATGTATGAACGCTTCATAAGTGAGCTTGAAGCTTCATATAGTAAGGGGATGTGATAACTACGTTCGACAACTCAAACCTAAAGCTACGAGGGTTACAGACGCTCCCTGGTCTAAGAAGAGCCCACAACAAACTTAACCGGGTATTTTTTTTGTTATCATCATTAATATAAGGATTAGGTACTTAAAGTACCTAATCCTTATATTAAAGTAAGATTTTTCTGTAAGCTTACATTTTATATAAACTTTGAACTTAAAATCTTTATAAACTTTGAAATGTCTCTCAAAGACATCATAAAGATTTCATTCGGTAGCAATTTTAGTAGCCTAGTAAACTGCACAACGAGTTTATTTTTGCTTCTAGATCATATTGTTACAGTACATTTTTTTTAACTTTTGTTATATTCTAAGTGTAATGTGAGGTTTTAACGTCGCTACCACGTACTTACCACGTTTAGCCCTCGCGAACAATTCAGATGCGCTACAATAACGAGGTAAGGCCAACAGAATTCTGAAACAATCATTATACTGAACGTAGGGGGTAAAGTGATAACAAAAAAAAAAAAACACCCTGCTAAGTTTGTTGTGGGCTTCTTCTTAGACCAGGACGCGTTTGGAACCCTCGTAGCTTTAGTTTAAAGTTTACGAATGTGGTTATCGCCATCATCTCACTACCGTGTAATTCTTATGTACGCATCAAAAGTGCCACCTATGGGCCTACTTTAATAAAGATATTTTTGACTTTGGCTTTGACTATAAATTGTCATATTAAACTAATAATGCCAGGAAGCCAGTACATGACGATATTCTCAAAGTTAATTTAGAGTGCATACAGACGTTAAGATCGATTTCTATTTTATAGATGCAGTCTACTGAAAATTAAAAAGTAGTTAGAGCCTTAATTGATCGAACGAATTGTACGATCCGATGGTACTTTATAAACTATATAACAGCTCTGAAACGACCTTCACTAAATTCTTCAGCCATGTGTAATCGGAATGCGTCAGCTTAGCTACAAAATATGTGATAGCGATACAAAATGTGTTTTTGGCACTTCCAGCCATAGAATATCACCTTTTGTAGAGCAGATATGTCATACTCTTTCATTGTTGCCATAGTTTATGGTCGAGTAACCGAGCACCGAGTTTCACTAGATACATTTTTGTCAAACCAGAGTAAATCGGTTCAGGTCTAAACATCTTAAAGAAGCGCAAACGTTTATATATGTACGGCAACCCAGGGCTGTCACTCTGCTTTCACTTCAAGTGTCTATTAATTCAAACTTGCATAAAGCAAGTTTAATATGTCTCTTTTACAGGTTACAAGTGGCGTTTATGCAAGTTTAATACGTCTTATATACAGAACACAAATGTCGTTTATACAATTTCAGTACGTCTCGTATACAGAAAGCAAGTGTCGTTTATACAAGTTTAGTACGTCTCGTTTACAGAAAGCAAGTGTCGTTTATGTAAATTGAATATGTCTCGTATAAAGGTTACCAATGTCGTTTATGCAAGTTCAGTACGTCTCGTGTACACAAAGCAAGTGTCGTTTATGCAAGTTTAGTTCGTCTCATATACAGGAAGCAAGTACTGTTTATGCAAGTTTTGTATGTGTCGTATACCGAAAGCAAGTGTCGTTTATGCAAGTTTAGTACGTCTCGTATATAGGAAGCTAGTAATGTTTATGCAAGTTTTGTACGTCTCCTTTACAGGTCGCAAGTGTTTTATGCAAGTTTAGTAGGAACGTCTCGTATACAGGAAGCAAAGGTCGTGTACAAGTCGTGTCACATGTGGTAAATCATGACTCCCTAACTTGCAAATTACTGACAAATACTACATCATACTAGCGGTAATAGCCCAGTGGTTAGGACTTCAGCATAACTGACCCGACCGAAATGCGATTTTATCTTTTCTAAGATATGTGCGTTGTAAGCAATTAAATATCACTTCATTTAAAGATGAATGGGAAACGTACATGCCTGAGAGTTCTCCATGGTATTCTCAAAGGCTTGTGAGGCCTACCAGTTCGCACTTGGCCAGCGTCATGGTATACTGTCTCAATCCTTCTCATTCCAAGAAGTAACCATGCCATGTACCGTGCCATGGACCGGTAACGGGTTGTTTGAAATAATAAATAATTGAAGTGACGTATCTTAGAATATTTCTTACTCTATGTTCTGTGTCTGTACTTGATGTTCCATATTTTATTGTTGACCATTTGTCTCACCAACGCATGCGCAGGTGTTTACTATAATGTAATAATAATTGGTATATTTATACGTTCATTTCATCACTGTACAATTTTATTTGTATACTAAACTTTAATTTTAGTCCCCGACGTAAAGCGAGCCACATTACACAGGTCGGGAGAACTTTTTTTTTATTCCGCTACAAATAAGCCGTTGAGTGTAATGTAAGCTGGTGGTAAATGATGATGCAGTCTAAGATTGACGGGCTAACCTGTTATGAAATGTGGCAGTTATACTAAAACCGTACCCCTTATCTCAAAACTCCCTAGAAATGTTAGAAATCCAGAGAGATTGCTCTTGTATAAAGCTTCAAAGACCACTAACCTATTTAAAAAGCGGTTATGCAATGTGCATTAAGATTTTCAACCTGTTAGTACAAAATATACAGATCTTACCTGTGAGAAGATTCAAACCAGCTTTGAAGAAATGGCTCTTACAAAATTCATTTTATTCAGTCAAGGAATTTTTAATGCACCAAAATATTTGACTAGATATATATACCTACCTAATTACCTATACATTAATACTAAGCTTTTTAATTTACCTCAATATTTGGACGTCAATGTGAACGACAAAATATGCGTGAAACACAAAATGATAGCTATATATAAGTGTTTAGTACCATATTTTTTTCTAATAAAAAATTTGAATTTGAATTTAAATTTAACCAGTTTCTACGTGACATCATACCGGAACACACGGCTTTGTCTTTAGGGTAACTAGACACGGCCGAAGCCGTGAGAAAATTCACAAATTATAAAATCCCCAAATGCCAGGGATTGATCCAGGGAGCTCCCACTTAAAACAACAGCACCAGAACAGACCAGAAAAAATTCAGTCAAACTTATAAGACCCGTCGTTTTTGCGTAACTTCTCCTTTTCCACGAATGGAATAGTTCTCCGACCGTCGTTATAATTACTAATTTCTTTGCGAATTTAGTTTAGTATAAATAAATTAAAAAAAAAAAAATTATAATCATAAAAAATTGAAAGGAAATAACAGGGCTTAATATAGTATAGCGTTATGACCTAACTAAAGAAGTTATGATGTTGATGTCATTTCTATAATCCCTTTTAATTCTGTGAATTATAATTTACAAAGAAATATATAAAACAATGACAATGATTACTAATAATAAATAAAAGATCACGCCCACAAATAACTACAGCAAACTTTACGTACAATTTGCTTTAGCGGTTTGCGGTCATGTACCAGTATATATATGTCTATACTAGCTGGCCCCTGCGCCATCTGTCGGGTTGATTTGTAAAACTAAACCGTCCACGGTGCCTCCCAAACGCATACCGCAAAATTCATTCAAATCGGTCCAGCCGTCTAGGAGGAAATATATATCTAAAGATATAAGTGAAATATCTATCACTGACTAAAGGTTTAGAAGCTTTTTGTGGCACAGCTCAACCGGGAAAGTAACGCCTATGCATGTATGTATATGCTTATTTAAATAATTTTGTTTTATAGCCTAACCTGAATAATATATGAACCTGTGTACTTTATACTGAAGCCTCTATTTGGATTTCCATCTTTTAAGAGTAAATAATAAGGGGATGAAGGTTTTTGCAGGAAGATTTAATAACTGAGCCTTACAACTGAAAATTTAGAAAGTAATTCTTACAATTACCGCGTAAAGCTATAAACAGCAATAACATTCAAAACATCAAAGGAATGCGAGCAAAATACAGACTTGTGACAAATAGTTAGAATTTTTGTTAAATCTGGCCAAACGATGTTTGCAGTGTTATCGTGCAGTGACATCTTAAATGGGATTATTTCACATTCCTCGCGTTCTGCGTAAGTATTCGCATTCCGAGCAATCAGCAAGGCTCAGGATAACTATTTTGTAACTCCTCTGGGGTTTAACCACCTAATCTGTAAACAGTTTTTAACCAACTTCAAGAAGGAGGAATTAGCCGATTACTCAAAGAGGCCTAAACCGATTTGAAGGGCATACTTTCCAGGTTACTGCCTTTCAAATGTTATCGAAATCGGTCGAGCGTGGTTGCCTCCTAGGCCTCATATTGATGGACACAGGGCGGCACTTGGGGGCGTGTTCAATACACACATCTATGAGTACTAAGATGACTGATAAATATTTATATGAATAACTAGCTGTTGCCCGCGACTTCGTCTGCATTTGATTTCAGTATCGCTAAGCCTTAAATGAGGGGTTTCCTGCTGTCCGCTGAGGGGTTCTGTCTGAAAATTTTAGCAAAATTAAACACATACTACCTCTGTAGCACAAAAATAATTATTTAAATCGGTTATAATTTGTCGGAGTTATGGTGTTAAATCGTAAAACCCTCATCCCCTCTCCCAAAGGAACCGAGCTTAATGTCGGGATAAAAAGTATCCTATATATTACTTCTAACACTTCCAACAATATGTGTACAAAGTTTCATGAAGATCGGTTAAGTAGTTTTTGCGTGAAAGCGTAACAAACAAACTTACATTGACATTTATAATATTAGCAGCTATAAGAGCTTCAACAATATTAATTTATTAATGCTTTAACTTACTGTTTTGTTGTAAGAAAATACACGGTGATAGCCTAGTGGTTAGAGCTGCGGCCTTTCTTTCGTGGAACCGAGTTCGATCCCCGGCACGCACCTCTAACCTTTTGGAGTGTGGAGTCCACACTCCAAAAGGCGTTAAAACGCGGATGAATAAAGCGGGCAATAGCATGTTATTAAAACCATTAAGTTATCAGTAACTTGTAGTACGTGCCAACCTAAATATAGATTTCAATGAAAATTTCTTGAAACATTGCTTCAAATAAAAGTGTCGCTCTATTCAGAATCTCAATTACGTGGAATAAGAATTTGCTTCGAGGGATTACTTTGAGAATGTTGATAACATAGTCCAACATGATATAACATAGTATTTTATGTTGAGGGTTGCCACTTTTCCTTTTTAGCAATTATTTCTTTTTCTAAGGTATAAAACGGAAAATTGGGACGCAGACCCTTAAATCTGCAAAGGGAAATGGGAAAGCAATGGTAGCTTTCGACGCTATTGATATTCGTTATTACTTAGAATCGATAATAGTATCAAACAAAAGAGGTTAGCAAGTTCGACTCACGAGCTAATAAGTTAATCCAAATTGGGCCAAAAATAATTGGGTATTGGGGTTTTGTATGAAAAAATTATCAATTCCAAACCAGACTTAGGTCATTGATGCTGTCATACACGTTTATCCTACCAGTTATAATCCATACACATACATACACATGCCACCGACAGCGACGTGCTGCATGTGATTTAGCGTTTCGGTACGATGTCGCATAGAAGCCAAATAGGGGTAAGGCTTATTAAATACCCCTCATAAGCTAGCCATCTTGGCTGACCTATTAGGGGTATATAATAAGCTTAAACTGCGTTATCCCTTACCATTAGGTGAGATTGCAATCAAGGTCTATCTTGTAGTGAAAAAAAAAAAAAGCTTTCAATCCTTTCGTTTGCCCAGAGGGTATTGATAGACTGACGTAATAAATACACAGGTGGCAACCCTAACTGTGTTGCTATGTGAGGCAGCGCGGCGTCACGTGGAATCTCCTCATGGCATAGTTGTGTGAAGAGCGACGAACTCCGATTGCATGTTTAATTAATTAATAACAAGCGGGTAACACTGTATTACTATTGAAACGGCGGATACGAATGTAATAACTTATATTTTGTAACTAAAATGACGGAAAGAAAATAATAGGAGGTTTGAATTACTAAATTACTAAACGAATAAATTAATAAATACATTTCACCATTTTACATATTCAGTGGTGCTCATGAGATAGGCGCGGTTAGGTAGATAAAGTGGGGCTTGGAGACCTGGGCGGCCTGCTAAGCTTCTGAAGTGAGCTCGGCTGGCTGGAGTGACCCAGCGGGGAGCCGTACCAGTGGCACTACGTCCAACGGAAGGTTCCGGCCGACCAAGTACGGAGACAAGCCCAGGAAAAGAAGAAGAAGATGATAAAGTGGGGGCAAAAATGATATAATAGGCTACTCGTTTGGCAATATATTAACATCCCCCGATGTCGTCGAGCCCTGGGGCTCTTCTCATGGCGAGTTATACCCGTAGCAACCCCCCAGGCAGGAGACAAAAATTATATCCCCTCATTACATAAGGGATATAATGAACGTGCCCACCTGCTAAAGCACGGCAACATGGAATAGGAGGAGTTTACCCCCGTTTATCATTACACATATATTATTATGTTCCATGCTCTGAGAGTTAAAAAAGCTCTGGGAGAAGAAATTTTGTTATCCTTTTCCTAGGGAAATAATTGTCTCCTGCCCTTGCCCTCCTGAAAATTTTTTAAGTATTCATTGTAAAGTCAACATCTCTTGAGGATGCTCCGGTTTCGGAGCGAAACGTGCGTAGAGGGTACATTGCTGAGGATCTGTTTGGTGTGGAGTATACGGATTGAAGTAATTATAAATTACCCCATACAGAGTCTACTGCTGTTCGCGGAGTATAGCAAATTAAGCTTAATTTTCCAATAATCAATTATTATTATAAATGCTTGAAATCATTTAATATTTATGACAATTGCTTCAATTTTTTTTTAATTGTATATTATATATTTATTATATACTAGCTGTTGCCCGCGACTTCGTCTGCGTTTGATTTTGTTTTTTGATGTGGCATTCAATTTAGTTTTAGTTCTAAAAAAATTTAAAGAATTCAGTCTCCTTAAATGAGGAGTTTGCTGTTGTCCGCTGAGGAGTTCTGTCCTCTATCTCCAACCACATTCAAGTTTGGGCAAAATTAAACACATTATAACCTCTATAGTACAAAAATAATTATTTAAATAGGTTATAATTTGTCGAAGTTATGGTGTAAAATTGTCAAACTCTTTCATCCCCTCTCCCAAAGGAACCGAGCTTAATGTCGGGATGAAAATATCCTATATTACTTCTTACATTTACAAGAATATGTGTACAAAGTTTCATGAGGATCGGTTAAGTAGTTTTACGTGAAAGCGTAACAAACAAACTTACATTGACATTTATAATATTAGTAGGGATAGTGAAAACGCCCCGCGCACGTTTCTCTTTATACCCACGAAATGTTGCTAGCTCACGAAATTTTCCCATTTTATGTTAAACGTTAAGAACACTAGAAATAAAATAATAACTTTTAATTGCTAAATGGAATTAACTAACCGCCTGTTCGAGAAACAATACTAAAGTGGAGTGGTTTTTGATGCTCAATATAAGTTGCATACACGGTTTCTGTATGCTCTTAATTCTTTGATTTGGTCGTCGTTAACGAAAAAATATGGGTGTAGTCTAATATTATTAAGATCTTTACTACAATATTTATCCAAATAAAGATTTGATTGATTGATTTATAACGATCGAGTCTAATTTTAAAAAAATCACCCATTGTTTGAGCTTAGTTAGTAATAAAATTTGCGCTAATTACACCGATAGTCTCAATAGATACCCAGGAACTAGTTAAAAGGCCTTGGATAGATAAAGCAATAAGCTTTATAAGCGGGACGCAGCACAATGAAATAGCGGAGATAAAACCAATTCATTTAATCAATGAAACGGGATAAACGGTTAACAGATTACGTAATCAGGAAGCTGGGAGCATTATCTGACGCATACCACACGTCTATACCGTGCCAGGTTCTTGGAATTGGGAGCAATTAATGATGTTAGCTGAAGTGAAGCTGAAGTGGAAATGGGTGGGACACAAAGCTCGGAGAACCGATGGACGTTGGGGTTCCAAGGTGCTGGAATGGTGACCCCGCACAGGTAAACACAGCGTTGGTCGGTCCCCAATGAGGAAGGCAGACTATATCAAACGAGTCGCTGGGAGCCACTGGAAGGAAGCGGCCCAGGACCGACCGTTACTCAATAGTGACAACTTTGTTTTCAGCTGGATGTAAGCTGTCTATAAAAGCAAGATAGACTTGGCAATTGAGCTGTAGGTACATGATTCATAAACCGTGGGGGAAACCGTAGCGTAGGTACCTAACGTAGACAGCAGTTTTCAGGCGTCTCTGATACAGCTTCCGTGATTTTTAATCCAAACTAGACAGGCGTCACCGTAGGCAAAGCTCTCCCGACCATAAAACAATATTTTATTTCCTAAGCACACGTTATGAGTATACAACGTGTAAACCGATATAATAACCTTTACTTACCAATAACCTAATAGTTTTTGAGTAAACCACTGCCATAGTTTTTACTGAAAGAAATCAAATACTGCCCTAACATCACATGCAAAACCAAAATCATGTGACTACTGCCACCTTATCAGGTACGCCTCGCGTAGCGTAAATACTATGCGTGTGTCGGTCTTTTAACTTCAATAGGGTTGTCATAAGTAAGCAATTAGAATGTTTGAATTCGTTTGTATGGAAGAATATTCTCCGTTCCTCGGAGAGCACATTAAGCTGACGGTCCCGGTTATTGAGGTAGTAGGCCGGTAATCATTCATTTCATTCATCCCTTCTCATTGTGGAAGGCCCCTCAAGGTCTCATGCCCTGGCATGGGTCTCCTTCCACAATGAAAAGGCGTTAGGCCACTCAGCTGGCCCAGTGCGGATCGGTGGACTCCACACACCTTTGAGAACATTTTCTCTCAGGCATGCAGGTTTCCTCACGATATTTTCCTTCACCGTTGTTGGTTATTATCAACCAACCAACCCTCTTTGAAGCAGCGTGGACGTTCTATGTTCTCCGTCTCCCCAATCAGCAGTGCTAGCGGTGGCGCATTAATAGACTGCGGATGATGAACGCGTTTCGCAAATCTTAAGCCAGAAAATTTCGTCAAAGTACCAAGCGGCGACAATTCGCTGCGCCACTGTCTTCACCGCCTTATCCGTCGTTGTTTGCTAGTTATGTAGGTACCTATAATTAATAAATTTTCGATGTTTCAGCATTAATTATAGCTCAGAATTAGGTCGCGTTGCGACTAAGGAGGCTGCGACAAACACAGATTAGATACGGCGCGCAAACTCCGCCCGAGATCGTGTTGATACGGTGACAGATAACTGGAAATACTTTATTGTATTTCGAAATTACTCTTCTGTGGGCTAATTATTTTAATTGGATTGGAATTACTTTAAACCCGAGCTTTCATATGATGCTTTCCATTCATTCAATTACGAAGAACAGCTACATTACGACGCGCGTTTTGGTCATACAAACTAATCTGAAAGTTTTAAGTCAAACTTATCGGTAAGATCGCTTATTAGAATAGAAAATCGCAATTATCTATAATATAAAATTAATCTTATTAAAATACGGCTCGGAAAGTGTAGCCGAAGTCGTAACCACTAAGCTATTACCGCTTCAAAACAAACAATTTCTTATAATTTTTTTCCCGACCGGGATTCGAACCCCTTAGTTAAACATGCTTAACACTAGACCAACGGCGCAGTCAGTAAATATTTAGTTTATTGAAATTCATGAGTAGGTAATCAGGTCACAGTAGGCACGGCGTATTGAGGTGCGCTTAATATACAACGTTCGTGTTTGTTTGTTTGCTTGTTTGTTCCGGCAACACACACTCTACTTTTAGATTTTCACCTCATTTTCAATGGCCTGGAAACTGAATTCATGTATGTACGAAAAAAAAATCCTATTTAAGTATGTTGTATATTGATGCCATAGAGATGTGGTGCTGGAAACGCCTTTTAAAGATCCCTTGGCCTGCATTCCGCACCAACAATTCCGTTTTAAAAGCACTGAAAATAAAGGAAAGACTTTCGTCGACGGTGCAGTTAGGAATATTCAAGTTTTTTGGCCACATCTCAAGGAATGAGGGGTCGATTGAATGATTGGTGGTGCAAGGACAGGTTGAAGGAAAGAGGGCATTAGCTTGGTCACCTACTGGTTAGACAGATACGGTGAAATCGTTGACCCAGACAACTATGGTGGAATGCTTCAGACTCGCTGCCAACCGCCAAAAGTGGAGAACACTCGCGGGAGACGCCGTGAATGATGTCTAACGCCATGCAATTCATATCAGCAGCCACGACCACTCTGCCAAGAGTGCACGACTGAGAAGATTATTTATTTAATTAGTAAATTTTGTTATTATATTTATTACTAGCTGACCCGCGCAACTTCGTCTATATCAAATCGGTAATTATCGGATTTAATATCTTGAAAAAAATCAAGAACCTAATTGCAGCACCACCTACCGGGTCTAGTTTTTATCCAAACTATACAATACGCGGCCGGGCGGCCCTCGGCATTTTACTTGCTTTTAACATTTCTAAGCAACCGTCGTATTGATAAAAATATTCATCTAATTTCCCGGAAGAAGCTTATTGTTTATCGGGATAAAAAGTAACCTATATGTTGATCCGGAATATAAGCTACCACTATACCCAATTTTATTTAAATCCGTTCTGTAGTTTCCACGTGATGCCCGGACAGACAGACAGACAGACAAAATTAAATATAAATATGTTTTCGACTCGATTATAAAGCATCCCTCGATCAAAATTTTCAAAATATATTAAATTTACAGAAATCTGCATCGATCCCGGGTCGGCCAACTTTAAGAATTTGCTGTGATTCACCCCCTCGGGGCGCCCGTTAGGCTGTCCGTTTCCAGCATAGCATGTATGTATATTTGCTGACCATAACCGAAAAGTTTTTGATGTGTCTTTAGAATCCTTACATCCACGGTGACAAAGGCTATAAAATAAAATTAACGAAAATCAATATTGCGGCAATATGGCGGAATTTTGTTAATTCGTAGATTGTCTCGATTTGTTTTTAAATAACTTACTCGGTCGTCCTTGTGTACCTAATAAGTACTTTTGTGTAACGATCGTAAACATTACATAAGTTACATAACTATGTTGCTATATAAAATACAGTAAGAACGGCAATGATATCACCGACCGTACAGTGTGTTCTGCGTTTATAATGTCAATATTACCTCATCGCTGGTTATTTGTTTAACATAATGGCTAGGTCATTAATGTTTTTTATACCTATTGAAATTTTGTTGTTGACAAACTAAGCAAGCCGTATCCCACTATATGAGTTTTATGCCCGTTTTCACTAGCGACGAAAAAAGCAATGCCTAACTAAGTAACGCCTAATCAAAGAAGGTTCCTAGGCATCAGAATCATCAACCCATTTACCGGCCCACTACAGGGCACTGGTCTCCTCCCACAATGAGAAGGGGTTAAGGCCGTGGTCCACCATCGGCGGACTCTAAACGAAAGAACTCTCAGACATGCAGGTTTCCTCACGATGTTTACCTTCACCGTTGAAGCAAGTGATATTTCAATTACTTAAAACGCACATAACTTAGAAAAGTTAGAGGTGCGTGCTGGGATTCGAACTCGGCCCCCGAAAGTAAAGTCGAGTTTCTACCCACTGGGCTATCACCGCTTACATTTACCTTTCACCAATCGATTTTCACTAAACAACTCATATAAACTACGACGTTCGATTGGCGCAGTTTGCAGCGACCCTGCATTCTGAGCCCAAGGCTGTGGGTTCGATTCCCACTACAGGAAAATGTTTGTGTTATGAGCATGAATGTTTTTCAGTGTCTTGGTGTTTATATGTATATTCTAAGTATTTATGTATATTATTCATAAAAATATTCATCATTCATCTTAGTACCCATAACACAAGCTAAGCTTACTTTGGGGCTAGATGGCGATGTGTGTCGTATTATATTTATATTTATTTATTATTTAACCTAACTTGTCTATGATTCTTGCCAAAAGGTATGGGATTATGTGTTTGTATTATCGTTTTCCGTATGGAATTAAGGTTATTAAAAAAACAAATTTATATTTTTTCATCTGTCAAGTCCCAGTATAAGAATTACTTAAAAACAAAGGATCGATGTCGTAACTTCTTGTCGCAAATTTTCGGGTAGTTTTATTTTAGAATGTTAGCTAGATAAATATAATAAATAATAAAATGCTCCATTTATTAGCTACCAATCTTATAATACTGAGCTTACATTATATTATGTTCGATCTATTTTTTTGAAGCTGAGATAACCTTGTAATCAGCTTCAGTACACCCTATACACCTAGCATATACCTAGTTTTACAGGAGCTATTATACCTATTATAGCTAGGTATATGCTACTACTATACTAGTAGTAGCATATACCTAGTTTTATTTACCTATATAAAACTAAATATATGCTAACTAAAGCATATGGCGTGCGACACTTGTTTGAATATTAGCGTAAAAGTATTAGACACCTGGAAAAAACTAGTTACCATACTGAATAAAAATTAAAATATACGTATGCTAAAAAAATTAAGTAATGGTTGTCCTGATATTAACTTCAAGACTAGCAACTAAGATTATTTAATGTATTAATCGTACGTTTTAAAGCTAAATACCTAGTTTCTTAGCAGTGAGTATTTATTCTCATGAATATTATTCTTCCTTATTTATGACATAGCTACTAATGATAGCATTAAAGCCCACCCATCCCAAAGGAGTAAAATAAAACAACTGGACTCAGTCTAATCCTGTATATTAAGCTTCTCTATTATTCATATTACTTGTTACCTTGAAATGACTCTACTACCAGTTCCGAATGCTGTCTTCAGCAGAGAAGACCGCTGGCAAGAAACTCTACCGTTGCTCTTTTGTTTAATTAGTTGAAACAATACTTATAAGCTAAATTATTGTATATAAAGTGCTGCATTTCCCTATTTCCTAAGTATAACATGCGTAATAAGCAAAAGAGACTGGTATAATATTTAGGTCACATACCAATGATGTGAATTTCGCTAACATCAAATATTATCTCAGCAGCCATCGTATAAAAGCCTCCGCTGATAACGGAAGGAATTTCAGAGCATTTATCTACGTGATACAACCTAGGATACCTAACCTATGTACCCAACGTAGTAAACCTAACTTAAGATCTTAATTTCAGAGCATTTATCTACGTTATACAACCTAGGATACCTAACCTATGTACCCAACGTAGTAAACCTAACTTAAGATCTTAATTTCAAAGCATTTATCTACGTTATACAACCTAGGATACCTAACCTATGTACCTAACATAGTAAACCTAACTTAAGATCTTAATTTCAGAGCATTTATCTACGTTATTCAACCTAGGATACCTAACCTATGTACCCAACGTAGTAAACATAACTTAAGATCTTAATTTCAGAGCATTTATCTACGTTATACAACCTAGGATACCTAACCTATGTACCCAACGTAGTAAACCTAACTTAAGATCTTAATTTCAGAGCATTTATCTACGTTATACAACCTAGGATACCTAACCTATGTACCCAACGTAGTAAACCTAACTTAAGATCTTAATTTCAGAGCATTTATCTACGTTATACAACCTAGGATACCTAACCTATGTACCCAACGTAGTAAACCTAACTTAAGATCTTAATTTCAGAGCATTTATCTACGTTATACAACCTAGGATACCTAACCTATGTACCCAACGTAGTAAACCTAACTTAAGATCTTAATTTCAGAGCATTTATCTACGTTATACAACCTAGGATACCTAACCTATGTACCCAACGTAGTAAACCTAACTTAAGATCTTAATTTCAGAGCATTTATCTACGTGATACAACCTAGGATACCTAACCTATGTACCCAACATAGTAAACCTAAATTAAGATCTTAATTTCAGAGCATTTATCTACGTGATACAACCTAGGATACCTAACCTAGGATACCTAACCTATGTACCCAACATAGTAAACCTAACGTAAGATCTTAATTATTGCTATCGGCCTTATTTATGTCCTTCTGCTAACCCAGGTCTCTTCTGATAGGAATGAGAGGGTAGAAGACCTAGACCTTTGACCTAGAACTTTCGTAGTGTAGTTTTGGTTAAAATATTAAATGTCCGGGTTGTGCGTGTATTGCATGAAGGCTCAATAATAGACCAAACGGCTCCAACGACCATACCTAACACAGTTCAAACTTTAACTGTAAATAATAAAGAAATAAATATATGTACTACTACAATACACACATCGTCATCTAGTCCCAAACTCAGCTTAGCTTGTGATGAAATAAAATGAAATTTTATATTTGCCTACAAAATCGCTTACATTCTCAAACTCGTATACAAAAATATATCTAATAAAAAGCATGTAGACAAATAGGGTTCCGCCCCAGCACGCTGTTATGGGTACTAATATGACTGGTGAATATATTATAATATAAATACACTACAACAATACACTACATACAATTGTATACATCGTGTAAACTAGTTTTTTTTTTAAATATTTTTTCATGTATTTTTATGTTGTGTACAATAAAAGTGTATTCATTCATTCAAATACTTATAATATACATAAAAACACCCAGAGACTGTAAAATATGAATGTTCATCACACAAACATTCTTCCAGTTGTGGGAATCGAACCCACAGTATT
This sequence comes from Pararge aegeria, assembly GCF_905163445.1. Taxonomy (NCBI): domain Eukaryota; kingdom Metazoa; phylum Arthropoda; class Insecta; order Lepidoptera; family Nymphalidae; genus Pararge; species Pararge aegeria. The sequence continues at coordinate 16,309,049 of NC_053199.1, read as the reverse complement.
GACTTAGAAGGCAAGGTCGCTGCCCGCTGCGCCAATCGGCCGGCGACAATGAGTGGGCTCTAATTTTTAATGAGACTACTAGGTCTAACGGCTACTACCCTATCACTCCTATGAGAAGAGACCTGGGCTAACAAAAGGACTAGCAGAAGGATTACGATCTAACACTGAAAAATATTCATGTTCATCACACAAACATTTTCCAGTTGTGGAAATCGAATCCACAACCTTGGACTCAAAAAGCAGGTTACTGCCCACTGCGCCAATCGGCCGTCATATTCCGAAGTGTGGAATAGGCGACCCAGTAAGTTTCCACCGCGAGCCGCACGTGCCAGGTACACGTGAGGAAGTCCACCCCCACGGAAGACCACCTGCTCTCAGCGCTGATCACGCTATCTCATGATCTTAGTTCCAATTGACAGAGCATTCCGATTCATAACCAACGCCCACTGACTCCATTATTCCTGCAAATATACTCGTATTACATGATAGGGTAATGGGGTAAATACTGAATGCAAGTACCGTAACCTTACCAAGATGAACTCTTATAGTGTGACGTACGTAACTAGTCCTTGAGATTTTTTACTATTTGTTAAACTAATCAAAGTCAAAGTCAAAATCAAATATTTCTTTATTCTAAAAGGCACATAGGTGGCACTTTTGATGCGTACTTTACATGTAAAATATGACATAGGAGTGAGTTGATGGCGATAACTAAATTTGTCAAGTTAACTTTTTTTTTGTTACCACCATATCACATTGTCTTTTAAAACTATTAAAGAAGCAACCTGGTTAGAGCAATAATTAACACCCAAGCATTTTTTCGTTGACGTAGTCCTTAATACTATAATAGGACTTTTCCATAAGCTTACGTTTAATAAAACATAATTTCGCTGCTTCTATAACTTTAATAAAAAATAACCTGCTTCGCTTACTTTATATCTCAATTTTATTATCTGTAACGTCACTCGCTGAAAATAAGCATGGCATATGCTATAAGCGATAAGGCCGCCTTTGTGCATATATTTTGTATTATCGTTTATTTTAATAACCTGGCTTTCTATTTGTATGTGCAATAAAGACTACCTCTTCTTCTTCTGAGCTGTTCCTACACCCTATCTGTCTGTCAAACAGTCTGTTTCTATATCAATATAAGATGTATTGTTTGTAGTAATTTACACTGGCTTCTCAGGCCACATGGAGCCGGCATTTCCTCGAGGATAAAACTCCCTAAAAAAAGGTTGAAAAAAAAAACTTTTTAAAACTTTCGCACCTACAGTACGAAAGTTTTAAAAAAGTTTTTTTTTGTTTGGAAGGAGAAAATAGGAAAATACGAAACGTCGATGTCGTCAAATTATTTTCAGTAAAATCGATGAGATACAGCTATCCCTATCTCACTTTAAAGAGGAAGACACCAGACGATCAGGCTCAGCGCGAACCCTATAATTTTTTTAAATATTTATTCATTCAAGTAGCACTTATACCATAGTCCTAAACTTTGGCGTAATTCTAAAATTGTGTCACTAAAAGTTCAGCGCGAACCCTATAATTTGTTTAAATATTTATTCATCAAAGTTATAGCTGTACCATAGTCCTAAACTTAGGCGTCATTCTACAATTGTGTCACAAAAAGTTCATAGTGTGTAATCATAATGTGTAAAATTGTGTCACAAAGTTGTGCTCAATCTTAGGTCACAGTTGGCGTAAAAAAATAAATATTATCACAATTATACCACCTTATGGACTTCTTCTGCTGGACAGTAATATAATTTTATGGCTAAAAACGCACATAAACTTCTAAAAGTTCACTAGCTGGGAATCAAACTTGGCCCCCAGAAGGCAGGCTGAAGTCCTAACCACCAGGCTATCACTTATACGGCAGTTTCGGTTGCGTGTGGTCTACTAACAGGGACAAATCAGTGCAGTGCAGCAATAGGTATAATAGTCTGCGTTCGTGCACAAATGGCCTACTTACGGCAGTCGCTTGCAGTTGCACCTACGTTTAATGAAGACGGAGTGGCAGCCACTTGTCACTCTGATATAGATAATAGCACGATGCTGAGGCTATGTTTGACTAAGTGCTCCGTTGGTCTAGTTGTCAGCAAAAGCGATTAAGGATGACGGATTCCTGGATTCGATTTTTGAGCTGGACTACATTATCTAGGTAACAATTACCGCTCGATACAGACGTACCTAATTTATTAATTAGGTACCTAATGACTAAATTAAAATGTCATTTATTTCAAGTAGGCCTAGTTTATAAGCACTTTTGAAATGTCAAGTCATTCTGTTTGTAGTGACTCTAGCACTGGTTCGGAAAGCAGATTCTACCGAGAGGAAGCCGGAAAACGTATAAAACATAGAAAAGTTAGAGGTGCTGGGAATCGAACTCGCCTCCCCCCGAAAGTGAAGTCGAGCTCCTGCCCAATGTGCTTTCACCGCTTCATCAATCGTGTAGTAATCACGATTAATTAAATGTGTGTTTTACATTGTTTAAACTTAGGTAAAGGTAAATTTAATAGTATCTTCAGGATCATGCTATAAAAGCATCCCCACAAAGGATATCACCCATTTGTGCCCATTTCTATATAGTAAGTCGATTGTTTATATTAACTTTTTGTTTTTAATTACTAATGTAATAGCGCGCTATATAAAAAGCTTGACTACAATCACACTTGATAGTGGGTGATGATGCAGCCTTAGGTTGAGCGCCCTTGCTTCACTCTTGATTTGAAGGTACTCATATTGTAGGTACTGGGAAAAATGGCATTCTAGATCCTTGCGGTACGAATCAGAAACGAAGACGCAAAGCGCTTCGTACGCGCCTATGGTATATCACGCATATCGTATATCGCTATAAATAGGCGTGAAATGGTTTCGAGTTAAGTTTTTTTTCATCATCATCATATCAACTCATTACCGGCCCAGGACACGGGTATACCCATAAGGCCACCCATAAGGCCACCCATAAGGCCACCCATAAGGCCACCCATAAGGCCACCCATAAGGCCGTAGCCCAACACCCTGGCCCAGTGTGGACTGTTTCTTTTATAGACTACAAATTAGCCCTCGACAGCAATCTCACCTAGTCGTAAGTGATGATGCAGTCTAAGATAGAAGTGGGCATGACAGTTATATTAGGTCCATACCCCTCATCAGTATGTACGCAGCGTCGTACTGGAACGTTAAGGCTAGGCAGCACGGTTTTGTCAATAATGATAAACGACCACAGCTGAAGCCTTCTTCCAGACCAATTGAGAAAGCCCTAAGTTAACTTAGCGCTGTAGGTGCTTCAAGGCCGGTGGCGGAGGCCTGGCACCAGGGCCAAAAATTTAAAAATTCAAAATATTGAAAAAAAAAATTAATATACTCGGATTGTGATAATAAAAAACACAGATGTTGGGATCATAGCCGCGAACCATTTATTTCATCGTCAAACAAATCTTATACATGTAAATTATAAATTGTAACACCAACTTTATAAGAACAAATAACTTTTCGAGCTCTGGATCACTAGAAACTAGAAACCTGGGGTCGTCAGTTATGTTTCACACACATTATCAGGAAAGTTACCATCAGTTAGCGTGCAATAACACGCACGCACACACGCAAACGTGCACACACAAAAACTTGCATGGACGCAAACACACACGCAAGCAAGCACGCACGTTAACATGGTTAAAATGTCATGGCAAAGGAAGTTTGGGTTTGATGAAAGGACTTACATCGTTTCTAATTCGTTAAGGGTATGGTACAACGTGGTAAGGGAAACCTTTACAATAGAAAAAAATATTTAATTAATATACAACGTGTAACCGAATTACGAAATAATATTAAAGGATGCATAAGTATATTTCACAAGGAATCATCCTGTAAACATATTAAAATCATAACATTTAACGTTAAGTATACCTTTAACATAAGTGTTAACTTTTGACAACCCTATTGAAGATAAAAGACCGACACGTGCATAGTACTTAATAAAGTGACAGGAGACACATAACGTTAATTTTGCATGTGATGGCTGGATGTGATATCTGATTTCTTTCAGTAAAAACTATGGTAGTATTTTACTAGGTTTTCGGGTTCACAGATAAGTATCAGAGACAGTACATAATGTAGCTGTAAAGCCTATGTAGTATTATTTCGGGTTTCATTTACACGTTGTTTAATTACATAATAATACCTTCTTTACTCATTGTGAAACGATTTATTTTTGTTTATGTTATTTGATACTTACAGGTAATAAAAATAATAATAAAACAAAATTTGGCTCACGTCGATTCCCGCTTGTTTTTTTTCTGTCTCTATCGTATCAGTCGAGAGGTAATCAAACTATTATTTACATAGTTTCTAAAGATTTTTTAGTGCTGGCCGCACATTATGACTGGCGCTTAATATACTCCAACCGTTAACGATATGGTTTGATATTGGAAAACCATTTAGGCATTTTTAATACTGTTTTGATGGATAAAAGTTTTATCGCAGAAGCGACCCTGCTATATTACATTTGTCAACAAGCCGCTGCTAATTTTTAAACACTTCTAATGCAGGGTAACTACTCAGCTACGCTGCATTGAAAGCCAAAACCTCCTGAAAGATGAAGCATCCACAAAAAAACCATTCCAAAATCAGCAGAATTGTTGCGAGCGGAATAGTGCCATTTTTTTTATTCCACTACAACGTTTTCCCTTGAATACAAACTCACGTGGTGAAAAGTGATGTCTTGGATGGTAACGAACTAACCTGATTGGCATAAGCTCAAGTGTTTGTTTGTTTACTTGAACGCGATGATCCCAGAAACTACGGGTCCGATTTGAATTTTTTTTTAATGTTTCGGCTTAAAGGCTATATGCTATATATAATCACGCTAAGAACAATAGGAGCATGGCACCAATGAAGAATGTTTCAAGATCGGTGTTTTTTTTTACTTTTCGCTGCATGCGCTGCGTAAACGGTTAAAGTTTCGATAAAATCTTGTACGACATAGTTGTTGCCCTTTAAAAGTTCCTGACAGCATATGTCTATCTTTTAAGATGGACATATACGCGGAAGAAGTCGCGAGGGACCGCTAGTCAGACATAAGCCCAAACAGATATTACTCAGACGATAATAACCAGTGCGAGGCCAGCGTATCCTTGAGCGAGCCCATGAGGTATTCTTATGCAATCACGAATTGGGTTTAAGCAAGTTAATCTCGTTGCCCCTATAGCAGTACGCTTTGAAATCGCATATCTTTTTACCGTCCTTATACAAGTACAGTTTGAAGCACGTCTCGCAGAAGAACGCGGGGTCGAATGGGACCCTGGAGCAACCTGTGACGATCCATTTAGCCCCAAATTCGGCGCACGTCGTGCAATATATCGTTTGGTTTTGCGATATCGCTGTATGGAAGGGGTACACCGACAGACGCAGAGGGTCGGTCGGGTTGAGGAGCCGGACATCGGAGAACGTGAAGAGGTGCTCGCAGTTGCCCTGGTGCACGTATACCTGGAATTGAAAAAAATACCAGGCTAAGTTGTGACCAGTAGAGCTAGGATGCGCGCCACGAGAGAGCTATGTCTATCTCGTCATTGTCTATAAAAAATACGAGTAATGGATAGACATAATTATCTCGCGGTGCGCATGCTAGCCCTACAGGGTGCGTTTGGAACCCTCGTAGCTTTAGGTCTAAGTTGGGGAACGAAGTTATCGCTATCCCCTTACAATTACGTTTACATATATGTATGAACGCTTCATAAGTGCCCGTGATAGGCCTACATGAATAAAGATTTTTTTTTGTAAGACCTATGTTACGAATAAACGAGAAAAAAAGGGATTGTTTACTAAGGTATTGATATGTGTATTGACGGGCGATTGGCGCAGTGGGCAGCTGCTTTCTGAGCCCAAGGCCGTGGGTTCGATTCCCACAAATGGGAAATGTTTGTGTAATTGCAATTGGCACCTCGGGGTGGCCCAGGCGCACCAGCAGCTGGTCGACGCGCACGTCCGCCATGTCGCGGCGCGGGAAGGCGCCCAGCTGGCGCGAGCGCGCCCACTCGCGGATGGGCTCGGAGTGGTCCTTGCAGCCCTCGCGCATGTCCACGTAGAACACGTTGTTAATGAACAGGAAGCCGGACGGGAACAAGTCCTACGAGCAATATGTCAATTGAGAATTTGAAACCTCTCTTTGTCTTCTTTGTGCCTCTCCACTACTGGAGGTCGGCCGGCAGCTCAGCGAACTTCTTGCGCCAAGCGAAGCAATGCTTTCACGCTTACGATATTGGTCCGTTCACGGAATTGGGAATTTTAAACCAAAGGCTTTCAAACACACGTACATACTCGTGTAGTAGAGTAATGTACTCGAGTAGTACATTACTAGTCTAGCTCTTTTATTTGATGGAGTTGTGAAAAAAATATAAACCTATTTCCCCATATCATGGCGGCAGCCATCTTGGACTGATTTACATCAATAGCTAAGAAATTTCCAGACTTATTCTTATTGACCATTCAAAAAAACACAAATCAAAATCGGTTCATCCGTTCGGAATATACGATACCACAGACACACGCACGCCCGCATGCAAGCACGCTAGCACGCACGCACGCAGGCACGCACGCACGCGCGCACAGACTCATCAAACTTATAAAAATATCGTCGGTATTGCGCCCAGTCTTTGAACAATGCGTATGCGTGCCAGTGATACCTTTGAAACTATTGGTCGTATATTAAGTGATCAATCCAAAGAATGAGGAGATCGGTAGGAGGAACCCGAGTTACGGACATAGCTCAAGGGGTCGCGAAGTTATTGTCAATGGGCGGGGGAAATAGCTCGGAGAACCGATGGACGCTGGGGTCCCAAGGTGCTGGATTGGCGACCCCAGTCCGGTCGCGGGAGCGCAGTCCGCGAGTGCGGCGCGGTGGAGTTGGGGCGGAGGGCCGCAGGGACCCGGCAGCACCTTGGCGGAGGTGGCGGGCTGCTCGTCGGGGCCCTGCGACACGTCGACGCGCATGCCCACGTCGTTGGGGCACACGAGCCGGTCGCGCAGCGCGCTCAGCTTCTGACGGCCCAGTAGCACGATGTCGTTGCTGAAGATCGAGTGCCGTGTGTTCTGCAACGAAGTAAAAAATTTTTGGTTTTTTATATTGAACTTAAACCTAAAGCTAAGAGGGTTCCAACGCGCCCTGGTCTAAGAAGAGCCCACAACAAACTTAGCCGGGAATTTTTTTTTGTTATCACCATCTCACTATAAATTAATATTAAGCTATGAAGTTAGCGTCAACAATCAGATCGCAAACATACCATTTATTACTATTTCTTACACATAATATTTTGATACACAATTTTTTTTCCATACAAACTAATTCAAAACATTCTAAGTGGTTAGAATGTTTTGAATTAGTTTGTATGATAAAAGACCAACACGCGCATAGCACCTACGCTACGCGACGCGTCCCTAATAAAGTGACAGGAGTAACTTGATTTTGATTCTGAATGTGATGCTAGGGCTGCATTTGATTTCTCTTAGTAAAAACTATGACAGTGGTTTACTTAAAAAAACTATTAGCGTTTCGGTTTCACAGATAACACTCAGAAATAGTAAATAAAAAGCCTGTAAAGTAATATTTAGGTTTTGTCACGTTGTATAAATAAAGTGTTTGTATACTCATTGACATAAATAAGTTCAGTATGTTTCCTCTGTGCGTTTATTCGCATACAATTGCAATAGCGGATTTGGGAGGTTCCTTCGTACTCACATGTCTATCCTTGCTGCTGCAGTAGAAGGGCCGGTACACGCGCACGCGGAACACCAGGTCGCGGCCCGGCTCCAGACTCGTGAGTGATATTTTGTAATCTTCAAGCTGAAACCAGCAGTACATTGGTATACGCAATATTCAGTCGAGTCAAAGCCTTCTTTCTTATTTGCACATTACATCATAGACTTTAAACTATGAATTCAGTATTAAATTATAAGAAACATCTTATGTAAATCTGTTTTTTGTTGTTCTGGTATATAAACATATATATGCTTTTCTATTCTATTGAAACAAAAAATAAACTTTATATTTTACCAGAAGTTGTCAGTGTTTTCTTAAGATGTCCGCGTATATCGCGGTTTTTAAAATCTTGTGGTAACTGCTTGTTTTCCTGGGTACACATTTTCGCATATATTAATAAGGATATGCGAAAATGTGTCTGTGTTGGTCATGTATGTCTGAATCAACAGCTGATCTTGAATATTGGATAGAAGCAGGCGTTACTTTGCGGAATTCCATGATATATTATGAAAATTAAACTTCATCTGTATGGTGTAATTTATAATTTCTTTAATCTTTATGAAGGAGATGTTATCTTTATCAATAATTCATGGTTTTTGTTGAAATTATAAATTGAATGAAGCTTAATTTTTATAATAGCTGATCTTAATGTAATTTAGCACAGATATACTTATTATTTATTTGTATACCACATCAAAAAAGAAAGAACAGATACATCATGTACGTAGTAGTATGCAAAACGCGGCCTTATCGCTAAGTAGCGATCTCTGCCAAGCAAACTTAATAAAACTAAAAATAAAACAAAAAGGTGGGGTAAAGTGGTAAAACGTAAAACATAAACATTTACTCAGCAGTATCCTGGAGTTGTCAGAAGCTGTGATAGGACTTCGAATTCACTTTCAGGGAGGCCAAGATCGAATCCCAGCAAGCACCCTTAACTTTTCTAAGATATGTGCATTTTAAGAAATGAAAATATCACTCGCTTCAACGGCGAAAGAAAACATCGTGAGGAAACCCACATGCCTGAGATTTTTCCATTATGTTCTCAAAGAGCGTACTGGGCCAGTGTGGTGGACTGGACCCGTGCCTTATAGTGGGCCGGTAATGGATTGATATGATTGATGATGATTGATCCTGGAGTAGGGCAAATTTTTTTATCACGGCAAAGTATTGCAGTGGCGTTCATTGTTTTTTACCATAGAGCTTGCATGCTCTATGGTAAGAACAATGTACGTACAAGCATGCAAGCTCTATGGTCAGTGACTACCTAACCACTGCCGTTCGTCCATAGAGGAAACACGATACACGATTTCTCACAAATACTATAAATTATTACACACTTGTACGATATCTGGTTAGAAAGTGACTACTCGGAAATCAACATCGGTACTTATATTCTGGGAATAACAAAACGATAGCGCGATCCCAGAGGGTGATCACGCCATCTGTCGCCAGAGAAGGTAAACTGCGCAAACAGTCAGAAACCTTGAGAAAAAGAATAGAGAGAAGTTGTTTTTGTGTCGTTACGGTGAGCGAAGGGAAGAATCTGAGTGCCCACCTGTGGGAGGGGCAGCAACTTCAGCCCTCTGTACTTGAGCCTCTTCATGTACAGGCGCCGGTCGTCCTTGTCCACGCGCAGCTTGAGCTGGCGCACGACGCGCGGGTTGTCGTCCAGGTCGCAGCGCTCCAGCGAGTGCACGACGTGGTCGGGCAACGGCTCTTGCGTCGGATAGCGGTTCGACATTTTCAGCTCGTTGCCTGTCCTCAGATGGTTCGGACTGGAAATTTTCAAAACCAAAAATATCAACATTATATTCATTAGTTTAAAAAAAAATTATATGCATTTTTAAATTTGTTATTTCCTACATTGTAGGTAAAAACGTTACAAACAATTTATTTAATTATAATAATGCAAAGTGTCATCTCTTTCATCATTTTAATAGTGTTTCATTGTAATAGGGACCTATGAGGACCAGATCGAAAATACAATAGATACTTTTAATAGATAGCTCTACATTCACTATGAGACTGGTGAGTATTAGAGCTGTAGCTTAGGGGGACTGGTGGTGCCATAGAGTTAGAAATTTGATAATTCCCCCAGCACAGCTAGCATGGGCAGTAGACAATCATCTCCCTGGCGAAAGAATATATCATCATCTTCTCCCACAGCTTTATCAACTCTAAAAGCACTGGCTCATAAGTGTAAATAATATGTAGAAGCTTTGACCCAGTACTTCTTCATCTGTAGTCAAAAATGCCTAGACAAATAAGACGAATGAATGATTGAGTTACAAAAAATTGTCCTCACTAATTGTTGATCGAGTAATTTTTTCTGACTAAAAGTTGACTATAGGGTTCAGTGGCCATTTTCAAAAAGTAGAACCACACACTGTAGTGGATTTATAATAAATATAATAATAAATAAATATACATACTACGACAATTCACCCATCGCCATCTAGCCTCACAGTAAGGGCAGCTTTTGTTAGGGGTACTAAGATAGCTGATGAATATTTTTATGAATACAATACACATAAATACTTATAATATACATATAAACACTCAGACACTGAAAAACAATCATGTTCATCACACAAACATTTTTCCAGTTGTGGGAATCGAACCCACGGCCTACGACTCAGAAAGCAGGGTTGCTGTCCACTGCGCCAGTCGGCTGTCAAATAATGATGATAAATAGCATAGCTTTACCTGCAAAACTTTACAACGTTACCAAACTCTTCATCATTCAGATCACAACCAACATACTCTCTAATTTTTTCAGTCAGAAATTTATTGAGGTCTTCTGTGGGTTTTGGCTTTCCAAATATAGGCAAAAACTTAAAGGCTTCCATCAAATTTTTCGTTACTATAGGCGGTGTTACAATGCTTCCTTAAAGAAAGAAAAAATATTTCAATAACTAAATACACATTTTTTTTCTTTTTTGGCACCACTGTACTGCACTTTATGGTATTTAAGGGTTCCTCAGCTTTTTAATTTTTTTACTCCACTACTTTGCCCTTGTTAGCCCTTGACTGCAATCTCACCTGGTGGTAAGTGGGCTAACCTGTTAGGGAGTACGGTAGTCATACCCCTAATGGGTTTCTACGCGACATCGCACCGGAACACTAAATCGCTTAGCAGCATGTCTTTTGTTGTTAAGGTGGTAACTAGTGACGGCCAAAGCCTCTCACCATACCAAACCCGAGATAATTCAGAAATTATGAATTCCCAAATTGCGCCTGCCAGAAATCGAACCTGGGACTTCGTACTTAAATTCACAGTGCTCACCATTGCACCAGGTTGTCAAACCAAGCCGGCCAACAAGTGCTACAATACAAGTCAGTCTTTTATATGGCCATTATATGCAGTTTCACCAGACAAGTGTTGCCTAGTCTTAATATAACAATACTACCATGCTTATTGGCAGCAAATTTGTTAACACTGTCCTGCAAAGGTTCTTATACTAATAAACCAGTTTTTTTGCAGGCCTCTACTCGGTTGAAGGTGCATCTGGATCCCTTCTAGATTAAAAATGATTAAATCTAGTTATCAGCACCAACCTTACATATTTTTGAATGCTTCAACATTGTAATTATATTTGAGTATAGAGGTTTCGAAGAGAACAACATACAAATGGTTTAACTTCTTTTATATATTTTGGAATCTACATGTTGAGATCTTTCATTTCATACCAAACTCTAATCATTTCCCTCTCATATTTTTTTTCTTTGCATATTTTGGACTACACTTGGGTTGGAAAAGAAAAGTCAATGAAATCCAATTTATTAAAATTGGTCCAATAAAGGCTTCACCAAATTACAACATCTATACATATTATATACATAATACTGTTAAACAGATTATAGATTTATATTTAACAGTGTAACAATACAAGTTTATCATATATGACATATGTATATAAAAAATCAGCATATGTATATATATTGTCGCGCGCGCACGTCCGTGCGGACGTGTTTGATCACGAGTGATAAATAGTTATAAAAAATGGGTACAAAATGTAATGGCTGTAGTGAAGCTATTTACGATCTTTTATTTATGGAGTGTAGACAAGAGAACTGCAAAAAGATATACCATATGAAGTGTTTGATGTTGTCGAAAAAGCAGTTTGAAGAATTTACAGAGCAATACAAAACTAACTGGAGGTGTCCGGAGTGCATGCGAGACGATCCAAAAGGGGACAACTCTGATACGCCGGTTCGTGCAACCGCCATGAATAAAACGTTTACTCCGAGCAGCTATGTCAACAAGCAGCGTGGTAATCGGGTCGCTCATAGCGAATTAAGAATTGAAACTGAAGAGAAGGTGCTTGAAGAGTTGAAGGAGTTTCGTGGGGAAGTGCTATCTCGCATTGACGAGCAAATGAAGGAGTACACACTGCTGCTAGAAAGATTTACTAAAGCAGAAACTGAATTGCGAGAGATGAGACAGTCCTTGAAGGTAGTTTCAGAAAAAGCTAATAAAGTAGAAGTATTAGAATCAAAAATTAAATCTTTGTTAGAAAGAAATGAAAGCCTGGAAATTGCTCTAAGGAGCAAACAGAGTCAGGAGATGGAGAAAACATCCCAAACTCAGGAAGTGCCTATGCGATCATTTGTGAATGCCGTTAAGAAAAATCAAGTGCAGGTAGTTACACAAAAAGTGAAGGCCATGAAACCAGCGGGTTTAGTAATCGCTGAGGAGAGTTTGAAGAGAGTAAATCCGAAAAATATATCACAAAACTCTAATCAGGTTATAGAGGGAAGTAATAATACAGAAAATTATTCCTGGATAGTAATAAATAGAAGGAAAAGCAAATATCCTAATAGGGAAGTAAAAAAAGGTGGAAGTACGCAGACAAATGAAATAGAAGGGACGGAAAAACAAAAATTTTTACATGTTTGGCGGCTTAGGAAGGACACCACTGTGGAAAGTTTGGAAAAATATGTTCGAGATTCAGTGAAAGTGCCGGTCAAAATTGAAAAAATTAAACATAAGACAGAGAGGGATTATTCCTCATTTATCATAGGAGTGCCAGAAAGTAAATATGATGATCTATGCCAGCCAGAAATTTGGCCTATTAACGTCGAATTTTGTGAATGGGTGTGGTTTCGGAGGACAGTCAGTCACCCAAGACCACCGGATAAAAACAACTAATAAAGTAATAGAATTATTTTACCAAAATGTAAGGGGATTGCGAACAAAACTGGAAGAGTTTTATGAAAGTGTGGCATCTTCCAACTCTGATTTGTTCGCAATAACAGAAACAGGGTGCAACGAGTCAATAAATGACGCGGAGTTAATTCCGCCGGGTTATACAATTATAAGGTGCGACATGCGGATGGACGGAAACAAGGCGGCGCGTTTTTAGTGGCCACATCGCGGTTGGAACTACGTGAGGTACACAGTGACGTCAACATCGATGCGCATTCTTTTGAAATGATTTCTGCGACAGTGTATAAGCGTGAGCGGTTTTTGTTTTTGCTCTGCGTAGTTTACATACCGCCCAAAAGCAGCGAAAATGAGTATATGGTATTATTTAGGATAATAGAACAGTTTTGTAATAATTATAGTGAAGTAATAGTGTTAGGTGATTTTAACTTGTATTCTTGTCCACCACAAGTAAATAATTATTTTGAGTACTTGCAAACTTATTGTGGATTCACTCAGGGCAACAGTATAGGAAACTGTAATAATAGGTGCCTAGACTTAGTTTTAAGTACGGTATCAGAGAGGAGAGGGGGGAGCGTGAGCGTACGCAAGGCGGTAACACCGCTTGTAGCGGTGGATGCGCATCACCCACCACTCGAGGTAGCGGTCACGTTGTGCTCGCGCCGGCTACTCACCAAAAGCGAGTCGAGACCAACTGCTAGGGGGGACGAACCGAGCGCGTTTATACCCATAGGATGGAATTTTCACAAAGCGGACTTTAAGTCCCTATATACAGCAATTGCGGCTGTTGATTGGACACCGATGTATGAGTTAGACTTAGAGAATAGTCTGAGTTATTTTTATGGTACCATTAATTTTATTATCCATGGCTGTGTTCCGAATAAAAAGCGAAGACCGGTTACCCCGAGGTACGTTTACCCCGAGTGGTACACAGGTGAAGTAATTCGCGACATAAAATTAAAGGCTGACCTTCACCGACGGTATAAGGCAAGCAAATCGCCTCATGATTACGAAACGTTTGCTCAGTGTAGGGCAAAGGTTAAGGGAATGATAGCTCTCGCACACAAACAATATAAGCAGTGGGTTCAAGAATAGCTTCTACGGGATCCACGGGCGTTCTGGAACTACACAAATTCAAGAAGAGAATCTAGAGATCCGCAAAAAATTTTAAAGAACGGGGTTCTTTTAACTGATGAGCAGTGCGCTTCAGAGTTTGCTAACTATTTTCACTCAGTTTATAGGACACAGAGTGCTGACCTGAATGTGAGCGCAGCTGTTATAGCAGCGGGCGGAGAGAACGGAGCGGCGCGGGTGCATCTGGATCGACTTACTCTGGACGAAGTGAAACAAGCTCTAAAAGAATTGAGGCCTAAAAAGTCGGCGGGCCCGGACGGAATACCGCCGTACATTATAAAAGATTGTCGGTCAGTGCTGGCAGAACCGTTGCATTATATATTCAATCAATGCCTGAAATCAGCAGTGTTTCCACAGATCTGGAAAACAACTCGCGTTGTGCCAGTTCCAAAAGGAGGGTCTGGGACACAGTTGGAAGGATACCGACCGGTTGCCGTGCTGTCGACTCCTGCTAAAGTTTTAGAGTCAGCGATTCATAAAAGTATTTACAATCAGGTAAGCGGGCAACTGTCGGACGCACAGCACGGGTTCCGGCCGGCCAGAAGCACGACCAGCAACCTCCTTAGCTATATGACTGATATTGTGGCAGCAGTTGACAAAGGTAGGCAAACTGATGCAGCGTATTTTGATTTCAAAAAAGCTTTTGACTTGGTTGACAATGATTTGTTACTGGAAAAGTTGGCAGCGATCGGATTCACCCCTCAGTTGCTATACTTTTTTGCGAGTTATATGAGAGATAGGCAGCAATATGTTGATTACAGAGGTCATAAGTCCGAACCGTATTTTACAAGATCTGGTGTGAGTCAGGGCAGCAACTTGGGACCACTTCAGTTTATTATAATGATAAACGACCTACCGAAAGTGGTTCAAAATGCTAAGTGCTTGTTGTTTGCAGACGACCTTAAACTATCTTTGACGGTTGGCGATAAGACTGACTGCGCAAGGCTACAAAAGGACGTAGAGAGAGTGTTCAGGTGGAGCAGAGACAACCACCTACAGTTTAACAACTCAAAGTGTGCAGTTATAAGTTTCTCTCGGTCACATACCCCCTTCCTTTTCGATTATAAACTTAACGGAAAGCCGATATCCAGAGTAGTAGAGGTGAGAGACTTGGGCGTTAACTTCAACACTGGGCTAACGTTTCGTAGTCATATCATGAAATGCTGTAAAAAAGCATATAGAAATCTAGGCTTCATGCTTCGTACGGTTCGTGGTTTCAACAATATGAAGGCTGTCGCTGCTCTGTACAATGCACTAGTTAGGAGTCAATTAGAAGCTAATGCAGTCATTTGGGCCCCAAATGAAACTAAATATAGCCTCATGTTGGAGCGGGTGCAAAATAAATTTATTAGGTACTTATATTTAAGAATGTATGGCGTATACCCCTTCTATCCCCTTATGTATCCGACATTATTTGTACTAGGCATGGTGGGTTACGAAGAGCTGAGAGCACGGAGGGAATTTACACTCGTGGCTTATATTGTAGAGGTAATGCGAGGTAGGACACACAATCCGGACGTGCTAATGCAAGTAAGGTTGTGTGTCCCCGAGGGGTATGTGAGGCGGAGGCGACGGCCGACACTGCTGGAAGTACCGATTGGGCGGACAAACTTATTAAAAGAGGCACCAATGACGCGCGCCCTCCGCATCCTCAATGTCATATCAGAGCAATGTGATTTGTATTGTTGCGCTCTGAGTGAATTGACGAGGATCGCAATGTGGGTTATTTGTTACCCGAATAGGTAATATTATAATGTTAAGATTATGTAAAAAAAAAAAAAAAAGGCTACACTATCGCATTAGGTTTAAGTATTCTGTAAGGATAGTGTTAGAATAAGAATATAAATAAATAAATAAATAAATAAAAAAATGTCTTCCAACAGTCTATATATATACATATATGCTGCAAGATAACTTAGCATCAAATATTTACCTTTCACTTGATATAGTTTTGGTCCTTCATCTTCAGCATACAACATTTGGTCATTACATGCATTATTTTTGACAATCGGTAATACATTATTATCATTGGAAATTATGACATTACCTATGTTCTTCTCACCCGTTGTTACTTGGGATTTGGTCATAGTAACTGAAATAATAACCAGGTTTATTGCAGTTAAGGTGTAATTTTAGGTTTGGGAATAAATTAGTATAGAAATTAAATTTCTTACATACACAAATAAATATAAAATAGGCAGTGTATGACTAACATACATCATCAATAAAAAAGCTTGGGTGTAAATTATTGCTCTAACCTGTTCTAATAATTTAAAATGACATTGTGAGATGCTCAAAAAAAGCGTTTGGAACCCTCATAGTTTTAGTTTTAAGTTTACAAATGTGGTTATTGCCATCATCTCACTACCGTGTAATTTTTATGTATGCATCAAAATTGCCACCTATGGGTACTAAAGATACTTGAATAAAGATATTTTTGTAATAAAGATACTTTGACTTTAACAATATAAAAAGCAAAATGATAAAAAATTATATTTATATATCATACATGTGTATGAGGCACTGTCATTCATTAATGTTCAATTTTGCAAAATTTATAGGCATTTTGATGTGAAACATCTATAAGTGGAGAGTAAACCTGATTTTTGGTGTGGCGGCACAGGCAGCCTGTCGCTATATGATTGAATATTTCTATTTTGTATGTAACAATAAAAATGAATATTATTTTGTATTAAAACAGTCATTATTAACCACCTTACAAAAAGGAGTGGTTATCCATTTGGTTGTATTTTTTTTTATTTGTGGAAAAAATTTGCTATGCTTTATCAGTTCATTATGCAATATCTGCAATAACTTACAGAAAACAATTTTGATGTTTCACATCTGCCAGGCGTCCCGTGACGCCTCACACGTTTTTTTTCTGTTGAATATTTGTATATATTCTGTAAAATTAGGCAATTTAAATGAAATTGCTGTTAATGTGGTAGGTAAATAGTTATAGTTTAGGTATTTAAAACCATACCTGATTTATTTATAAACAGTGTTGGAACATTATCTGATTTAATAATAACGGTGTTTTGTTCTGGGTCACAAGTTTCATCATATTCCAATAGGGATGATCTTAACGGCGGATCTTTGCTGTCTTCATCCTCGCTGGTAATCTTACTGTGTACTGAACATGGGCAATTTGAATGTGGGCCGCAAACAGAACCTAAGGGATCACAGTCAGTACTGTACTGATCATCTGGATCCAGGCTCTGCTGAGTGCTAGCTGTCTCGGAGGATTCCAATTCCATTGCTTGGACGCTAGAAACTGCTTTTACGTTAGGATCTCTAAATTTATCTTTTTCATCTGTTTCCATTTTGGTTTCGACATTCATTGTTCTATTTTCCATGGCAAATTCGTTTGGTACCAAAACGATTTTGCTAGAAACTGTTGCCTTCTTATTGGTACCAACACCGTTCATAATCACATCTCTTGAACGCACTTTTATCGCAGAGTGAGTTGAAGACTAAGAAACCATAATTTTATGTTGAACTTATTCGAATTTTTTTTTTTAATCGTTGGTGATTACCACAATAGTCAAAATTCAAATCGGAAAGTATTTACAGGTAGGTCCGCGAAACTCGCAAATTCCATAGACATTAAAAGTTGACAAATTCACGACGAGCTGACAGTGACAACGAGTTACTAGCATAGACCAGTGAGTGACTAGTCAGTAGTCACTACAGCGTGGTGCGCTTTAAAAACCGACTTTTCCTAGTTTTCTTGTAACTTCGCAGTGAAGCACTACTAGGGCCAGATCCCGTATAAGAAATTTATACCTTAATAAATTTATAGATGGAAACATGCATGCCTGAGTTCCCCATAATGTTCTCAAAAGCTCTTGAAATCAAACAATTCGTACTCTTGAAATCCAACGTACTGGGCCAACGTAGTGGACTACGGCCAAAAAGGCCAAAAACCCTTTTCATGCCTTCAATGGATTAATATGACGATATATTATTAACTGTGGCATGAGTTGTGCTGGCAAGGCAACACTGTCACTCTTGCCACTTGTGTTTAAATTTACACCTAAATCAGGCAACCATCGTTAAACCAAGTTTTTAATTAGGCCACTTAATACAATAAGATACAGAGTAAAATAAACTTTCATTTGATATAATGATCATATTATAACTTATGAGAGTATATCAATAACATTTAGGTTCTCACCTACTTATACCTGGCAACCCTACAGTTAGGCACAGGGTATGGAGGGTAGAGGTAAGGAGAGTCATCTCATATGGGAGAAAAGTTGAAAAAGTGTCCAGTGTATGCGCTAAATAACAGTTCAACAATCCTCCACAATGGCGCTGGTATGAATGTAGCAATCGTAGATGAATTGAAGTATGCCGAGTTAAAAAATTTAATGTCAATAGTATGGAGGGTAGAGGTATGGAGAGTCATCTGTGTATAAGAAAAAGTGTTGTCAAAATGTATTAAATTAGGATGGCGCCACATTTGCATCAGGGTAACTCTTAAAAGAAGCGCCAAATATAAATATTGTTAGAGTAGGCTTGAAAAATAAACAAGGAAGTATGGAGATACAAGGAAGTAAGGTTATATTTACCACAATATTTTGTACAACGTAAGTTGTTGAAATTCTCAATAATTAACTACTTTAGTCGATAATGACATTAAATTTTTTAACTCGGCATACTTCAATTCATCTACGATTGCTACATTCATACCATACCCTGTGCATCCACCAGCGCCATTGTGGAGGATTTTTGAACTGTTATTTAGCGCAACAACTGGACACTTTTTCAACTTTTCTCCCATATAAGATGACTCTCCTTACCTCTACCCTCCATAGTCAATAGTTAATTATTGAGAAGTTCAACAACTTACGTTGTACAAAATATTGTGGTAAATATAACCTTACTTCCTTGTATCTCCATACTTCCTTGTTTATTTTTCAAGCCTACTCTAACAATATTTATATTTGGCGCTTCTTTTAAGAGTTACCCTGATGCAAATGTGACGCCATCCTAATTTAATACATTTTGACGACACTTTTTCATATACACAGATGACTCTCCTTACCTCTACCCTCCATAGCACAGGGACAACCTTTACTTTTTTAACTCTGCAGGGTATACTCTCTCAACTGGTGTCCAATTTTTTTAAATAACTTACGAGACAAGTAGAAGTTTTAATTATTTCTTATCCCTTATAAATAACAGATGAGGGTATATATTTCTTATACGGGATCTGAAACTATACGGCTACCATAGCTACCTACCTTTTATGACTTGTATGAGTGCGAGAGTGTGTAGTCTGAAGTCTTGTACTAGCTCGTACCGCAGCATGTGGAGTTGGCAAACCGCTATATATATATCACTTCACAGTTGACAGTTGACGTTGAACAAATAAAAGTCAGCAGTTGTCAGATTGTAATAATAACAAACGGTTGTTGGT
Organism: Pararge aegeria; assembly: GCF_905163445.1. Taxonomy (NCBI): domain Eukaryota; kingdom Metazoa; phylum Arthropoda; class Insecta; order Lepidoptera; family Nymphalidae; genus Pararge; species Pararge aegeria. The sequence goes on along the minus strand of NC_053199.1, from coordinate 16,289,564 downwards.
CTTATTTGATTTTATTATCATTTCTAGTGATTAGGAGGCCTTATAATGCTTACATTATGGAATTTATTTGAAGCTACATTACTTTGTCTAAACGCAGTCTGCGTCCTTCACGAAGAAAGGTTTATGCAAAAAAGTAAGCGACTCCTAACCTTTAACTTATTGTAATTATCTGTTTTACAACGAAATAAGTGCAACTTTTAAACAACTGCACTGAATAATATTGTAAACCAAATAACGTATACATTTTTTAGCTAGTATAGAAGACATCATAAGAAAAGTTAGTACTCACAAAATAAGGAAGGAAAAACCCCTAAACGAAGTCTCTTACCTAAATTTTAATCTTTTATTTTGTTCATACAGTGGGATGGGGATCAAATTCACCAAATCAAGGGTTTGAGGACCAGTCTTCTGTTAAGTTTCAAGTTCTAAATCTTGTCAGGTCAATACGAACAGTTACAAGAAGTGAGTAAACAATCTACTTAATTTCAATTATACTGACTTTAGTCAGCTGATTTCCACATTTCATCATGATCAACCCATTACAGGGCACTGGTCTCCTCTCAGAACAAGAAGGGTTTAGGCTGTAGTCCACCAGGCTGGCCAAGTATGGTTTGTTAGACTTCCCACACAGTTGAGAACAATATGGAGAACTCTCAGGCAGGTTTCTTCGCCATGTTTGCCTTCACAGTTAATGCGAATTTATATATAAATCTAATTGCTGAAATACACACATAACACTCACTATTCAGTCAGTGGTGTGTGCGGGGGTTGAACTTGAACCCCTTCTGAAAGGGAAGCCAAAGATTTACCTAATAGACTATCACCGCGTCACATATTCGATTTTCATTCCATTCGATTATTGGAGATAAACATAATGTTTTGTACAAACATTGAGAACTTCTTATTTTATTCCTAGGCTGTTTCTGCACTTGGTTGGCCTGAAACCATCTGTTGTACATGTAATACAATAAGATTACTGTATATTATCTTACTTGAACTAGTGTTTTAATATTGTTTGCACTGACCCTTTTCTGAGTTGGCAATTGCTTGTCAATTGCCAATTGACATGACTTAGGTGATATGGCTTATACAGCATAGCATTTAGGAGATGATGCAGGGTTACTATGTGCATTCTGGGCAATCAGAGACAGCACAGGTGTAAATAAAATTGTAAGTACGTTCAAGATAAGAAGAAATAGGTACTGACCTTCAACTCAAAAGCTACAACACCTAATGCTGTAGCTATTCTCAGACTCTTTAGCTACTTAACTAAATGTTTATTGTAAATAATTGTATTGGTAATCTAGAAATGTTCAGTAGTGCAAAAGAATTAAAAAATATGTTTTTACTTTTACTAGGTACATAATACTATAAAAGATTTAAGAATAATGCATATCAGGAATATTTACATTTAGCTTAAAACCTAAAGAAGTAAGTTTATCAGTAATATCAAAACATATAAATTTTTTCTTCTTATTTTCAGTTCCACTCATTATTTTAAATATATTAACAATAATATTTAAATTACTATTGGGATAGTGAACAGTTTTGAAGATAAACAAGGAACATTCTTACTATGAGAGGAAGGATTACAACTAATAAATAAATAATATTTTATTATTATATTGAAATGTTTTATTAAACTTCCCTCAATTAATTCCACTCAGTATGATCATGATATTATTGTTTTATTGTAATACTTAAAGCATATTTCTTTTAACTACTTTGTTTTATTTCCCCCTTTTTGTGTGTGTTAACTTATGCATAGTCTAAGTACATACAACTGTTATTATTAATAATTAATTAATATCATGTTAATGATAAATTAAAGTAGTACAAGATTTCCTTTTTTGCATATTGAAACACTACTGTAACTAAAATGAATCTTCCTACACTCCTCTGCAAAAAAAAACTGGCATTTTGATTTGTTTGAGTACTTTTAGTATCTGTTACAAATACTTTTAGTATTAACTGTAACAAAATATTCTATGAAAACTAATTCTGTACTATCTGCAGAAGCTAAACATGACAGAGCCTCCACCGCTACTGCTTAATTTTTTCAAAACCTTCCTTTGAATAACACTCTCCTGGAATTCTTATCACTCTACAACGTCGGTCCTCACCAAGTAAAAAGATTCTAGCTTCATCTGAAAATAAAACCTTGCTCAATTTATCATCAGTCCTTGTCGCACAATTTTGGCTAAAGCGTGGGCAGAGCTTTTATGATATATAAATAAGATCCATTTTACTCAATAGGTACTCGATATGGATTTCTCAATTGCAAGTGAGTAGATCTTGTACTATGGCTTCTCGACACAGATATTACCATGGTCGCCGGCTTGTGCCAAACTCCTTCTACTTTGGCATAACGCGGCACCGCGCCGCGGCCGCGTTTAAAGCGCGCAAACTATTTGAACGAACGCCCTGTACGAAGTACGAACAGGTTATTTAAATGTACCCGTGTAAAAATTATCGATAGTTTGTTATGTAAAGTTGGATACATAATAAGTTGGTGTTTTTTTGCTATATGAGAAGATGCCAGCAGTACTGTGCACTGGAACAGTAATAGGATGGTGATGCTAAAAAATTGCTTAGTACCAGCGCGTAGTCAGGGAATTGAAAACATCCACACCCGTGCCTAGTAGACTAGCCAGAGGTCACGGTTATTTTCACAAACGCGTGAGAATAATCAATAACGCCCAACAACACGCATTTTAGGAACAGGATCATCACCGCCTTAGTAGTTTACCGAAGAAACTCACTTAGCGACGCTCTCAAAATTCAAAATTCATTTATTTCAAGTAGGCCTAATATAAGCACTTTTGAAACTGCGTTAAAAACACTGAACGACTACCACTCTTCAAGTAGGTACAGAAGGTTACCATCAAAATATGATAACACCAGTTTTCCAATGCAATGAATAGCACAGCTTTATATGATTTTCATAATATTATGTTACCATATCATATAAAGCTTATTTTTTTTAACAACATTATCTACTAACGTTGTCCTATCTATTCGGCGTATTGTCAGTGATTCTATTGCTGATTCTTAAAAAGCAATCTTACTAAATACTGATAGCCGTCATATGAAAGCAGAGCTCATACTACCGAATTGTAGACATCAAGAATTTTTATCGACATTGATTTTCAATCACACTTTCACCTCCCTATTCAGATTAGCCTCGGTGGCTATAGTATGTTTTGTGATACACTATTGTTTTTTACTCGATTACTAAAGCGATCAATACTTATTTTGATTGAGTTCAAAAAGCATTGTGTACTTAAATTCGTGCGATTGTGATCTTTAATAAACTTTTTTTGTTGTTTTATGAAACGCTTAACAGGAACGCATCTTTTAATATATTTATTTCCGTTTCCGCTAGTTGTCATTTCAACATATTTTGTCTATGCATTTTAGTCGCCATATTTTTTCTGTCAAAGACAAAACGCCGGTCTTTTATTTCTCGTTTTCCGCCCAGAAGTGTGCGTATAGTTTCTACGCGGAAAATTGGTAAATGATGGCAGCAAATAATTATTTTGGGTTTACCCACGGAGGAACCCAATACGGGTAAGTTAATTAGCGTTTTATTATGGGTCAAGTACAGCTTTGGATGTCAAGATATCAAACATGATGTGATACGCAGCCTTGTGCTCGCATTTCTATGTAATCAAAATGGCGTCTTTTCTGTATTGATCGTGATATTTTTGCTGGGAAAGCGGCGTAGTTTGGTGTGTGCAGGTGTTTATTGTGTTTAAAGTGCGGCTACGGCTAGTGCGGCTTACGGCGGCCAGACGGGGTACGCCGTGGCGCCGGCTGCGACCGCCGCGACGTACGGGACTCAGCGCGCCGCAGCGACAGGATACGACACTGCTTACCAAGCCGCGGCGGCTACGCAAGGTAATCTCCATGGTACGACTACTTAGTAAATAATTAATGATATTTTGACGCTTTAGTAACTGAAACAACAAAAACAAGCAACATATTTCCCATCACCATCGACGAATTGACATCGCAAAATGTGACTCACAGCTAGAAATCAATACTTGCTAACCTTAAGTGACAGACAATTTTCCATAACACGAAAAAATAAGTAAAAAGACGAAAACATCAGTGAAGCTATATAAATAATTCAATGTCATTGAACTATCAAGTTGTATGAGGTGTAAAAGTCGATGCACTATTATTTGTACATAAAAGTGGTACCTAATTTATTAGACTTTACAAAGTAATAATAATTAGTAGTGTCTTACTGTGAATTTAAAAGAACTACTTGTAGATATATTTTTATTTAACCAAAATATTAATGATAGCATAACCTAATACTTTATTTTGTGAAAAGTGTCTACCTATGAACAGGATATTGGTTGGTTGACTGGTTGGTTGATAAATGCTATTACTCGTAAGGGAGTTCTTGGATAATAAAATATAATTAATATTAGTTATTTTTTAATTGACATTCCACGTTTATTATTCCATACAGTAAAATTAATGAAATTTTATTATATTCAGCCGATTATTTTGATTATTTTAAATTTGATGTTTTTTTAATTATTTACATAAATGAATTTGTTTAAATTAAGATTTGCATGTCATATATTATGACTAAACGTGTATACCTACAATGTTTTATGCAAATAAAAGAATTTGATTTGATTTGATGACATGTTGGGAAATGTGAAGTAAAATAATAATGCTTAATTGTCATTAGAATGTTTGAGTATGGATCAAAAGATTCTCAGTTTAATTTCTAACACTGCACAGGCCTCTCAGAATCAATGGTTAAGGCTGTTCACTATTCTGGCTTCTAATTAGTAGACTTAATGTGCTTTTGGAAATATGGACAACTTTGCAGGCATGCAGGGTTCCTCACTGCACAGTTTAAGCAGTAAAATTTAATACACCAAGCATTATTGAATCCCCTGATAGGGAGGCTGAAGTGTTAACCACTGGGCTATCACCATTTCCTGCACCACCAGAAGTGTAATTTGAAATAAAAACTTATCAATAATATAATGGTACTGTTTTTATATATATATAATAATGTTTATAATACTCCCTTTAATGGGTAGTTGAAATAAAGATGAAATTGTGTTTCTGTGACTTACTACAGGACTTTAAAATCAAATCATTTCTTCTTAAAATAAACTCTTAAATATCTTTTTAAATGTAACTTATCATTGTAAAAAAACATTGGTGACTTTAAGAAAAGGTTTGATATATGAACTTGAGAAAAGAGTTCTTTACATCTCTCCCCTTTGGAGAATAACAATTTCATTTGGTGATGTATGTAATTGTTCATTCATTGATAAAAACTGGAGAAAGTTTTGGTAGAGATTTGATTCTGTTATGCTGCGTCCTGTATCAACTTCATAAATTGAGCTAGAAATCTTCTTCAGAATTTTGTACAGTCCAATCCTCAAATCATCTATTTTCTATTTAATCGGTTCCCGTTTTATATTCACTTAACTTATATTCTTCCCTGTGAAAGTCAATATTAGAAGATTGTGCTGTTTATTTTATTATATAAGAGCTGGGCGCTTGACAATCTTACCTCTTGAAAATGCTTCTCCACTGCTCTGCTCTTGTTGTGGTAAAAGTGCTGGGGTCATAATGTATGGATTGTTATATCTTTGCAGCGGCACACGCGCACGCTCACGCGGCGGCAGCGGCGGCTTCGGCTTACGACGCCAGCAAGAGTGCCTACTACCAGCAGGCAGCGGCCGCCTATCCCACTGCTGCCCCGCCGCAGCCACAGCCGGCTTACGACACCACCGCCAAGCCGGCCTACTCCACACCTGCTACATACGCTCAGGTACTTGTTATTTTTATATTGTTATTTTTATGTCATCGTCATTTATAACCCATAGCAGTCCATGGATGGTACTAGTACCACAGAGGACCCTGTTGCCCACTCTGTTGTATCCCCCTTGTCTACCCAAGGGAAGAGGGGGAAAAATTATGTAATTTTTCCTTACTAATAAACATGGTGTAGTATTGACATAGTTATGCAGTGTTGTAACATTCTGAGGTTCTTCTTCTTTTGTTCTTTGTTGTCATTATCTTCATTCAAGCTCTTTTGTCACTTTTACACAACTTTCCATGCTGTTATGCTATGCCTTTTTAATGGTGTTAGGCCTCTTGGTTTATAACCCTCCAGCTTTCCTACCACTATTAGTTTATCCAAGTTACTCAGCGTAGGCAGGCATCTGGAAATGTGACCTAAAATATTTTGGTAACAATGTGGGGAGCCTGTTGTTGCCATTTCTTCTCTTGTGGTCCATGGTATATGTAGCATCCTTTTCCAACACAACATTTCAAAGGCACATATTTCAAATTCAATTTAATTTATTGCTTATTACAGGACAGTTTAGATATAATTACATGTAATGAAGTAACTATGTAAATTGCCCTCTTGTTATGACACATTTATCAATAAGGGGATGACTGGTTTATATAATATGCAGTTATAATTGCTGTAGTAATTAAGACGGTTGTTGTCTGATATATAAATAAACAAATGTCTTATTACCTCTCAGCAGCTTGTATGGCGAATGTAACAATTTGGAGTGGTTCCCATAGCTGGACACAAGATTCCTATAATTGCTTAAATGAGAGCAGTGTTGTTTATCGTACGTTGTATCATTTTATTAAATGAGGGATGGGTGCTTGACAATTTAACCAACCACAATGTAGGACAAAACTAGGAAGAAACATATTTTAAAAAATAAAGATGATGCAGTCTTAAGATTTTTGCATACTATATAGTAGAAGGAATATAGGTTTTAATACAATTCGTTCCTTGCTGCATATATTGGAAAGCAAAATGCTTGGCAGTATATTATATAGGCACATCAGCACAGTTAATAAGGTAAGAAATTCCTGGTCGTTTTGCTTGTAGAAGGAAGTACGTTTGAAAGTTTTGCTTAAATTAGTCCAATTTATCTGGTGCCCAAAAGGTTATATTATGTTATTTATAAAATAAGAAAAACATTGGTCAGTTTTTTAAATAAGATTAAAACAACAAACATTAGTTTGGTTTTCAAATGAGATTAAAACAGAAAACTTCAGTAAATAGGTTAATAGGCTTACGAATCATGCATTGAAAGAGTGCTGAAGAGTAAGTTTAATCTGAAGCATGTATTGGTGGATTTTATTTTTCTTTGTACAATGTTTATGTTTATCTTGAGGTGAATATCAAAATTATTGGATCCACAAGCCGCCAGACTTGAACAAAACAAGTAGAATTGCAATATATGCGTTTCACAAACACCATACTAGCTTTTGTAGTACTTGCAGTTCATATTAAGATAAACTCATTACCTGGTGAAGGAACAATGTCTTCAATCTGACTTTATACCAACAGGGTCATGGGCTTGTTTCGAATTTAATTTAAATCTGTTCTATTATTTAAACAAGATTCACTTACAAACATGTTTAAAAACTATAACCAACTTTTTTAGATTTAATGAAACAAAGTAGTTTCATTAAATCTAAAAAAGTTGGTTATAATGAGATTATTATGTACTAACTTACTTTTTAGCTTAATTTGTTAATAATATATTTTCATAATAATTTAGCATTTCTCTTAGCTGAATTTATTCTTTCATTAGCACATAAACTTAGGTATTGCTAGACTGATACTGAAAAAAATGAGTTTTGAAAAGCCGAGTTTCTTTAAGGCATTTTTAGTAGAATCCCCTTTCCAAAACAGTAGTAAAGTCACTACACACGAACAGATATAGATTTCAGAGTTGCAGGTTATAAGGTGGCTGTGGCGTGCATAGCGGGTATGCACAGGGTATGCAGATATTATAAAATGAAGAAAATCTCCCTTACAAGTTATAAAAACTTAAGGGTAGATTTTTTATGACTCAATGCCTACCCTTAAGTATCTTATAACTCTTACAGCACGGCAATGGGCAGGAGACAATTATCTCCCCGGGGAAAGGATAAAAATTTACATTATCCTACAGCTTCATCAACTTTCAGAGCACTGGCGCACCAGTTGAAAAAATATCCAAATAATATGTGTGTAATAATCAACGGGATAAACTTCTGCTATTCCATGTTTCCGTGCTTTAGCAGGTGGACACTTTAATTATATCGGAGAATATAATTTTTGTCTACTGCCTGTGCTAGCCCTGCTGGAGATTTTTTCATTTTATATCATCTGCCCGCTTAGTGCATACCCTCTGTATGCATTTTACTGATAAGGTGTATGTTTTTTATGTTAATAATTGTAGTTTTTTAATATAGTGTTTTTTTCCCACACTGTAGTAGCCGTAGGAGTAATTCATCAATATCGAGGATTTAGAGATATTCATTTGAATATATTATTAGTTCTTTACATCCTTTAGTCAATAGAATTAGCTATTACTATTGTTTATTAAAACAAAGGAGAATGCCCAGAACTTGCAGGAGAAAAAAACCGCAATAAATAATTTATTAACGATTTGAAACAGATTAAAAATATAAATTAAATAAATGCAATGTTAGCTTTTTTTGTCCTGGGGTGACTTCTCAGCATTAGTTAAGGGATTGGGCCGTAGTTTATCACGCTGTCCAAGTGCGGATTGGCAGATTTCACTCTAAACTCTCTCGGCTTACAGTTGTAATACATACTTACAAATTTAATATAATTTTATTGCGTAACTAAATTATCAATTAACTAGCTTTTGCCCGCTATCTTCCAGTTGTTTACGGTTTTTTCCGTGGAAACCATTTGTTTCCCTGGGATAAAAAGTAGCCTATATCACTATCGGCTCTTTCAACTGACTCTATGCCAAAAATCAAGTCGTATATTATAAAGCAATACGTGGGCATCCTCCTGTCTGCTGTGTCGTGACGTAGTGGATGATATTAACGTGCGGGTGGTGGTATAACGAAGCAGTATGGGCAGGGCGGCGCGCGCGGCGGCGGCGGCGCCAAGGCCACGTACGGCAGCGTGTACACCGCCACCACGGCCGCCGCGTCCTACCCCAGCCAGCCCTACACGGCGCCCGCGGCGCAGCCCGCCAAGCGTGAGTGCCCCACACCCCGCCACACCACACCCCGCCACAACACACCCCGCCACACCACTCCGCACTGCACACACTCCACACGCCCCACCTCTGCTTGCATTCATATAACTGCCCCTTGCCACCATAACTTACCAGGTGAGATTGCAGACATGAGCTAACTTTAACTATAAAAACCTTCTGCTCGGCTAGCTTGGCCAGGCGGCATTTTATTCCTCGGGGAGACGTAATGTTTACCTTCTCCCACTTCATCCACTTATTTGGCCATATAAAACAATAATAAACAGTTCATATAACTATGTGAGAACGCAGTATGGATTTCAAAAAGTATTGTGTTTTTACTTATTGATCATTGAATTTTATTGCTTTTAAAAAGTTGGTATAATGATAATCTTTAATGTTGTATGTGCAATGACGATGTGTATGGAACAGGTATTACAATAGTCAAATTGTTAAGGGCTTAAAAGTGCCAGTTCTACTTTGAATGCCCTACTCCCTTTTGTAAACAACACAAGAGCATATGCCCTAATACTACACAAATATACCAGAGATACTCATATTTTCATATAAATAACATGAGGTATGTCATCTATATATAAGTTTATATTAACATCATTATTATATATTTCATGTCATTTGTAATTCTATTTAATAATGTAGTCCAGCCATTTTAAAACGCCACATTTGATTTGCTACCTTAGTATGAAATTTACACACATACATACATTTTCAGTGTGAAAACATCAACGTCAAAGTAAAATTGATCACAGCCTTAGTTAGCTAACAATAGAGTCTACAGTCTTAGGTGCTATCCATACTTTTATAAGGAAATAACAGGTTTTTCTTCTTATGTTCTTATCCCTTTTTCCCAATTAATAAAAGTGAAATTTGCTTGGAGAGGTTATAACAGAATTAAACTTTAGCTTTATCCTATAGGAGTTGCATTTTCTGGTTTTATGACACTCGTCCGTAACCTATCTAACAACACATCAATACGTTCTTTCGTTACTGCGTGTTTGAGAGACCAATAAAAATTCAATTGATACATAAATTACTAAGTATATAGTAAAGTTTAGTTCATTTACAACGCATATTATAAACACCAATTATACTGCACCATACTAAGACCAATGAACAAACTGTCACATTTGTAATATTACAAATTATTCAGTGATATATATTTACAAGGAAGATCAATTTTACTTTGACCGTATAGTGTCACGATGCTCGAAAATAGCTACATCGTGAGTGTGGAAATTTCATTCTAAACAAAACTGCCAATTTAACCTGTACCTTACATACATATATAATCTACATCAAGTAAAAATGTTGGATGGTTTATCTAAGGCGGCTGGCTTATTAAAATGGTTATAATGTTTGTAGTTTGTAGCAAAGATTTAAATCAATCTATAGATATGCCCTGATACAATTGATACATAAAAACATTGACAGAAAAAAATGACACTGTTTTCATGTATGGGTCAGGTTCGGTTTCTTACAAATGCAGACATTGAAGTATGTCCTGATTAGTTTATAACATTTATTTTGTCATATACTTAAATTTCCACATGTGGTACATGATGTTTTGCAACTGTAACAAATTGTACCTGAGTCGTACCTTAGTACAATCACGTGTTTAATTAAAAAAAGACGACAAAGTAAGAAAATGTCAAGGATTAGTCAAGCTATGAGATTTATTAATAGGAACCAGACTAAATATACATCATTTGATAAATCGGTAAACTTAAAGTCAAAGTCAAAAATATCTTTATTTCATAAATTCTTTATACTTACTTTTTTCTAGCCAAAATTTAAGATTAAGGGTATATATATATATATATACGATCTAAATCTTTGTACCTTAGTATATAATTCATTATAAATAGATTTTTATTGTATGTGTATGTAAAGTCTATGTGAATATACGCGATTTCGCCACAATCTTAAACTATCTTTTCCATTATAAAGTCATAATACTATACCAGTCTCTTGTACAATACAATATACATTAAATTTGAGTGAGAGGCTCTAAGACTTCAAGGCGATCTCGCGATTTGTTGTAGAGACGGCTAACAGGGGCAACTCTGCTTATGATACAGCTCTCTACAACGCAGCGAGCATGTATGTGGCGCAGCAGAACAAAACTGGCGGGGGCGGGTAAGTTACAAAACCAACCATATTACTATAATTATGAGAATTAGAAAAATAGGTCACTTTGACGAGAGTTTAATTTGGCAATATTTGACTTTACAAAATTTGACTGCCTTTACTAAGTGGAAAGACACCTAAAGAAGAATCTGAACCCATTTTTATGATTCTTTTTTGTCTTTCTTTTTATAATAACACAACGCTTATAAGGTCACTTTTAAATTTTATAGGGATCTGATGAAAATCTTCAATGTAAAACACCAAATATACGACTGTTTGGTGCTTGAGTGCAATCGTTTAGTAAACAGTTAATTTTGGAACCATTAGTAGGCAGTATTTACCTAACACATAACAATTGCTTGAGTTATTTTTTCGGTATTCTTTCTTAACGAATTCCTATTTGTTCCACCACAGCTAAGTTAAGCTGTGTTATTAGATTGTTCAAGTATCACATACGGGCATAGAAGCGACGATCGGCAGCCCGATCTTAAAATAGGTGTACAAATAAAATCGGATTCTCTTAGTTGCTGAAATAGGTCTAGGTAATAAATACTAATAGTTGTTGAAACGATCTTAATTTGTTCTGATATTCGTACAGCAGCGGCTGGAAGAACTACAACAAGACTGGCGTGGGCGCCACTCCGCAGCGGCGACCCAAGCCGCAGCCCAAGGCGCAACAACTGCACTACTGCGATGTTTGTCGCATCTCGTGCGCCGGCCCACAGGTTTGTTATCTATTATTCTCTGATAGGGTTTTAAAAGTAAAAACGTTTTTCGCTTCAAACCATCTGACAATATCAAAAATGAACTAAATTCATTCAAACAGACAAAGTCCCTATTGAAAATACTTGTGATAAGGTTCGTTTGTACCCTTGCAACTTCGTCGCGATTGAATTATAATCTCCGCCGCGCAGACCTACAAGGAGCACTTGGAAGGGCAGAAGCACAAGAAGAAGGAAGCGGCCGTGAAGGTGGCGGCGGCGGGCGGCGGCGCGGGCGCGCGCGCGTGCGGCGCGTCGGCGCTGCGCTGCGAGCTGTGTGACGTCACGTGCACGGGCGCGGACGCGTACGCGGCGCACGTGCGCGGCATCAAGCACCAGAAGGTGGTCAAGCTGCACACCATGCTGGGCAAGCCCATCCCCTCCACCGAGCCCACCAAGCTGACGCCGGGTACGAGTACTCACATACACGATTCGACATTGTATGCCCCTATATGTTACGTTTACATTCAATTGTGTACATCTTATTATACTGGCAATAACGTTTTTATACTAATGTAAACTTGACTGATATACGGTATTTCAGCATTAAGTTTTCGCAGACGAACGCACACTGCTCGTTAAAAAAAACCCGAACCCCGAACATACTTATAGTAAACACACATCCGTATTTTATTTCAAATAAATTTGGATCGTGAAAATTTTAAGCTTAAATCGATCTTCATCTTTACTCCATTAACATTGGTTCTAGTAATAATTGAGATGAAAATAATATATCCCCTTAACAATCACTGAGGCCATATAAAATATTTTCTACATTACAACCAACATTTCAGCACTATAAGCCAACTGTGGCAGTTTGTTGCCTTTAAACTTGCTAGCAGAAATTGATCACAGTCAGTCATGCAAATTACTGTGACATTTATAATATTTTTTGTTGCATTAGTGATTAATGTATATATTTATAATAGGATATATAAATATATACATTAATCACTAATATATAGTCTAAGCATGCTCAGTGTTTCAAATGGCGCATGCATATTTACGTGTTATCATAGCATAGCGTTGTCATATTAATCATTTAACAACAAACTTAATACAATGCATGTTGTACAAATCAGTAAAATTACAATTACTTTCATTATATTAAATACATAATTGACATCACATACTTTAATGTTTTCAGATTATAAAAAATTACTTTTTCAGATTATATTAAAGATAAATTCTAGATACCAATATATTATTTTATGTATTGAGTAGATAGTTGATGTATGTTGTTATCTGTTTCTAAAGGTAAATTTGTGTTACTGTAGTAAAATTATTTTAAAACTTATGGCAAACTATTCGTATTTGGTTGTTCTGTATACTGTCTCCCTTTATTTTGAATATTTTATATCTCATAATATGTTCTCCATGCTCTTAAAAATTATCACAATTTTTTAACAAAAGAAAAAAATCCTTGCCTTGAAATTTTAAAACGAAGTAGTTTACTTTATGAATCCATCTATAAGTATGCTGTTTTGTTGGTGTATTCAAATGAGATTCTGTTCAGTCCCTATGAAAATATACTTTCTTTATGCTAATCTAATTCTACCTTTAGATGGACTAATAAAATATTGTCAATAATCTCATTATACTTGCAGTGGCATGCCCCTTCCTGAAATAAATCTGTGGAATACTTGTTATTTTTAATAATTGGGTTTAATGTGGAGAACATATTATGAGTATGTCGCTATAATTGTGCTGAGCCCCCCGTACGCCACAATATCATATCTGTATTGCGCGCCCGGCTTTTTGTTGCTAAGTCAAATTTTCTCCTTCGTAGTAAGTACTACTTGCTAACACACGGTACAGATATGGAGTGTGTGTTGCGTGGGCCTTTTATACTGTTGAACTTTTATTTTTGCATAGAAAAGAAACTGCAAAAGTTACAGCCAAGTTGTTTCTTTTTTATAAGATTAGTCACTGGACTCCCAAACGAAAATTGGTGTTTTCCGTTGAATGTCTAAATGTTATTTTATGATATCGCCTATTGCAACTGCTATCAATCACAATTTTGACATGATTTGGTATTGCTGTCAGGGCAATTTATATTTTGAACAGTATATTATGTATATATACTGAAGTGTCAGAAAGAAGTTTAAAAATATCAGTTAAAAATATTTCTTCTATCAGATATCAGATTATATTTCTTTATCGAAACCGTTTAAGTGTAGAAAAGGCCCAACAGAACCCCACAAAAAGCAATATGCATTAGCGGCGTGCACACCTTCCGAGCAAACAGTACTGCTTAGCTTATTCAGTAATGTTCAGAGAAAAACAAAATGCACGCCCCTGATCCCGTATGCAAGATTAAATAAAGAAACGAAACCGACTTCCATATTATATCACGTATAACTAATTGTTGTTTAATCAATTGTTATTTTAATTACTAGTGTCTTGTTGTGTTCCATTGAGAATTTGTGTCGTATATCTCTTCTACCAAATAAAATTTAAGTGGAAACAACTAAAGTATGAAATAAAAAAGTTAAGTTAAAATCGTTCTACATTGGATAAAAGGTAGGAAATGTCATCACTATAAAAAGGGTCGAATTTATGAGCTCTTAAAAAAGAATCTGCAACATTACATTCTTCTAAGATAAAAAAAAAAGCTGGATCGATTAAAAAAAATTCCACTTTCCCCTGAATAAGATTATGCTAAGGGAGAGAAGCTAGGGTGAGGTTTTGGAAGTCGGTTGTGATAGTATGACGTGAGAGAAAATTTGCACTTTTCCCGTCCGCTAGCCAAAAAGACGGTCGCGGGCGCGCCCAAGGTGTCGTTCGTGGCGTCGGGCGGGCTCAGCACCGTGGCCTCAAGCGTCGCGCGGCCCGCAGACAAGGAGGACGACAAGGCGGCCGACGACGACGACGCGGAGCCCGAGGTGCAGCCCGTGGGGCAGGACTACATCGAGGAGATCCGCGGCGACGACGGCAAGGCGCTGAGCTTCAACTGCAAGCTGTGCGACTGCAAGTTCAACGACCCCAACGCCAAGGAGATGCACATGAAGGGCCGCCGCCACCGCCTGCAGTACAAGAAGAAGGTACGCCACTGTTGTACAGCCGCGCTCTCCGTTGGCTGCCGCGTTGAATTTCAAATCACAGACTCGTTAGCCTTATAAAGTAAGGAAGAAAGAAAATCGTCTTTATTATCACACATTGTGACATTGTTAAATAGTGTTTTAAATAAAAATGTGTGATAAAGGAGCTGGCTCAGTATAGCTGCATACTAAAAAGCGCAGCAATAGTTTTTAGCCAGCCCCCTTATCTTCGTCGTCGCCGAATCCATGCGACAACAGAACGAAACAATCATAAAATGGGACAATAACACAGAAATATTAAGTATACATGCACGTGGATCATCCAGTGATTATTTAGTAAAAGGTTTGAGACAATCGTCGAGCCTGGTGGCTTCGCGCCGCCAAGAGATCCGAAAGTCAGATGATTACGGATTCTAATGAGGATGGTCTACACGTGTGCCCTAAACTCTTTATGATAATGTATGGTAGTTTGGTTATATTAGACCCCAATATTATAACTCAACCAGAAATAATGATTGTTAGATAGGTTACATTGTTATATAGGTATTGTTAGATAGGTCTACAGTGAAATGTTGATCATAAAACAACCGTTTGTTTCCAGGTGCAACCGGACTTAGAGGTGAAGGTGAAGCCTTCGATGCACCAACGCAAGCTGGCGGAAGCTAAAGCACAGCGCATGATGGTGCGGGACGAGCTATGGGCTCGCCGTCGCATGCATGAGGTAAGATGCTTTGTTAAAGCAATTGACGGACCAGCCGACTGTTGGCCGAATCGCATAATATACATAGTTCAAGTTACTCCGACGCAGCGAATTCCGACCTCCTGCATTTCCGTTCTGCACCCTGCTTTAATCTCAAATATAACTAGTGTACGTTTCGTGACATTAACTTATCGTAAATTGCTAATTATACATTTCTTTGTATTAGGGTTTGGTAATACAGATGTAAACAGCGCTTTGAAAAATTCCAACACATTTATATTATATATATTTTTTAAGTTTCAATGGTTTGCACGTTGTTTGTCAGTCCGGGGAAGAAGACGAGCGCGCGTACTGGGAGGGAGCCGACTGGTGGCGCGGCGGCCCGCACCACCACCACCACGCCCATGTAAGTGTATTGATATTGTTGGGCGGTATTTGCATGTCACACCATCATTGTTACCTGCATTAGTGGGCCACTGAAAGTAGAGCAAATGAAAAATCTTGAACTTTAATTAAAGTGGTTTACTTACTTTTGTACGCGGTTTGAATTTGCGTATCGTATTTTAAAGTATCTATCTCCTTAGTGGTTTAATTTGATTACAGATTAATAATTTGTGTAAAATGGTGTCAGCAGCGTCTCGCATAAAGCATCTTTGATTGTAAACAGTCTAGTTTAGTGTGCTTAAAGACTTTTTGTATGATGAATAAAAAAATATATGATTAAATAAAAAAAAATCAAGTGCACTATATCTATAACAGTACTGTGTTGTTATCTGGGTCGTCATATTTTAAGTTTCTAATAAAAGTTCGAACCAATTACTTTCTAGAGTTAGATGCCATGCAGGGCAGGTAGCCCGAAAGTTGACGGATCTATTACGACAGCCAAGCTTTTTTTAATGAAAGTATTTTTCAACAAGTTGTATAGAGAATATATAGAGCTTAAAGCTTAGACTCTGGTAAGAGGGCTTTGCTCAAGTACTGTGACCTTTAACGTTAACGATTATCAGCAGGCAGCATTAAACGAACTAATATGTTACCAAGTCAGTACAGTACCCTGACAAGTCGACAAGGCTTAAGGCTGAGAAGAACCTACAAAATATGTAATACAATAAATAAATAAAAAGAAGTAATTACTCAGCAGGGCATGGGCATGGGCTACGGGCCGGTGGGCCGGCGCCCCGAGACGTCGGACGACAGGCACGTGCTCGCCAAGCACGCGGACATCTACCCGCCCGAGCAGCAGCTGCAGGAAATACAACGCGCCGTGTCGCACACCGAGAAGGCTCTCAAGTCACTGTCCGACGCGTTGGCGGATCACGGCCGACCTAAGGTAGGACACCCCATCATAACTGATGGAACAAGAAGATGGCGCATCGATCGAAAAAAGCTAATGTGTAAAATAACTATTATTTTTCAGGGTATACCAGCTAAGGCGGTAATTATCAAAACTGAGGACAAAAAAGACGATAAGCCAGAGGGAAAAGAAGACGGTCGGGATAACCAATTGTAAGTATAAATTGACATCACACTGCCAAATACCCCGGCGGGAATGGAAATGAGGAAGCATGAGTTTCTGGGGTTGGGTTCAAAAATGTTTACGACCAAGTTTTTGTATTAAATATTCTCATTACCACCAGCCTGCAGTTAGGAAATCTGTAATGATGAGAATCATTGAAGCCCCGCAACTTGCATTGCAGCAGTGCGGTTGTCTCCTCTGAGTGTGACCTGTGCCCAGCCATTGAAATGAAATGAAATGAAATATTGACTTTACAATGAATAATTGTTAAGTGAAAAATGCGCTAAATGTGTCGCCTTTACTTAATTAGTTAACATACAATACATATAGAGAAAGTATCGAGTATCATGAAGTGTGCTGTCAGGTTCTCGTTCGTGGGCGAGGGCGAGGCGGCGCCGGGCGGCGGCGAGGCGGCGGGCGCGCCGGCCGGGCCGGGCGTGCGCGCGCTCAAGGGCGTCATGCGCGTGGGGCTGCTGGCCAAGGGGCTGCTGCTGCGCGGCGACCGCGACGTGCGCCTCGTGGTGCTGTGCCACGACCGCCCCACCATCACGCTGCTCAAGCGCGCGGCGGCCGACCTGCCGCACCACCTCAACAAGGTCAAGGTGCGTACTGGTAGCTGTGCATAGCCGCTCCTTCCTTGCACCGCCATTGCATACATTGCATGCATACGAATATCTGGCCTAGTTGGTCCAATAGTTCATCCACATCCTATTGCTTCATCCATGAAGTAAGATGGAATATGCATTTTCATTGCATCGGCACTCACTCGATAAGTGCTGAGTCGTATC
Organism: Pararge aegeria; assembly: GCF_905163445.1. NCBI lineage: Eukaryota > Metazoa > Arthropoda > Insecta > Lepidoptera > Nymphalidae > Pararge > Pararge aegeria. The sequence continues at coordinate 16,271,590 of NC_053199.1, read as the reverse complement.
TGCCACACAATATGAGATTGTGTGACAGATAAACAAGGAAGTGTTATTTTGGGAGCAGCACATATCTTTACTTATAACCTTACTAGGAATAAAATTAAATGATTTTTTTGCCTTCAAACTAAAAGCTAAATCCTGGAGTTCAGGGCGATAGGTATGGGAAGGGGCGAGTGCAAAGACTCCAAGAGCCATGCTTAAAAATATATTCTGAGAAATAAAATAATTCACTTGATGTCGGCAGGGTCCCAACGAGGATACCAAATACAAAGTAGAACTGCAGCCAGCGGAAGGCGCCGTGCAAGTGTCGGACGGCACGGTCAACGTTCTCGTCAGCCTCACCTCCGCCGTGATGCGGGAGCCCGCAGGTGAGGCCCCCTCCGCACCGGACCACCCCTCCGGATCAGATCCGTCCCACGAGCGATGTTCGACACGCCCAGTTTCGCACCAAGATTACGATTGTACTATACTTTGCGTGACATTGCAAGCGGTTTTGTCTAGATGACGCGATGACACTGCTCACTGACGCGGACTCGACGGATACGTTGAAAATAGGGTTCATTCCAGTGTTTGTTTGCTTAGTTTGACAATGACCGCAAACTATTATTTACTAGTTACCAAATTGTTTATTTAGTTATCAGTTAGTCAATTCTTTTTAAATTTTATTGTAAGGCAAGTTTGCACTGGCCTCCCTTTTAAGTGATATATAGTGCAGTCTATGACGGAAGCGCGCTTATTTGGAAGGGGTATGGGAGAAATAAAATCGTTTTACTGTTTCTTTACCGATAAGGGTAGTTCTATCAAGCAATTTTTGTATACTTGACAAATTGGAACCGAATTAGTTTAAGAGTGATAAAATACACTTGTAGTGTTTTTAATTCGTTTAAGATAATACCACGTCAGTTTTCAGTGTGGAACAGTGATCATTTATATAAAACTGTGCATTTTGTATTTGTATTAGTATTTCCGTTGAAATGGGTTGTCGAAATCGTGCAATCCCATCGCTGTCACAAACTCTCAGAACAAACTATCTATTATAATGAATCTACTTTATATTTGTCTATATCTTTATATATTCTAATGCCATTTGTTTTCTCACCAGAAAAGATAATTTGTTCAAAGTTACAGCCCGGCGCCGCCGGGCATATTTGTGTTGAATGCTTATTTTTAGGTGTGAGTAGGATAAGCAAAGCGGCGAGAAGAAAAGGATTTTTGATCATCGTATATCACGTGCGATCACACGCCGCAGTGGTATAGTCAACTGAAACGGAGCAAACATTCCCAAAGCCCCCTTTAATTGTATCGACACTAGCATCATCTCGAATCGAGTCCCACAAGCTAGGATCAACGTTGAAGTTGAAGTCTGTCTGTGCGTTGGCGACGCCGCAATGCGCGGGCGGGTCATCGTACGGCACGCGTAGGTGCCCATGTTTGCCCCGTTTTCGTCGATGTATTGATGGTCAAACACCCTTTGTATTGTTGTCGCTAGAGGGCGGCGACATAAAGCGAGACGACAAGGACGTGCTTCCGCGGCAGAAGTGTTTGGACGCGTTGGCCGCCCTTCGGCACGCCAAGTGGTTCCAGGTACATTCGCCCACATTACGCAACGTGTGCGCACTCCCCGACACCCCCCTACACGAGATTCTCGTTTCCGATTATAAGTGCTTTTTTAATCTAAACTTTTGTTCATTCTTCTGATAACATTCAAATCGTTACACCGACCGCTTCGATCGAAATTACTACGCGTCAACACTTGCAACTAATTATTTCTTCCTACGTTCTTGTTAGCACAAACAAGGTAAATGTTGATTGCGAATTCGATTGCTGGTTGTTTAGTAAAGTTTGTCTAACAAAAAGAATAAACAAAACTAACCTCCTATGTTGTCAACACGACCCGCTTGTCGAGTACAGATCCGACGCAACGGACCCAATTTATCTGCCCTAGTGGGAGTGCGCACGTATTTTTAGTCACATGTTTATTTTTGTTTACCATTTAAAGTAGCGTTTATTTTAGTTAAAAAATAAATAACTGTCTCAATAAGTTTCCGCTCCCTTGAACATGTGGCTACGAGTGCTAGTCGTAGGAACAGAGCTGCGTTTCCTCGCACTTTGATAGCCTCTGGGAGACCTTCATTGGCGTAGCTGCGACATGGGGGGCGTCTCTAGTTTGAATTGACCTTATAATATTAGATAGGAAATTAACTACAAGTCACAGAATCTTATTATGTACTTATTACTACAGGCCGGGCAAGGGATAGTTGCAATGTGAACAGTATAAAACAATCCTGTATATATATAGACATTTATATAGTAATCTAGCCGTTTTAAGATAGTGAAGGACCAAAATCTAAGTCACCTTTTTTTAGGTACACCTTTATATTATCTATGTAGCAACGGGTTATTTTATGTTGAATTTCTCAAGCTAATCTCGAGTTCGGCCTGTCGTAATGTTAAGAGAATAGAACACCAATATTCTTAGAATTAATTGCATTAGTATTTTTCATGTTTATTAATAATCCCCCCTAGCTACGCCGTAGGATAAGGAAGGGAAACGCAGTAGATCCTATTAAGTGGCTTTTAAACGGGCTATAATGATTTCATGTAATTGGGCTAAACCAAGTATTTTTTTTGTTAACCGAGTTGCGCGCTAGAGATGGAAACTCGACGTCTTGAAATTCCCAAAAAAAGAAAATAACATAAAACTAGCCCATTTATGAGCGCTTTGACTCGCGTGGCGGTTCACGTCGGTGTCCCCGCCACTCAACTGTGCCGCCCGTTAACTTAAACGCAACGAACTACATTCAGTTATTTTCGAGACATGAACCTGAAAACCTGGAAATTGGATAAAAAAATCCATGGTGCAAGTGGCTACGGTCTATATGGCAAAGCATTCCGTGATGTCTAACCTTGTTATATATACATTTAACATACTGCATTAATATATAAAAAATTAGGGTCTCAAATTTTGGAAGTATTCAGGTTCTGTATAAAACCGAAGGCTCAATTTTTTTAATTGCATTTAATATTAAGTTAGCATATATTATCTATAAGACATACTGAAATTTACAATTAAATTTAGAATCTGAAGTAAAACTGACAAATAACATCGGTTCATTATATTTTAAATAACAGACGAAAGATTTAAATTAATAAATCTAGAAACCTGTTTTCATTGACAACCTGCCAACTGTTCTTTAAGTAGTAACCGCCAGCCTCATGTAAATGAACTCATACTCGAAACAGCCGAGTGTGGCCGGGCTGCGTTTCGGTTGACGTGCGCTACGTAGAGCTTAGCGGAGGGGGTAGGTGGGTGCAGTGTGGGAGTGACGCTTGTGTGCGCAGGCTAGAGCGGCGAGCCTGCAGTCGTGCGTCATCATCATCCGCATCATGCGCGACCTGTGCCGCCGCATCCCCAACTGGACGCCGCTCAACCCTTACGTGAGTTACATTTTTTTAAGTCCATACTAATAAAGCATGTAAATGAATCCAGGGATTCAGTGCCATATCCCGTTGGGAGTGTTTGGTCGGTTTTATGTATATGACGATAATGGAAAAACGTAGGCAAGTGACTGAGCTCTTGACTCTATAAAATTGATCGTAATATTTTGGATGCCCCTATCAATGTTCCCCGTCGTATTCCGAGATACCCAGAGTTAAAAACCTTCACTCCTAAATTTTCCAATACTAGGACAATTCTCACCTATTAACCGAATCACTAATGTTTTTAACATGTTAAAAAAACCCTGACATTGAATTTTTTCATGACAGTTTATTTAGCTTTAAGGTGAAATTTAACTTAGAGTAATATTATAATAATTCTAATCATTATTTTTATAATATTAATACTTTTATTCTTACTATTTTTGCTTTTAACTTAATTTTATTTTTTTAACTGGACTTACTTCAATCTTGTGTATACCTGTAAGTCATAACGGTACTCGTACAATAATCTAAAATGATTAATTATAATTAAATGTATCGTTGGTATATCTAATGAAATAAATAAAATAAAAAAATAACTGAACTTTTTACCAGCCAACCTTTGAAAGTGCGAGAAAAACTACAGAGGGTGTGGTTAAAAAGATATATAGTTAAATATAATTTATACAACGTGATACCGAATAACGATATAATGTCGAAGGATGCAAAGTATATTTTCATAAGGAATCACCCTGTGATAATTAAAATAAAAAGAAGCATATTTAATTTTCCATACAAAACGTTATAAGCGTTTACTGGATTTTTATAATTTCATGGGAAATTAGAAAAAAAGATCTCGAAGCCCCTAGTGGGTTTTAAAATTCCTAATTCTTACTAATATTATAGTTGAGAAGGCGTTTGTCCTTGCCTCAAGTGATCATCTCGGTAAAGTGTGCGCTGTGCAGGCCATGGAGCTGCTGGTGTCGGGCGTCATGCAGTCGGCCAACGGCGCGCTGTCGCCCGGCGAGGCGCTGCGCCGCGTCATGGAGGCGCTGGCCGGCGGCCTCATCCTGGAGCACGGGCCCGGCCTGCGCGACCCCTGCGAGAAGGAGCTCGTGGTGAGTGCCCGTCCACTACGAGCTGGACGTTGACTGACCTCTAAGATGTTCGTGCGATCCATAATATGGGCCCGAGAGAGTCATTAAGAGATTAATTTAAAGATGTTAAAATAATGACAGTCTGTATGCCAATACATGTTTGAAAATTTAATGTATGTTCACAAAAATATTGATATCTTTTTATGTACATAAATTAAATTTTCAAATATGTATTGATTAGGCACCGTCATTATTTTAGCTTTTTTAAATTTATCGCTTAAAACTTCTCTTGGGCGCATTTTATATATTGCACGGACGGCCCTCTCCCACAACCAGAGATAATTCATAAATTATAAATTCCCAAATTGCCCCTTTCGAAAATTCCCAGATCGTACCCGCGACTTTCCACTGGGAACCGCAGCGCTCAAAGCTGCACCAGAGAGCATCGACATAAGTATCACCTTGCTAGAGTACCAACTACCATATTGTGTGTATCCCAAACAACTGACAATGGTGGAAGTTTGGAAGTTAATAAACAGGCTCATTGCACAGCACCAACAAAAAGTCAAATAAGTTCTAATTTGTCATACTCGACTCAAAGAAGTGATTATTATTGCATGTGCAGTCTCCTATCTTCAGGCCGCCCTGAAATATGTATATATTGCTTCAGGGTGTGCAAACATTTTGGAAACTACTGTTTGGCTGATCTAAAATAACGCGTGAGCTCATCATCATCGAGGTTGCACAGAACGATTCCAATAAACACACAGTTTCTTGTGACTTAAACCAATAAACTGTCTTAAAGCAGCGTAGTAGTTCTATTTTCTATCACTCTCGTATGGGAGCGGGGCCTGGCTATTCAACCAATGGGAAATAAATAGACTATGTCCACCAACGGGAAATTAATGTATATCCATACCATGTTTCCAGGACGCCCTTGGCAACATGCCTGCACAGAAACGGGAGGACATGACTGCATCAGCGCAACAGTTCCTGAGACAAATAGCCTTTAGACAAATTCACAAGGTATGAAAAATTGATAAATTTTATAAAGAAAAATTTAATCTCCGATAAAAAAATATAAGTTTTATTGTTTTGTCGACCTGCGTCTGATATATTTGATTTCGATGTCAGGTTTTAGCTCGACTTAATTTCACGGTTAAAAAAAAAAAGGATTGGTTTTTTTCAACAAATATAAGCAAGCAGGCTTATCACTGGCACAGGTCTTCAGACATATTTTTTGCCCCTATTTTTGTGGTCGTTGATGATATCAATATGAGTTAAAACAAAATCAAAGCTACATTTAAGATAGTTAATCCGATTACCTATCTTAAATGTAGCCTATTAATACTTATTAATGTACTTTTAATCCCTTATAACGATTCGGTATAAGGAATTAATAAGTACCAGTGAGGCCTAACCAGGATTATTAATCAGGATAGTAAGATAACGTGAAACTTGAAAGTAATTACGATTTATATAGTATTGAAGGAGCGCCATCTAGTTTAAATACTGTGAATCCGTAATGACACATTAAACAGCGCTTTTTCGATAACGCAAAATAGTTACTTTCACGGGATCGAATAAGTAAATGTAAGCAGAAAATGTAACACTTGGCACTCTGTATGTGTTGTATAATGACGCCGCCTTCGGTCTAAACCATTTCATGGAACACTATGAGGACGTGCACGTCGTCTGTACCGCAGGTGCTGGACATGGAGCCGCTACCGAAGGTGAAGCACGTGACGGGCGGCTGGAAGTTCCCGCGCAAGCGCAGGCGCTCCAACACCGACGCCGACCAGGACACGCCCAACGGTAATCGTCGACCCACTACGCCCTGTATCATTATTGTCACACCAGCTGTTGCCCGCGTTGACGTCCGCGTTTATTACGGTTTATTTACAAATGAAAAACAAAAATTATGACAGAAAAGAAAATTGTGTTCTATTGAACAGAAAAATAATTGTAATGATTTTTATCATGGAAAGGGTCAACTAATCCGAATGCTCTGTCACTATTATTTTTCGAATATAGAATTCGGCTACAGAATCGACCGACCGATGGATATTGGCGTTGTTAGCTTATCAGTGCCTCAGATAGCCCAACAAACTAATTTCCAAACTCTGGATGGCACAGACAGTTGTAGCAACATTTTAGCACCAACCCGGGAGTCCAACTCAGGTCTTTGTCATCCGCAGTCAAGTATGCATACTAGTACTAAACCAACAAGACACCTTAATATCAATGTTTTTTCCAGGTGAGGGCAAGGTGGTCAAGACAGAAGAGAAGACCGACGCATCCGAGAACAGCTCGAATGCGAAGAAGTAGCGCATTTAGTATAGCCCCTTATGTGTGAGACTGTCTCGCAACGTTGGGGCTAGCTATAGCATCGGAAAAAAAGAAAAGCAATCTGAAATTTGATAGTGAATATTATATATTATTATTTTCCAAAAAATATTTTCTAAGATATACAAGATTGTATATTAAATCAGTTTTAGGTGAGAAAATGCAACTCTAGAACACGACACGCAATAGTCCTCATCGGCACGCGACTCTCCTCGCGTGAAATATATTTTGTGTACCGCGTTTTGTCACACAAACTTGTATAAATATTATTTTTGTGGCATTGATCGATCTGTCCAAAACTACATTATATTATGAATAAATAACAAAGTAGTTTATGAAACTTTCATACTACCTAGTTATGTTAGTTTCATACAATACTTCATCTAAACTCATAATTTAAAATCCTCAAAACTCGGTAAATAATAAATTAATATTATAATGATGGCTTCTTAATTCAGCAATCTCCATATATAATGCAACTAACACTTACAATCGCTTCGGTGTATTTTGGATTATTAATAAGCATTATTTTCAATGCTTTTAATATATATTTTTACATAATAGAAAAAAATATCATCACTATTTTTGAATTAAACACAAGGATTTTAAGATATGAGTTCAGATAGTTTTAGTCCAGAGTTGGAGGTAGTATTTTAAAATTAGTTAGTATAGGATACGAGCTATATTGTAATTAGTGTCTAATTTAAGGGGAAGATTTGACAGGGATAGCGAATTGTTTAGGCAGGGGCGCAACGTTAGCTCCAGGAGGAGGACAAAGATGGTCATAGATAAGTTTGTTTTAATATATTTTAGGGTCACAGTATTTTTGACTTGGAATTTAGTTCCTTTATCGGCAACTCAGCCTCACCGCTTCCGCTGAAAAATGTCATTGTTTAGTTACATTTGACTTTATTTCTAAGTTTTAAAGTTCTCAACGCCAAATGAACAGAAATGGTTCAGCAAACACATTTAGTTTATCTCTACTTCTTCGCAAATACATTTTGCGCGATTGAGCTAAAGAAATTAATGCCCTGTGTTTAGTTCTTTTGCTTATTATTTCGTGTTAATTCAAAATTAACAGTTGTGTGATGTTATATTTATTAGATTAATGGGATTAAATTATAATGAGAACCTTAATTTAAAATATTTGCAAGAACCTTTCTTTTTTCCTATTGAGGAAAACTATTTTTTTGTATTTACCATATGAAACAACTACCTACTTCGAAATATTATTAATGTCAATAAAGAATAAATACAAAATGTTATTGAACTTTTCTTTCGTAGCGACCCCCACTTCAAAATAATGTAAGCGTTGCTTGTAGCGTCTACATCGTCCGAGCGCTATATTAATCTTGTACCAAGGTGACTACTACTACTACAACAACAACAACAACAACAACAACAACTACTACTACATGGATGGCCTCAAGTAACTCTTATCCGTACTAACTAGCTAGGTACCCGATATTTTGAGGATCATGCACTAAATACCGAAAGATCTAAGGTTTTGGATAGAGGAAAGTTTTAACGCTGCCTCCAGATTGTACAAGAACGCCATAACTAGTGCAAGATAAACACTTTTGAAGCAACCTAATCATTGAGATATATTGAGGTACTGAAAATAATATAATAAAATAGAACTGGCAAGTGGAGTTCGTTCCTCAATTGCTCGCTCGCAAGCGAGCAATTCTCAGAGTTTCAAGTTTAGGAAATACTTAAAAATTTGCAATTAAACATTGAGTAAATTAGATTTAATCTGTTAATTTAACGCTCAAACTTGCCTAAATTTTTCTAGCTCCGGGTTGACTGAAGAGTTTGTTGTGGAACAAAAGCTAGACATACAGAATATGCAACTAAATCAAAGATCAACACCTCTCAATCATACTATAATTAGGGAATTCACGTTATTGGAACAGTTAAGTGAAGAGTCCATCAATCCGCACTTGGCCGGCGTGGTCGACAACGGCCTCGACCCCTTCTCATTGTGTGAAGAGACCCTGTTGTAGTAGCCGGCAATGTATTTATGTGATGATAATGATAGTCCAAAATATAAATTAATAAATATGAAGGTGCGAAACGAATCATCACCGTTTGACGATAATAACTCGTCATTTTTAACCAATTACCGGCCCACAGAGCACAGTTCTCCCACAATGATAAGGATTTTAAGCCGTATTCCGTAGCAGCGGAGCTAGAGAACTATTGTGCAATCAGCATTACCTTACATTATTTTCCTTCTATGTCAATGCAACTAATATTTGATTGCTTCAAAAGCAATCTCATGTCTCGTGCGCCCGCATTTCTTATGTTCCATGAATGTCCCATGGAAGAACTAAAATTAAACACACGTCTGGCAGTTTGTATATAATTTATTATTATCCATTACAATAATTTCTTTGTACAGTGATGTTTGTGTCCAATAAAATAAAATGCAATATGTAAGTTAATAGGTTTAAAAACAAATTCATCCCTTTTAGCTCTTTACAACGAGTTTAATAATAATTATCATACATAAAAATATATTCCAATGTTTTAGGTATCATATAAGCGGTTTCGAGATAAACATGTACAGTTTAAATTACTACAAGGAACATCGGGATTGCTTGAAAAAAATGATTACACAAACAAATAGATGTTGTTCGACCAAATATTTGCATTTTATTTATTTGAACAACAAACGTTGAAGAATAAGAAATAAAGTTTTTGTGATGTTTTCGCACTGGCGAAAACTGAAAAATATGATTAATACTAGGCGATGCGCATACGCAGACACTTGTGTACTGATCGATGCTGAAACTGCTTTGAGGACCCAGTATGGTTTTAGTTACAAGGTAGGTTAATTTAGAAAAAAGAAAAAAGTGAGTCATCTTCATCCATTTGGCTTAGCCAGGCAAAAATAAATATATTATTTCGACGAATTTTAATTTAACTTTATTTTGTTATACATATACAATCTTTACTTTACTTATGTAGCGAAGTGTGTGTGACGAATTATTATTTTCATACCGCCAATGGACAACAGTTTTTTCTACGAGGTAAAGAGGCAATATAAATTACATCCTTTATATAGTGTACGTATAGAAGGTTGTTACAAAAATGTTTTTTGTGCCGTGGTGTCCAGTAGTAGCAACAGGCGAGTGTGGCCACTTGGCAGGACCACCCTCTCCCTGCGATGGTATCCCGTACCTACAGCGTAAGTGTCTACGTATGAACAACGCCTCAGGTAATTTTAAGTTTATCATTCCAAAAACTGCCTAATTTTGAAATGCACACCAACCTGGCAGTGAAGTTACGTTAATTCAGTCGGTTAATTTTTTTTTCACTCCTAAAAACAGAGTGCTTTGCTTTATTTAATAGAAAATTTTAAAGGAATAACATACTTAAAAAACAGATTTTTTTATCGAAAGAGTGCCCAATTTGTTATAAAATTAATAAATTAAAGGTTGCATGAACTAATAATTTTATATCTTTGATAAAAATTAGGGCGTGAATTGAGCTGCAATATAAATAGCTTTAAAAATTATGCTAGCCCGATTATTTGCATTAGAAAACGAGCAGAGGAGAGCTTACACAATGTATAGCGATATATTTTCGAAGAAACATCGTTATAACATGTGGTCTTTAGTTAGTAACTGGGTTGCATAACCATAAGTAGTTTATAGAGAATATTAGAATTGAGAATGAAACAGATGTGGACGGATAGACCGGATACCGAATTTTCATATAAGTTAGAAAATTTATGATTTAAACAATATATGCTTATTATATTGCTAAAAGAAAAATACTTGTAAACAGATTAAAACTAAAACTTTAGAAAAATATATTATATGAAATCAGTAAATATCTGTTTTTAGAAGAAGCGATTGTTTCTATGAAAAACTACAACTGAAGCCAGTCTTTAACTCGCTGAACTGTACATGCGTCTACGTTCGTTGGCTTGGCTGTTTGTCCAAGGGGCTCGTCCGGTATTCGGTAGGAGTATGTTTCGGTATCCAGCCAAATCACTATCACTTTCATCTGTAATTATCATGATTTATTTCCTCTGTCCACTCTATTGGAAGCGATACAAACTATATTACACGTTACTCAAGGCATATGGAAGCCGGTTTATGTACATATAAAACATGCATGATAATTAATAGAACCCCCTTACAAGTCAAAATAAAAATTTGTTTTTTTTTGGTGTATATTTTTTTTGTGTTTTTATATGCTTTTTTGTCTTTTTTTTTTTAATGTTTTTTGTGTTTATGTAATATTTTTCGTTTTTTGGATTTTTTTTAAATATTTTTACAATTATCAGGTTTTGAGACAACAGTTTTCTTACAGATTACACATTTTAAAAATTATTTATTGTACTTTTTAATATTCAGCGTGGCAGAGTGCCTTGCATAAAATATAAATCTTATTTCAAGAACGCTTTTAAGTTGCCAGGCGAATATCTGTCTTATGCAATGGGTAATATTGCGCTTAAGGGCTGCGAAGTATAACAAAAATACTTTGATCAATGTATGTAAATTTTACACATAAAAAAACTACATATTATTTTATTTTTCATGGAATAGTAAATCAAAATTTATGTGGGCAATTTAGCTAATGGTAAAAAAAGTAAGACCATTTTTATATATTTAAAATATAAAATATGTGTAATATATATATTTATTTTATTTCATATAAAATTGAACTATACGATTATAAAGCTAAAGAAGGAAAAAAACTATACCCATGCCTGTATCATAAGTAAAAAAAAGTCAGTTTTGCGTCGCAGTTTATCGTGAGGCGACGTTTGTACAATGTTAAAGTTAGAAAAATTCTTTTTCCAACAATTTTTCGTTCGGATCGGATTAATATCGTTCCATCGAAGAAAGTTAGAGGTTCTTCTCATATCTGGTATATTTATAAACTTTTCGTAGTTTCAAGTGCGGACAAAAAATATTTTTTACGATACACTTCCTTTTACTTATAATACATTATGATTTTTGACTTTGTAGTCAACGCATATTCTGTGAAATTAAAACATTCTTAGTTTATTGTCTCCGACAATTTTTTTCAACAGTTCATATACTTTCTATCTCATGAAGTTGTGATCACCCGTGTGACATTGTATATTGTAGAGCAAACGTCTTGAGAGAAAGAGATAAAAGATGCTACATGAGACAGGATTAGGGACCAGTGAAGCTGGCCGGTCTGCTTATGACTTTTTTAGAGATCATGGTTCTAACGCGGTTGGTGTACATCTTAACAACATTTTATAAAGAATTCCTATATTCTAAGATATAACAATTGTACAATCTTTTGTTAATTTTAAAGATATGCCTCTCTTATATATTTAACCCCGTCAATATAGGAATCCCGAGGTGGAAGCTGGATACATACAGGGTGTTTGACTTGTTTGTGATGTTTGTGGCAGTCTCGTTTAAGATTACCTAGCATAGGTAATCTGAAAGCTGGACAACGATGCCAGTCAAAGGAAAATTTGATTTTATTGTTTCTTTTCTAGTAATGAAATTGTGTTTGAGTTGTATCAAATGGTTTTATAAGACGATAAACGCGCTTTCGTAGTTGCATTCCAGAAAAAGGTAAATACAATATCATTTTCCCTCGACTGCCAAAGTTAGGACGTAAAAGAAGAGTTACCCAATAAAACTGTAAAAAAACACCCTGTACAACTTAATTTTAGCATATCATAGCACGCATAGCTAATTTATATTATGTACTAGATAAGGCAACACAACAATTTAGCACCATAACTTTCACATACAACTTCTTATTGTTCATATTTATTGACACTCGAAAATATCATTAACTGAACCAGCTGAGTCTGATTTAGTAATTTTATATATTGGAAATCTATTGAAATCAAACATTTCAGTATCTTAGAAGAAGTTACCTTATATTATATCAAATGGCTTGTTAACTATTGAATATTATTTACAAATGGAGTTGCTAAAATAAAAATTCGTTAACCCTGTTGGGGTGATTAATTAAATTACACATTATTTGTTTTCGTACGTATGTATGTCTAGGTTGGTTTCAGATAACCGATATAATTACTAAATCGACATAGCCATTTCAATTTCGTAATAAATTACATAATATTTAAACAATAGCACCTCTTATTATGAATATGTACTTTAACATACATGAAAATTATTGCGACGTCATGCACCTACGAATATACGTAATACTATGAAATAGTTAACAAAATTATAGAAAACAATATATCACTGGAATGTCTCACTGGGCTATAATAATTTAAGATAACAAACCAACAAAGCTATCAAATGTTGTACAACATGTCACTGAGTAAATGTTACAGATCACGTAGGTCGCTTTGGAGTCGCGTGGTCGTCATTTTGCCATTACTCTACGCTTGCATGCTGCTTTTATATAATATTATTCAATTTAATCTAGTTAATTTGCTTGCAGCGGCGATACGCTATAGCAAACAATTCGTAAATAAATTAGCCAGTTTTCAAACATAATGCAATGTTTTGCGCGTGTGTGAACGTTTCGAGTTGGCACGCCTGAGACGCTGCTGGCACCATTAAGGTATTTTCTTGCGGTTTAAAACCACATACGTGAGCCACTATGGCCAATCGACACGACTAAATTAGCAGCTCTTTCGGACTTTTTCAGGTATGATTTCGTAGTGAAAAACAAGTGTACATACAGTAATAGTAAAATGACTCATACACGCCCATAGAGCGACGCCGCGTGATATCTTATTTCACAAGAACAGCCCCGCATATCGCGATGTTACTAACAAACTCGACCAACCAATGCACCGCCAAGCCTAAAAACCTAAATGCATACACAAGTTTCAAAGATTTTTTTGTCATTTACTCTTTACACCATACAAATAATAACTATTTACATAAAACATATTACAATACATTCCTAAAACATCCCAATATCTTTTTTTTATATCTTTCTCATTTCTTACTATATACAATATTTAAATAACTTATAAACAATATATAAATATTAAAAACGAACAGAATGCGTATATCGAGGCAACGCCACTATATAATTTTTTTGGATACTCAATATATTCTTATTATAAACAGGATGAATTTTTGGAGATCGTTGGATTTTATTCTTTGTCAAAACTACAAACATTTTCACTGCCGTATTTTATAATAATGAAAATATATAAAACAGCTTCAATTTATGGGAATTCTCGAATTTTAGACGATGTCACCCGACGACAGTCATATATATTTTAATTACTGTGTGGTTCTCAAAAGTTCTTCATTAAAAATAAAGATGTTAACTTCAAATATAGAAAATATGCTAGTTTTCATCAAGTTATTACAAAAACAGTAAGTGAAAATTCGTCGTATTTGACAATTCGAACAGTAAGGACTCAAAAACTCAACCTGTATAGTGTCCCGTAAAGTGAACAGTGAACTAATTTAAATAGGGTAGTCGACTCGATTTTTTTTACGAAAAAGTTACGCTCCCCAATTTCTTAAACAGAAATAATACTTATAAATCCGCTCAAAAATAAATAAGCGAGTCTTTAAAATCTGGTGGTTAGGTTAAATGAAATGACGGAAATGCAAATGTAAAGCGTGACGTCACTGTCATTGCCATAACGCGCAAGCATGTGATGGAGATAGCGAAACATTAGCAACAATTCGGTTTTACATAAATCTGTAGACTAAATTAACTTTCAGTCTCATTAATGTCAACAATTTTTTTTATCACAGTGGGCAGGAATATTTAATAAATCTCAATTCTATACTAGCTATATTTAAAGGTATGCAGTGCTTTTACGCACGTAAGAAGTGCTCGCCACTGCTCTAATATCGTCATCGTCGCACGCACAGCTGGTCACCACGCACTGCGGGCTGCCGCAATACAGGTTAAGGTGCGGTGACCTTGAACGCGATACACTTGCACAAATGGAACTCAAGTTGTACGTATCAGAATACGAGACGCCGACTTCTTAGCGATTCGTATCGTGGATTCGAAACGTTGTATGCTAGTTTATAGGTCCTCAACCAGGTAAGTGTGCAACCGATCACGGTGTCTCACTATTCCATTGTAGAAGGCCGGACGTCAAACAACATGAGCTCCCATCACATATACTTAAAAAAAAATATGCAGATGTAGCAGTGTAACCGAACAGCCTACTTGAAATAAAATAATTATGAATTTAAAAAGTAAATATTCAGTTTAGTGTTAAGTTTATTTATTTTGTAAGCGAATTGACATAAGATAAGATGTGGACAAGTAAAAACTTATCCCTTTTAAGAGACATGTACCAGTGACTCAAGACAGTTCATTAGTTTAGTTTAGAGATTTATGTGAACCGAACGCCTCACGCCCGTAGTTAAAATTGAAACTGTTACCACTACAACCAGTTTGGAAGCCGTTTTCACAGGAAGGTTTTTTCCTTTGCGAATAAAACAATGTATAAAAACAAGCAAGAAACTACCCTATCATTTATCAGTCGTGTCGATATAGATCAACTTTTGGTATAAATAACTCTGTTGGATAGGTAACTAAAATTTTTAACAAATAGAGTGTAAGTATAAATCTGTACTGCCTTAAAAAAATATTCTATCCATTTTCTTTAATGAATAATGTATTTTTTAATGAGACCAAAATGCAGTCGATACTAAAAAAAATGTCCTATACGCTTTTTTAGGCAGGCGTATGGAATACTGCTAAGAAAGGGTTTTTATACAAAAGTGTTATTTAGTATTTTTACGGACAATCTGCGGAATCTATACCGTATCTTCGTTATTAGAAACGTTCTCTTACTCAAAGTAGCAATACGCTACTAAAAACATTAAAAATTATAATAACCATATAAATTGAATTCATTAAGTTAAAAAAAAAATTATGACTCTTGTTTTGTATTTCAGGCAGTCTTCAGATTTAGACTTTACCACACTAGAAACTGTGATGTTTTTAGTTTAAGTATCAGACTAAAAGAAAAAGGTAGACGGAACATGGGGCGCAACTCATCTAAACAACAGCTGCCCAGATGCTGATTACAGTAAACAAAGGCCAATGAACGCAGAGTTAACAGTAAATATTAAAAGTTAGCAGTCAGATCATTATAAATGCTATAAGTGCTGTATGTTTGCTATGCATTGTAACCGTATTGCTATAAATAGCGTTTTAACTCTTATCGTCAACTCTCCGCAGTAGGTAGTAACAAGTCACTTCGTTTGGTACTAAGCTGTGTAGAAAATACTGCCTTTGGTAGGAATAAAAGGCAAGTGAAACGTAATATATGTCTAAGTACTTATTTGTGGTAATAGCAATGTAATACCACAAAGCGCATGATAATTGGTTCAATTGCTGAAATTACATAAATGGTTACTAACGCACAATTAAGCTAAAACAAAGTAAGTATCAGTTTAGCTACACTTGCGGTGATACAATCAGTGGACATGTTTGTTCTGGAAGGCTATCCGTTCGTCTATCTCCTTTCTTTAGTCTTTGGTCTATGTTATGAAAATAAATATTTAACCTATTCTTAAGTCTATATTACTGGACAATATGGCACTATGGGATTTAAAACATATAATTTTCATAGTAGCATTTGTTTTAAACATAATATATAAAATATGTAGTATTTAACAATATCCCCTTAAAATATATTAATGGCTCAATTAGTGGAGATTTATTATAGCCTAGTAGTTTCAGTTGTTTCCACTAAATTACACTGACTAGGAATCACGATTCACCGTAGCGATAAACTTGCAGACAGCAATTTACCATACTATCAATTTCATAAGTTACAACAAAATACTTGCACGGATGTTATATTTTTTGGCAGGATTGGAAACATATTTTGCTATTATTGATGGTTTGTTATTCAATTTTAAATCTTAACGTAATGAAACAAGGTGTAAATTTAATTGGTTTTTCCAATATTTTTAATTTGCATTGTCGCAACTATAGTCGATGTAACTTGTCAAAGTGGTAGCTCTGTATATTTAATTTATCACATATTAGGTAAACGATAGTTTTTCTTTACTTGGAAACAACTTTAGCCATAGTGATGAATAATCTTTAATGGTACGATTCTGGTGCCTGCCGCAGATTGCAGACTGCAAGCTATAATTGGTTAATGTATATATCTTTATGAAAGTTTTTCCAGCTTATAAATGTGTCAACAATAAATGTAACTGTACTGTGATATAGTACATTTTTAGTGCCCAAAAAATATTGCCCAAATTAGTTTGGTGAGTGCAGAGAGAAATCACTCAAAGTTCTACTAGGTGGTCAAAAACAGAGCTTGCGGTATGTAGGTAGGTGGAAATCCATCTACTGTAATATTTATTGTGGTACTAGACTGCAGTGTACAGCTACCATCAGACTCATACTGTTAAAGATTCTTCTGATGAATGTTTTTAGGAGATTTATGGTAGATACACAAACACAACACCTCACTCGACGCCATGTGTATCGTCTAGATTGCACACATGGTATCAATTTTGCAATTATCAGTTTCTGGCCACAAATAAGCTTGGTAAAGTTTAGTTCGCTTGGCCTGGTTACTTGAAATGGGGTGTTACGAATATGCGTCTAACATAACGCAGATCGCACATCTAACAGTTGCACGGGACGCAACGTATTTTTTTAGAACTTTTATGACGTCATCAGCAACAAGCGAAACAATAGAATAAAAAACTAAATACTGTAAACTATATCCTTTGAATTAATAAAAATATTTATATTTAAATCATTTCATAACGCTGGCGTTACATATTATAAAATTAAATCGATTTAAAGATCTCATTTCTTTGAAAGGTTACAAACTTTCAAAACAGGTACGTAGCCCGCCATCTTATGTAAATGTATCAGTCATTCATACCATAGCAATGGTCGCTGGTAGTCTTAAGTCGTCGAAGTAAATGAAGCAAAGAATGGATGATACGGCTCGGTGTTAAGGTGCAAATTTGTACGAACGCTCGATGTTTAGGTAAATAGTTCTTTAAGATCAAAGGAATGCAACTTCTCGTTATTATCTTTTCTGTAACTAATGGCTCAGTAGTCTTAGTAGGTCCCCATTACATTAACTTAGTTTTGTAATAGTACCAGGGTTCACTTATATGAAACGTCTGTTGCTCGATGCAAATTTTAAAAAAAGGTTTTTTATATCACTTAAATTCCTTGTAAACCTTTTTATTGAAAAATATCCCCCATATTTTTATTTGCTAAATGCAATGATGATGCATTTTTTCGCTCTACGCGTGCCGATAGATGCGCGATCATATTTATCATATAACTTTTTATCCCTATCTTTGGACACTCACGTCTAAGTACTACGCTATATGTTGCTATATCTAGGATATATTTACAAGGAGTCAGTCGCATATCACAGCCTGTAAGGTTATTATATTATTGTAACGCGTTAAGCCAGCCTTACACGGAAGGTTACCCGATAAGTTTACCCGTAAAGATGACTCGGCAGGCACTCGAAATTTCCTTGGAAGCCCTTAACACTGCCACTTGAAATCTTTTTCCCTCCCAACCCGTGAGGCCCCGCTGTCGCCTTTCGATACTGCTAGGGGTTAGCCTTTTTTTAAAAAGCTTTGTTTAGTTATTCTTATACCCACCCTCCCATGTATGGCTGGCTTTACTGGCCTCTATTTGGGACTGTATCCTATACATATTTAAGCC
Organism: Pararge aegeria; assembly: GCF_905163445.1. Lineage (NCBI taxonomy): Eukaryota > Metazoa > Arthropoda > Insecta > Lepidoptera > Nymphalidae > Pararge > Pararge aegeria. Next base: position 16,253,084 of record NC_053199.1, on the reverse strand, counting down.
TCGTTTACATATAGACAGTTCCTAACCCGTTTTCTCGTGACACGGGATTAGGGGTAAGTATCACTGATTGAGCTAGTCGCAATGTTGAATCAAGTCAGTAACTGAATGGGTGATTGGAATTTTGTTGAGCGCGTAAAGTCGGTTATATTGGACGTAATTTATAGGATAACGGGATTTTATTTAAAGTGAGATCTTTCGTGTGACTTCCTTATGGAAAACAATAATGAAATCTAGGTTGGGGAGCGCTTGCTTTCAAGGTACACAAATAATTAATGGCTGGAAACACGGACGGAAGATTGGTATCAGAAACTTAAATGAATAACTTTCAACTTCGTTAGATAGTTTTTTTTTTACAATCCATGGCTTCCAATATAGGGTCATTGGGGTGAGAAACTATCTCTATGTAAATGGGGCTGTATCATATACCTAGCACTTAAGTTAGCCATGTTATATACTAATAATATTTTTTGTAGCATTTTTAATTTAAAAATATACTTTTTTTTATTACTTTGTAACGACAGTAACGTTCGAACATTTAAAAGCGAATTAAAACTGATCTTTTTGCTATTTTCACCTCAGCAATTACGGGAATTGGTTGCTGTATTTGAGTTTGATGCTCTAGTCGCTTTAAATACCGGTTGTATTATATAGGCCAGTCGCCCAAGCAACTACTCAGTAGTTAAGCCACTAGGCAATAAGTAAAGCGATAATAGCCAAAATGCAGTCAGCATTCATATTTTGTCCTTTTTCATATGGACAAAATATAATATTAAAAACACGTCAATAAAAATTTAAGGCACACACTTAAATTTTACGAAGCGTTCAGTATCCGCTGGTAAGTGAATGAGACTTATACATAATCGTCAGCATATAGGCAGGTTTACACGTAGCCAGTTCTCCGATTCACTGACAAAGTATAAATCGGGCTCGAGTTGGCCGGATATTTAATACAGACATTTTCAAGGTCAGCATTGTTTCAGCTATGACTCGCGCAGTAACTGATACAATGTGAATCAACTTTCATGTTCTAAGCAACAGGGCCGAATTCAATATATCATTAAAAAATTGTAACCTGCGCAATAAATGCATACTCCCGCTTTAAATTAGAAATCTCAAAAAGAACTGTCAAGTTGGTCGTTATAAAACCTACCGTCCATTCATTATTATTTGTCTCCCAATTTATATAAGGGACAAGTTATAGTGTGTACGACTAATGGACTGTACGAGTTAATGGTGACCACACATGATTAACACCACGCGAATTGTTAAAAGAAATCGTAGTACTTTTTAGTTGCAGAATTATTTATAAGTACGATGTGGCACAATTAAGCAAAGTGTGTTTTTAATGTGACTGTGGAGCTGTTCAAAGCTACGATTCGATTTAACTCGACTCAGGCTCAGGTATAATCATGTTGCCTTACAATTCCAATATCATATCGAATGCGGGTCGGTCTCAAGAGTTTCCTTCGTCAAGGGTCCGTGGTCCGGCCGCGGCCTCTGAACGTCACTGGTCTCATACACTGTACACTAACTTCTCCATTGCCTAGCACTGTATCACGTAACAGTGTCAACATCCATATAAACTGGCGACACTAGCGAAGGTGTCAGTTTCCACTACATAATTATTACTGATCAACATATGTGACACGCCAGTCCTTAGTAAATACTGTGCAGACTTGCCATTTTTTTTTTCACGCAGCAACGTCACAATACTGTACTCCATGTTACACTTGTAGTGGAAAGAATGTCGATACATATAATTCGCCAGTTTTTTAATAGGAATTTCGTACTATGTCGCGCTGTTTGTGGACACGTTGTACTGCAATAACATACAAGCTCAACGTTTCCTCACTTCTAGGCACACGCAGATATACGCGATGATACATCGCACTGTCCACCGCTGGCCAATTACACCAGCTGCATTAATACTATTAACGCTGAGAGCAGTTAAACTATATACACTGCACACCGTGCCAAGTTCTGTACACGTGCACGCACTAGCGGGCGCGCGGCGGGCGCGGGTGCGCACAGTGGGCGTGCGGCGTATCATCGCTGCGGCCACGAGTCCTGCAGGCGCAGGCCGGCGGCGAGGCGCGCGTGGCTGTCGCGGAACGTTTCCACGATCTTCTCGAACGTCTCCGGGTCGTACACCGTGCGGGCTGTGTTGGTCAGGTCGAACGGCTCTGGAAAACGCGGTCACAAATTAAAATACCACTTTGGTATTATAATGTTGTAATATTTATTTCAGTGTATTAGCTACACTTCTAGGTAAAATCAATAAATTATTAAATAATAAAGATTTATTTATTATTGAATCGACGAAAAAAATATTTTTCTAGGGAAATAATAATTACAAACTGAAATTAATATTTACAATAAATATAAGCCGTCTAACTGTTCACTTATGGGCACAAAATGCTGGCGCTATTGCCGATTTAAATTGGTAGACTTAGCCGTTGGGCTAAATAAGTGCCAGCTCTTGGGTTACCAGACGTAAGGACCAATTTTTGGGATACAATGTTACTAATTTTTTTTATAAATTTTAAAAAATGCATAAAAAATTTCAGAAACGAAAGCATTTGAACCTGCAATTCTCTGGCAATCGCGACCGGAGAACTTTTCCACTAAGCTCCGGCTCTCACACTGCCGATACCGAAAATAGCATATGCCTTTTTATATCAGTCTTTTACTTTTTTTTCTCTAAATATATTATCTAACCCTAACCCTTATTATTATGATCATTATGGGCGAGAGTACCTTCGACGCAGAGCAGCTTCCAGTGCGCGGCGTCGGCGCCCGGCTGCGCCGCGGCGCGCGCGCGGCACTCCCACACCGGCACGCGCCGCGCCGCGCGCACCGACACCGCCATGTGCTCGTAGCTGCGGACACAGACCACCTTATTACTAGCACCCTAAAGTCCATAATCGTGCGCGACAATTCTACGTACAGTTAATTTCGAGAACTGTCATAGGTAAAATATTTTTGGATCACTCCAATTGGATAGAAGCAGGCGGGACTTAACGGAAAACCATGATAAGAGGGCAGGTCCAAAAGTTCGTGGAATGGAAGGGTTTGAAATAAAATGAAACAACAAAACTATTTTTCCTTTTCAATATAATCACTCTGAAGTTGAATACATTTATTAGATCTATGAATTAATTTTTCTAAACCGTCGTAATAAAAATATTTTTTATTTTTTGCCACAAAATGTGCCAAAATTGCCTCCTGTCGTCGGAAAATTTCCTTCCCCTTAGGTTTTTTTTTAAATTAGGGAACAAATAAAAATCACTCGGTGCCAGATCTGGACTGTAGGGTGGATGGACTAGCGATTCGAAGCCATGTGTGTGCAGAGCAGCCATTGCAACCCTGCTCTTGTGAACCGGTGCGTTGTCTTGCAAAAACTCTCTACGTACGTATCGCTCCGAATCCGGAGCATCCTCAGGAGATGTTGACTTTACAATGAATAATTGTGTTAAGTGTTGTAAAATTGGGCATACGTCGCGATTGTACTAGACACACTAACCCATTAGTGAATGAGGCGCGCACTCCCATTCGCGGACGGCCTAAACGCGATGACCCAGACGATCAAATTGCTACCACCAAAGTGTCTCAATTAGGTAACACGCATCGCTTGCACAACTTCTTCACTGACGAAATCTTAAGAAGCCCCGATCTCTGACGTCATTCGATGGTCCATACCACGGTCATGCGGGCGTTGAAACCAAATCCTAAAGCCCACCCAAACGGAGATCTGATCCCTCGCAAGACGTCCCATACGTCAATCCCCCCTCCGCACGATGTTGACAAGCGCTGTTGCTCTACTCATGACGAGGTTTCACGCTCGCTCCAACGCTGTTACTACCCCGTCAGGTGACTATCAGTTGTGCTATACTTCCGAAAATTTACAAGACTGCTGTGAAAGCGAAGCATAGTCGAGTCCGATACCTAACAACCTCGACTGCTACTTATTCGCTCGCAATCGAGTAGTCGTTTTCGGGTATCGAAATACCTGACCATCAGAGTAAAATGGACCATAATCGTATTGAATTAAACCTCAAATTTTCCTACAACTCTTCAGCTTAAGCTTTTGACAGTGTTTTAAGATAAAAGGCAGAAGTACGGGATTAGCGACTCCGAAGCAAGTGCCATAAAGTCCATTAGAGTTAGCCAACACGTCGGCGCGGCACTCACGGGAAGTCCGCGTAGTACTTGAGCATGCTGAGGAACAGCTCCCCGAGCGAGCAGCGGTTGTGCGCGCGGCCGCGGCTCGCCTCGCCCGCGCGCGGCAGCACCGCCGGCGACGTGCCGCCTGGAAGCACCTTCTCGTTAGCGTGTGTGCAGATTTCATTTACACTAGCTGTTGCCCGCGACTTCGGCCGCGTATGTTTTTGTTTCAAAGCATAAGTTGTATATTGTTGTAAAAAAAAATCGAGTGTCGTTTTTAAACAGAACTTTTCCATGTTTAGGTATCCCTTATTTTTTTAAATCTAGAAAACATATATAGATATGTTTTCTAAATTTAAATTCAATATTCAATTGCGTAAACCATAGTGTTGGTGTACTCATCATCGTGAACATCACAAAAAACCAAACTTATATTTGCAAGTGCTCACGTAATCTGCCAGTGGTGCACTCGATTGAGAGTTAATTCCATTTTCGAAACAGTGCTCATTTGTGTTGTTAACAAACAGTATTAACGCATAAATGATATATTCATTAACATTTGTATACGTTGTTTTGGAAGAGCTGGGCCGCCTGCCACAAGTGCTAGTCTCTCTCTTTTCTCACTTTTTGTGCCTCTCCACTACTGGAGGTTGGCCGTCAGCTCAGCGAACTTCTCGCGGTCTTGCGCGTGTGCTACAAGTGCTAGTAGTACTATTTATTTATTACCAAAGATTATATAATTTTCGGTCTTTCGCCAAACAGAAAAATAAGTAAAGACTTAAAATGTTTTGAATTCGTTTGTATCGAAAAATAGATTAGCTTCTTTTGATTTAATATTTTTACAGGGTGATTCCTTATGAAATATACTTATGCATCCTTAACATTTATTTCGTAATTCGGCTACACGCTGCATACATACGAGTGCCAACCGTTTGAGCCGCAACGAGCATGCTTAGGGCAGGGCACTCACACTGCAGGAAGTGGATGACCATGAGCGTGAGCGCGTAGGACGACAGCGTGCGGCGCCGCGCGTCGTTGATGCGGTGCGCGCGCGCCCACAGCTTCGTGAGCGCCACCAGCGGCCGCACGCGCCAGTCCACTGCGGGGAACACACTTCATGACACTGCGCGTAAAAACCGCCTTTGCACGCTGAAATATGTATTGTTATGCGTGCTATTTTTCATCTGTTTATGTATGCAATAAAGATTTCAAACAAACAGTCAAAACTAGGTAATTCTTCTGGCCGTTTATATAAGAGATGGCATAACATGTCTTTAACAAACTATCTGTAACTACATATCTTGAATAAAAGCAAATTTTTCGTTTAGTTCATCAAATTATTTTTTTATTATTTTAATTTAAATAATAATTACGGAATAAAAGTAAATACAGAGGACAATGAGGGCATAATAGAGCGTCTTGCCGTTTGCCGTGACGGCACCCTAGTTGGTTTTACTTCAAAGGTGCTCCAAAAGATGGCAGGACCAGGTAAGGTCCTGTCTAACCTTAATTTTTATCAAATTCAAACTCAGCCCTAAATTACTTGTTACTGTATTATATTATTGTATCATAGAATTGTACGGTGCAGTAGTTTAGTTATGTTATTAACAACGGTTGGCAATGCCAAGTTTCTAACTCAGGGCTGGCATGGAGAATTTTCTTAACATAAAAACCGAATATCCAAGATGACAAGCCTTTGAATTATCCCATAAAATATATTAGATACAACTAACTGCTTTGCGCTACTTTGCGCAATTCCATGACATAATGTAAGTTAAATTTTCTGTATTTGGCGAAAACCAGGCTTATTATAACGGTCCAATGTAAAATTAGAACGGTACAATTAATAATTTCATCAATATTTATCAATATTTTTTCTGTGACGTGCATTAAAATTATTGAATGTTTAAAATTGCAGATTTTCGAGAATTTTCGGGATTACAGCAAATAAAGCTTAATGTACTATCCTTAAATCTTTACTTAGTATAAAACCAAGTCTCTCCCGAAGTTTGTATGCTTAGATCTTTGAAATTACGAAATGGGTTTTAATGCAGTTTTCAGCAACTGAATTATTCAAGAGGAAGGTTTCATATGTAGTAAACATGCATGTTATAGTACAAAAAGCAAAGAAACTGAAAGATTTGTAATGTGATGTCGTAACAAGTGTATTGGCAGTTTAGAGTGATTAATCGTACGGAATTGTACTATAAATCACTCCAAACTGCCCCATGTTCGTATCTACATTGCGCCGGTGCGAAGCGGGTCGGGTCGCTAATATAAAACAGAAGCCATTAATATGAAACCATCTTACTTCTGGAATAGCAGTAGAGCAGGTTGGTGTTCCGGATGCCCACCACATTGTTGCAGTTCAGGTCCACCTGGAGCCCGTTGCGCTCGTCCCGGAACTTGAGGATTGGCACCTTCGCGTGGATGAGCTCTGCACCTGCAACCATTCACAACGATCACTCGGCTCAGTTTACTGAGGGATTCTTTTCAGACCTTACTGTAGGTTTTTATGATAACTAACATCACATCCAGCGGAAATAGGCTAGTAGGTAAGGTCGGCACGCACGTCTTACTTTTCGGAGTTATGGGCGTTTTAATTTTCTCGAGGAAGGCTTAGATCTGGCAGGATATGATTATTTATAATTATAAATACTCATAATATTATACTTAATCATACACACATTTCATAGGTATAGATACGCATAAATCACTAGCCATTTCTGTGTTTGTTTCATTGCTTTATAAATTTCGCTTCATCAACATCTAAACCGATTGAAGTCCATTGCAGGTCCTAGGTATTTTGCAAAGAGTTCCAAAATCCACGGTCCTAGGCTGCCTAATTCCAGCGACTCTACCAACGCTGCGTTAACCGAAGCGAAGACGGCGTTCCAGAACCTTGGGACCGCATCTCATTTCAACGCGACTTCAGCTACGCGACACTCGCACGGAGCAGTCAGCTGGCGCACTCACTCGGGTCGAAGCTCTTGATGTAGCCCAGGATGTGGTTGAGGTGCACGAGCGCGTGCGCGCGCGGCTCGAGGTCGGCCAGCGCGCGCACGTACAGGCACAGGTCCATGTCGGACGAGTCGAGGCCGAAGCCGGACATCGTCGAGCCCACCACGTACAGCCCGTAGCGCGGGAATATCGACTGCAACGACGACGAAAGTCAACGACTGACAACCGGTTTTCATCATAATCATTCATCATCACTTAAACCGATTGACGTCTACTGCGGGCCACAGGTCTTTTGCAGGAAGTTCCAGAATCGACGGTCCAAAATCCACATCATCATTAAGCTGCCAGAAGCCTGAGACGGTTCGCAGAATAGTGGTACGTGATCGAGTTGTTTCGTGATCTGTCCAGAGCATTTGATTGTGTTAAACATAAGAACCTGTTACTTAAACTAAGCCACTATGGCACAAAAATGTTGCACGTAATCTAATTGCCATTCTCAGTGATAGAACCCAAAAAGTGTATGCATAAAGTGTCAGGGTTAAACTACCATGAAAGGTGGGTGTATCCCACAGGGCTCAATTTTGGGTCTCTTTCTTTTTTTGGTGTATACAAATTTATCTGCTACTCCAGCACATTGTCGCAGTGCCACTAATTGCTACAATGTGCTGCTAGCAAATAATACATTTTTTTTAAGACTGATAGAAATAATAATAATTCTGACGAAGGAAACCGTGCGTGTGTTGGACTGGTTTACTGTTATTAAGTAACTTTAGAATGCAAAAAGAAACAAGTTCGTGGAATTTATCTAACCGAATGTGAAGTAGATTGATAAAAATATCACATAAATACTCGTTCTATTTCTATGCTATAATACGATATAATGGGTAGTCATGGCATGTCATTATGGCGTGGTGTGTACCTCAGTCAAGCTATCTCTGTGCAAAATTTTGTCAAGTTCGATGAAGTGGTTCAGCTAGCTTGTGTTGTTTTCATGTCCGGCTTCTTCCTTACCTTTATAGTTATGTATAGATATCTCCAAAGATTCATCTTTTTGCGAAATGTCTCCTCAGTCTGCTGTGATTTCATAAACTTGTCCCAAATCTCCTGTGACAGCGTGTCGTACTGAGAACCTGTTCGTACAAGGAATTACTCTTGATATTAACTCCAGATTAACAAATGCTTTATCATTAATATGAATGAATATGATATATTTTTTTTATTGATTATACAATATACGAATAGATTGCTTGCCTTATTCAAAAATTGTATTTTTTCTCTAACAGGCATTTGACGCTGACAAGACAAGGATCATTACTAGGCTACAAATTTTTTTATTACCTTTTATCTTTTACACAGATTTGCCAATATCAGGTGTAAAGATAAATAAAAGTTATTGAAGCTTTCAATATAGAATATAAGAGTTCAATTATTTGGATTGAAAAAGGGTACAGATTGATTTTGTTTCATAAATATAAAAAAATAGAATTAATAAAGGTGTAGACGCTTTTATAAAATGCTTTATACTACTTGATACTACTTACTACTATACTACTTGATTTAAGAGGATGGCCCATATGGCCATCCTCTTAAATCACTATCTTTTGCTGAAAACGCATTATAATCCGTTGCATAGTTATAAGTAAAGATCTAAGAGTAAAAACAGCGAGAGCGACTTTGTTTGATACTATAAATAATAACAACACGCACATCGCCATCTACCCAAGTAAGCGTAGCTTGTGTTAAGGGTACTAAGATGATTGATGAATATTTTTATGAATATTATAAAAAATACTTATAATATGTATATTTATAAACACCCGGACACTGAAAAAAAAAAAAATGCATCACACAAAGATTGTGGGAATCGAACCCACGGCGAGGCCGTGGGTTCGACTCAGAAAGCAGGGGCACTGCTCTCTGTGCCAACCGTCAAATGTATATGTTGTACATATTATTCTATACTTCGAGATCATTTTTTTTCCGGACACAAAGATACAATTTTATATACATCCCACATATAGCACTCACCGTTGAGCAGGTTGTCGGGGGTGAACTTGACCTGGAAGGGGTAGGCGGCGCTGAGGAAGCGCTCGGGGGCGATGCGGCGCGGGCGCGGGTCGCGGCGGCCGCGCCCGCGCCACTCGCGCGCCGCGCCGCCGCCGTCCCGCTCCCGCTCGCGCTTGCTGCTGCTCTCCCCTGCACGCACGTAAGCACAATTAAACGCCGTTGGCCCAGTGCTTAGCATGGTCATCTAGCACGGAATACGGAGCCCCGATGGATACCCGAGTCTGGCCAAAACATAAATAAAGCAAAAATATTTCGCAGGTAAACTTCAACATGGTTTTGGAATATCTTTAATACTGAGGTATAATTATAGCACTGTCTTAGTAAGTGATAACGACTAAGACACCGGGAGGTATCTTTGCATCGACGAGGACTGAAGTGTATCGATAATGCAGTCGTATTTATATCAAAATAGTAAATACCCACCAACTCAATGTCAAAACATAAGGTTATTAATAAAATATAATAATAATAATAATAATTTATTCACAAGAATGTAGGTACATACAGTTTTTAAAATGTAAAGTAATTATTATAATATTTATACAAACAAATGCGTGCCTCACAAATTATATTGGTTTGTAAGTAATAAATGTATGTAATGGTGCCATATTATTTTAATTGTTTCTTGAAAACTTTTTATTAATTAATAATAGTTGTTAGTTGCTGTAAAAAAACCTAATCCATTTCATAAAATATCTGGCTAATATGAATTTATAATTAACAAAAGTTTAATTATTTACCAACTTTATAAAATTACTTTAACATAACTCATTAAAATTTACTGTAATCTTATCACTGAATGTTGCCATAGCAAAAAAACTGCAATGTTTATTTTAGAGCAGAACAATGAAAATTCATGATGCTGAAAATATTTAATACAAAAGGGTTCACGAATTTTCAGTCTGAGCGTACGCACATATTGTAAAATCAACATAACCTCAGGATTCTCAGGTGTCGGAGCTAAACGTGCGTAGAGAGTACATTGCGGAATTTCTCTGTGAGTTTAATTGAAGAAATTATACATATATTACGCCGTACAAATTCTTCTGCTTTTCGCGGAGTACAGCAAAGCTTAGCTTCATATTACATCACGGAATTCCGCAAAGTAACGCCTGTTTCTATCCAACAGTCAAGGGCGGATCCAGCTATGGCGCTAGGGGGGTTCAGTCGTGGTCAAGTCGAGAACTTATAATCTAATTTTGATGACAATAGATAGAAGTAAAAAATAGGTATTTCATGACCCCCATGACCCCCCCCCCCCCCCCCCCTGGATCCGCCGTTGCCAACAGTCTTACTCTTATGATAATGACGATTCGATCTCGAGTTTAAATAAGAAAGAAAGTATACCTAACACACAAATTATTAACATAAAACGACACATTGAACTAATAAATGTAAAGTTTGCGGGCTTATCGCTAAAAAGAGATCGCTGCCAGGCCACTACAGTTCTACAGAGGATATGATGAGTGATAAAATATGGGTTATGGGAAACTAAGCTCTTATAGAAATATCTTGCATGTGTTAGGAAATAGGGAATTACAGCACTTTATCTATGATAAACACGATGATTATATTAAATATATCAACAAATCATAGTTTGTATACTCATTGATAATGTATTGAAAATAGAATAATGGACTTTAGTAGACTGTCAAATAAAAGTATAGGATCTATGGCGGGAGACGCGAGTTTGACAAGATAGATTGGCGGCAAAGAAAAGTGAGGACGGATTTAAAAGTAATGAATTGAGAATAGAAGATTAAGTAAAGTATTGTGGATAGAACGTTACAAATTGGGAATAGATGATTTATAATGGAAACGACATACTTAACGAAATATTGTTGTGGCAAAACAAGAGTCGTATATACTGGTGATGGAGTTGAGATAAGTTGTTAAAAGTTGTTGGTACTATGGTTGTACCTGATGTAGCATCAGATAAGTATATCTCTTATATCCTTTGGGTTATTCAGGTATCATATATGGAGCCCTAGCATTATTTCATACAGATAGCTTATGTAGCATAGGTTGCTCTATACAAACAATTTGTTTCAAAAGTCCTGATGTTATAAGTGATCCTAGTAGTTATGTTTGACCTGTCTTATATGTCTTGTATCAAAGGGCCTAGCGTTATAACATATGATAATGTTGTAATTGTGTTTATAAGTCTTTTTTTAATTGATTGAATAAAAGAGCAACGGTAGAGTTTCTTGCCAGTGGTCTTCTCTGCCGAAGACAGCATTCCGAACTGGTTGTAGAGTCATTTGAAGGTAACAAGTAATATGAATTATAGAGAAGCTTAATATACAGTATTAGAGTCAGTCCAGTTGTTTTATTTCACTCCTTGGAAAGTCAGGTTTATAGAGTACAGACCCACAACACTGCTCTAAAGCAGGTTGGTGGGCTTAAAAGATTTCTTTTATAAAATTAATACTTTAATAGGAAGGAAGAATAATAGTCATGAGAATAAATGATTACTGCTAAGAAACTAGGTATTTAGCTTCAATAATACTGTTAATTAATGAAAGATCTAAGTGCCATCCTGAACATTGTGGGTATTGCAGTGAATATCTGAATACCCGGGCTTTCCATTCTTTATATTTTTTTAGCACATGCATACATGCTTAACGTGAACAAGGATTACGTGTCATTGAGAAAATACAATCATGGTATAAATATTCTCCTGCTTTTCTCAGAGTATAGCAAATTGGGTTTGATAATCATTGTAGATTAAAAATAATTATATGATCAAAATATAGTAGTGCTGTCCTTTTCACAATGCTTGACATGGAAACGGACGGGACCATTTTTAAACATGTCAATTTAGTTTTGAGATTTATGTACAACCAAATTGATACCGATTTATACAGGAAGAGGTATGGCAGTTTATGGATCCGGTATGGAAGCAATAAAATCTGTCTACGCGACATCGCACCTGAACGTTGAATCAGTTAAAAGTACAGCTTAGACCGTAGGTTGGATACGATACCAGAAGGGCCCTTGCCGGAATTAAACACAGGACCTCGCACTTTTATCTTTTTTAATTTATTGGTTTTATTATGAAAACAATATTATACATTTAGAAGATTATTAAATGCGAATATTAAATGCGTACGTTCGTAAAGTTTTTATTTTTTAAATTATTTATATTGAATTATTTTTCTGTCTATTTCTAAAATACACCTAACACTACAAAGTAAATGTTATTCACAGAATCAGATAAGGTACGGACTACAGCGATGTGAGACATAGCCAAGTGAAGTGGACATGTGTTTAGTTCCAGCGAGGCCCGCAAATTATATTTACTCAATTATATACATGGTAGTGAAGTATTGGATTAGTCTAGATTAACACCTATTAAGTCGTCAAATCGGTAACTAAATATTAACAAACACTCTCATGATTTAGCCTTTTTTTTGGGCCGATAACGTTTTTAAATTAGTTACTAAATATATATAAATATATGCTTATTGACTTGACGGAATGCGTAGTCGATTGGTATTTCCACGTATTCAATGAAAAGCCAAAGAAAAGATTTGACTAAATTCTGCCTGCGACTTCGCTGCTTTGACTTCAGAATTGAGTCTAAAGCTTCGCTTGTTAACAATTTTAAATCTTACCACGGGAATAATTTGAGAGATCGGTATGGAAAGAACATGTCCTTTTCCATATCATAGGTGACATGCATGATTTCAAAGCTGCCTGCCCGCGGCTTAGCTCGTAAACAATTTTCAATTTTCCCTCGGAAACTACTTAAGGAATCGGGAAAAAAGGTAGCCTATGTTCTTTTCCATGTCAATGGCTACATGCATGCCATATTTTATCCAAATCTGTTCAGCCGGTTTTTCGTGTTTGAGTAACAAACATTCAAACATCCACACTTTTTTATAATATTAGTGAGGATACAAAGTAAACACTTAAGCTGTGATTACAGTCATTGCATAACGTTGTAGAGAGTAAATATTTGTCAACATTACGCGTATGTATATGCGACGTGAGTTAGCAAGTACGTAGTATCTATTTACGAAATCGTCATCATATAAATGTACTATATCATTTGAACTAATAGAACGAAGGGTTTTTTTTAGATAAATGTATAAACGTGCTAATCTATACCACTCGAATGAAAAAGCTGCTTGAATTATAAATTTACGATAGATCGTATCCGATAGGTTAAATTTTAAAATAATACATTCTAATATTATAAATGCGAAAGTGTGTTTGTTTATTGTTTATAGTTTTTTTTATTTTTATTATATAGTTTTAGAGTTAGTTAAAAGAGCCGAGAGTAAGTAAATTGGCATTTATCCCAGGACAACAAAGGTTTCTCATGGGATTTGTAAAAAACACGGACAAGAGCTAGTTAATCATCATAATTATAGACCCGACCCATTACCGGCCCACTACGGGGCATTGGTTTCCTCACGATGTTTGCCTTTTACCGTGAAAGCAAGTGATATTTTTAATTACTTAAAACGCACATAAAATTAGAAGTTACAGGTGCGTGATAGGATTCGAACTCTGCGCGAAAGTGAAGTCAAGCTCCTACCTACTGCGCTATCACCGCTTCAAGAGCTAGTATTTAAATATATTTAAAAAGTGTCACTGAACATACGTTTGCGACCGCAAAATGATATGTATTGGACATTTACACGCGACATTGGCCATCGATTTATTGTACCGGTGCGATGACGCGTAGAAACCGACTAGGGGAATGACTATCATACTTCCTAACAGGTTAGCCCGCTACCATCTTAGACTGCATCATCAGATAGCAGTCGAGGGCTGACTTGTATTTAGTGGAATAAAAAAAAATCTTAGAAGCCAAAACAATTCCAAATTCAGATCTCTGGGCTCTTGATAAAAAAAAAACCCTATCCTTGACCAAATACGGCTTAGCGAACTGGATAGGCCACGGTTAACGCCGAACAGCCAGTGTCCGACAAGAAGCATTATGAATGGCAATCACACTTTACTCTTCATTTTTTGACAGATCAAGAGAGAAAACAGGTGTTAAAGGACTTAAAGGAGAAGAAGACGAGGGTGAAGAGTGATGGATTGACAGATCGTAAAGAGCATCTGTTTTTATGAAAATCATCAAAAAAATGCTTAGTTGTTATCATTTTTTTGCAAGATTAAACCATATAGGTGTACCATTATGAATGAGAACAGCATGGCATTGCTAGCACATGAAAGTTCCTTACCACTATAGGAAATGAGAAGTTTCAGGCTTGTTAAGACCAAATATGAGCTACTATTAAATCCATGGTTACTCTGTAGACTCAAATAAAACAAAATCTGTAATTGCTTATCTCTCAGAGGTGACAAGGCCAAATCTGTCAGATAAATAATGTTTCAATTTATCTAACAAGAAGTTATTTCCACTTATAATAACAATACAATTAATATTGTTACATGTTTACCAAAACTACTATAATGATTTTATTTATTATCTTGCAGTATGCACAAAGTTGCCCATTTGTCACTAAGATCTTCTTCTGTTGCTGGGCCTGCCTCCGTACTTGGTTGGCCTGAACTGCCCATTGTACATGTTGCCACTAAGATGTGATAACAGTTTAATTCCACTAAATCAAATTGGAGCAGTATAGCGGGTCTATGCTCTGAAATCCTTTCTCATGAGACATGGTCTGTGCCTAGGGATGGAATGTTAATAGCTTGATGATGACAAAGTGGGCCATACTGAAGTAAGTCAATTGCATTCATTTCAAGTAGGCCTAATATAATACTTTTGACTGTTTATAGTGCTTTAGAAGGTGGGTTCTATTGAGAAGAAGAAACTCCAAAGTTGCTCTTTTCCAAAATCAACATTCTTAAAACTATTATTGTTCTATATAGCAAGTGATGACAGTTGCTTACAAGCAAAATGTCATTAAGAATTTCATAAATTGTATAGAAACTGTATGCATCGGTAGGTCCAAAAATATCTTAATAATCATGTTATACAAACATTTCAGAGGGCTTACTTAGGCCTGGCCAATTAATATTGTGAAAGCTGTAATTAATAATAATTATAAATAATTTGTTCATTAAAAGAAGGTATTCAGCAAAAACTTTTTATCTTCTGTGTGCAATTCTATCAACAACAAATATAGTGGTAATTTTTCACATTGAAACAGGCACTATTAGGAAAATGATTATGGCAAAATAGTATGATAAGCTCTTCAAAGTTTTTTTTTTAATTCTATTTCCTTATGCTTTAACTTTATGGTTTATATTATAGCTTATGTATAACAAAGTTGTGGAAACTTCATTACTCTTATGTGCAATTGTACTCTTTGTTTTCCTGGAAATCTTATGTATAAATTAATAAAATGAATGCAGGCCTTAAATAAGCTCCTAGTTTTATAAACAACAATAAGAAGAAATAAATAAACAAGAAGTAAAAAAAAATATTTTCCATCCCTGAAGAATGTTTTATTAAATCAATACAGGTCTTTGAAAGTGTAGTATAATTGTTATTTTTCATGCTTTCCTAACAAGAGTACAAAAACCTTTTTTATCATTTGTTTATAATCATCATTATTCCCTATTAATGTCCCAGTGTTGGACACAGGCCTGTTCTCTAATGAGAGAGATATTAAAAGCTTAGACCCTCCACCCTCCTCCAGACCTCCACCAGGTTGGTAGTCTCTCATTTGTTACCCTTATTCTCTTCTAGTGTTCTTTATCTGCATTTATTAATCCCATGGAAACAGTTTGTTTTTCTGGTATTAAAAGGAGCCTTTGTTACTCTCTAAGTTAGGGTATGGAGGAAGGACAAACAAACAAACAAATGTTTGCATTTATAATAATAGTTAAGATAGAAGCTGTTTATTATTATTTACAAATTAAAAATGCATCATACCTTTGTCACTTGACTTATTAGAGCCAGAAGCATTGCTTGAGAGGCTTGAATCATCAGAATCATAACCAAAGGCATTGTCGGGTTTGAGTGGCTGGCGGTCTTTGCGCGGCTGCCAGCGGCGCGGCGTGCCCTGCCTGGGCGAACCGCCCCCGCGACCACCCATACCACCCATAACTTGCAACATCTCGAGGGGATAGTGCCGCGCCTGACCTTGCACCATGTAAACCCCTCCTGGGCCATCAAACCCACCCCCGTTGTACATCATAGGCGCACCTTCATTCATTTTGCCTCGATATCTACCGGTAAATAGGTTAGGATTATTGTAGGAGTTCACTCAAGCAACGAAAGACAAAATCATATTTTATACTCACAAACTGTCCCACGACCGTTAAAACTGATGACGTCTAGCGTATTCGGTCCCTTATTGTATCATACTAGACGTATTTTAAATATTGCGACGTCGAAATTTTAGTTTTTCTTTGGTATTAAACCGACGAAATTCGAGACGATCCGTCAAACGTCCTTTTCTTGATATGTCGATGGCGAATTTGTGCTAATAATATAAAAGTCAGTTCAACGTACTTGTCGCTGGGCTCTCACTACGCAAACAGACCGCACTTTTACTATTTCGACGCCGACAATAATTAATTTACCCACGAAATAGAAGGTAAAACTAAAGTAAATTATTACTGAAAAAAATCCGCCATGACTTTTGTGAGCAACACTAGCGACATCTGACAGGAGTCAGAATAGTTTACACGTGATATTTAACTTTTTTTCAGTTCGAATTATATGATTCCATTTTCAGCCAGTATTTCGTATCCATTAGTAGACTATCATGGCTTATTTATTACTTGAGTACAATTATACTAGTTAGTACAATTATACTAGGATGATTATATGTTTTCTTTATATTAGTTTTACTACTATTTTAACTACACTTTTATTTACTACACTAAAATACAAGATACTACGCGTATCCGATCATAAATCACATGACAAACAACAAAGTATTTTTCAAATTGACATTTACGTCAGAAGATTTTGTCAACTGTCAAGTAAGAAGTCACAAGAAATCTAAAAGATTTGTAAAAAAAATTCTCCAGTAATTGGAATTAAATTTGTTTTGTGGTTATGGAGGCTAGAATAAAGTTATACTTGTCAAAATTTGTGTAGGGAAATTGGTGCTCGAAGTAATGACGTTGAAAGAATACAATGTAACCTTAAAAGTGCAAAAAGTCCATAGAAACAAACTTTGTCGTCTCATTGTGTTGTCAGTTTTTACTTGATATGTCTCACTTTAGTGATTTCATGGACGGCGTTCCCGTTAAAATATCAGAGAAATACAAGAGACCACCACGTATAGAGTTGCCTTATAGTGTTACTGAATGCCCTTTGAGGTCGCAAAATTTCGTTGAAAGTGTAAAATATTGCTCAACTTTCGAGAGGAATGTGCTTTCTAAACTTAAAGAGCTCCGTAGTGCGAAGGAGACGAGGAAAAACGAGAGGAAACACCGGTTACAGTTATTAGAGGAAGCCAAACAAAAGAAGTTAGATGCAATAGCTGTGGCTGAGGCTGAGGAGAAGTTGAAACAGCTAAGTGTGTCTGAAGTGTCGTATCCCAGCACTGATGAGATAAGCGCTCTGTCCCCTGATGATAAAGCAGACAGGATCAATACATGTCCTTCACAGGACAGCAGTCCTGAAGTTGACAAATCTGTTAACACAGATATTGAATACATTTGTACTTCTGCCCAGTCTCAGACAAACATCCTCCAACCTATTCAAGTTCAGTCAAACTACCAGCAAAGCAATTTGCTTGATGACCCTGATCCCTTACAGGAGTACAAAAACCAGACTAAAATGAACAAATACCCACATTATAATCGGAACACAGATGCCTTAACTTTTAAAGATTTTGAGAGTGATACCTCTAGCCCATTTGATAATGTTGAACTGAAGACCATTAATGATATGGAGTTGTTAGCTCAGGTGTTGCAAAGCCAGAGAGGTTCGGCGGCTAGCTGTGAACCTCAAAATTATAACCAAGAAGATCTTTACACAGGTTATACCAATTGTGCTACGCAGGCACAAATGAATGGTGTTACATATCTACCAAATGCATATGTGGAACCACCAGTTCAAAATCCTAATGTAATATATGCCTCCCCACAACATTACCCTGTTTCAAATGGCTATTATGTACAAGAAAATGTCTGTGATAATCAAACTATGGAGAATATGTATGTACCCAATTACCAGTATTATGTTCCTAATCAATACCCAGGTCCGAGCATACCTTATCAACAATATAATCAGTTACCAACAAGTTCCAGAGAACTACAAGCCCAGAATGGTCCATTCATACCTCAACCATATTACTATCAAAACCCTCCTGTTCCATTTGTTGCAAATACTCAAGTACCGGAGACTAATGATCAGGAGGATATTCCATATGTTAGCTCACAGACTACAGTAAAATCTAGATCAAGAAGTGTTCCTGATATAGTTAAAGAGTTAAACGATGAGTTAGCATCAGCATATCAAAGAGCTAACGAACGCTCATATAATGCAAGCCCAGCACCTGTTAATGTTCCTAGGTCATCTTCCCATAGTGATAAGAAAGAGGAAAGGAGGAAAAAAAGAATAGAAAAGTTACCAAATCCTTATGAAAAGTTTCCTGCTAAATTGCAAAATATGTGTCAGCAAATACATAGTATGGGGTTCCCATTGGACAGGGTGGCTAGAATGTGTAGTCTTGTAGGGGAAAATGATAAAAAGGTGAGAGAGTGTTGCATAATTTGACCAATTTTTCAACCATTTTTTATATATTACAGGCTATCTCTTTCAGAGGGGAGAAAGGGTTTTATAGCATAGGCCCTGAGAGTTGATTAAGCTGTGGGAGAAGATAAATTGATATCCTTTCCCCGGGGATATAATTGTCTCCTGCCCATGCTAGCCATGCAGTGAGGATTGATTTATATGCTAATTATCACATGTTAAGTGTCAATAATAAAGACTAAGAACAGCTATATCTATGCCACATATAGTCAATACACTATTTAAATCCAATAACTAACGAAGCAGCATTGTTGAACATTGTGTTCTGGTCAGAAAGGCATGGTTGTCCATGCTATTACTGGCACATGAGGTCTAACCTCTGCTTCATGTTAAACACACAGGGTGGCATGGTACAGGATGTGTTACTTGCATGCCCTTTCAATGTTACTTTGTTTTTAGGCTAAGGTTTACCACCATCTTGTTAGTCCGTCAATAATTAATATTAAAAAAATTAAAATTTTAGTACTAGTAGTAGTATGAGTGGTAGTACTTGCTCAGGCAAGCTCTGTCACCTAAAACTCTACTTCTCTGAATATATGAATTTAAAAAGGCATGTTTACACGTTTCAGGTTATTGAATGTCTTCTCATCCTTGGAGAGTTGATGGATCTAGGATTCTCAGAAGGGAGAGTTTCAACTGCGCTGGCTAAGCACGAGTTTAATAGAGATAAAGCCTTAGATGAACTTGTTTCTTAATATTTATGAAATAAAGGTATATTAAGTTTATTGCACATCTTACAGTATGCTGAAGACATTAACATTTATGAACAGAAATTCCCTGGTGCCATTGTTTTATAAGTGTGAGGTTCTAGTTTATACAAGTTTATAATATCTGAATTTTCTCTGTCCTATCCTGTTTGCCATGTTCTGAAGTTTCAATAGCAAATTGTGTTCCAGTATGGTGACACTTAACAATAACGATTATGGGAATTATATAACTGGCATACTTTGATTGACTTTGATCACCACTTACCAAGGGAATTATAAAAAAAAACGGCTCTTATAGCTTGTTCTCTTAGATGTGCAATAAGCTTAATGCAAATGCAGAGTCAGTAACATCTTAGTTGAAGTGAAGTACACTTTTTAAACAAGATTTAGTTCATGGACTCTGATACAAATAAGAATTGAAAAACATATTATGGATGAGTTAAAATATTATTTACTCAAATATTTCAAGTAACTTAGAAAAGGCTTGTGAACATGCTCGGATAGTTCTTATATAATCACATTTAAATGTGGCATTCAAATAAACCTAGGTTTAACTTAACTGAATGATTTTTCCTGGGTAATCTATTTCTTTCTGTAAGATATTTAATTATTTTTTATTTATAGTACATATTCAGTAAATATATATTATTCACAAAAACTTTGAGGCGAAATTGTCTTTTAATAACCTGACAGTTTGCCGCTTGTCTTTGCATTTAGTAATAAAGTAATTTACTGGATTTCAAATAAACAAATATAAATAATAACAAATATGTACATTGTTACTGACTCTGTACAAATTTATCATTGAGGTTCAATTAAATTGGTATACTTTTACCACAAAATAATATAATGTAAAGATTATATAACGTAATGATAAATATAGATATGTATTCTTCGATATATGTAGAAATAATATGGTTAAAAATTGTGGGTCCCTTAAAGGCAGGTTTACATTAAGACAGTGGTGCTAATCTTAGCTTAAATAAATTGGGAGCTTTTTACAAAGAATGGCTTCTGGAATTATTGATCCCGTAAAAATCCCGCTGATTTTTATGTATTAGATTTTAACGATTTTCATTAATAGATATTAAATAAAATATTAGGAAATAATAAATAAATAAATGATAGTGGTAAATATTTTCGCAAAATATTTGACAAATGAAACAAATGGATTTTATCTGTTGCACGCTTTGTGCACTAAGAATTAAAATAAGTGTTAATTTGTAAATTTAATTGGAAAATAATAGATTAAAAAATCCTGTTTAGATTTATTTACAACTGAATTTGTATCACGGTCTAAGGCAATATTTCAGCTCCTTCGCAACATTTTCATGCTATGTAAATATTAAATGCGAGTTCAATTTACTTGCAATGCCTGCTTTCCGAACGCCAGCGAGCTGTTTCAATTCCCTGTCTTAAACCATACCTGCCTTAATATTAAGCGTAGTAGCTAGATCTTCATTAGTAATGATGCTTTTATGCAGAATAATAACGCATTTATGTTAAAAATTGGACTGATATCACAACTAAATATATAATTCGGTTACCTTTTTGAGATGTTAAGCTGGACACACATATAGCAGAATATGCCCTACGCGTCGCTATATTTGTCTAATTTTTTAATCAGTGTCTGAGATTATTTCATGTCATTTAGAAGCTTGACAACAAAAATGTATTTTATAGAACAAGTTTCAAATAATCATCATTGTTAGCATATTAAGTTTACAGTAGAAACAGAGTTTCTATTTTTTTTTTTTAATAAAGTAGTTAATTACGGTGTTTCTACTAAATGTGTGGTTCAGCTTTGAATATACATGAAATAGATAAATTGTTGTGTTTTTCTTATTTAACAAAATGAAAGCTGCTGTTTTAGTCTTACCAGATGGTGGCATACGCGAGTGGAATATCTGTGAGTACTGAGTAGTCACTTCATTGATTTTATTATTAGGAAAATTATTTCGTACACCTTTTATGTCTCAGAGTTGTAAAGTTATATTTTAGCCCCTTTGTATGAATTTGATTTTAATGGAAATTTATCGAATTTTATCGTAAAATAAATCTATTTAATTTTACTTTAGTTAATTATGGGTCATAGCGTGACTTAACAAATGGACTATTTGAATCCTACCCAAAAGTTAATATCGTTCTAAAGGACCTCTGGTCAAACAAATATCTAGTTTATAAATACTTTAGATTTTGCAATCGGTGGGATGCATGTCCGAAAATCATTCACCGATACGAGACTTAAAAATAAATTAAATCATTTAACTATAGGCGTGAATAAAAATTCAAGTGGCGTCTGCATATCGTTTGCGAAAGGTGCAGATGTCATTAGTGGGATTGAGTATATGCTTTTATAATATGATTCCGAAGGTAATTGGACCTGCCAATGCTAATGTTTAAACTATGTGCTAAACACATTTAATAAATCGTGGTTACAATACGATTGATGAATTTCTTAACGAAAAAGCTGTTGTTTTAAGCAGGCTCCGCTCTCTCACAAGATAGAAAATTTAAAAAGTTGTAAACTGTAAAATTATGTTGAAAAAGAGCAATCTGCTGAGTTTCTTGTCGGCCTTCCGAACCGATGGTAGAGTCACTACAAATAGTCTGACTTGACGTTTCAAAAGTGCTAATAAACTTGGCCTACTTGAAATAAATGAATTTTGAATTTTATTTTCATGCAAGAAATGCACTGGTGTTGGACCTCTACTACAGTCCGATGTTTTCCGCAAGAATAATAATGGCAACGGTTCTGGCCCGTCCGGTAGAACTACACCGCAAGTCCTGTCGTAGGAATTTCTATAAACCACGCGCTTGGGGTTTTTGAAGAAGGGTTTTTTTCTCCCAACGCGATGTTTACAATGGGTTCTATAAACAGAATTTTCAGTGATATCAGACAATTCAGTACTTCACTCAAAAGTACCGCCACTTATTGGTCTACTTAAAAACATTAGCTGCTATAATAACCAAATGAGGTTATTTATAACAGCGATTCATTTTGCGACTTCGCACACGACAATGCTTGTGAAAACCAACCAACAATGTCTTCGTGTACAAAGTCACTGAATAAGGTTTGTCATTATTTCAATATAAATTATTAGTTATGTATACGATTGAGAACAATCATCAAATACATAATAGATTTAATTATGATTTTATAAACTTGTGAGTTACGTGTTATAAGAGTTAGGTGTTATTTTGATTTAAAGTTTTATAAATTATTTGAAATTTATTTTATTGCTGTTTCAATTCAATTTGTATATTATAGCATATACATTTTAATTATACAGTTTCGATCGACTGCGTGACGAGAGAGTAGGTTCGCTGGCCGGTAGCGGTAGCTTATAGTTTTCAAGTGCAACTAAACACTACTACTATTACAACTATTTTGTTTCCCATTTGAAGGTTTAAGTTCTAATATGTAGATTGAGAATCGCAATCTTTGGGTTAAAAATTGATACAAAATTTAACAGGTACCAGTACTTCAATCAAACCAACTTCATTTGATATAGCAATTTAGTAATATTTTATTTATTTTATAAATTTTAACTGAATTATTATTTTATTTGTCATTATTTATAAATAAATGTTTCCTTATCTTGCTCTGGTGTACAATTGAAGAAAGTAAATATAAAATTATCACAATGTTGGTTAAAATACATAAAGAAACGAAAATAACAATAATAATTATAAGGAAACCTTTAAATTAATCATTATAAAAAAGTACTTCTATTTTACTTTAAACTACCATTTTTTTTAATTATAAATGGAAATGAAACAGCACTGATTTTTGTGCAATTCATTTCAGATATAACTATTTAACGCACTATTTTGCCATTGCACTACTTCTGCCTTTGCTTCTTGGGGCTGATCCTTTGTGAGAGGAGATGGTCCAAACATTATGGGGCGTTGTTAAATTTGGTGTAAACAATATTTAAAATATAGAAATTAAAAAATACCCAATTTTTTGGAATGGGAAAGTAGAAGGTAAAAATAAGACCAAAACTTTTCGCGTCACTGTCGCTTTCGCGAGCACATATCGCTGTGTTTTGGTATACTTAGTTTTAGTTACAAGAATGGGCCTTCTCCTCCTCTTTTAGTTATAAATAAAGTGAAAACTGTGAATTTTGTTTAAATAATTAAAATAGTGTGAACTGTGCGATTTGCATCATTACTTACTTTATTCGTCCATTTGTATTATGTGATTTAAATATTTTTGATCTAAGGTCGGTTCACAGTCCAGGTCCGGTCAACTGTTTCAGTTAGTTTGTTCCAGCACTCGACTGGAATTGAGGAGCGTTTTCTTGAAAATATATATAGGATAACAGTATATTTTTCATAAAACAATTTATTTATTTTTTATTATTTGTAAAGGAGCTTTAAATACAAATTCTGATTTAACATTCCATTACAAATTATATGGGTCATGTATCGCATATTGAAAGTTCTTTGATATTTTATCTTTCTATAGAAATCAGCAAAAAAAAGAAAATTACAAAGTTACATGTATCGCAAAATCGTGAAAATGATACTTAATTACACTTTACTGGAATCAATATACTGGTAAATACTCTAAAGCAATGCTACTGATATAATGTGAATCGGCCTTAAAATGTAGTGTTTGACTGAGTGAATGAATATACTTTTACTTGTATAAAGTTGTGTATTTATAAGACTTTTAAAGCTGTAAAGAAATTATATTATATAAAAAATATATAAAGTTTATATTATATACGTTACAGATCTGTAAACATGCTCGTTACTTTTTTTTTATAAATACCAAAAATAAAATGATGATTTTCGAAAATTAAAGTTTATGGGTTCTTTTGAATTGGACTCTAAGAACAATGTAGATTGGACTCGATCGCCATGGAGAAGATATGGTATCAGCCTATGGTAAAAGTTTACTCGGTTAAACGATTGGTTTACACAGGGTGTCGGAGAGTAGGCATCGAAAAGAGTGATGAAAAATAGTAAAAAAATCTTATCCAACTATAAAAAAATATACATTACGAAATATAAAAAAAATATAAAGAGGCATAAATATTAATCGTTACAAAAATAGAGTGAGCTTATTATCAAAGCAATTTCATGTCAGTAAAGTAATATTAAAGTTAAAGTTACCCTACCCTGAACGGTTTCTATCTATCGTAGATTTATAATGTACCAGTTTTTTTTTTAATATGCCTTTATATTATAAGTTAGCCCTGTAGTAAGTGATGATGCAGTCTAAAATGGTAGCGGGCTAATCGGTGTCCACACGGGATTGTAGCGGAACGCTTAATCGTTTTGCGTCACATCTTTCTCGTTAGGGTGGTAACTAGTCACTACCAGACTACGCCACGGAAAATTCAGAAATTTCTCTGCCAGGGATGAACCCGGGACTTCCACTCATCAGACCACAGCGCTCACCATTACGCAAGGGAGGTCGTCATACATTGGTTATCTGAGGATGCTCTGGTGTCGGAGCGTAGAGAGCGCATTTTGGAAGATCTGCGTGGTACAATCTACACTTAGACTCAGTGGAACAGTGTTCAGCGACCCTGCTTTCTGAGTCCAAAGCCGTGGGTTTGATTCCCACAAATGGAAAATGTTTGTGTGATGAACTTGAATGTTTTTCAGTGTCTGGGTGTTTATTTGTATTTTATAAGTATTTATGCATATATTATTCATAACAATATTCATCAGTTATCTTAGTACCGATAACACTTTGGGGCTAGATGGCGATGTGTGTATTGTCGTAGTATATTTATTTACTTATTTATACTACTATACTTAATATTAGAAAGAAAGATTTTTGTTTGTGCCCAACAGGCTCCGAAATTATTGGACCGACTTTTACCATTACCATTTCTTCGCCAAAAGAAAGGTTAACATCACGAAGTAACATAGGCTATAAATTATTTGATAAAACAATGAAGATCCACAAGAAAATTACAGTACTTACCCAAAGTAGCGAAATTAGGCCTATAAAATTAATAACTTTGCATGCGCTGAAAAAACTATGAATACAATACACATGAATACAATTCTTATTATCACCTATAAAAAATATAGTGAGGGAGTATATCTAACCAATAGCAACTTTTGTGTTCTAAAATTTTAAAGATATACATACTTCATTGAAAAAGCTCTTTATAAAAACTACCCGATTTTAATTAAAAATAGGAATGTATAAATATCTGTAGAGCAGGTACCTTTATTTGAATACCACTGATGCTGATGAAACAAAAGCAAATGCGGGCGAGGTCGCGGGTAGCAGCTAGTTTATGATAATATACACATGTTACATATGTGTGTATTTTTGGATCCGGGTAAAAAAGGACTCGGTTATCGACATCCCTTTTTTTTTTAAATTGTCATATTATGCCAATTTCTCAAAAGCTGTTCCAGGAGTTGATACAAAAATAGGTAACAAATGAACAAACACACTCGCATTTATATTTTCAGTATAAAATAAGTACACGTGTAGAGATTAGAAATTATGTTAACAACGCTATTAAAGTAACAAATCAGCTATTTTGAATTAAAACGTTACATAATAGTTATATTTTTTATCTGTACCTACCTATACTTACCTACTAATATTATGAAGAGGAAAGTTTTGTTTGTTTGTTTAATTTAAATCGATAATCTTTGGAACTACTCAATGGATTTAAATAACCCTTTCACTTTTAGAAATCTATAGGTACTATTTAAGAGTATCAAAGGTCATATTTATTTATAATGAATAATATCAAAGAACTCCGTCTCAAATAATGGTATTAGAATAAATATCTACTAATTATTCTACCAAAGACCAGTGTTTTTGTCGTAGGTACATAACCTACGACAAAAACACTGGTCTTTGGTAGATCTGAAAAAATGTGTGTGCCATGCAAATGCCACAATAACACATTTTATAACGAAAAACGTTTTTAAACATTGAAAATGGCATTTTCAATCGTAATTTTTAGGCATGTAATATTTATTCTGAAGGGGTGATAGTTTAGTAAAACTTCGACTTCACTTTCGGAAGGCCGAGTTCGAATCCCAAGCACGAATCTATAGCTTTTCTAATATAAGTTATGCGCGTTTTAAACAATTAAAGTATCACTTGCTTCAACGGTGAAGGTGTGTGGTGTCCACCAATCCGCAATGGGCCAGCGTGGTGGACTACGGCCTTAACCCCTTCTCATCGTCCGAGGAGACCCGTGCCCGGTTATAGTGGTGCGGTAATGGGTTGATATTTTGATAATGCTAGTAATCCTTAAAAATTAGTGATTTTTTTATAAGGACAATCTTATGTAGGTTGATTACTCATTACAGTATGTTATTTGGTCGATTAGTTTATTTTGGATGATGCTTAATTAAAGTTACGAGTCGGTTTACGTGTATGAGTAAGGTATTTGTGTAGTCAATATTATTATTTTTTTCCACGCAACGACCCTAAGATAACGCAGTGAAACCGCGGGGAAACGCTAGTTACAAAATTAAAATATCTTACATGTTACAATTCGTAGGTACACTTTACAAAATTAGAGTAAGCACTTAAAATAACATGCAAAGTATCCCTAATCTAATTTAATAAGAATTTTTGATTATTCCAGCAATTCTGTAGCTTAACTGAAAATATTTTAGTTACATGTGTAATAACATTCTTCAAATATCTTTACAAGTAAAACTACTCTCGAAATGAAAACTATGATATAAGTAGGTACAACCGCCTTTGATATCGGCTGATAAATGTTGATTACGTAAACTAACTATTTTTTCTTGTTGGTCTTGTATGTTAACGAGCCCTCCTCTTCTTAATAATAATACAACACAAAGCTTATGAAAATACAACACATAATAATACTCGACAATTATTGACTTTTATTATCCCTCGGTGGGCTACAATATAAGAACTATTCACCGTATTTAAATAATAGTGCACATCCATTTTTTCATGATTTTAACTGTAATGCCGACTAAAACTGTATTTTATTTTATTTATTTATTTATTCTCTTTATTTGGACACCAGACCAAGTTCAGGAAAACAAAAAAAAAAGAACAAACACTTCGAAAATGTAGTAGGATACAAAAGGCGGCCTTATCGCTAAGTAGCGATGTCTGCCAGGCAACCTTAGGATGCGGAACACTGTTTAAAACATACATACGAATAACAACATAGTAATACATAAACCAAACTACACAAATACAACTAATACTATTGATAAATATAAAAAATAATTATACTAATATATACTTTAACATACCATAAATACTTAGATATGAGTTAGAGTAGATAAATAAATAATAGTCGTCTTTATTGAGCGAGATAATGAGACTTAACAGCATTTTTAAATATGCCGAGTGACTTCGATTGTCTTATGTTCAATCAGAGTGCTTTCCACAATTCAGTAGCTTTGAAAGTGAACGGATGCTTGTTAACGGATGCTTAATTTTTTAAAACGGCATATATCCACAGACAATGACAATCTGTCAATATTCTTCTTAATTCTTAATCTGTGGTCTTAAGTTAGGGTTTCTAACAAATAGTAAACTTGTTCAGCTGCGGATCATTATGAAAGGATTAAGGAAGTCCTTCTTGGTCTAACTTTTTATACAACGTTGAACGTCCACGTTCTGAGGCTTTAGAGGAACTCTATTTACTGTCTCTGAGTTTTATCTGTGAAATAGAAACGCTAAAAGTTTTTGAGTCAACCTTTGCCATAGTTTCCACTTAATGCCAGCCTTCACATGCAAAAGTAAAATCAAGTACCTACCTAACTCCTGTCTCTTAATTAGGTAGGCGTCGGGTAGCGTAGATACTATGCACGTGTCGGTTTTTTATAGGTTTGTCATAATTAAACACTTAGAACGTTTTGAATAAGTTTGTATGGAAAAATAAATATGATTCTTTTGATTTAATATTTTTACATTGTGTTTCCTTATGAAATATACTTATGCACCCTTCAACAGAATGTCGTAATTCCGTTACACGTATATGACAAGTTTGCCCTTAACTGCAATCTCACCTAGTGTATGGAGGGTAGAGGTAAGGAGAGTCATCTTATATGGGAGAAAAGTTGAAAAAGTGTCCAGTTGTTGCGCTAAATAACAGTTCAAAAATCCTCCACAATGGCGCTGGTGGATGCACAGGGTATGGTATGGTATGGTATGGTATTCCTTGTATCTCCATACTTCCTTGTTTATTTTTCAAGCCTACTCTAACAATATTTATATTTGGCGCTTCTTTTAAGAGTGACCCTGATGCAAATGTGGCGCCATCCTAATTTAATACATTTTGACGACACTTTTTCATAAACACAGATGACTCTCCTTACCTCTACCCTCCATAACCTAGTGGTAAGCGATGACACAGTTAAAGATGGTAGCGGGCTAACCTGTTGTCATAATTGCAGTAATAAGCCAAAACCCTTATCGGTTTCTACTCGGCACGCTAAATCGGCGGCACTTCTTTGTCGGTAGAGTGGTATTTAGCCACAGGCAAAGCCCAGACCAGACCAGAGAACATTGTATAGCTGATGATATACCTACGGGATTTGGACAGGACGAAATTATAAAAAAACTAGCGGTACTCGCGACTTCACCCAAGTATTATTCAATTTTAAAGATAGTCATTATATGCTGTCTCGAACTTTTTTTTAGAACTTTTAAAGAGGAACAATTCCGTGATACTTCATTTTGTCGTACCTTTATTCGTTCACGAATGGCATTTTCAATCGTTATTTTATTATATTTATAACATTAGTAGACAAAGGTACAGTACAGTATTTTTTTTTATAATAAAAGTTATAGTACGGTTTCAATCCGAATTCAGTGAATTCTGTAGCTGCAATATGTCGTATTTAAAATGCGCAATTCGTTCAGTGTTTGATAACAGTGTTCTTTAAATTAAGTACTCTTTAAAATTAAGTTGTATGTCTATACTAGCTGTTGCCCGCGACTTCGTCTGCGTTTGATTTTGTTTTTTGATGTGGCATTCAAAGTATTCAATATCGTTAAGCCTTAAATGAGGGGTTTGTTGCTGTTCGCTGAGGAGTTCTGTCCTCTATCTCCAACCACATGCTGATCTACACGAGGTTTGGGCAAAATTAAACACATATTATAACCTCTATACTACAAAAATAATTATTTAAATCCGTTATAATTTGTCGGAGTTATGGTGTAAAATCGTCAAACACTTTCATCCCCTCTCCCAAAGGAACGGAGCTTAATGTTGGGATAAAATGTATCCTATATTACTTCTAACACTTCCAAGAATATTTGTACAAAGTTTCATGACGATCGGTTTAGTAGTTTTTGCGTAAAAGCGTAACAAACAAACTGACATTTATAATATAAGTAGGATAGGATAGGATAGGTTAGTAGGGTAGGGATACTATTCAATAGTTTCAATATGTATTCAATATGTACTTACCTACCCAATTATTATAAGTTTTGCAAGCTTTGTCACGGGAATATTTATTTAAAGTGGGTAATGGTCTCGCGAAGCGGATCGTATGACAAAAATAAACGAAACTTTTGATTACACTGTCATATCTTTATGATGATGGACCCGCGGCGGCGCGTCTAAGGTTACAAGAATGCCGTCTCTAATGAATTCAACCCTCAGAGCAGAGCGCCGAAATGTGGCGCTGCCCTCCACTCGCCCTTAGGGTCTCTTCACACTGAGGCTTAGTTTTAAGGAGCATTATCAGCATCTTCATCATCATTATATCAACCAACCCTACCTGCGCACTAAAGGGCACGGGTCTCCACCCACAATGAGGAGGGGTTAAGACTCCACCCCGCTTTCCTAGTGCGGATAGGTGAACTCCACACACCTTTTAAAACATTAGGTAGAACTCTCAGGCATTAGGCATGCAGGTTTCCTCGCGATGTTTTCCTTCACTGTTGAAGCTAGGCCCTTATTTTATTACTTAAAAAGCACATAACTAAAAAAAGTTAGAAGTGATCCCCGAAAGGGAAGATGAACTCCTGCCCAATGCGCTATCATCGCTTTGCTAGTAACTTATTTCGTATTTATACTTTCTCCGTTTTGTACGTATAATTTTTTAGTACTTAAGCGTTTGTTAAGCGTAGAGAAAACGAGTGAGCTGTGATTTGCTAATTTTCGATTCTAATAAAACTGCTGGGCAGACGAACGGACCGGAGAAGACTCACAGGTTTTTTTTTTATTTCATTAGAAGTTAGTCCTTAACTGCAATCTCACCTAGTCGTAAGTGATGATGCAGTCTAAGATGATAGCGGGCTAACCTGGAAGGGTGTGTGGAAGTCATAACCCTAATTGGTTTCTACGCGACATCGCACCGGAACACTAAATCGCTTAGCGGCACGTCTTTATCGGTAGGGTGGTAACTAGCCACGTCCAAAGCCTCCCACCAGACCAGAGAAAATTCAGAAATTATTGATTCCCAAATCGTCCCTGGCGGGAATCGAAACCGGGACCTCCTACTTAAATTCATTACGCTTACCTACTGTTGCGCCAGGAAGGTCGTCAAAGTCTTTTCACCAGAAGAGATCCCCTTTGTGGAGAATCAATATGTGTTTAGAAAGTAAGATATAACAGTTCACAGAATAATACTAGTTTATAAGGTAACATTAGGAGTTTCACGATAAGTTTTAAAACATCTTGGTTTATTTATGTATTTTATTCATTTTTATAAGGTCTACCAACAAAATTAAATGTATTTTAGTTATGGATTAAGGTAACATAATTCCACTTCTAAGTAGTCACAGCGAGCACAGGTTAGTATATACGATAACTTAATTTATTCCAAGAATTTAAATGAAAGAATTAAAGCTAGGGAGTGAAATGAAGTGACATTATTTATGAAATAAAATTTGTTCTTCATGTTAGTAAACCTGGAGTCCAGTAAATAGTATCGATTTATAATTTTTACCTGGCTAAGTTTGTTGTGGGCTCTTCTTAGACCAAAGCGCGTTCAGAACCCTCG
The DNA here is from genome assembly GCF_905163445.1 of Pararge aegeria. Lineage (NCBI taxonomy): Eukaryota > Metazoa > Arthropoda > Insecta > Lepidoptera > Nymphalidae > Pararge > Pararge aegeria. The sequence continues at coordinate 16,221,530 of NC_053199.1, read as the reverse complement.
TAGTTTTAGGTTTAAGTTGGCGAACGAAGTTATCACCATTCCCTTACAATTATGTAAACATATCTACATATATGTATGAACGCTTCATAAGCAGAAAATGCTAGACTATAATAGTTTAGTTATAAATAACTAAATGCAATTTAAAATTGCGCTCGTGTGCTACAGCTCTTAGGGGTTCTCAGGATCCCATCTGTCAAGCAAATGAGTTGCGCCGGCGGGATCGACACATATGTGCGGCTGAGACTGCACTTCATTGATTTTTTTACTTTCATAAAACAGATAAAACTGCATTGAGACGAACTTTCAACAAGTAATATACATTAAACCCTTCGTCGCAAACAAACTTTAAGAACATCCTTTATTTACAAAAACATTTTCACATCAAGTAGACAGCTTATTAAACCGGGAGCCTCTGAGCTGCCGAAACCGGTAACTGCATACGTTTATTTTGGTGAAATAGTTACAAAAAAAAAATAACAACACAAAAAAAAACATACTTCAAAAAAACTAAAAAAAAATGCTCGGTATAAAACCAAACTAATTTCTACCTTTTAGTTTAATTTATTTATAAAAACGTGATTTTAGTTTTTCTATTACTATACTATACTATTTTTATTATAGCATAATTAATTGGTTGCAATGGTTTGATTCATCAATGGTAACATTCAATTTAGTAATGGTGAATGCACCATACAATTTGTTAATAAGTATTAGAGAAATCGGCTAAAGATAATGATAAGATATTTTTAGTGAATTCTTAATTTTCATCTCTCTGTCGAAATGTTCGAAATTTAGGAACAGTGATCTTGGAAATGAATAGTCTTATATTGTATCCCAGATAATAATTCATTTAGACCATCTTCCACGATTTCCTTCGATCGGTGTTTATTAAACATGTCTAATATACTAAAAACCTGTGTTTACACCACCATCTAGGTCCTTTTTACCCTTCAGGAAACAGTTTATCTGGTTTCGTTCCGTGGAAATAACGTTGTAGCCACCCAGAGACCAATACAATGAATCCATAATTAGTTTTAATAATCGAGAAAGACATCGGATGCAAGTAATTTATCCGTATGTTAATACCACTCCGCTCACGCAAAACGCACTCAGCGCTCAGTGGCTCACGCCGCTGGTGTTAAGAGATGCCTTTGACGTCGCCGCGTAATTCCTTACAAGCGACACCACGTTTCCGCCACCCGGCTCGCTAGACAATGCTCGCATAACACCGCATTGTCTATCATTCCTTGTCATTGCCCACCGATGAATGGGACAAGTTCATTCGAATATAGCATTACTATATTAGCCAAGATAAGGAACGATATACGTCCACGTGTGAGTGGAAGCGAGATATAAAGCTTCGGCCTGCGGACTCGGACTGCCGGACGGCTGTGGTCGAGTTTTGTTTTGAGGCGGCCCACTTGCATACTGCAGTAGTACGGCGAGCGGCGCACGAGTCAAACGGGTTTCCAGTATCGTCACCGTAAAATGAACGGCTCGCATTTCGACACGCGTCGCGCCTCGCCGCGCTCGCTCCGTCCGCGCAGTCGATAGCATCTGCAAATTCGATATTTAGATCGTGACACCGCGATACTTGTGATCGATTTTGCGTGACGTGATAATTTGCCCGGCAATGTGATCTGTCAAAATGCCTAGAACCGCCCGCTTATGCTATCCCCGCGAATAAGTTATAAGGCATATTCCTGGAATGCACGTGCGGTCGCCGGGGAACAGTGGATGTGTTTGTTGAGGTAGTCCTGTTAAGATGCCGCGAAGGAGTAAATGGATGCATCTCGTGGCCGGCGTAGTTGCCGGCGTCACATTCGGTGTATTCCTAAAATTGTGCTTAAGACCTTCCTCGAGGACTTCTATAGAAGCTTGTGCAGATTCTGCTAAATTGTATGTCGCGCCAGATCCCTTGGCGATTGTTGATTTAAAGTCTGATGAAACTTTGTTCAACTCTAATAGAACTTTAGTGTTTGTTGGTGTTATGACAGCTGAACAGTATTTGACTAGTAGGGCGAGAGCTGTTTACGAAACGTGGGCGCAGGACCTGCCCGGAAGGATTGCTTTCTTCAGTTCGGAGGTTTCGCGTGCGCCGGGATTGCCCTTGATCCCGCTGCGTAGTGTTGACGATAGTTACCCTCCTCAGAAGAAGTCCTTCCTGATGTTGCTGTACATGTATGAACACTACGGCGAGAGGTTCGAGTGGTTCATGCGTGCAGATGATGATGTTTATGTGAGGGGTGATAAGTTAGGGGAGTTTTTACGTTCAGTTGACAGTAGGAAACCTCAGTTCATCGGGCAGGCGGGGCGAGGAACGAATAATGAAAAGGACGCTTTAGCTTTGGATTACAATGAAAACTTTTGTATGGGTGGGCCCGGAGTGCTGATATCTCGAGAGACAATGAGGAGAGTCGCCCCTCACGTCAAGTATTGTTTGAAGCACCTTTATACGACACACGAAGACGTCGAGCTGGGTCGATGTGTTGCCAAATTCGCCGGCGTTTCTTGCACCTGGAGCTATGATGTAAGTTTTGTTTTTTTTACTTTCCGCCCCTAATGTTTAGAGTTCATTTTCTAATACGCTTTTAAAACACCATTATGCGAGCTCTTTTGATTGGGCTGTTTTTGTATTGCGAATTTTAAAATTATAATAATTACCTACGAGATCGGTTGATTACTAACAAAAAGTTTTGCAATTTAATCCAGTTATTATACTGCTTAACCGTCGATCAGGAGTTTCATAACATGTGGTTAACATCAATTTTGCATTTAAGTTAGGAGTGCCTTTAGGCTGTGTTTTTATTCTCAGAATGGTTCATCAGATCCTACAAAGATCTTCGTTTGTAAATATTTGCTTATCGTTTAGTAAGGAGGTGAAAAAGGCTATCGAACAGGTAAAGATAACTTGGGATCGGTTGCCCGAGTCTTTGTCGACGAAAAACAATGATGCATATTTTGCCTTGAAGAATCGTCTTCTTTCTACGAAGTGTGGAGCTTTGTAATCAGAAATTTCTTTTGTAAATTGGTTAGCAACCCTAAAAATAAAATATTATTATCTAGAAGAAGTAGCTAAATAATTCTACTTTTAGATATTTATGTATAGATCTTTGGAAAAGGTAGCATTTTAGTATGATGGTCTTAAACACTAGTACGATAAAAATGCAAAAAAAAACATTTGTTACAGGAAATGTAATACTGAGGAAAATAAATTTTCAAGTCAGGTTCAAAATAAAAGGATTTCAGGTTTTAAAAAAATATTTTCATTGCAGTTTCGATGTTCTTAATTGCTCGGATCAAATACGGATCTTCGAGTAATTAAGAACCAGCCCCGTGGACCCCGTAGATTTTCATAGAAACCACTTTTGCGATACTTTGTTTGTCGAAATGTTTTAGGACTCTTACTCTAGAAAAATAAAGCACCAATTGAAGTCTAAGCAAAACTTTCACATTTTGCTAAAAAATCAAAACGATTGTCTGTGATGTTATAGAAATCGTTTAATATTATTGAATTTATTAGTTAATGTAAAAAACAATAGATTAGTTATGGCTGACATGATCTTTATCATTCTATCAGATTGAGTCTAGCTTTTTCTGTATTTTACTCATGCCTTTGTTCCCAATACCCACAAAACTAAAATAAGTAAAAGTTAATATACCTAAATAATTATCTATGAAGGATATACACAACACTAAGTGCCTACCTACTACATGCTGTAAAAAATTCGCGCTAATCTCAGAAACGACTAGGGATTTTCTTTTGGTTTTGCCACGGGGAAGCAATAGTTAGGTACTTACATTTTAACATCAGCGTATCTCCAAAAACACACCTAGAATTTGTGTCCTCAAAAAAAAAAAAACTAAATCAAGCCCCTCGAATCCCCCTCTAAATATTTTTAACCCCTAAAAATCCAAACCTTTTGCAAATCAGCAGTCCCAGTTAGATCTTTAACTAGTACACATATTCATGATGTTATAACGATTTACTGTTAAAAAGATAAATTAATGTATCGTTAATTTGTATCCTTCTTTTATCATCATCATCATCGCCTCAACCGATTGAAGTCCACTGCTGGACATAGGTCATTTGTAGGGAGTTCCGAATTCCACGGTCTTTGGCCGCTTGTTTCCAGCAGCTCCCAGGGACTCGTTTAATGTCGTCAGTCCACCCCGTTGGGGGCGGGCCAACACTACGTTTACCTGTGCGGGGTCGCCATTCTAGCACCTTGGAACCCCAACGTCCATCGGTTCTCCGAGGTATGTGCCCCGCTTTCTTTTCTTATCCCAATGTTAATCTTTGTTATCTAACCATGCATGTAACGTAAATTAGGGCTACTTTACGAATATAAGTAACGAAGCAAATTCAAGAATTGGGAAATGAAATGAAAAAAGTGGCATCCGCATTCTCAACTCGGAAGCTCGGCTTTTATCACCAAAACGGCAATCAATTGAACCGAATTTCAGGCATATGCCGTTAGTTTAGGTTCAACGTCTCTGCAAAAAATATTAAGCTCAAATTCTCGCACAGAATTGAGCTGAGCGGCTGCGGGTGCGGCGTCAGAAACCGGTTACCGAGCGACAGTTTTGGGATGCTGTTTGATTCTCATTCATAGATTATGTAACGCTGTAGACCCGTCTGATCTCTGACCTACAGACACGCAAGAAGTGTCATGCTACATAATTGTAATAACACCTACCATACAGGTTTTTTGGCTTAGCATTTGATTATACTTACACTTGATTATAATGCCTAAAGTGCCTTCTTGTATAAAATATGCCTATCCGCTCTTAATTTGAAGGAACTCGTGAAGTTATGTATAATACTTAGGTGGCCGAGAAAACGGGAGTTAAAGGTTCTATGCGGTGCGCTTTAGAAACGTGGAAAAGCGTTTAGTAGGTACGTTTCCATCAGATATTAACAACATAACGGTGCTGAAGTAAAATTTGTCCTTGAATCAAGATTTTTACCACAGAACAGCGAGACACCGAGAGCGGTGGCATCCTTATGTGGTTGATAGCCCATCAACACGCACGAAACGTTTTTTATCCACGTTTCTGATACGTGCCGCTAAGATGTGGAACGCCCTCCCGGTAACTGTGTTTCCTGCCACGTATAATTTAGGTACCTTCAAGGCTAGAGTGAATAGGCTTTTTCTAGGCAAGCGTGCTCCAACCTAGACCTCATCATTGCTTTCTAACGGGCATGATTGTCGTCAAACGCTGGCCTATCATTAATAAAAAAAAAAAAAAGATAAAGGTACAATATGCATATCATGTCAAATTCAAAGTTTAACTTTCTAGGTACTTGTAATCATTACGGTAAGGGTAAACATCAGCATGGATGTTTAACGCTTTGGCACCATTCCATGCGAATATGACGCCTATTTAACTGGTTTAGGTAACATTAGCTATAACTTTTATTCAGTAATTGAGTTTTTGTCTTTCTATCTTTCATCTATTCTTCTTCTATATACATAAAAATTAATTGCCGTGCTTGTTTATAAATTTCCGACCAGAGAAAATTCGGAAATTATAAATTCCCAAATTGCGCCTTCCGGGAATCGAACCTGGAACCTCCAACTTAAAACAACCGCGCTCACCGCCGTAATACATCTTCAAACCTCTACATTGCATGTATTTGGATAACATGCATTACAGAAATACAATATTTGCATGCGAATATGACCTCAGTACGGTATCGGTTATTCTTTGCGTCAAAAAAGGGGGACAAGATAAGATAATAATCGTTCCGGAATCTCTACTCCGCAATGATAGCGCGGAACTGAAGACGGAGTAACAGCTTGTGATTAATGATTAATTAATGTCGTCTGTACTATTTATGAGGCTAGCAATTATTTATAACGTAGACGTAAAAATAATGGCAAACGCGTTATAGAATTCAGAGTTGAGTTCAGACTTCGTCAGACATTGTGGGATCGGCCATAGAAGAAAGCCTACGATACCTATATTTATTAACTTGGCGCTTAATTCGCTTTAAGGATATGAATTTTATAAAAAATCTGTGCCAGTTAAATACATGTTTGATTTGTTTTCTAATTTTACGTGAAATGAACTTATGTATACCTAATTCCGATTTTTTATTGTTTATTATTTAAGTAAAACACAATGCGGTTTAGAGATATAATCAAGTCATTTTCTGATACATACTTTTTTATTTTATTTAAGAACTGAACGAGCTTCAAACCATTGTACTACTTTAGAAAGAGAATCGTTTACATCGTCAAAAGATAGTGTTGCGGCGCGTCGGCGTTTTATGCCGAACCAACGCCAAGGGAACGTGTCCCACTGGGTGACGAGGCGCGAAATAAGGCAGGTATAAGAACCCTGCCTTATGTTCTGAGACAGAGTTGGAGCTCTGTCTCGTGCGCTGGTCGGCGCCCGTCTGCTACGCACTCCGGTCGTGAGTTCCACACATGCCTGCTTGCTTGTTGAGAAGTTCTGCCATCAATTCTAGACCTGCTGGTTCTTTGTCTTCCTGGGCATCGTTCCACTTGAACTCTAGATACGATGCCAACTTCTTAACTAGTTCTCGCACTATGACTGGATTCTCTTCTATGTTTTGAAGGGTTTTAATCTGATCCAGTTCTATCATCACAAGTGGATCTTGTCTTCCACAGCGACGTTGAAGAGCTTTCATATCTCGATCTGGAGTAGCACCTGAGCAAAACAAGCTCAGGAATGTATTTCTTGCCGCTCCTTTTAAAACTCTCCTTAATCTCGTTATTTCAAAGTCGTACACAACTGTTGCGGCGCGTTGGCGTTTTATGCCGAACCAACGCCAAGGGAACGTGTCCCACTGGGTGACGAGGCGCGAAATAAGGCAGGTATAAGAACCCTGCCTTATGTTCTGAGACAGAGTTGGAGCTCTGTCTCGTGCGCTGGTCGGCGCCCGTCTGCTGCGCACTCCGGTCGTGAGTTCCACCGTGTTCAGGTAGTCGTAGCCCGTGGTGGGGGTAGCGACACCGTTCTTGAGGTTTCTTCGCAATAAAAGACGAGATGTTTCCTGATTCAATGCTCCGGGACGACTGACTGGCGTTCGGCCAGAGTGGTCTATTTATGTTAATTTCTCGGTCGAGAACTTTTGGTGCGCTAGCGAGCTTGAAAGTACTCGACCGCCAATGGAGACTCTTTATTTAATAATATTTCTTATTCAGTCTAACTATATTACTATCGTCTAGTTAACATCTAAATAAAATCTATTCTACCTAAATATCTTAAATGTTAACTGCTTATAATAATTATTCAACTACTTTTACTACTTATATTAATTATTCTAAACTAAGGTAAAAGCTAGTCGCCGACAGTCTCCCCCCCGTGCGAAGCACCATTCTTGAGATTCGGCGATGGTACCAATAGCAACTCTCGTCTTCTGGTTAATATCCGGGTGGGTCGGCATTTTCTTTCCTCGTTCTTTGTAATTGATGTCCTGTTCGTAAGATTCAATTACAGCGTCATTCAATTCGTGGTCGCGTGGCTGCTTCATTTTCTCAATTGGTGCGTAAGCTCTGCTCCTGCCTGCTTGTAGGTTGAGAAATGATGCCATCAATGCGAGATCTGCTGGTTCTTGGCCTTCCTGGGCATCGTACCACTGGAACTTCAGATACGATGGCAACTTCTCAACTATTTCTCGCACCATTACTGGATCCTTTTCAATGTTCGGAATAGTCTTAATTCGATACAGTTCTCCTGTCATAAGTGATTCTGGTCTTCCATAGCGACGTTGAAGAGCTTTCATATCTCGATCTGGAGTGGCATCTGGGTAAAGCAAGCTCAGGAATGTATTTCTTGCCGCTCCTTCTAAAGCTCTTCTCAATCGCGTCATGTTCTGCGTCGGTGTGTACGCCTTTGAAATGTCATCGGACACCACTCTGAAATCCACCCATTCTGAGCTATTTCCGTCGTAGTAGGGTAGTTCTTGATTATCTTGATGATGAGCCGGAGGAGATGGTCTTGCTGCTGACGATATGTGACTCTCAAATGCTTGTCTTATAGCGCCAGCTGTAATATAAGCCTGAGTTGTAGGTGCTGCAGGATGTTCAGTCTTTACAGCCAGTGTTTGACAGTCTTCTATCAGTTGCCCAGAGATTTCATCTTTGACTTCGGTCAAAGAAGAAGTCTCCATCCATTTCCGGGCATGGACTGATCTGTCAACAAAGGCAGGTTCCTTCTCCACATAGTTTGCTTTATCATCGATAATCTTTTCTTTCTCTAGCCTGATGCAAGCTAGTCTCAGTTCTATTTGCAGCAGTTCTTCTTCTGCTTCTAATTCGCGAAGCCTGGCTGCAGATTTCTTGAACCGAAATGATTTCGCGCGAACTGAACCTCCAGGCACTACAGTCATTATAGAACTGTTCTTCATGGCCTCTTGTTCTAGAAGGTTCTTTCGCTCTGTCAGTTCTTTCCCAGCGGTCTACTGCTTGAGTCAATCTTCCCCTGTATTTCTGGAGACATTGAAATTCATCCCGGTGGCTCCTGGTGATTCAGTTCGTGAAGAATCTGTAGCCATGTGTTCTGATGTCTCCTGTGTTCTGCGCGTAATCGCCTTCTCTTCTCGCTGAGAGGCCGCGCGGAGCTCATCCTTCATTGATCTAGAGAGAGGCATCTCTCCAGATCCTTATTCTAGGCTTCAAATTCTCCTCACGACAGGAATTCTTCTTCAATATATCCGGCTCGAAGGACCAACTGTTGCGGCGCGTCGGCGTTTTATGCCGAACCAACGCCAAGGGAACGTGTCCCACTGGGTGACGAGGCGCGAAATAAGGCAGGTATAAGAACCCTGCCTTATGTTCTGAGACAGAGTTGGAGCTCTGTCTCGTGCGCTGGTCGGCGCCCGTCTGCTGCGCACTCCGGTCGTGAGTTCCACCGTGTTCAGGTAGTCGTAGCCCGTGGTGGGGGTAGCGACACCGTTCTTGAGGTTTCTTCGCAATAAAAGACGAGATGTTTCCTGATTCAATGCTCCGGGACGACTGACTGGCATTCGGCCAGAGTGGTCTATTTATGTTAATTTCTCGGTCGAGAACTTTTGGTGAGCTAGCGAGCTTGAAAGTACTCGACCGCCAATGGAGACTCTTTATTTAATAATATTTCTTATTCAGTCTAACTATATTACTATCGTCTAGTTAACATCTAAATAAAATCTATTCTACCTAAATATCTTAAATGTTAACTGCTTATAATAATTATTCAACTACTTTTACTACTTATATTAATTATTCTAAACTAAGGTAAAAGCTAGTCGCCGACAGATAGTTTACGTCTATTAATTTTAAACAATAATATATTATTATTATTTATCTTTTTTATTTGGTTTACCAACAGCTTTACATTTCAAAAAAACAATTTTATCTAGCTTATAAGGTATGAAGACAAAATGTAAATCTACTTACAGGTAAACACCGTATCCAATAAATAGAATTATCCGCAAACAATACCAGTTCTATCTAACAGGGTAATAAAAGTCATTAATATAAATGAGGAATAGAACATATCCTATTATAGACCCCTGTGGAACCCCTATTTTCACAATTGACCCTTTTAATCGCTCGTCACGATTACATGGCTTATTATACCATTGAATTAGATATTGGTCTAAAGATTTAATAATTAAAAACGTATTGTAAGAAAAAGTAATTCTGGGTAGGTGATAGGTATTCTACCGAATATAATTAAAGACCTATCTAGGCAGGTGCATAGCTATTTATCAAGCCGAGAAATCAATGATCCTTGAGATAAGGATAACAAAAAATACTGTTTTTTACTTTTGATTAAGCACTCTTAACTACTTAAAATAGTCGCAGCAACTTTTACAGTAAAATTGTTCATTAATAATATAGAATTGATTTCGAAAGTGTTAAGGTACGCTGGCCAATAGATCCTACTTATTATATATATATATATATAATTATTATTTCACATTGTTTCTGATAGTTATAAAGGAAAGGACATCTTCGAATTCGTCATCCTATCCTATGTCTTATAGATTATAAATAAATTTCAAAAATAAAATCAACGAAAGTAACCTATTTATTTTTTCGCGGGCTAACGATCCTATGTCTCTCTACAGGATGAAAAATTTTGCAAAGTTGTTTCGCTCTAAGGCCGTAGAATAGTAAAAAACGTTTATTATTTAAACCCCTAAGGAATGGATTATAAAATTATAGTACTTTATAGTCTGTGTGTCAAATTTCGTCAAGGTCAGTGAAGTGAGTGAGGTAGTAAACAAATAAACCGACATTTTTTCATTTATAACATTAGTACAGAAAACATTAGAAAGATACTAGATCTTTAACGATAAATAAAAATTTTCGGAAATATGTGCGTTTTTTAATTTAAGCACTTTAAACATCACTTACTTTAAACGCTGAAGGAAAAAATTGTGAGGAAACCTGCATGCCTAAGAGTCCATTCTCAATGGCGTGTGAAGACCAATCCGTACATGGCCAGCGTGGACTACGGCCTAAACCCTTTTCATTCTGAGAGGAGACCCATGCCCTGTATTGGACTGGTAATGTGTTGATGATGATGATGATGGTAATGATGAAGATGATGATGATGATTTTGTTTAAAGACAATATTAAAATTCTAAGTTGTTAAGTAACTAACCTGAGATTATATTGTGCGTCTCAATTATCTTGGCATGTGAGAAATATTTATGTTAAGTGTTTGCTGTCTTGCAATGTTTTAAAACGTAGGTCATTAGGTAAGCGATAATGGGTAATTGTTTCTTAAGCTTGGTGATAATTTTCGATATAGTCGTAAGTTGGTACCACGAATGTATTACCGTCACAGATACGAATAATGTCCGTGGTCATCGTCTGCTGTAGGTTTAGAAAAGCTTTGTTCAGAGGACATGCATCCTTTTGTTTTTGATCTTTATAACGTCCTTATATTGTTTTTGCTATTCGGTAGGGAATTCTGTCTTTTGGGTCCCATTAATATTTTTATATAAAATAAATTTTTCATAACTAGATACTTACTCTGAATCGCTGTTTGCATTGGATATTGATTATTATAGTATTATTAAATTATTGTAAGGCTTCAGGGGAAGGAAAGCCTCAAGTAGCCTATTGTAGTTTGTTTGAATGCCCGAAGATTATGTTGTTGATATATCAGCCAGCTCCTGATTAAGCAAGCGCGGGGCCCCTAGCAAATTCTCTAAAAGAGCCCTTGATCTGCTATGGGTTCTTAAGTATAAAGTGGTAAAAATACAATTCAATACTCAATACAATATCTTAAATACATTACGCATTTGCTATCTATAGGTTACAATTTTGTGGGTAATTAATAGTGTAGTAAATTGCTATAGGCTTTGCGTGTGCGTGTGCGTGTTCGTGCGCGTGTTTGTGTTCGTGTGCGTGTGCGTGAGAGTGAGGGTGCGTGTGCGTGTGCTGGGTATTTGTGCGTGTGCGTATCTGTCAGTCAGTTAGTCAGTCAGTCAGTCAGGCAGAGATGAGCGGTATTAAATATGTGGGCCCCCCTTTCGCGCGGGACCCGTAGCAATTGCTACTCTTGCTGCGTGGTTAATCCGGCACTGCAGCTAGCTGCTTGGTATCCATCGAATTTTCAGTTTACTCCGTTTAAAATATACTGATATTATAGTACTTACACCAAACTATAAAGTAATGTTAAATTTATATATGAATTGATTGAATAATATGTAACAAAGAATTTCAGTAAATGGTTCTAGTTTTTATATCTAACTGCAGTACCTAAGTATGGTAGGTACCTAGTACGTTCATACGTATCTATCTTTAACTACTTACGTGGTCTCTTCTTGCCGACTTCAAGATAAAAGACTTTTCTTTTCTTAAGACTGTACGTATTATACCTCAAATATCTGTTTTTGCTTAGAACATTTAAATTAAGAGAGCCATCTTGCGTTCGCGGTAGAGACCAGTTTCAAGACGCACTGGTTTGATTAATTATTGTGATTGAATACGCAAATTTATACGCCACTGCATACACAGTTTTAATTTTGACCTTCGCTCAATAGCAAACGTGGCCAACTAGAAGATTAACTCACGTAGGCTTCTGTGTGGTTAGAAAAATTATACCTACTTTATAATACCTATATAATACTAGGCTTATTATTATAATATGATAAGTGCGTAGAAGAATTGCTTCCAACAGTAGTGGATTTTTAAGGCTGAAAAAAAAACACAAAATATCTTAGTTCCTATAACAGACATAATTATACTACTTTAATCCTACATTTTAATTTAACAATAACAAAAAAAAGGGCATAGATTACCTTAAAATAAAATGTGCAAATTGGCCAAGAAACGGTACCTAGGTCAAAAATCGGTGAGGCAAAGGTATATAAAAAAATCCGCATCGGAATTATAACCGACGGAAAATTTCTTTTATTGATTCAACTTCAAGTTCTTTATTCAAGGCCTAGTTTATAGGGTGTTTTGAAACGTCAAGTCAGTCTGTTCGTAGTGACTGTCCGCGGCAGGGTGATAACGTATCTCGCGACAGGCTTGCGACAGGCGTAAATCTTACAATTACTGATGTCAAACGTCACTTTAACTGTGTGAAAAAGTAACGTTTGACAGCAGCCTGTCGCGAGATACGTAATCACCCTGCAGTTCGTAAGGTAGATTCTGCCACGAAGAGCCGGCAAGGAACTCAGGAGATTATTCTTTTTCAACATCATTTTACATTTTACAATTTTTAGAAATTACATTAGATTACAATAAGTAAATGTTTTTCTTCGACTAGGTATTTGCAATTAGGTAAGTATGTATGCATACTGAGGTCAGAGGTGAGGTCAATCTACTACTCAATATATAGTTATCTAATACGAACTTGGTGCCCTTTTAAATAAATAAAAAAACCATTTCGTTATTTGGATGTGGTGTGAATAAAAACCTTTGTTTTTCGGTAATCCTACTGTAAACATGTCCGTAGTTATTATAAATTGTAATGGCTGCTCAGAACGCAAACCTCAGATGAACGCACACGAAAATGACGCAGGTAAATAAAGCATCGAACATAATAATATACTATTATCACCCTTATAGCGTAAGCTATAAACGCTGAAACTGTTTGCACATAGATCTAGACGTTGGATCTACGTAAAAACTGCTGGACCTCACGCCACTTTTATCCAATAACCGGTAGCTATTGATATTTTTTGCTATCTGTTGATGTCGTAGGTACGCTAGCGTTATTTAATACGCGCAAAATTAGTTAATGGCGTTTTGGCAAGATATCCTTTTGTTTTTTTTATGCCCACAATACATTCAGCTTATTTATGCTGCGAATAATTTTGGGTAACCACAGCGACCACATATCCATTGTTGCCACCGGGTTAATTAAATAGGAATATAGATACCCGATTAATAATAGGTAATAAATTCTGATTTTATAGGATAGTTTTCTACGATGCAAATACAAGTGAAAAGGGGGCCAAGTTCGCTATCGAAATTATGAGGGATTGTCAAAATAGCAGATAAAAGAATTCATATGCGGTTAATCTAGAGGTTAGAATTTTCGACTACTGAATACGTGGTCCTTAGCAGGACTTCGCCTGATTTAAAATTCCATTTATAAAAGTTTTGCTAAAATGTATATTGTTACAGTAAATTTATAAATTGGGTAAATAATTAAACTTTTGATAACTATAAATTCATATTTTCCAGATAATATGTTCATGACATTGAGTTGGTGGGTATTTTGATATAAATACGACTGCATTATCGATGCACCTCAGCCCCCCCCGATGTCGTCGAGCCCTGGGGCTCTTCTCATGGCGAGCTTTCGCGCTCGCCCCACTCCCCCGGTGACGCCGTAGCAACCCCTCAGGTGGTTATCGGCAAGTGTCCTTCCGAAAAAGCAAAAAAGCAAAAAGCGATGCACCTCAGTCCCGCCAAATGTCGTCGAGCTTTGGGGCTCTTGTCATGGCGAGCTCTCGCGCTCGCCCCTCTCCCCCGGTGACGCCGTAGCAACCTTTCAGGTGGTTATAGGCCAGTGTTCATCCGATAAAGAAAAATGAAAGATACATTTCAGTCTTATATGAGACTCTAGACGATGCAAAGATACCTCAGGGTATCTTAGTCATTATTATAAAATTCAAAATTCAATTATTTCAAGTAGGCCTAATATAAGCAATTTTGAAACGTCAAGTCTGTCTGTTTGTATTGACTCTACCACCGGTTCGGAAGGCAGATTCTACCGAGAAGAAGCCGGCAAGAAACTCAGCAGTTGCGCTCTTCCAACATTAACAATTTACATTTTACATTTTAACATTCATTTTTCTATCTTGTAAGTGCTGAAAGAGGAGGCGGATGCTTCCAAGCAACCTTGTCATTAAGAAATTCATCAATTGTATAGTAACCTCGCTGTAATAAATGTATTTAACAAATTCCTTAAACTTATGCATTGGCAGGTCCAAATCACCTTAGGAATCATATTATAAAAGCGTATATAGATACGCTTACGTTGGGGCTAGGTGTCGATGTGAAAATATGTTGGTTGTAATGAGGTGTTTTATTAGTATGATGGGAATGTTTGCTAAAATAAAAGAATATGCGACCGGCGGCGGCATTTGATGTGCTAGAGTGGCGTCTCTTGCGACCGTCGGCGTCGGGTCCCACGTGTCTGTAATTACTCAGGGTCATTCATCCCTCACAACGGAAGTCAACGATGAATACATTGCACTGTTGCTAGGTGTCCGAGTCGACTGATGAGACGTTTGATAGGCAAGATGAATCAAAACGGTTCTCAGCTGAAAATCAGCGTCATGCATGATCTTATAATGTATGGCATATGCTGTGCACCCATTCTGTCCGGTTTACAGATAGACAGACAAATCAAATGTCCTATTTGTGAAACTTAATTTGAATTAATGTATCTTCTATGTTTTGTCTTTTCTAAAGTCGCGTATCTGTGGAAGTCTCGTTAAAATCCGTTCGGCCAGTCCCTGGATTATTAACAAACATTTTTTTACGACCTACGTGGTGCATGGCTAATTGATAATTTAATCATCATCATTTCAACCGATAGACTGCAGTCCAGAGCTGGACATAGGTATTTTGTAGGGTGATCCACACATCACGATTCTGAGCCGCTTGTTTCCAGCGCAGCGGCTCTGCTTGTTGTCGTGTGTCCACCTAGTTGGGGATCGACCAACGCTGCGTTTACCTGTGCGGGGTCGCCATTCCAGCACCTTGGAATTACTTTGGAATTGATAATTTAGGAATTTATAATTTCTTCTGAATCTATAATTCGGCTTCGGCCGCCCTGCCACCAAACACAAAGAGGGGTATGGATTTTATATAACGGCTTTTATACTATCCTAAACTATATGATATATCCCGAATATCCCGAATATCCCCCTCCAAAGCGTAAAGTAAAGCTACAGCGCACATGTTCGAGGGAGGTCGTTAAAGTAAGATCCGTCCACTTGTTCTAGGAATATGAGAAAACACTGTGACTTTTAGATAACTAAATTTATAGTAAACATTACGAAGCACAGTGCATACCAATTTGCACCATATCCCGTACACAGTTCATGTTATAATTGCGTGGAGAACCGTGACAGCTAATCACGTTTTCACGGTCATCGAGGACGGAGCGTCACCTACATCCGCAGGGTCACTGGCCGGGAGGAATTAGTTCACGAGAAAATGGACATTCAGATTTATGATTGCCTAGTACTTACCTTTTAAACAGTTCCGTTCTTCTAATTGAATTTATGATCTTGAAATATTTAGGTCACCTTGGTTCATAAATTTTTATACGCAGCTGCCGCTTACTTTAGAATATGATGTTTTCTTTGAGCATCATATTCTAAAGTGCAAGTTTCTGAATAGGCGTATTCACAACACATGGTAGGTGCTCGTTGGTTTAGTATTTCGAACGTTTCAATACGGATCACTAAGTCTTGAATTCGAATTATGGGTTGGGCCAAAAATTGTCATATTAGCAAAATTTGCCGCTAAGGTCGTGCTTTGGAGAGCACGGATTAAAAATCGTTTTAGCTAAACTAAACCGTATTGAAGCAGCGTGGAGTTTTGGTGCTCTTAATCACTGATATGACGGTAATGGGCTAAGAAAAATAACACAACGCTTTCTTATTATGCCTTATCTTGAGCACTGACCATTGTCTTGCATATTAATGTTGTTACAACAGTTAAAGATAAAAGCGCGTAAGTACAGATACACCAAATAACAATTGAAAACTATCAAATGCTTTAATTCCGATGTTATAATGTTTAACCATCGAAGTTACTCTAGTGCCATTCCTGACTATATTCGTTTAAAACGTAATAATAAAACGTAATATCTTTGATTTTCTATTAGAAACGTTGTTAATTCGGTCACATTACATTTAGAAATGTTGATTTAGTTTTTAAATTTCATTTTTCCACTCTTCCTAAGTTCTTCCTATGGATAGACTAGTTTATTTATTTGATCTGAAGGATTTGGATTAGATTGATTATTTTAAATTTCGACAAAAGTAGTATAGTGCTATCATAATCTTTACTATTGTTAATAATGACTTTATTTAGTAAACATTTTGGATTGGACATGAAATTGAACTTTAGGCATACGCTTTGCTGATTCGCACCTACTTTGTGTGACTTGAGCTATCCAAGAAACCAGTTAAATAGTACGCAGGTACTTAAAAATAAGTAAATATAAAGAATGTAACAACTGTAACCGAAACTCCAAACAAGTAAAGATCGGTCTTACTTTCTAAACACATGCAGGTTCACGTAAAGCTGAGGGTTCAGGAATTCCTGGGGATTTCGAAAACTGTGTTTCACTTGAATTACAAACAGCAAAATCAGTACAAGACATTTCAAACGTCAGTGTTTTATCTCTGGTAAAATCACAAGAAATACTGTCGTTATCGAGAGCAACAATGATATCTAGATATATATCGAATACTCGGGGTTATTATTAGAAATCAATGTAGGTATATTTATATACCTATTTGGAAATTAAAAGGGTAGAGTTGGCAAAGTTTGCATTCCACAGAAGTCGAAGGTTGAACTATGTTTGGCATAACTAGTCAGCTAGTGGCTGCAAAGTTAATAGAGTGTGACTTTCATTTCTGTTGGTAAATTTTAGACCACATTAGTCACAGATCGTACAGTTTTAATCTGAACGCTGACTTACTATTTTTGTCGACTTCCCTGATGCAGTGTTGAGCGATGTGGTCTTTACGCTTTTTTAAACAAAAAATAAACGCGACAAGAAGAACTTATCATTAATGGATTTCCATTAGTTTGGTTAACACACCAAACTAATGGAAATCCAGAAATGAAAAAAGGTACCTAGACTACCTAGTAACTTGTTCTATAAGTTTTTTTTTTTTAAATCTGAAGGGCGTGATTTTCGGTGTAATTACAAGAGGCTTAGCACCTACGCCTCAAATTGATGATAATAGGGCGAAATATTGCTGGATGTGATCCTTGCATTGCTCCTTATAGGCGATAGTTTTCCACTTACCATCAGGTGGGCCTTGGTTTGTCAATTGTAACTAGGGAGGGAAGCTACTTAAATCAGAAAGTGTATCCGATTGTTTGTTACATCTCTTCGGCTCAACTACTACACCGATCTTGATGAAATTTGGCACACCGATAGCTTGCATCCTGAAGAGGGACATGAGGGTATGATCACCCGTAATATCACCCCGCGAGGGTTCCTGTGCGTTTAATTATAACCTTTGTTACCCATTCACGAATTAGCAGCTTTCTTGACGAAATTTTGTAAAGAGATACTTTTTAATCCCAAGAAAAGAAACCATTTCCGTTGATTTTTCCTAATACCGAAGTAATAGCGAGCGAAGCTGCTAGTAATCAAAAAATAGAAAAAAAAAAGTAATTTTAATCTGCGGACATGATTCAGACTTCCTTCGTATCAGAGCATTGCCGAATAACGAGTATCTAACTGAAATGATAGTTGATACAGCAGTTTTCTTGGAAACGAATCAAAGCGAAGGTTTGTTCAACAATCAAATGACAAACTAACAAACATCGTCAGTTTGGGAACCACGAACTAGATATTGGAATGTAAAATTTTGGAAATGAACATGTAATTCTTAATACTGGGTTTTTATTTTTATTTATTTTATTTTTATTTATGGTGATCCTAGAGCGGGCAGTTACCTTGGCCAACGAATTAGTTTGGCCATCCAAAGGGGCAATGCTGCCAGCATCTTAGGAACTGTGCCTCGCTGCGGTGGTTTCGTGGACGTTTTAGATTTTATTTAGTTTTAAATAGTTTATTTTAGGTTATATTTATATTTTAAAGAAACAATATTATTATTTTTTATTTATTTAATACACAAAACAAATCATGACAAAACATAAACATAAGAACAACAACCAATAAAAATAAAACTAGCCATTCTCTACCACATGCGTGTATAAATGCAGCCAATAGATGTGACGGACTTACGTTCTTGAATATTAAAAAAAAAAAAAATTACATATTATCATATAAAAGAACATAGTGTAAGAGAATACAGTGTCGAGTTACAGTGTCGGGTTGAATTATCAATAGCCAAATATTCTTTAACTGAGAAATAAATGGGTCGTTTTGATTACAGGAAATCTGCCAAATTGAAGTCAAAGTCAAAGTCAAAGTCAAAACTATCTTTATTCAAGTAGGCCCACAGGTGGCACTTTTGATACGTACATAAGAACCACACGGTAGTGAGATGATGGCGATAACCACATTTTTAAACTTAAAACTAAAGCTACGAGGGTTCCAAACGCGTCCTGGTCTAAGAAGAAGCCCACAACAAACTTAGCCGGGTGTTTTTTTTTTTTGTTATCACCATCTCACAATGTCATTTTAAATTATTAGAAGAGCAACCTGGTTAGAGCAATAATCTACACCCAAGCTTTTTTATCTTGATTTGATCTATCTATCTATATTTGATTCTTGAGTTAGGACATCTGACTAAGTGAAATTGGTGTAATTGTGATCCAGTGCAAGGGCGTTGATAGCCTTCGGCTACGGCCTCCAGTTTAATCGCACTTGGTCAGCGTGGTGGATTACGGCCTAAACCCTACTCACTATTCTGAGAGGAGACTCGTGACCTTTAGTGGGTCGTTAATGAGTCGATGATTGCGGGATGTTTACATTCTCCTCATGAATCACAAAAGATCCTTCTTTTTACATTGCTTGATAAGTATGCTGCGCTGATTTTCAACTAGAACCCTAAATCCAGCTTACGCCATGGAAATAATTATAACAACAAGAAATAGAAAAAAAAAAAAGCTAAAAATCAAAAATATTTAAAGAAAAGTACAACTTACAACACATTACATAATAAATTATACAAAAAACCCAAGCTATCATAACCATACTATATGATACAAATAAACACAGATATATGTATATAAATTTAAGTATTAATTGTTGAAACTATTCAACAATTAATTCTTAAATTCGGTATTCGAATCCTCCCGTGTAAAACGTAAAAAAATGCTTAAAATTTGAACGAAAAATCTATTTAAAGATGAAAAATACATGCTTATGAGTATTGATTGAAGCTGTAGTGAGATAGCACTAGTAAGTGTCGAAAGAAGATACACGTAAAACATCTAAAGTTCTATAATTCTACTTAAGCAAGAATTTGATCCTTATTTTGATTACATTGTTTTAAATAGTCGTACGTTTTAATGAAAATTTAGTCTCATTTTCACTATCATGAGTAGCATTATCAAAGAACGATTTAATTTACTTTGTAAGAAAATGAAACTTGACCCTATTGGTACGTATCAAGTAACTGTAATAGACTCATTTACCTACGTAATACTTTATTTATAGAATTTATTTGTGGTTGAATAAGACCGCCCATTGAAGTAATCGTAACAAAACACTATTTTGATCAGGTTTAATGTATGAGTTGTCAACATTGATAATAAAAAAAAAGATCGATGGGTGTCAATTATTGATTTGTCTTAAATCTGGGTATGCAAAACAAATATTGGAACCAATCAGTACCTTAAAATTATCAGTGTGAAGTTAAATGTTTTGTTAAAGCTAAGATTTTCGAGATAAAAGGTTATCAAAGTTTTTACCTACCTTTTATAAAACTATAGTTAACGTAATGTAGGTAAGAATCAAATAATAATCAAAGAAGCTAGATCAACAAAAGATTAGTCGTTAAACTAAACTTGTATGATATTATAGGCTAGGTAGGTACGTTTTCCTCGCCTGTAGACTTTTAGGGTGGTTCAAGACTTGTACGAACAAAAATAGTACTTTAGTCCCAACTTGTACGTTCAATTTTGGTTTAAGGCATTCAAAGTCTAAGTCAAAGTCAAATATTTCTTTATTCAAATAGGCACATATCTTACATTACGTGTAAAATATAACATAGAAGTGAGTTGATGGCGATAACTACATTCGTCGACTTAAAACTAAAGCCATGAGGATTCCAAACACGCCCTGAGAAGAAGCTCACAACAAACTTAGCCGGTTTTTTTTTGTTATCACCAGTTTACGAATGTGGTTATCGCCATCATCACTACCGTGTAATTCTTATGTACGCATCAAAATTGCCACCTATGGGCCTACTTGAATGTAGATATTTTTGACTTTGACTATATATGATATATCCCGAATATCCCGGAATATATAGGATATCCCGAAACATCAAAAAATTCAAAATTCAAAATTCATTTATTTCAAGTAGGCCTAAAGATATTTTTGACTTTGACTTTGACTTTGACCTTATAGGTATCGGGGAAGACGAAAGACGGGAGGGCATTCCAGGCCTTTGCGATGCGGATCTCTAAATTAATATACTAGGAACAAACTCTTCCTGTCTCTATTTCTCGACCTCGGTCTGTATGTCTTGCATAAATTCACGTACCTACCTAGTTACTATCTAACTACGAAATCCAAATAGCTATATGTAGGTAACTAGGTACAGGCTAATTTATTCCTTGTGTGAACACAATAAGATATATAAACGCGCAAGTCCATAAAAGTGCTCGTGTCCTATTGAAGAAGAAATAAATTTACAATGATTTGCAATCGATTAGTTAAATATTTATGATCGATTGTTTTCAAGCATGTATATGGTTATATTTTTTGTAAGATGCGAAGTACGCGTTCGGTACTTTTAAACGAGCTGGCATTGAAGTTTTTTAACAATTTTCTGTGAGACTTTTGCCTGACATTAGAATCGAACCCAGAACACCGTGCGTGAACATGCCAAGAAATGAACCAGTTATAAATAGTTAATTTGTATGGAGAGGTATCAAATGAACTATGACGTTTGGTCTTCCCTATAACATTACAAATACACGTTAACGCTCGTGTAACGTTCGTTTACTTGAAACTTCCACAGAGGGCATTGAACCTTTCCTTTACGGTCAACAGCAATCCATTCTCATATAATAAGTATAAATGCATTACTTAAGTAAAAAGTATACTTCCCTTCCTTGAATAACCCTTCATCATGTACTTCATGTACCCACCATGCTAGTCCACCACTCCGCCAACGTGGTGGACTACGGCCTAAATGCTTCTCATTGTGGGTGAGACACCTGCCCTGTAGTGGGCCGGTAATGGGTTGATATGATGACCCAACACGCTGCTCTATTGTGGGTAGGTGGGTTCCTGCTTTCACTAACATTTAAAAATAACCATTATCATGATCATAGGATGGTTATAGATACCCAATTTACGGGACAGAGCGCTTTACAAGTTCTCCAAAGCAAGATTCAGACACTGATGATATTTTGCAGAAAAACCCAATTACATTTTTGGCTCGACCTCGGAAAAGAACCCATGACCTCGTGCTCCGTGGTCTAACACGCTAGCTAAACTTTTGTAACAAGGCCGTTTATACATATAATACCCTAAAATTATTAGCCTAGTCCGGCTTTCGGCGTTCGACTAGATTAACGAGGCAGTATCCAATCCTCGCTAATCGATCAAATTGCATGTAGAAATATTACATTACTGCAGCGGTCAGCATAAATAAGAGGCATGCCGAACGTGTTAAGGTTGGGTGAGGCAAAACTACGACAGATGTGAATTTCCATATAACTTTACCGGCCGCTGCTCGCATGTATTTGGCCAGTAAAACAATGAATGAATGAATACACTTTTATTGTACACCACAGAGAAAATTCACAGCCATACATATAGAATAGCGCAATAATGTAGAAGGTACAATTTGGCGGCCTTATCGCTATAAAGCGTTCTCTTCCAGGCCACCAAAGACATACAAGAAAATGCTATAGGAAATAAGTAAAATATTATGATTTAACCAAAAAAACATGTAACATAGTACATATTAAACAACCCATAATGATATTTACAAAAATATCATATACAATTATATTTTGAATATATATATCATTATTAAAATATAACACTGTGGATTTCTCTCGAAGAAGGTTGTCAAAATAATGCTCAAATTTCCAAGCATGCTTGAAAAACTAGTAAGTTTTTTTTACTAAATAATTAGCTCAAGGTCACAAATCCCATCAATATAACTAATGGTTTGAGGGCGCCATTAAAACAATTTATCGAAAGTGATTGGCCAGGAAAGAGCTGTAAACTACGCTATTGTTTATTGCTTTTGCTAATTGGGACGCCGATTCGCACCTACAGCAATTCATAGTCTAACAATGCACTATGCAGCCTTTGTAGGGTGACCAGCTCCATCAAGCTTTCGAGAATAGTCCATTATAATTTTTTTATTGTGTTTTTTGTTAAGTAGTTGGTCAAAAAACGAATTAAGCCATCGGTTAGTCGCACCAGTAACGAATTGGATGTGATTTGGACCAGTTAATAATAATAAGAATAAATAATAATAAATAAACTACGACAATACACACATCGCCATCTAGCCCCAAAGTAAGCGTAGCTTGTGTTATGGGTACTAAAATGACTGACGAATATTTTTATAAATAAATACTTAGAATATACATATAAATACCCAGACACTGAAAAACATTCATGCTAATCACACAAACATTGTCCAGTAGTGGGAATCGAACCCACGGCCTTGGGCTCAGAAAGCAGGGTGGCTGCAAACTGCGCCAATCAGCCGTCAAGATGATAAAGGAGATTTTCTAATCGCTTTATGTGATGCGCCCTTACATTAAAATAAGCATTTATTATATAAAGTATCCCATTTTTGATGCTTTTATTCATATTTCTGAATGAATGAATGAATTTTACATTATTATACTATTTTACACCTCAGAAAAGTATAAAGAACAGTAATAAGTATTGGTTCATAGTGATGTTGTGTATGCAAACATAGACTTACGTCCACAGCCTATGTTTAGGTTAAAAAGTATTAGTTCGTGTTTTCGGATCTCGTCGGAAATTGGCATAATATCATTTATCATTCTTTCTTCAAGGATATTTTATAGCAAATACAGGTATTAAAAATTGTTGTCTGCATTTTTGTTAGTCCAGGCTAATTTTTGGAACCTCTATCCTGCTTTTAAAGTACTTTGACACTGCGATATACTTTAAAACTCGAATTCTGCCGCTTTGGGGGATGTGGACTTTGGTCTTAAGAGGGAGTATTGCTGTGATTTAATTTAATTACAACGGTTTTTTTACACCAGTGAATTGTCCGTGTTTAAATGATTTATCTCAGCGTATTTCCACGCCAGTACGCAAAAATGGTGATAAATCACACTTATTCGTTAACGATTGATTATGCTGAGACGCAGACATTACCGCGGGTTCCATTCCCTACATAGCGGGTGCTCATGGTGCCCCTAGTGCGTGTAACTCTACACACAGTCACGCCATGTTTGCCCGAGCTATGCAAATGTTGTAATTTCAACACGGAGTGCAGGCTCGTGCGATAATTTGCGAACGTCTGTGGATTTTATGAAGTTATCCCCTCGTTCTGCTTTAATTATTTATTGATAGTATGTTTTCGACAGCAAGTATGTCCATTTTGGTCTACGCCCGAAATGAATAACGAGCTAATCTTAAATCTTTAGATTACAGATTCAATTGAGTGGTACTCTTTTCCTACTCTTCACTGATAAGCATAGTACTAGGTAGGTACTAAATTAATGAAGCGGTTATAACCTTGTTAGTCAAGGTTGGAGCTTTCACCTTCCTATCGGGGTGACCGAGTTCGACTCCCGGCACGCACCTGTAACTTTTCGAAGCTATGTGCGTTTTTTAATCAAAGCAATTAAAATATAACTTGTTTAATTATTAAAGAAAACATTGTTAGGAAATCTGCATGCATGAGTTCTCTATAATGCACTCAAAGTGAAAGACATGTGAAGTCCACCATTCCGCACTTGATCAGCGTGGTGGACCAAGAACTGAACCATTTATTTTTAAGAGCGGGGACATTTTGATTGATAATCTGTATATGATGTCGCGTTTGATTTAACCCAAAATGAATAACCAAAAATCTTAAGATGACAGATTGAATTGACTAGTGCTATCCTTTTCTAACTCTTCTCAGACAGACACAGTAAATAGTGCTACCCAATTAATCAGAAGGTCCTGGAATGGCAACTGGTAAACGCAGCGTTGGTCGACCCCCGACGAGGTGGACGGACGACATTAGGCACGTCGCTGGTAGCCGCTGGATTCAAGCGGCACAAAACCGTGGAATTTGGTACTCCCTACAAAAACCTATGTCCAGCAGTGGACGTCTATCGATATGATGATGATGATAAATTAATCAGATATTTGAAGATTTGGTTTAGATTGATTATTAACTTCATTGCGTAAAACTTAAACTTCGGATCATCAGAACCATTTTTTTATGTTGACGGACCAAGCGGATAACCCACTTGATAGTAAGTGGAAAACAATCGCCTATAAACAGAGCTAAACTTCACAGGGCATGCAAGGAGCACGTCCTGCAACATGCCGCCCTGTGTCCAAGTCAAAGTCAAAGTCAAAAATATCTTTATCCAAGTAGGCCCAGAGGTGGCACTTTTGATGCGTATATTACATGAGTATTACACAGTAGTGAGATGATGGCGATAACCACATTCGTAAACTAAAAACTAAAGCTACGAGGGTTCCAAATGCGTCGTGGTCTAAGAAGAAGCCCACAACAAACTTAGCTTTTTTTGCTATCACCATCTCACAATGTCATTTAAAATGAATAGAAAAGCAACCTGATTAGAGCAATAATTCACTGCCAAGCTTTTTTATCGATTACGTAGTCCTTTATACTATAATAGGACTTTTCTATAAGCTTAAGTTTAATACTTTGAACTTTTTAAGAGACATCTCCAAGATTTCAATGGGTAGTTTATTGTAGAATTGTATGCAATTTCCTTTAAACGAATTATGAAATTTATGTAACATAGTATATTGCACTGTAAGTTTTTTCTTACTTCTAATGTTTAAATTATTGCAGTCACATTTTTTCTTAAATTTAGAAATGTTTTTATGAACATACATATAATTTGGGCACCTTCAAATCAAGAGTGACAAGGCATCTTCTAGGCAAGCGCTCTTCATCTAAGGCTGCATCATCACTTACCATCAGGTGTGATTGCAGTCAAGCACTTAAAAAAAAAAGATTAAAAAAAAAAGTGGCATAATTGCCGTGTGGTGACAGCAAATCAAAATACAGTCTGTCACCACCCCATCTTCCCGCGGGTGTCGTACGAGGCGACTAAGGGAATATAACGGTAAGCGAGCACCAGCTTCCTCTATGCTACTACTACCATCTACTGCGATATATATATCTATACTAGATATTGCACTGTAAGTTTATTCTTACTTCCAATGTTTAAATTATTGCAATCAGTTTGAGGGTAGTAATTAAGCCTCATATGGCTGTAATTACACCGGCAACCACGCCCTTCAGACCGGAACACAGCATTGCAACAATGCTGCTTAGCGGCAGAAATAAGCATGGTATAGTTTGCTGCATGTTTTCTGGGTTCTCCCATGTTTATATACAACTCATCTGTGATAACCTGTTATGAGTTTTAAGTATACCCTATAACCTGGGTACCTTCAAATCAAGAGTGAATAGGCATCTTCTAGGCAAGCGCGCTTCATTTTATGCTGCATCATCACTTACCATCAGGTGTGATTGCAGTCAAGCACTTGTCTATATATTTAAAAAAAAAAAAAGTCAACCAAAAATCGAAGTAAATTTATGAAATATTTTGTTATTATTGCTGTTGGATTTCCATTTAAAGAAAAAAGGAAATAAAATAAAATGAAATAATTAGTAATTTTAATAGGCCTTACAAATGTAGTAGAAAAAAATTCTTGCTTTTTAGTTGTTTACAACATTAAATTTTTTATTACATATATCTACCGTCGCAATCGCTTAATTTAACCGGGGGTAAAAAGTAGCATATGGTACTCTCCGTGCTTTCATGTAACTCTGTGCCAAAAACCAAGTCAATCGGTTGCTTAGCTAAGGCGTAAAGTAAGGACAAGCAAACATACAGGCCGATTTTGACGGCCGACTGGCGCAGTTGGCAGCGACCCTGCTTTCTGAGTCCAAGGCCGTGGGTTCGATTCCCACAGCTGGAAAATGTTTGTGTGATGAGCATAAGTGTTTTTCAGTGTCTGGGTGTTTATATGTATTTTCTAAGTATTTATGTATATATAATTCATAAAAATATTCATCAGTTATCTAAGTACCCATAACACAAGCTACGCTTACTTTGGGGCTAGGTGGCGATGTGTGTATTGTTGTAGTATATTTAATTTAAAATACAACATTTTCTCATTCATAATATTAGTAAGGATTTGTAAGCTCACCGATCGAAATGGTCGAACTGAATTCTGTAAATTTATAGCGTGTTCGGATACGAGCGTGGTGATAGTGACGTGGAGTTCTCAACGGCTTCCTGTGACGCAACCAGACAGTAACCAGTCGCAGCTCAAAGCGCAACCGGCTGTGCAACATCACATTTATCATCATCTTGCAAATATTATGTTTGTATGGGTTTCTAGGACAGTGGCTGTATCGTAATTTCCGTGTGAACAAGCGTGAGCCGCTACTACTGTACACTTTCTATTTGCGAATAGGGAAAGGGCCTTTTATTGGATTACTTATACGGACTTGAGTAATCAGCTTAGTTTTTTTTCTATGGGTTTCCAATCTTTCTTCACGTTTTTGATATTAATATGTAACCTTTGAGTGCGGTGATAACGTGTTAGACTTGGACTTCGGCGTCCTTTTCGGGATGACCGAGTTTGATTCGGCGTCCTTTTCATGGTTACCAAGTTTGATTTGGCGTCCTTTTCAGGGTGACCGAGTTTGAATCAGCATCCTTTTCAGTGTGATTTAGTTTGACTGATAAAACTCGGTCACGCCGAAAAGGACGCTGAATCAAAAAAAATTAAAAATGTTTTCCCTGACCACTAAGAATTTAAACGCACATAACTCCCATAACTTAAAAGTGGATGCCGGGGATCAAACTGAACACCCCGAAAGTGAAGTCGAGCTCCTACCCACTGCGCTATCACCGCTTCATGAGGCTATTAATGTACAAGATAGCCTGATCATTTGCAAAACAGCTTGCATAAATTAAACATCCATTATCTTGGTTTCGCTGTGACTTAAATCCAATAATAAATCAGTGTCCCAACTAAATAAAGTTTCGCAATACCTGCAATGCAATTCAAAAACGCACAACTCTTCATTAACACCAATGCGAACTGCAGCTGGGCCGTTTCGCATCTCAAGTGGCTGAACATTGGCCTTAATAAGACGCTTTAAAATCAACAGTATTCGATCATTTTTATTATTAAAACTTCTTTATTTTACTTCATTGTAGTCTAGTGACAGTAGTAAGCGGTGATAGCCTAGTAGTTAGGACTTCGGCTTCACTTGCGGGTAGCCGAGTTCGAATCTCAGTGCGCACCTCTAATTCTTCTACTACTATAATTGTTCGCCCGGCTGAGGGTAGAATTTATAGAACATAATAGTATTTTATTGTTCACTGTTTACACATAGAAAGGCAGTTGACAAGGCCTAGAAAAGCATTCTAAATGGTATACCCTCAGTGCGCACCTCTAATTCTTCTACTACTGTAATTGTTCGCCCGGCTGAGGGTATACCATTTAGAATGCTTTTCTAGGCCTTTTCAACTGCCTTTCTATGTGTAAACAGTGAACGATAAAATACTATTATGTTCTAAAAATTCTATTCTAAGATATGTGCGTTTTTATTTTCAAGTTTATATAAATATATGTTAGTTTTAATTTATTATTATTATAGTTGTGGCCTCTAGGGGGTAGAAGGCCTCCTAATATTTGTGTGAAATAAAATGATTTCACAAAATAACTATGTACGCAGAACTAAACGAGGATGAGAAAATCTCGGTTTCGAAACAAATATAAAATAACAATTCTTAAATATTCATACCTCACACATATATAATTACAGTTAGCAAATATTCTGTTTATCTGTTGCACGTATCCTTCAAACGTTTTAATATTTAAAACGAATAAACATACGTCTGTATATTTTTGTTATATTTCTGAGTTGTGTTACGGTGATAGACTAATGGTATGCTTGAAGGGAGGCTCCCATTCGGGGGACCGAATTCGTTCTACGGCACTACTAGTCAGTAGTTTCTGAGTTCTCATTATAATAAATAAATAAAAATAAATAAATATACTACGACAATACACATATCGCCATCTAGCCCCAAAGTAAGCGTAGCTTGTGTTACGGGTACTAAGATAGCTGATGAATATAATACACATGAATACTTATAATACACATATAAACACCCAGACACTGAAAAACAATCATGTTCAAAACACAAACATTTTCCAGTTGTGGAAATAGAACCCGCGGCCTAGGACTCAGAAAGCAGGGTCGCTGCAGATTGCGCCAGTCGGCCGTATTATCATCATAATATCAACCTATTACCAGCCCACTACAGAGCACGGGTCTCACACAATGAGGATGGATTAAGGCCGTAGTCCACCACACTGGCCCACTGGTGGACTCTACACGCCATTGAGAACATTATGGAGAACTCTCAGCCATGCAGGTTACAACACGATGTTTTGCTTCACCATCGAAGCAAGTGATATTCTATATAATCCCTACTAATACTAATACTTACGCTTTTACGCAAAAACTACTAAACCGATCATCATGAAACTTTTTATACATATTTTAGGAGGTATTAGGAATAATATAGTATACTTTTCATTGAAAAAAAAAAAAAAATTACGTACGATATTTTTTTTTTGTGAAAAAACCTAAAAATCTCATATATGTCTATAGGTGTAGACTATGTATCATTACGCTACCTCCCAAAATTACGCGGGCGTAGCCGCAGGGCACATCTAGTAATAATATATAATAATAAAAACGCAGATAACTTAGAAAAGTTATAGGTGCGTGCTGGGATTCAAACTCTGTATCCCGAAAGTGAAGTCGAAGTCTTGCCCACTGGACAGGCACTGCTTCGCGCGTTTTTAATTGATGCAATTATATTATCACTTACTTTAACGGTATATGAATACATCGTTAGGAAATCTGCATGCCTGAGAGATCTCCATAATGTTCTAAAGCGTGTGAAGTCTACCAATCCGCATTTGGCCACCGTGTCGGACTACGGTCTATATCCTTCTGTTTTTTTTCTTCCACTAGCTACAAGTTAGCCCTTGACTGCTATCTCACCTGGTGGTAACTTGGTAAACGATGATGATGGTAGCGGGCTAACCTTTTAGGGAGTATAGTTATATAGTTATAGTAATACCCCTAATCGGGTTTTACGTGACATCGCACTGGAACACTAAATCGCTTAGGGGCACGTCTTTGTCGGTACGGTAACTAGCCACGGCCAAGCCTCCCACCAGACAAGACGGCAAAAAATTCAAAAATTGTAAATTCCCAAATTGTCCCTGCCGGAAATCGAACCCGGAACCTCATACTTAAATTTACAGCGCTCTCCGTTGCGTTAATGATTCTCATTATTAGAGGAAACTCTATAGAAGGCCGGTTGGTCGATATTGTTGTTACAAATTGAATAGATTTACGTTCCTCCAAAGATAAGTTTCTTCAGAATTAGTTTTCTACTGAGCTACTCTTTTATGGCGTATAATCTGAAATCTTAATATATATAAATCTCCTGTCAATATGTTTATCCGCGATGGACTCCTAAACTACTGAACCGATTTTAAATTAAATTGGCACACCGTGAGCAGTCTGGTCCAACTTAAGAGATAGGATAGTTTAGATCTTTAAGTAAAGTCACAATTTTATTTTATTGCAAATTATTTGTCTATAATTAATTGACAGTCACATGTTATATGTATATACAACTATACTCATTTAAGGCTTAGCGATACTGAATACTTTAAAAACAAAATCAAACGCAGACGAAGTCGCGGGCAACAGCTAGTAATATATAAGAACTTGCTCTATTGCGGGGCCTCGTGTAATGCAAAAAATCGAATCGTAGTTATTCCATGCGGTTTTTGTGCCACTAGTCCCATTATAGAGTAAGCTATTTTATAGTTTGCTCCACCAAGGGTGACACATTTTGTATTAATCTTGGGTTTTTTAATTTTTTAATCTGTGACTTGTACTAATTAATTCAAATTATCGTTTGTTTTTAAATAAAACAATGGAGCATTTAAGATAGGTGTGTCGTCAAAATTTGCTATGGGAATAGGTTTTGTTTGGCTTGGTTGTGAGAGAATTATATTATTTTCCGGAATTATATTATTTTACTTGTTAGTTAGTTAATTAATATTGTACACTTTAACAAGAGCTTACATTTTTAAGGTATATAACTATTATATGTCTGTAGCAACATTTATGTTTCTATACTCCTATACTAGGAGTATAGAAACATAAATGTTGCACTTATTGTGATTAAGAAATCTTGGCAGTCTGTGGTAGATAGAGAAACACTGTAACCTGCTTGAGCGTGGAACTTGTGATGTGATCCTTGCATTACAGGTAATATAAAATTATTTTAGGTTTAATTAATTAAATACGACAATTGCATGATATACCATAAAAAAATATTTTGTTGTTTGTACTCTCGGGTAATATATGTAAGCATGACCCTAGGCAGTGGCGTGCACTTCATAAATGCAAAACAACACTGCTTGCCCTTATTTTACGACCTCTTTCTGATTTATGCCTACCCTGGTCAAAAACCGTAAGTCTATCTATCTAACCTATGTAATGGATTAAATCACCGAATCTTATCCTTCAGTATTTAAATGAAGCGGTGATAGTCAAACAGTATACTTAATACTTAAAATTAGTACAAAGAAAATAACACATACACCAATTAAGAAGCCGCTAATAAATCGAAGGAATACATTAAAATTTACAGCAAACTTGTACCTTAATTATGAAACCTTAGAATATAGGCTTGAAAGACACATATTATTTATTGATAGATAATATTAATATGGGAAGTCCCTTATTAACAATATCCATCAAAGTGGATATATGAAAACATAAGAAGTACTTTTACGTGGAACAATTAGAAGTTAAGTTAAGTAAAGATGTTTTTTTAACTGAGCAAGAGTACGATTTAAAAAATCTAAATCCAGTGGTGAAGACATCAGCCTTCCTTGCGAGTTTGATCCTCGGCACGCAACTCTTACTTTCCGAGCTATGTGTGTTTTTTGGCCAGCGTGGTGGACTTACGGCCTAAACCCTTCTCATTGTGAGAGGAGATCCGTGCCCTGAAGTGGGCCGGTAACTGGCTGATAATCTTTTTATTTTTAATTCCATTACAAGTTGGATTTTGACTGCAATCTCACTTGCTGCTAAATGTTGATGCAGTCTAAGATGGTAACTGTATAATCTGGTAGGGGTATGGAAGTCATACATATACAACAAAAAAATTATCATAATAATATTATTTTATTTATTTATTATTTAAACTCTTTATTTGTACACCACTACACAGTTAGGAAAACAAAGGACGAATAGAGAGAAACACAAAAAACTGGAGTAGATTAAAAGGCGGCCTTATCGCTTAAAAGCGATCTCTGCCAGGCAACCTTAGGTTTAGGAGACAACAACAGCGAGAACAAATAGGTGGTGTAAAATTATTATAAACCTACATTCAAATAACTACATACGAATACATAAACAAAATATACACAAATAAAAACATAAAATAAAATATTTATAAATATATATATAAAAATAATAAACTAATATATATTATGATAATATGTTGTTTAAACCTATTTTTTTTATACTAAGCATCTTAAGCATCTTTGTTTGCAAGCGCGCCATTCAAGCTATAAGTAAATAAGCAGTGGCGTGCACTTCATACATGCATAAAAGCACTGCCTACCCTGAAAATTTTGTATAACTCATAAAGGCGAAGGATTTTTCCATTTTATGCCACCTTCCTTCTTTATGCATACCCTGGTCAAAAATCCTTTGAACGCCACTGTAAATAAGTATATCACGTTCGCAACGTGCAGTCTATTAAAGACAATTCAAGACTTTCAATTTTATGGGTTTAATGTTCCTAGGTTTAATGGACAAATCATCGGACTTATAGTGCAAGAGATGGTCAAAATAGACACCAGAAAAGTGGAAATACAGACATTACTCGGATCACTAGGTACCTATTAAAATGTTATTCCTTTATTTAACTTTAATTAAAATCAATGTTCCTAAAGTGAAACCATAATAAGCAATATGCAGCTGTTGCTCGCCTTCTTCGCCCGCAAATACCAAGGAAATCGTTTGTTTTCCGGTTTGTTCTCCATCCTCAAATTGAGTCGAATCGTTGTTAAGTTAGGGCGTGAAGCAAGGACAAACAAACAAAGAAACGTACAATCAAACAGGCGTAGTCGGTAGCCACCCGTTTTTTTTTTAAACAATCAAAGTAACAATGAATGAGTCACATCCCATTTAAATTTAATATCAAATCTTGCATATTTGTCATTACAGAGTTCTCCTAATGCGTCAAAGTAACGTCAGGTTGACCAGTTTGGGGTATAGCAGTTATAAGCCATACCTCTAATCGGTTTCTACGGATCATCGTACAGGAATGCTAAATCGATTGGTAGTATGTTTTTGCCTGTAGGGTGGTAGCTAGCCACGGCTTAAGAACCTTCCAATAGATAAGACTGGAGAAAATTCAGAAATTTTCAATCTGCTCCTATCGGAGATCGGATCAGAAACATCACTCATCCCTGTGCTCGGGATATCGTCAAAATGTTATGAATAAATAATGTATGTAATACTGCTGATGCCTCCTGTACTATTGTGGTCAAAACAAATTCGGCAACTGATTGGCGGAGCTTCAAAGGTCGACGGCCGCGGTGCCATTGGCTGATTGTCAGAAGATTCCGTTTGTCAGGAACATAACGACTGGTAATAGGAATAGGCGATCCTGTGTTGCTGGGGGGGGGGGGGGGGGGGTGTCTGTATACACGCAATACATGTGTAATAATAAACGGGAATAATCTTATCCTGGCTGTGCTAGCCCTGCTGGAGGTTTATTAAAATCATATAGGGCAAGGCGGCCCACCGTCTTTGGATACGAAAAATTTTATTAAATTTGCTTATTTAGGCCAACGGCTAAGTCTAGCAATTCAAATGGCCAATAGCTCCAGGATTTTGGGTACCATGCCCATAAGTGAACCGTTAGACGGCTTATATTTTTTGTGCCACCACGCACATACCTTTGAGAACAGTGTGTATAACTCCCAGGAATGCATGTTTCCCGACCATGTTTTACTTCACCGTTGAAGCAAGTGATATTTTAGTTACTTAAAACGCACATAACTTACAAAACTTCATGCTGGGATTCGAACTCGGCCCCCGGAAAGTGATGTCGACTGTCGAGTTCCTTCCCATTGCACTATCACCGCTTAATTCGATTTATCCAATGTCTATGCATTTGTAAAAACAAAAATAGCTCGTAAGTTTGCAATTGCTTTCACTGAACACTAGCTCCAAACTTACATATTTAACAATGCTTTATTGTTCAAATATATAAGTTCGTTATGAACCTGTTACTGCCCATTACAGGGCATGGGTCTCCTCACAATGAGAAGGGTTTAGGGCGTAGCTCATCATGCTGGACCAGATCGGATTGTATTAAAGAGTAATCTCAGGCATGCAAGCTTTCTCACAATGTTTATGGCGTTAAAGCAAGTATTAAAAATAGCTTAAATTAAAAACGCAAACAACTACGAAAAATAAGTGGTGCGTGCCGGGGATCTTACTCAGTCCCACCGAAAGGAAGGTGGAAAAGTGAACAAATGATCACCACTTTTTGTGATACAGGCACATAGTAAAAGAATAACATAGAAAAAATTTAAAACCTACAATGAAATAAACTTAAATCGTTGTTATGGCTAGTTGCCTCAACTTCAAAAGATATCTAAGAGAACCTGTTCCAAGGCGTCAACTTAAGAAAGCGAAGAATAGCTATAATTTTTAAATTCGAGCTCTACTGTGACAGACTCAGTCAAATTCAGGTATAATGCGTTGCTGTGTGGTGACGGTAGATTAGAATACCGTTGTAACCACCTCTCCTCTACCCACGGGTGTCGTACGAGGCGAAGAAGGGAATATAACAGAGAACGGGTAAGACGTGGGAATAGTAGAACAGAGGCGAGCAGCGACCTCTGCCAATATTACCACCTATTGCTACCACAACCCCATAACCGCAGCGTGGTGATTGTGGGCGAACCCTCCTCTTGGAAGAGGCTTTTAGTCCATCAGTGGACTGTTATATGCTATTGGTGATGATGTAACACCGTTATTTTTCCGCCAAGGTCAAAAACTACAACTGGATACTTAGTAAATTTGTTAGTCTTTAATGTTCATTTATTTACAATTGTACTGATAATGGGTGTCGTGTTCAATCATAAACAATGTTTTTTTATCGCTTACAAATGTTGATGTCGATGTCGTAGTAAAACACTAAAATAATTTACTTGCATTATAGTTATACAAGATCAGAAGGTGCGGTGATGTAGGCCATCCCTGTGCGAACCACACTTTTTTATACAATACATAGCAATTCTTGCGGTCAACTTTTTATAATATTGCTTTTAAAATCAGACAGTAAATCGAGATATTTATAAAATTGTGATAATTAAATTTTTTAAAGTTTTTGTTTGCTTAATATAATTTACACATTGGACATTATTAATCGAAATTCGTCTGTATATCATACGTCTTTGCGTTATCTAAAATATGGTATCAAACGTATACATTAACATAATTGGGTCAAGCTTGTGGTTATGAAATGCTTCCCGAGTATAAATAATTAAAACCAAGTAATCACTAGGTACTTCTCGTACGTTGGCATTAATTAAATTGTGTGCATATAAATTGAGCATGCAATTAGTGATTTTGAATTGGTAACTCGAAACGGTGTCAGGGAGTGGTTGGGATTTTGGCCGAACTTTGATCCCCGCAACTCACGTCTAAGTTTTCTAAGCTACGCACGTATTGAATAAATTTATAAGCATTTATGTATATTATTCATACAAAATGGCCACCTAAGTCATCTTAGTATCCAAAACACAAGCTACGCTTACTTTGGGGATAGATGGCGTTGTGTGTATTTTCGTAGTATATTTATTTATTTAAATTTAGGAAAAAATAAATAAATGTCAAACATAATTTCCCCACCAACATCAATCAACTAAAAAAAAATTATCAATTTGCCGCACCAACCCGTTCCTTACAAAACTACTATACCAAAGGTTGTCTGGGAGAGACCGCCTTTGCACACCTAAACTAGTTTTTTTTTTATTTTTTTTATATGTAAATGTGTTTCTTTTTATTTATTTTTTGTGTGTGCAATAAAGAATTTCAAATAGTATATATAGTTAAATAAAAATAATAACTAAAAGTTTGTGTAAACCGTTGTAAGAAATAATAAAGCTATTATATATTTGTTATTAGCTTTAACGGGGAAGGAAAACATTGTGAAGAAACTCATGTCTGCGAGTTCTACTAAATATTTTCAAAGGCGTGTGGTCCACCAATCAGCACTTGGCCGCACATTGTACAATTGCTGATTGGTGGTGGTTGTGCACCATCTATCAGGCACACGCCTAACCCTGGACTTGGACCTAAACCATTGTTATTCTGGGAGACGTGCTCTGTTGTCGACTAGTAAGGGGTTGATAAGGATGATATGAACCAATTAGGCAACCCGCGGAAGGTAACACCAATCTAGTGAGTTTAGTTTGAACTTGTCGCAATGGTTGCATTCCTCTTAAATTCTGTATCTGTGAGAATTATAATTATAGCATAGCATACCGACCATGTGAGAACCAAAGAGGGTAAATTGTAATAATGAAAGTTTACGAACATTTTAAGTGTGGTAACATTAAAATAGGTATTTGAAATAGATCTTTATGTTCAACTAATCATTAATAATTTTGAACCATATATTGCAACTGCATTCATTAAAAAGACAGTGCGTGCAATTCTGTCGATTAACATAAGTTACCAAATCATCACGAAGAACTCATCGTTATGTTTTCAGTCACCTTACTTTTACTTAGTTTGGACTTTATTTTAGAACTAGCGGACCCTCGCGACTTCGTCCGCGTATTAGTCAATCGTGAAGCTAGCATAGATCTGATTACATAATAATCATCGTGGCCAGCTATGTGCCTATTATTTATTTACGTGTTACACTGAGTTAGTAAGTTGTTATTATATTAGTTGATACATACATACATATACATCCTCACAAACTTTCGCATTTATGTTATTAGGTGGACGGTATACATGCATTCATCATTTTCCCATATAATCCCTTGCGACTTGCTTTGTCTTGATTTGTGATGAGTTATGTCCTTTATCTCCGACAATATTTATCAGATCTTCATTAAAATTAGACAACACATATTTGATAGTATACAGGTACAGTTTCAAATAAAAAAATAATTATTAAAATCAGCTCAAATTTAACGGAGCTATGAAGTAAAATCGGGATAAAAAGGAACCTATACGTTGACCCGGAATATCAGCTACCGCTATACCTAATTTTATTTAAATCTGTTCAGTAGTAGATAGACAGACAGACCGACAGACAGACAAAAACAAAATAAGAATAAGTTTTGGACTCAGTATCGATTATAAAGCATTCCCCGGTCAAAAATTTCAAAATATATTAAATGTACAGAAATCTTCCAGTTACAGTTTTATTATAAGCATGGATTAAAATTTAGTTTTCTGGCAATAACATAATCTGTTCCCAGTCAATCTTTATACTCCACAACATAATTCCTCAAGGCAATATAATTCCTCAACGCACGTTTCGCTCCGACACCGGAGCATCAGGAGCTGCTGACTTTACACAGAATAATTGTTAAGTTATAATATTAGTAAAGATTAGCTGCCATATCCAAAATTTCTAGATCTTGATGTACAATTGAATGTACATCAAAATCTAGAAATTTTGTATATTTATATTTCTTTAAAAAATTGTGGATATAAAATGAACACGTGTTAAAGCGCCGCATTACGCACAAGGTCCAGTTCATCCGAAGATGGAGGAAATAAACAAGATTGGCGTTTCCTCGCGTGCGTTATTTCGTCTGGCTTACCGTTCCCGGTGGGACTGGGGGGGCAAGTGGGTGCTTCCTCTGTTCCTATGATTGATGTTGTGGATCCTTAAATAGTTGTCGCCAGGGACGTCTGGCGTATCATAGGTAATAGCTATACTTTAAACAACAGGATTTGTATGCTCCTCGAGACCTCATTAACTCGACTGGAATAAATGCGCTGGCATTATTTTAGTCGTGGGATCAAACATCCTGTGTGTGAATTATTATTTCGTCCGCGTGCAATTTTCTAAAATGTAAAAAAAAACTTTTGTCGTTTGTTCTTTTATTTCTTAAACTTATTTATTTATTTATATTCTTTATTTGTACACCTTATCTAGTTCAGAAAAAGAGAAAAAAGAAAGACACTTCAAGTATGTAGTAGGATACAAAACGCGGCCTTATCGCTAAGGAGCGGTCTCTGCCAGGCAACCTTAGGATTAGGAAAACTAATAATTACATACTAATACATAAACAAGACTACACAAATACAAAAATACTATTGATAAATATAAAAACTATCGGAACCGGCAAACGTCGTCTTGCCCGATAAAGAAGCGCCACCTACCGGGTCCAATTTTACTTTCAAACTGTCCAGGAACCCATTTAAATACAAACACAAAATTTCATCAAAATCGGTCCAGCTGTGTAAGAGGAATTGGGTGACAAACGTACAGAATAATTATGTATATCGCTGACGTTTGGAGTATTTTTCTCACCGTTTAAACTTTCCCTGGAGTTCCATGAATATTTCAAGACCTTAATTAGCCAAATCGGTCCAGCCGAACTCGAGTTTTAGTGAGACTAACGTACAGCATTCCATTTTTATATTGTATAGATAAATAAAGATACTATTAGGTATACTATTAGGTACTTTAGCATACTATAAATACTTAAATACGAGTTAGAGTAGATAAATAATCGTTGTCTTTATTGAGCGAGTAAATGACTCTCTACAGCATTTTTAAATATGCCCAGAGACTTCGAATGTCTTATGTATATTCAGTGCATTCAGTATCTTTGACAGTGAACCAAACTTGGAGGTAGTTTAAAATAAAACGTTTCTAGAGGTATGTTATTTAAAACTATGCACATCCTAATAAATACTAATAATTATATTTTCCGACAAGCAAATAGATAACTTAAAACCCACATGAATTCAGTTTATATTAATTTCAAAATTTTGATATAAGGGTATGTAGGTAGAGGTAAAACAGCCCTGTCTGCTACCCGACAGGGCTGCTGCTAATAGCAGAAGCTGGGCTGTTTTTTCTTTAAAATTGTTAATAATATTAGCTGATTTAGAGATTAAGACTGGGTAAAAGCTAAATAAATTTATAAAAAACAACCTTTAAAACCGGACTCGTGCGATCTTTCAACAAAAATTACTACAAATAAAAAAATCGATATTTACAGTAAAGTGATTTTACCTAAACTTGGAAGATTATACATATAATAATTTGGGAACCGGCAAGATTCGAACCCGCATCTCTCTGGCAATGAGCAAGGATTATATTCATGTAACATTCAAATAGGGAAATCTTGTCAAACATATTAAAAGATAAAGTTACAAATTGTTATCAAATAATCTAGTTTTGATAAAAAAAATGTTTAATTTTATCAATAGAAATTATTGTTCACGTGATGATAATAAATTATTATGGGTAAATATGATAAAACATTTTATCAAACTAAAATATGCCGTACGGACTTTTAGGCCTAGTAATAACAGTCAATACAATATTATGCTATTTTACATTACTTGCTTATGTTTTATTGCTGGTGCTTAGTTGCCTCGTTGGTCTAGGGGTGAGCATGTTCTTGTGAATCACGAGGGTTCGATTCCCGGGTCGGCCCAATAAATTGGGATTTTCTATCAATAAATTCTCAGGACAAGTTCGGAGTTTGGATATTGGCGCTGATTCGCAATCGCACCTCCGAGAGAATGTTAAGCTGTCGTTACTGCGTTGCCTGATCTCTTTCCGGTCGTTTCGGAGCTGCCGTTCCATCAAACTATGATCTCTCATAGAAGAGAGAATAGAGAGTGTACCATACTTATTCCGCCCAGTGTAGGTAAAATAACTTGAATAAAAATATAAAATGAGAACACATGCACTACAACGTGTAGGGTTAAAAAGTAAAATCAAAATATTATATCAATCAAAAGAAGCATATTTATTTTTCTTAGCAAACTAATTCAAATCATTCCCAGCGTTAACTTATGGCAACCCTATTGATGATAAAAGAACGACACGTGCATAGTACCTACGCTACGCGACGCGTACCTATTAAAGTGACAGGAGTCACTAGATTTTACTTTTGCATGTGATGCTAGGGCTCTATCTGTTTTCTTTCAGTAAAAAATATGGCAATGGTTTACTCTAAAACTATCAGCGTCTCGGTTTCACAGATAAGTCTCAAAGACAGTAAATAATCTACCTCTAAAGCCTCTGAAGTATTAATTCGGTTTCCATTTACACGTTGTATAAGTAAGTATATCACAGAAAAAAGAATTACAGAAACATAAATATAATAGAGAAATTCAGATGTTAAAGTAATTTTTCGTAAATTATGAAATCTCAGATAAAGGACCGTGAATAACGTAATTTGATAATTGCAGCTATATGCCATATGTAGTTTTTACTAAGGCGTGAATAAAGGTTATTGAATTTCGTACAAGAAATAATTTAAATAAATAAATAATAGTTTACAAGAAATCATTAAAATTATATTTGTCTCACCGGGAATATTTATTGACAAGTAGTTTAAATTAGTTATTTCGTCGAAAATATTTAGTCTTGTATTGAGACTCAAACGGGAAGATACCTCCTAGTGTTTTAAGTCGTTATTGATTATGCTAAAGTTGAATCAGCTCTACAAATGGTACTGAAAAGGAATGAGTGCACGCGCCGATCTCTTTCTTTTTTTATACTAACCTACATAACGTAGGGCTGCCGTGTTGATCATTCTGATACAGTGTCAACAGTTTAAGATAATCTTGAGTGACGGGAGCGCAGACACTTCGCCGCTGCAAATTGACATAGCAACCTTATCACTCCTACTGAAATTGAGATAAAGAATTACTACACTATACATTTTACAGTGGGAATTATTAGCACCTGTCAAAATCATGTAAAGGACAAGGTCCCATATTTTGTAACTCTTTTGACAGTTGCTTACGTTGGTGACCTTAGAATTTCATAAAGCTATGAGTTTACAACCGGTGCTGTCATGTTAAGCGTTTTGTATGAATGGCCAACGGTTGGAAACCTTTCAAAAAGTTACTATTGATCAGTTATTGAGTTAGCATTTCTACCGCGCACTTGCAAATTATGGAACAATCTCCCATCTGATGTGTTTCCTCAAAAATACAATCTAGGGTTATACAAGGGGCGGATAAAAAAAAAGTCTTCCACACTGGCGAGGTGCGGATTTGTAGACTTCACACGCTCTTGTGATCGTTATGGGGAACTCTCGGGCATGCAGGTTTCCTAACGATATTTTCGTTCACCGTTTAGAGCAAGCTCAATGTACATACATGCATTCTCACAAACTTCAAAGTGTATATTCAAAATTCATAATTGTTTGATTCATGTAGACCTTATCACAGGCACTTATGAAGCGTTCATACATTTAACATGTAACGCTAATGCTAGTGATGGTGATATCTGCTTTACTATCACAAACTAAAGCTAGGAGGCTTCCAAACGCGCCCTGGTCTAATAAGGCCCACAACAAACTTAGCTAGTTATTTTTTGTTATCACCATCTCACAGTCGAGTTAATGTTGAGCTGTGAAGTTAGAGCAATTCATACCCAAGCTTTTTTATCATACATGTAATATTATAATATTTTTTAATAAGATTACGTTTTATATAAACTGAACTTATTGAGAGACATCTCAGGGATATATTAGTATATATGATTACAGACACAAACTAAAGTAAGTAGGCAGGTTCAAAGACAGTAAATTCTCGTTTAACTTTCCCGTACAGATTTCACATTACCTAGGTCAGCCAACCGGTCTGCCTTCTCGGCCCACACTTGCTAAACCATTTGTCTGCTGTTTGATGGTCTAAAACTTAGCCGCAGGTTTTTGATTAGGACTTATAATTATTTACTAACATTAAAATTATTTCTTGAAAAGTGTCACTTTTAGATTAAAAACGTGTACGCTTCTATGGTGATACGCTCGATCGTAACAATAGTTTGATCTTCCCCCGAGCGGGTGATCGTGCTCGGGGACCGAGGTCGAAAA
The DNA here is from genome assembly GCF_905163445.1 of Pararge aegeria. Lineage (NCBI taxonomy): Eukaryota > Metazoa > Arthropoda > Insecta > Lepidoptera > Nymphalidae > Pararge > Pararge aegeria. Next base: position 16,179,746 of record NC_053199.1, on the reverse strand, counting down.
ATTCATTTTTGGAAGTTGTATATATAGTCATTCTTCGTGAACACTTCGCTAGCGCGATGCAGGATTTTTGTAGCGCCACCTAGTTCTTTAATGTGGAGACCGCTACAAACGTGTAACCGGGTTAATAAATAAACAAGTGTAAGTTAATAAACAAAGCGCCAGAGGGGGACTAGCATGTGCACCACGAGATAATTATTCCTACCTGTTACTAGTATTTTATCTATAGAGATTGACGAGGTAATGTGTGGACATAACCCTCTCGTGGTGCCCATTTGCTCAAGCTAATTTCGCCATCGGAGGCGGTCCAAACAACTTCCTTCCAACTTCCAAAACGCATACGTTCCTCCCTACTCTATTAGTCTGCCTACCTCTAGGATGTATTTAACCTCAAATTTGCACTGCATTAACTTCTTGGGAGCTCTCGTACCTACTTAACTTAAATGAACTAGTAACAAATTTTATTTTGGTTTCCCAGAGAAAGGTCAATAAATTAATCGGTTAAACAAATAACAATATTTTTAACCGGCCTCTAACTGTTATTTACTGGTAAACCAATTCAAAATCTTAGACCCCTGACTATAACGACTTTGTAGTCTTAACATAACTTCGCTGTTTAATAACAAAATACAAAAAGATTATATTTAATATGGAACTTGGAAAGTCTCAAATATGTTTGTCTAGGTTTTTCTCAACTTCTTTATTAAGCATTTTGTCATACGATCGCAGATCCAAATAATTTATCTATACAGTAATAATCGGTTTAAAATCAGAAATCACAATCAAAACAAAAAACTTATATTTCAAAGTTTAGAATTAATGCTTCTGTATTCAAATAACCCGATACAGACTGTAATACAGGCACTAGGTGATTATTTTGTTATAAACGAAATTTTTTACCCACTCAAAATCCACTCCAACGTTGCTTACCTCGCGATGAAATTACATCCATTTTTGGGTGACGTAATCGTGCAACAGTTCACAGCTGGAATAAAGAACCCAACCCAAGGTTTGCCCATAGTCACCACGCTGGGCAGACGAGTTGGTGATCGCAGTAGATGTAAGAAATAGCACAGAGGGCGCTGCAGTCCGTTCTGAGTTATTTTTTTTTTAATTCGCACAACTGACAATCAACTGCTTATTCTAATATAAACTATAGCACTATTTACTAATGTATACACTTATACATTAGTAACTTCTCGATTTGCATGGTATGCGAACATAGCATGCAAATCCGCTGGGAACATAAGGCTGCAAAAAAGCTAAAAAAAATTTAAAATATAATAAAAAATGGAAAATACTAAAAAAAGAAAAACGAAAAAAAAAATTGTGAAAATAAAAATTACTAAAGCAATTAACTATTTCTTAACTTGAACTTAACACTAGGTATGTTATCGCTGAAGTTATATTCCATTAGTCGCCTCGTACGACACCCGCGTTATAAGGAAAGGTGGTGAAAACTGTATTCTTATATGCCACCACACGGCACTATTGGGAGGGTTATTGCAACTTCCTAATTTACCACTTGAAGTCGTAGTAATTTCAGAGTGAAAGTTAAATGTCAACAGATGTTAGCAATGGTTGCGTTTAGCCTTACAGAGTAACTTCACACCAGAAGTGTGTAGATATATGTATTGCGTTATATTTTATGGTTAAGTTGACATGACATTTGAACTTAACCACATTATTTACCATGTGTTAGAGAATAACGTTCTCAAAAACCTACCCCTACTAACCCTACGGGTCATACTTGCTGCCCACGTGGCTTTCCATAGGAATAAGAAAAAGAAAAATAACTACATTGATTATGCCACTTTTTTTAATAAGCCATACTTTTGTGCCTATGATTGACACATTTGTACTTGTTTTTTATTTATTTTATTTCCTCTTAAACATTTTAACCTATAAGCTCATAACAATAAACGTTTTTTTTCATTGATTGAACTCGCTATGGCTTAAAAACATTTTTAGCTTAACTATTAAATTTTCGTTCTCCTCTGATACAAAACCATAAATACACATTATTACAGAAAAAGTGTAGAGTTTATTTGATATATCTTTCTTCCTTTTATTGCTTAAGAATAACAAAACAAAATGACGTTTCATATCTTGTACATTTATAATTATTTTTAAAAGTGGTTTCACTTCTAGGCTTTTTAAGCTTTTATTGAGAGAGTGAATACACCTAATTAGTTTCTTCTACGCGGAATCTAAATCACTTGGCAGCACGTGTTTGCCGGGAGCTGACCGAAGCCTAGCACTTAATAAGAACAGAGAAAATTTTAGAAAATTCAGAGAAATTCCTTAAATGCAAACGGGTTCGAATCCGGAACATTCCACATATAACACTAAAGCACTCTGTATAAGGAAGGACGACAGAAACAAGAATCAGTAACGTTTCAATAATCTCTGTTCATAGCTGATCTTTGGAAAGCTAACAGATTATCACACAATAGATAACATATTGTGTGCGACTGCAAAAACTCGTCTCGCCGTCAGAACGCGCCTGTGTGTCATTGGCCGATTTCTTAAACGGTAACCTTTTTGTTATTCGTGAATATTTTTAGAAAACCTGTCGATATTCTATATTTGGAACAGGTTCTAAGTGCTCTGATATCCGAGTATTTTTACTTATTGTGAATCTGCAAGCAGCTCGGAACCGGTTTTAATTTACCGGTAAATTTTGTTTGTAACCGGTAAAAATATTGTTTTTTTACCGGTTAATTGATTGATCGATTTCTAAGGAACTGAAATGATTACTAAAGTTCAAATAAGCTTCTCTGGAACTAACAGTAGGATTTGAAAAATCTTTTTTGCATTTGAAATCTTGTTTCTTAATGAAAGTCGGTATGGGAAAACAACGAGGGAGCCGTCACAGGACGCCTGGCACATGTGAAATATCGATTTTTTTTCTCCGTAAGTTATTGCAGATATTGCATAATGAAATGATAAAGAATTACAAGTTTGTTTAACAAATAAATGGATAACCACTCTTTTTTGTAAGTCGGTTAATAATTATTGTTTTATTACAAAATTAATTATTTTTATTGTTACATACGAAATGCATAAATTAGCGTGGCGATGCGTCGCCATGGGCTGTGTCACCACGCCAAAAGTCAGGTTTACCCTCCGCCTATAGACGTTTCACATCAAACATTGCCTATTGGAAGTTGTACGTGGACAGAGACGCGAGGAACTGCTAGTTTAAAATCACTAACTAATTACAAAAATAACTCAAAAAAAGGACCAGTTGGTACGTGTGGTCTTAGAAAGTATCTCGTCAAATATCTTGATAATTTTGAGAAATACCGCATATTCTCGAACGCTGTAACTTCTGTCTTAAATCTGTGTAGCATATATCATAAATATTAAATTATGACTTTAAAGTTTTTTAGGACGCGAGGTCATAGTTCTCGGTGAACCACTTTACTCGTAAGTTGAAAAGTATAAATTAATAATAATAATATACAAATATATTACAACAATGCCATCTAGCCCTAAAGTAAGCGTAGCTTGTGTTATGGGTACTAAGATGACTGATGAATATCTTTATGAATAATAAAAATAAATACTTATAATATACAGATAAACACCCATAAACTGATAAGTATTCATGCTCATCACACAAACATTTCGCAGACCCCGGCGTGGCCTAAACGGTCAACTGCTGGGTTAAACCCAGCAGTTGACTGTTTAGGCTATTGCCATGCATGTCTCCCAAAAACTCGAGATTATAATTTTGACGATAAACTCATTTCTGGTTTCGGGAAAAAGAATATTATGAAATAGCTAAAGGAAATATAAAAAAAAGTCTATATTGTTATTTTCTATAGGAATTGCCACTACGATTTATTCGTACTATCAATAGATCGCCTCTTTTGGTTTTTGTACCTTCAAAATTCTAAAATGTTTTTATTTATGTAGACCTTATCACAGGAACTTATGAAGCGTTCATACATTTAAAATGTTAACACTTATGTTAGGTGATAGTGATAACAGCATTCGTTAATTAAAGCTAGGAGGGTTTTAAACGCGCGCTGGTCTAAGAAGAGGTAGCCAGATATTTTTTTTTGTAATCACCATCTCACAGTCGACTTAATATTTAGCTGTGAAGTTAGAGCAATTCATATCCAAGCTTTTTTATCATTCATGTAATCCTTAATATTATAAAATAATTTTTCTATAAGCTTACGTTTTATATAAACTTTGAATTTATTGAGAGACATCTTAAGGTATCTTCGGTATCTATGGCTTATCTTTGGTATTCATAATATGGGAGATTCTTTGTTCTTGTAATCTTAAGTCTCTTTACGTGGCACGGAGTTCATCGAGGCATCTTGTTGTGTTTACTTCTTCAGCTACTAGTTGAATGAAGGTTATATAAATAGGAGCTAATCCCGCATATAATGCGCATGCACGTCATTCCCTGTTTAAAATATTATGTTAGCGATTCATAAACAAACATATAACAAACAGTTTATTTGTGTAAGCTTAAACCACTTTAACAAATCAATTGTTCACCAACGATAAATCGACAAATATATCTCAACGAGTTATAGAATAGAATAGAATAGAATAGAAACTGTTTAGGGAGAAAAACAGTAATAGTACTTAGTGCTAGGGTGCAAAGGCGGGCTTAACACTAAAAGAGAAGTTTTAAAGGTAACCTGAGCTTGCAAAGCCGATAAAAAGGTGGAAAGTTGATGGTGCATAAAGTGAATATAATTGTCTTACATGAAAATACATACTATATTTAATTAATTTAATTATTGGTAATTGATCCAGTATCGCTTTACTAAAGATTGCCATTAAGAATATTTACAAACCAAAAAAAAAACGCTATGTACATAAACCTAGTTCTTCTCGCTTCTTCAGTCGCTCTTTTAAGTAAAGTAACGCTCGTGAATAGTGAGAAGTAGCTGGTTACGCTTTTCTCACGATTATCATCATCATCATCATCAACCCATCACCGGCCCACTGCTGGGCACAGGTCTTCACTCAAAATCAGACGGGTTTAGGCCGACCACGCTGGCTGGCCAAGTGCGGATTAGAAGACTTCACACGCCTTTGAAACGCTATGGAGATACCCCAGGCATGCAGGTTTCCTTACGATGTTTCCTTCGCCGTTTAAAGCAAGTGTTATTTAAATCGCTTAAATTAAAAACGCACATAACTCCGAAAAGTTAGTGGTGCGTGCCGGGGCTCGAACTCGGTCTCCACGAAAGGAAAACCGAAGCCTTACCCCCTACTTTGACGGCCGATTGACACAGTGGGCAGCGACCCTGCTTTCTGCGCCAAGGCCGTGGGTTCTATTCCTACACATGGACAATGTTTGTGTGATGAACATGAATGTTATTCAGTGTCTGTGTGTTTATCTTTATATTATAAGTATTTACGTATAATTATTCTTATTCATATAATTATTCATCAGTCATCTTAGTACCCATAACACAAGCTACGCTTAATTTGGGGCTAGATGGCGATGTGTGTATTGTCGTAGTATATTTATAGTATATATTTATTTACTAGGCTATCACCGCTTTTTTGGCTATGACCGCTTTTCTCACGATACCGATTGCAAAAGTCCAGCATATCAATTAGTACTCACTTAAATGAGGACATATGTTATTAATAGAACCGCATGATGCGGCTACATGAAAGCGGTTTATCAACAGATGGTTTAACAAGCAATTTACTCATCGGACCCTCATTGATTAATTACCTATTTATTGATTATTATTGACCGATACACTTCATATCGCCCTCGCCCTTTGCACTGTTGACATCAATATGTTAGTTATTTCAATGTATTCAAAAGTTTCTGTACCTATTATCCGCAAACACTTTCCAACATCAAGTATACCCTTATAGCAGAGTAGTATTTAGAGCATGGGCCCACCCTGCTATATAGATATGAGTTGACGGGGTTGAATCCTACTCAAACTCGGGAATTAGAGCTCAGGATCTCTACTCTACTTCGTTACTACTACTCCAAGTTGGTGGGTTTTAAAGATAACTAATGGTCTATAACAGTCCACTGCTGCACGAAAGGCTCCCCCACGGGGGGGGGGGGGGGGGATTTGCCCATAATCACTTATATTCCCTTAGTCACCTTGTATGACACGAGAGATGAATGTATAAATGTATAAATGTTAATCAAAATTTTGCAAGAGTAAAATATAGAGTTTGGGCCCACCTTACCTTACCGATATGTGTTGACGGGTTTGGGTAGCAATCGCCAACTCTTTCGAATACTTGACGTATTAATTTTATATATTTGATTAATGTTGATTTAAAAAAAAAATCGGAGCCGGTATTATTACAATTTACGGCTTTCTGGCTCGGGGCCTAACAGTATTTTCTTTCGTATGTCTTCTCATAAAAGTAGGCATTTAGAGCTTTGGCTCTCTACGCGGCTAGAAAGCGAGTTCGCGGGTTAAAACGATTCTGATCTCATGTTTTATTTATTTAGCAAAAACACACCCCGTGAACATATTACAGTTGCCCAATTCGTCTCCCCGGGGCTAAAAGGAATCAACAAGTATCAATAATTGCAAAAAAAAAAGAAAAACATACATAGCTATATAAAATTAAAAAAAAATCATCAAGTCAAATAATAAAAATAACCAAAAATTCCAATATAATAGAAACAAAACATTCAACTATAACAACATTTTAATTGGTTTTCGGAGCGGAAGCGGGCGGGGTTTGAAAACTGTCCAGCTCTTATGTTATTTTTATAAAAAAATTTATTAGTGTTCTTACCTACACTTGGAGGAATTATCAATTTTATAAATTTAAAATGCATTTAAAAATTTTTCGGAACCGACAGGATTTGAACCTGCGACTCTCGGGCAATCGCGGCCTGAGCGCTTTCACCAATTAAGCTACGTCTCTCCTACCGTCGCTGCCGAAAATAAGTATATGCCTTTCACATCAGTCTTATAGCGACTGTAGCGTCATAGTAGGAAATGGTGCAGTTTCGATCTACTTTTTCAAAGGTCCATATTACAATGAGAGAGAGATCTTATGTTTTGTCATGTTAGAATGAATAGCCAGAAAATTGGTCCTGGTTAACAATGGATCTTGCATGAGGCGAGCTTATAAGATAAGCCATCCATCCAATTACAGAGGGCAAGCCCCCATTACTCGACACTAATTAACTGTCGGGATTCCAATAACAATACATTTAGTTAATGTGTAGCAAACACAACAGGAAAGAAAACTTCTGGGAATATCCTTGACGCACAACACTTGTTTACTTTCCAACGCGTTTTAGCAGATCATGTTTAAACAATTTAAGTTAGCTCATAGCTGTCTACACCATTCGATTCCCATTCTTCAATTAATTCCAGACGGTTCATCAATTCATAATTTTATCCAAATTGTTATGTAAGTAAATAAATTAAATAAATAAATATACTACGACAATACACACATCGCCATCTAGTCCCAAAGTAAGCGTAGCTTGTGTTATGGGTACTAAGATAGCTGATGAATATTTTTTATGAATAATATACATAAATACTTATGATAGATAAACACCCAGACACTGAAAAACATTCATGTTCATCACATCACTCAAATATTTTCCAGTTGTGGGAATCGAACCCACGGCCATGGACTCAGAAAGCAGGGTCGCTGCCCACTGCGCCAATCGGCAGTCAGAAAAGCAAAAGACCGCAATAAAATAAGCGTATTGGGTTTATAGAAAATTGTCCTAAATAGAAGCACACAACGCACAAACACCGTGTTTTATTAACCAGGAAGGAATAGCAATGAGCCCAGTAATTATTGAGATGATATTGAGATGGTAAGTGATAATGCAGTCTAAGGTGGTAACGGGCTAACCAAATGATGTTATATTAAAACTATACCGCTAATTGTTTTCTACGCGACAACGTAGTATTTGTCGGTAGGGTGGTAACTAGCCAAGGTCGATGTCTGACCTCCCACTAGACTAGACCGGCCAGACTAAAGAAAATTCATAAATTGTAAATTTCCAAATTACCGATGTAGGGGTTCGAGCCCGAGACCTCCCACTTAAAAGCCACAGCGCCCACCACTGCGTGAGAGAGGTGTTCAAAATGGAGATCTTATTTTGCTATAGGAATGCATCTGTTCCTAATTTCCGACACTCTCGGCGTATCAAATTATCTTTATAAGAACAATACATCTTAAGATGCAATGGCTAAAATACAATATTCCCGTATGCAGATGCAGACGATCTTGCACCACAATGGCAGCGGCGCGGAAGCGTATACTGGGCGACTCAAGAAGCGAGAGGTGCATCGTGCCATCACTCTCCATCCAGTCAAAGACCACAGGCAAATGTATAGGCTCCACACTTATTTTAAGGTAAGATTTCTTCAACTGCATTAGACGTTCTCCATGTATTATAAATAAAAGTTGTGTTAGTTACACCATTTATAACTCACGAACGGCTGGACCAATTTTTATGATATTTGAGTTTTTGGCTTCCTCTCAGACCGGAATAGGATAATAAGTATTAAAATAACCGCGGTAGGAAGTTCGCCAAGATAGCTAGTTATACTCTTATATATAAGTTAACCCACGGGTTTATGTATATCTTATATCTTAAAACGAGCAATTCTTGTATATATATATAATTGGAATCTCGGAATCGGCATTTGTATGGGACATAAGACTATTTTTTTAAGTGGACTCATTTGCGGACGAAGTCGCGCGGGTTCGCTAGTATATATTTAATTATTGGATCCAGTATCGATTTACTAAAGATTGCCATTAAAAATATTTACAAACCAAAAAAAAAACCTATGTACATAAACCTAGTTCCTCTTGCTTCGCTTAAACGTTCTCCATGTATTATGTGCTAGAGCGCTGGTTAACAAGCATTTACTTAAGAAAATTCAGGTTATGTAATCAAAGAGATATGCGGAGGCACAATGTGATAGTGGTGATAGCCTGGTGGCTAAAGGCTCGGGTTCCCTTTCTGGCTGACCGAATTTGATATCCGGCAAGTACGACCTTTCGGAGCTATGTATGTATTTTAGGCTATCAAATATCACTTGCTACAATGGCGAAGAAAAATATAGCTATTGAGGAAACCTGCATGCCTTAGAGTTGATCTCAAAATCTTGTGATGTCTACCAATCCGGTGAAATACAGCCTAACCCCTTTTTATTCGGGGAGGAGGTGCCCTGAAATGTAACTGGTTGTTATAATGATGACGTTGATGGGTATGTGCTGATTAATATCTCGATAATTGTAAAAAAACAAAGTGGCTCAAAGTCAGATGGCGTCCTTTTCTACTTAACTTTTTTAGCCAATATTAGTGACTTTCTAGCGTGTTAACTAAATAAATAAATAAACTACAACACACATCGCCATCTAGCCCCAAAGTAAGCGTAACTTGTGTTAAGTGTACGAAGAAAAATGATAAATATTTTTATGAATTATGTACATAAATACTTTTAATATACAAATAAACATCCAGACACTGAAAAACATTCACGTTCATCACACAAATATTTGAATATGGGAAGTCGCTGCCCACTGCGCCTATTGGCCGTCAAACTGGACCCAAATTAAACTGATCTTACTGAAATTTAGTAGACGAATGCTTTCTGGAGTCGGGCTTACCCTACTGCTCGTATATTTCTGTATCTCATTGGTTATTAGAAACCTTACGTGGACCAAGTTGCGAAAATCTATAAGATGAAACACGTAGGCAATTGGCCGTTCGGCCAATATACGACCATAATTAAAGCCACAGCTGCCATGGGTATAGCTATTAATCTTACAGTTATTGCCGCTCATTATGCGAGGGTCTTTAACCCAGTGGCCCTAACCCCAGGTTAGGCTATTGTGTGAACACGTATTGAATGCCGGTTTACCTTGGGCGAAACGAATAATGGAATTCTATAATGACCCTAGTACGAGATTGTTAACTTCATAACCGCTCGACGGCTTTGATATATCGAAACCTATCATGTCAGAATCAAATGAACCTTGTTCCCTAATTTTATAGTTCAAATTTGTCCGTTAATTGGAAGATAGAGCCCCTAGCGGAATATATTTTGAATAAAACGGAATGTACGTCTTAAAAGCATTTAGAATAAGATCTACTTTGTTTTGATATTTAATATTTGATTAAGTATACTCAAACCATTGAAGTTTTCGAAGAATGCAATCAAAAACTTAAGCTACAGATTGTTTAGGTATTTTAAAGTGAGACCTTGTAAATATAAGTGGGCTTTTTAAGATTAGGACTGGTACTCGTATAAGTTAAATATGGTTTTCCTCTAAATGAAATATTAAAAATATTTATTATGATTATAATCTGAGAATGTTAAAACAAAAGGTGAGAACTTCTTCCATGTTAAAAATTGGCATCGTAGATATCTAAAGACAATCTAAATCCACAGCTGTAGGCCTATTAGTATATCTGTCGAAATTAAAATGTTTAAGAAAGTATAGAAAATTACCTAGGTGGGCCACCGAAGTACATACAGCACATGTCGCGTCATCTTGGATGGTAGCTTAGGGTTAATATTACTGCCGTACCCCATAATAGGTTAGCCCGTCATATCATTATTTACCACCAGGTAAGATTGCAGTCAAGGGCTAACTGGTAGTGGAATTAAAAAAACAATTATATATATGTATTTCGAAATTCATTATTTCTTTTCCAGAATCTTCGCATCCAGGATCTTCGAGAGCAGTCCCTGGATCTGCACAGGGATATTCAGTCGTCGGCGCGCGAGCTTGGTGTGGAAGGAACCCATGTTAACAATTTCGTACTACCCGGCGGCGTGCCACTATTCACAGCGAAAATGGGGGAGCCTGGTTATTTAGGAGACAATAGGATATTAGGTAAACAAAATATAAATATAGGGCCATAGGCCAGATTGTCAGGGTGTTTCCGTTCTTCCCTTAACTCTTGAGGAGGTGCTAAGAACTCTAAATAAATCTCCGATGTGAAGTTTCCGGTTCGTTGAAAAGTTGAAAGTACCGAACCTGCTAAATCACATTGGTCGTAATATGTATGCGAACCAGGTAAGATAATAATGTTTTATTTTCCAGGTGCCCCGATAGATTTCAACCGATACAAAGCAAACAAAGTGGAGGACATTGTACCGTTCGACTTCATCACCAAGTCCATTCACTCCGTCAGCCACTCCAACCCTAAACGAAGAGTGGAAACTCCTCTGAAAGAAGCACTGGACGACGTCATACGAGAAGTTAGTAGCTTATTCGCACTATAGTTGTGTTTGTAATTGATACATCTGAACTTTTTAATAACTACTCATTCCTAATGTTAAGATGTGAACTTGACTTTAAAGATTTTTGAAACTTTATCTCAGTAAATTTTACTTTTTATATCCAGTGGCTGTGAGGCCATCAGTTCCAATACAAGCAGAGCATCTTTCCTTTTTGTGGAGTCAAGTTGCAGTAGAATGCGACATTCGGTATCAATAGTGAATAAGTCAGACTGAGCAAGCAGGGCCTGCTCATGAGTTAAAAACAATCGCCTATGAAGGGAGTAACACTTTGCAGGGCATGCAAAAAACAAGTCCTACAACGTGCCGCAAGGTGGCCTGGATGTGTGATGCAGCTAGGGTATCGACACACGTTGCATCCCACATAAGTGACTTTCCCAGCCTCTAAGGAATAAGCGCCATACCATCAGGTCTCTTGGCAACGCTCCGCGCCAAGCAAATAGGTTCTAATATAGCTGAAATAAATAAAGTATTAACCTTCTTTCCGATGCTTGTTACGTGTAAAATGAGTAGATGGTAGAGAAGATTCCTCTGAGGTTATTTAAAAAAAAGGTTTATTGTAATTTTCCAGGTGATGGAGATCATCAACGCGCCGTCCCGCCAGCGAGGTCGAGTGATAGACTTCAATGAGCTGCTGTACGGCTATACTCGCTTGCAGCCCGTACACGGAGTCGACCACGTGCTGGACTTGCTGCTGAAGTACAGACGGTATCGAGGCAGGAAGATGACCGCCGCTGTTAGGAGGCACGCGTACTTGCAGCAGTCTTTTACAGGTGAGGTTTCGGATCATTATCGTCATATCAACGTCTTTTGTAGGGAGTTCCAAATTTTACGGTTTTCTGCCACTTGCGTCCAGTGCCATCAATCCCAATGTATAGTACAGTCTATAAATAACCCACTGCTGGGCAAAGACCTCTTCTCCCAGAAACAAGGTTTAGATAATAGATCCACCATGTGGCATTAATACTGTTAGGCGGTTAATAATTACAAATGGGTTCGAGGTTTACGTGCAGTGATGTGCCTCGGAGAACACGTTAAACCGTCGGGGTTAAAAGACAGGGCTGCTTGAAAGCTCCGCTCCGCTCTCATCTCTAACAAGTAAAATTCTAAAGATTGTAAACTGTAAAGTTATGTGGAAAAAGAGCAATCTGCTGGGTTGCTTGCCGGCTCTTTTCGGTAGAATCTGTCTTCCGAACCGGTGGTAGAGTAACTATAAACAGACTTACTTGATGTTTCAAAAGTGCTTATGAACTAGAAATTGAAATAAATGAATTTTGAATTTTTTCTCCGAGGCGGACAGAAGTGAATAGCTTCGGGCGGGTACGGACAGTTTCATAACTGAAAACTCAATACCTAAAATTAATAATCCAATTCCCAATCCAATTATCTTATACATAAATGAACTAAATTGACATGATCATTGACATATTATTTATAATGCGGTCCTTTTACAAGTGATAGTGTGAAAAGAACAATATTTTTTGGAGACATCGAATTGTTTGGCCCGACCTCAGTAGCAAACTCAGTCGCGATCCCTAGTCGAATACGCTATTTTCAGTCCAATAGGTTTTGATTACTAGTAGATATTACTATGCAGAAGCCCATGATACAACGAACTTCATTATTATAGCAAAATAACCATTTTTCTATGAATGTCAACTTAATCTTCGTGAACTTATATCTGTATCTACAAGTCTTTGAACGAGCTTGAAACAATACAGTTTTTCAAGTTCTTCCGGATTACACAAAAAAGGCTTTATTGTGTCCTGTAAAATAGCAGGTTTTGCTGCAGATATTCTATTTGTGCCTCAGAACCTGTTTACACAGGTTATACATGACCTTTGTCTAACTTTTTTAAAATGTAATGATGAGTTATCAAAAAGCTATTGCGCGGACGCAAGTTATTATTATATATTTTATTGGTCAACTTAAGAGTAAAACTATTACCGACAACTAGGCAACGTCATCTCAAACCATACAGAGTTTATGTGACGAAGTAATAGTGACATTAATGTTAATTTTTTTATTATTTAGATATGTATTTTAACTATGTTTTACAACGTGAAGACAATGTTATTGAATGAGTTTATGGCTATTGTATACTAACTATCTTTTGTGAGGAATTTATGAAGGCTATTGAGTTTTATTAAATTAATAGATTTATCGATTGCTTATCATCAAATAACAACTATAATTTTGCCAACCAAACCTATGCGTCTAGTCTTGAGTTGTTTAAAATTTTAGACGAAATTTTTCATTTTCAGGAACTGAAATACGCGAGCTACCGATGGGGGAACCAGCTCCAATCGAGGAAGCAGAAATATTAGAGCAACTTGAGCTCAATGTAAAGAACTATCAGAACGACAACGAAGACTTCGATGATCCAAACCAAAATCAGAACAGCTTCCTCGATATTGGCAACATAAATGTTAGACAAGCTTTTGAGAATAGCTTGCTTAAGATACACAATAACTTGCCAAAAATGCTTCAGTGGAGTAACGATAATTATGAGTATGCGGTTTATTACAGGCAGATCCACTTTATACTACCCCTATTGGGACGATTCGAAACATTCAATAGATTCATGAAAAATTACGAAGACATCGTTTTGAAAAGCGATCAGCCTGTTTCACTCATTGTTGTTTTATTCTTAGATACCGAAAGCCCTTTAGATTATGAGAACTCTGAAACTTTAGTCAAACATTTTAAAAGTCTTTATGGGAAAGATATAAGAATAGTTGCAATGGGTGCAACCACCTTCTCAAGAGGTGCAGCTCTTACAGAAGGCTTAAAGGAGTGTTCAAGTGATGATTTAGTGTCCTTTATAGACGTGGACATGATGTTCAACCACATATCACTTAGAAGAATTAGAATTAATACAGTTAAATACAACCAAGTGTACTTTCCAATTGTATTCAGTCAATACAATCCTGAAGTGGTGTACAGTGATGATTATAATAAATTTAAGGAGGAGATTACTGAAAATACCGAAGCAGACAATGCTGAAGAGAACAATGATGATGATACTAAAACTGAGACGGAGTTAGCTAATTTGAAGTATAGTGGTGATATAGACAATGATTTCGGTTACTTTAGACAGTACGGTTTCGGTATACTTAGTATTTTTAAATGTGACTTTGAAAGGGTCGGTGGTTTCGATTTAAATATAAAAGGTTGGGGATTAGAGGATGTGCAGTTGTTCGAGACGTTGATAAAGTCGAACTTGACAGTGTACAGGATAGCTGATGAGACTTTGGTGCATATCTTCCATTCGGTGGACTGTGATAGCAAGTTGGAGAAAAGTCAGTTCCTTATGTGTCTGGGAACGAAAGCGTCGACATACGGGAGCGACAAGCACATGACATATTATATGTTAAACCATCCTGAAGTATTATGGCCGCAGAAGGTGAAAGGTGCTAGCTAGTATAGGGTAAAAATTAGGCTAAGCTGATCGCACATTGCAGCTTGTTGCGCCGTCGCGAACGTAAAGGAAATCAATGTCGCAGACGCGGTAGCTTCGTTGATAACTTTGATAATTTTGTCGGCTGCATGAAATCATGTCACTGGTGCTAGTCGCCGACAAGATTCTCTTAAAATAAAACTGCCATTGATGCTGTGCCGATATGTCAAAGGCTGTATAGACTCCTTTACGTATTTTTCAGTACTGGAAATAAGTGCTTATGAAAATTTTGGTACTTATTAAGTTACGCCTTTGGTAACATACTTGTGATAACTAAAAAGAGTTTGAACGAATAATTACGTATATCTTAAGCGATCGTAATTAACACGGTATTATCCACGATAGAATTGATAACCCTTTTTTGGTACTTGTCTAAAAAAAGCAGTCTAGCCCACGGGCTTATATATATGACCTTTTTTCTTCAATTTAATTCTTTTTTTTAATAGCAATCTATTCAAAGATGTGTTGTATGCGATACGTATTTGCATTTTCAGTACTGTGAATTAATAATTGCGCGTGCGTTACCGACTGTAATGTGCTATCAGCATTATTTTGAAAATTATGACAATTGTACCTATTCAAAATTATTTGTTTTTGATAGTGATATTACTTTGGTTGAAAGGTCCATTGGCAGCTATGAAGTTAAAACTTTAAAGTACAGTTAATCTAATTTTTGTAGTAACAGAGCTTCTTCGGGAAAGTAATTATTTATGCAACTATGGTTATTTCTGCCGCCCAGTAGCATTGTTGTGGGCCGGTCGGAAGGGCGTGGTTTCCGGTGTAATTAGGCCGTATCCTTTAGGCCTAGGTTAGCACTAGGTTGTCACCGCTTCACTAGTTTACCACCACTACTTCTACCGCAAGTAGATACACCCATGTTCTTATTATTTAACCCCCGACCCAAAAACGACGGGGTGTTATAAGATTGATGTGTCTGTGTGCGTGTACTTCTGTGGAATCGCAGCTTCCGAATGGATGAATGTTGATTTTGTTTTCTGAAAGGTACCAGTCAGGTTGATGGACACAAGATAATATAGTAATTATTAAATTCGCAATCTTGTGTCCATCAGCATCGGGACAGTTGCTAGTATTACTCAGCAGAGAATATAATATCAGACCTGGCTTAATTATGTAGGAACTCAATTAGATTGCCTGTACTTTATTAAAATTTATAGATAGGTAATAGTACATAATAGGTAACGTAAATATGTAAATAGTTTTAACGACTTAAATTAGAAATGTAATATAGGAATGCAATTTTGTTGTAGAAACACATAAGCTACCCTCCATCTCACAAGAGTCTATACGAAATTGAAGTAAGCCAGTTTGTAGTTTTGTTTCATAATACCTACTAGAGATGCGCCGAATGCTCGGCCGAATATTCGTATTCAGTTCATTCGGCATATTTTTTTCATGTTTTTTCCCGAAAGTTCTACACCAATTATTTATTGACAAAACAAAAAAGATTACTTGACTATCAATTTAAATAAAATTTTAATCAAATAAACTTTTGCTTCTTCATACAAATAATAAATTCAATTAAATTTAATTTCTATGAACTTTTTTCAATTTTTAAGAACACTGCTTTGAGTAACAAGTTTTTTAAGAAAATAATGTATAATAACTATATGTACCATATGTATTCTTAATAAAATGTATGAAATCGACAATAAAAAAACCTTAAATAACAAATATTAATTTGCAACATAATATAAAAACATTCGCGCATCTCTAATATCTACATTAGTATGACAGAACGTCTCGCGGGGTGGGGTGTTGTTAGTGTGTTTCCATCATTATATGTTTGTACGCGTATATAACAATGATTGTCTGAGAGCTACCACGCACGGCAAAAAAAACCGCTTGGATTTTTTTGTCTTCCGCAATTTCTACTGACGAATTGCGGAAATTTGTGGTGGTGGGTGTAATTACGCGGATTATAAATCGTGAAAGTAAAAATCTTTCGGACTTTTTTCACAGTGCGGACTCTTAGAGGTTATAATGTACTACTTATGAGATATTTTTTTACAGATTTGTCAAAAAAGAGAGATTTTACAAACACAAAGAATTAACAATAGTAGTAGTAGTGTTTTTAGAGACAGAGCTCGCCTGGGGAAGTAGTAAAACATGTTTATTTCTGCCTACGCCTCAGGTAAATTAAAATTAAAAATTTCTTTATTCAAGTAGGCCTATCACAGGCACTTATGAAGCGTTCCTACAGATATGTTTACATAATAACTTCGTTCGCCAACTTAAGCTACGAGTGTTCCAAACGCGCCCTGGTCTCCACGAAGAAGAGTCCACAACAAACTTAGCCGGGTATTTTTTTTTTTTTTTTGGTAGATGCATGGCATGTTGCAGGAAGCGTTCCTTGCATGCTCTACAAAGTGTTCTGTTTATAGGCTATGGTTTTCCACTTACCATCAGGTGGGCCATCTTCAGTCAGTCAGTCAGTTATTACTAGAAAAAAGTCGTGTCGCTAAGCTATTTAGCGTTCCGGTACGATGTCAGTTAGAAACCGATTATGAGTTTAACAAACTCACGTCCTCCTGATCCATAGAATACCAACTACTAGAGAAACGAGACAATTTCATGGGTATAGCATTTTTGTATAGCTACTATACAGCTATCGTTAATTCTTAGTGCTTATTGTTGCAAGACAAGTGAAAATGTCCTCTGAAATGACATGTTAGATTCCTATTTTTCGAAGCATTTATAAATACTTAGGTTAGCGTAAAATCAGGCCGTCTGTACAGAAGTGGCGCAACCCACAATTGACTCATTGTTTATTTAATAAAAAACCGTTTATTATTTGCAATGGGGTGAGCCACTTTAGTTAATTCATGGCATTAATGTTCCTAGACTAAAATAGGTTTAGAACTTAGAGAATTTAGTCGCTATTTTTAATATTGAAAGATTTTTATACTAGTATTATCATGATCTAGTTTGAATAGTTTCGAAAACGAAATGAGATTTCGAGTTATTTCAGATATCAGTAACCTTTAGCGAAAACTTTCTGAAAGGATTTAAAGTTTAAGTAGAGTTTAGGACTCTAAGATAAAAAGGAGTAGTTTGAGTATCAATCTTAAAGTAAAACAGAGAACTGTCAAAACCATGCAAACGCGTAGTAGGGGGTATAAGATGGGTTGGTCGACAGAAACCCTTACTATGAGTTAGCTCACATCGCAAGTGTCTATGGTTAACAGTCCTAAACTTGGTTTTAAAGCTATTGTATAACTTTACAACTATTACTTAGTCAAAACCTAGGAGTACGACTGTTTTCCTCCAACTAGATTAATAAATAATGACGTCATTACATCTTTCAGTAATCTGATTGGTCTACAGCTGTAATATTTCATAGTACGTGTGCTAATTAACGACTTATTTAGCAAAATGCTATAGATATGAGAGTTGTATAATGGCAATAGTGCATGCTGCAAGCTATACTATAGCCATTATGCAGCTGTAATGGCGTTTGAGATCTAATTTCATAAACTTTCGTGGTAATTGGATAAATATTTTGAAAAAATTTAAAAACCCCGGAAAATATCGCATACTGTTATGTTGTAGCTAGATACACCAGTTCGTGGGCAGACCTGGCTGCAAAATTGTATTGAGTAGGTAAATGTAAAATATATGTTTAGATGTAGAAATCGAGGTTATATGGGTACCATTTTAAGGTTGAACGTCCATCAAGATTGTACGACTGAGCTTATGATCTTATGGCTATGGGATATTGAGTCTCGAAAAATATGAACGACTATTTTTCGATCTGAAACAAATCATTATATGATAGATATATACGCACTTTAACGAGGAATTCTCTTATTGTAAAATTCCATTATACCTGTTTTTACCTACGTTTATCATTTCAGTTAATATCTAAATTCCCTATAGGCTACAGCTAACAGCACTGCTGGTTTATATACGTAAAACTTTACAAAGTGATTTACAGAAATAGCATGGGTATTCAATTCAAGTGTAATTCGAAGCCCATTTTTTAAGATTTTTTAAAATTTTTGTTTGAATAAATAAATTATTCAAACAATAATTTAACTTAAGCCTTGTTTATTGATTTCTCCGATGTGTCTTGGCCGAATTGTATATTTTGTAACTTTACATCAATAGCACCGGGACATCAATCAGTGGACGCTCAACCTAAGCAATTATTATCATAATAAGTATTAATAAAATTACAAGCGCACTCCTATGTTTTCAACTTTTTATTCCGTGGTAGTATCTTTTGTCACTCACTCTTTTACTATATATACGAGAAATAATGTCGATTTGTTGATCAGTTATTGCTTGCTAAGAGGACAAATGAACAAACACTCGCATATTTTTTTTAAATGGTCCAGTGTGAAAAATGTGTGTCCACCAATCCGCATTAGGCCAGCGTGTTGGAATACGGTCCAAATCCTTCTCTTTTATATGATGTAAAAAATGTAGGAGTGGTGCAGTGATTAAGAATAAGTATAGGTAATATCTAAAAACAGTTTCGTCACGAAAGTTGGAATTGTGCTTTCTCAATTTTCTGGGCTGGATCATTATAAATGTAAACATTTTATTAAAGTAAACAATCAAAGTACAAGATATTGAGTGAGATTACTGTGACATTTCCTATCTGCATTTACTTATTCGAAGGCGTGAAAGTTAACTAAGATTTGTATGGAATCGCATGAGCGCCATCTTGTGACAATTATGGGAAACAGTACCAGTATGTTATACCACTCACCCTGTAGTAACATACTTTTTTTAGTTGTTTATGCCAATGGTGAATGTTTGATAAATATAGTTTTTAATATGTTTAGATACTAGATGTATAGCCAAATTAGTAATAGTATTGGTGCATCGAATAAATAGGATATTATGATGGCTACAATGAGTTACGCTTTGAATAAATAAATAAGGGTCGACTCTTTGTATTACATAAAACATGTACATATATTTTCAACAAACCTACTCCCAAGTTAACCCTAAACCTCAAATCCCGCGCTATGATATACACCAGCTTTTTCAACTCTCGTGACGGGTACTGTATGTTTTGTGCTCGCTGTAAATAGTTACTTTTGTGCTCACTAAGTGCCAATTTAGTTTAAGTAGGTAATTATAAAATGAACGCAAGTCTATTTTTGTGTCTATGTAGCCGCTATGATATACACATAACTCTAAATTATACTAAATTTACAGGTCTAACTAGTGTGTTCCTATCCCACACTAGATATAAAATTAAAAAAGTAAATTTAGTTTAGTATAGAGATTTGTGTACAGCATATTCGGTACCATTGTTTTTTTTTATTCGATGATGTGATGATAGTGATGTGATGATGGTGAAATGGGGGGTGATTTTATGAAATTAAATTAATTATTTTCCCGTACATGTTGTGTATTATTTTAAAACAAGCTTTTTAGTCCGAATTTTATTATTTCATGTATGTGTGAAACTACGGAACTAAAAGTTGCAAATTGCCTACAGTTCGCATATAATATACTCACTTAAACGAATTAGTATCCTATTTCTTTGCTTCTCTGTCTCATAAGTGCGAAGGACCCACCGCGCTTCCCCAATGCGGGCTGGTGGTCTTTAGAAATTATTATCAAAATGTATAAGTGTATTTCATGTATGTGTGAAACTACGGAACTAAAAGTTGCAAATTGCCTACAGTTCGCATATAATATACTCACTTAAACGAATTAGTATCCTATTTCTTTGCTTCTCTGTCTCATAAGTGCGAAGGACCCACCGCGCTTCCCCAATGCGGGCTGGTGGTCTTTAGAAATTATTATCAAAATGTATAAGTGGTAATCAATAATCAATCAAGCGGTGATAGCGCAGTGGGTAGGAGCTCAACTTCACTTTCGGGGGACCGAGTTCGAATCCCAGCAAATTTAACTTTTCTAGGTTATAAGCGTTTTAAGTAATTAAAAATATCACTTGCTTCGACGGTGAAGAAAAACCGTGAGGAAACCTGTTTGGTTGAGATTTCAACATAATGTTCTCAAAGGTATTTTGAGTCCACCAATCCGCACTGGGCCAGCGTGATGGACTACGGCCTTAACCCCTTCTCATTGTGGAAGGAGACTCGTGCCTCGTAGTTGGCCGGTAATGGGTCGATATGATGAATCAATAATAGGGATCGACTGCTTAAAGTGGCCCCCGAATACAGCAATGCCATTTGATTAAAGAATCAGATCAGCTGACAACACCGACAACTGTTCGGTTGACAAGTTGTCGTGGGACTATTTAACAATAATACCAATTAGGACCCAAATCTGAAAAACTTGAATAAATTGGATGGCTTGAAAATATACCTTAGATTATAAGTGCCTCGCAAGGAAAATTTATTTTCTCGAGTTTAATTACCACCGAAGCGGTGAAAGCACTGATATCCCAGTGGTTAGGACTTGGCACTACATTAGGGATGCCGAGTTCGAATCCCAGCGCGTACCCCTAACTTTCAAAGAAGCATAAATTAGAATATTTATTTGCTAATTTATGTGCGTTTCAAGTAATTAAAATATTTAACGGTGAAGGACAACTTCGTGAGGAGGGTTTGCTTGCCTGAATACTCTCCATAATGTTCTCGAAGGTGTGTGAAGTCCACCAATCAGCACTTGGCCAGCGTGGACTACGGCCTAAACCCTTCTCATTGTGGGAGGAGTCAAGTGAAGAGACCCGTGCCCTATAGTGGGCCGGTAATAGGTGGATATAATTGTTAACAGCAGAGCAGAGTTACAGACATAGCTCAGCGAGTTGCAAAGCTGAAGTAGAAATGGGCGGGGCACATAGCTCGGAGAACCGATGGACGTTGGGGTTCCAAGGTGTTGGAATGGACCCCGCACAGGTAAACGCAGTGTTGGTCGGCCCCCAACGAGGTATACAGACGAAATCAAGCGAGTCGCTGGGAGCCGCTGGAAACAAGCGCCCCTGGACCGTGGATTTTGGAACTCCCTACAAAAGACCTATTTCAAGCAGTGGACTTCAATCGGTTGAAGTGATCAAAATTTCGTTCCGACTGGTCAAAATTATGTCTAATCTGTTGTCGATATAAGTTGGAGTAAGAATTCAAAATGACAGGAACCCAGATCAAAAAGGTCGAATAAAATGGCGGGAAAAATGGAGGTACAGAAGTAATACAGACAGAAGTGTCAAGGGAAAGAGGTACAGAGTAATACAGACAGAAGAGTCAAGGGAAAGAGGTACAGAGTAATACAGATAGAAGTGTCAAGGGAAAGAGGTACAGAGTAATACAGACAGAATTGTCAAGGGAAGATTGAAGAAGTAATCTCAGTGTATTGAACAGAAGCAGGCGTTACTTTACGGAAATCCATAATATATTATGAAAATTAAGCTTAATTTGCTATACTCCGTGAACAGCTGGAGAATCTGTATGGTGTGATTTATAATTACTTCAATCCGTATACTTAGAGGGTACATTGCCGAGGATCTGTTTGGTGTGGAGTATACGGATTGAAGAAATTATAAATTAAACTATACAGATTCTCCTGCTGTTCGCGGAGTACTTTTAGCATTTTAAGCTTAATTTTCATAATCTCTTTGTAGTTAATCAAAAGAGTGTATAAGTTCAGATATATTCATGTTTGAATTTATAATGTGCTTTGTTGTAATTAGAGATACTAAAATGAATATGGGGTTTCTTTTATAATGATGATAAAGAACTGAAAATTGCAAAAAAAAATGTGGAAATGGAACGGTGCACAGAGCGAGCTGAAATCGAATCTGGTCACACTGTCAATACTTTCAAAGATCTTAATTCACTGCTCTTGGTTTTTAAAATATCATGATTGTACCGCATGCGCCAAAAATCATTAATCTTTTCTACGCGGACGTATATATAATTGTATTTCTAAATTAAAATGTCGATTTGCCGCGAGGTCATACCTACGGCGATGCGACTCTGTGATTGTTTGGCAAGACTTCAAGCGCGACAACAAACGATCTCAGTGAAAAGAATAACCGCCACGCTCCAGTTTTATAAAAGTGGGACATATTTGAGATAGCATCATCCTGTAATTAGAGCCATTACGAATGAACGCACTTTCACACCGACTTTGTTGTAATATATTTTTTTCCCGACTGTGTATTGTGACCATTGGGTTGCCACAGCGTCGATCGGAGATGGGGCGAGTGCAGAAGTTCTGCCCTAGGTGCAGACTAGGGCTCGAAGCTCGCATTTAATTCATCAACCTGGATAGCTGGCGTGGAATACCAGACCGCTCGTTTTATACATTATCCAATTTGCGAATTGTGGAACCAGTTTGCAAAAGTTGAACTTTGGGTTTATTTTGCGATTGGCACAGTAACCAGCTCCTGCTCTCTGAGTCCAAGGATGTGGTTTCGATTCTCACAACTGAAAAATGTTTTTGTGATGATCATGAATGTTTTTCAGTCTCTGGGTGTTTATCTGGATATACCATTATCATATCAACTGATAGACGTCCACTGCTGGACACAGGTCTTTTGTAGGGAGTTCCAAATATATATATATATTTGTTTTTATCCAAGGGGCGAATAAACAAATCTCTTTTTTTACAGTAATAAGTAATTGACGGATCAAGCATGAGTTTAATTGAAAATATGGAAGGGAAGGAAAGGAACACGAAAGCCTTAGCCCACTTTCATCTTGGACTGCATCATCACATACACATATCATCACGCAGGTGATATTACATTCACGGTCTTATTTTAAAATTGACTGAATAAATTCAAAATACGATCACAATCTTTAGCTAGCTTTAAATACCTAATATTTAAAGCAGTTCTAAGATCTTAATCGAACTTTCGTACAACAAAGGAAGCTTGTGCCCATCATTGGGACATGCTAACGAAGAGTTCCGAGTTCAAAGCACAAAACTCGTAACTCATCGGCTGGGAGCGAGTGGTCATTATTCTAACATTGTACACGTATTGTACAAGAAGCCGGGTTATGTAAGAGTGTATTATGTCCGAGATCCGAGCGATTAGCTGTGGGATTGCGTTTCATAATGATCAGATGATGGTACTGTGCAAGTGGGTCGTTGTGTGACCATTGAACCAGCGGATGCCACTTATGACAGCCTAGTACTCCCATGATATATCTACTATGACTCTTGAGGAAGTAATTATGTTAGTTCGTACTTGTTTTATGAAGCAGCGGAGCAACATCAATAGCCTATAACAGTACATTGCTGCATTAAACGCCTCCCACTACATCCGTATCAGTGGCTTGCACTTCATATCTGCACAAAAGCACTGCCTACCCAAATTGTTTTATATAACTCGTATGGGAGAAAAATTTTTCATTATATGCTACGTTACCGCTTTATGCATTCCCTGTTCGAAGACCCTGTGCACGCCACTGATCCGTACAGCTAAAATGTGGGACACCCCACCTGTGTTTCCTGTTACGTATAACTTGAGTACCTTCAAGAGTGAATAGGAATTTTCTAGGCGAGAGTGCTCCAATCTAGATCTTATCATTTCCAAGTAATTGTCAAGCCCTGGCCTATATGTATCTTTATTTCAATATTAATGTTATAAAGAAGAAAAATTTTTTTGTTTGTTCGTAATAGTCTCCGAAAGTAATTAACCGATTTTAACTATTTTTTCAACAAAAGAAAGCTAAAGTATCACGAAGTAACATAGGCTATAACTTATTTTAAAAAGAAAAAGAAGAAGAAGAAACACTTTATTGCACGTATACATACAGGAAAAGAAACAGTAAGGAGTATACAGTACACAATGTAGACATGCAAAGGCGGCCTTTTTGCTGCAAGCAATCTCTTACAGGCAACCTTTGTAGATAGGACTTACAGCAAGAGAACGGGATAGTGCCAAGAGTGTTGATAGATATACATAAATACCAAAATCAAAGATACAAATACATTAGAAATTGAAAAACACAGCCCCTGCCCATGGAAATAATTTTATTATGGTAAATATTCATACAAGTGCGAAGGTTATAATAAAAAATTGATTGACGGCCCAATGGAGCAGTGGGGAGTGACCCTGCTTTCTGAGTCCAAGAGCGTGGGTTCGATTCCCACAATTCTTTAGACGCCTCGTACGACAACCTCAGGGAGAAGAAAGGCGGACGGTGACAACTGTATTCTGATCTGCTGTCACCACACTGCACAACGTAACAACGGATCGGTAGGTATACATTTTTGTACAAAGATAATTTAAGAATTACGAAATACTGTTGAAGTGTGCATACCCTGTTAAGATATTAAATCAAAAGAAGCATATTTATTTTCCCATACAAACGAATTCAAAACATTCTAAGTGTTTACTTATGGTAACCCTATTGAAGATGAAAGACCGATACGCGCATAGTACCTACGCTGCGTTACCTAATAAAGTGACAGTAGTCGCTCGATTTTAATTATAATAATAATAATAGCGTTTAATTCAGATAAAAATCCATACCTACAACTATAACAATTATCTTATTTAATATCTTATAAACTAAAATTGGCCAAACCTATGAATAATATAAAAAAAAAAAAAATTGGGAATCTCCTCAAGTAAATACCCAATTGAGCACTTGGTGTGTGAGTGTGTACCAACCCAGTGCTCCATAAAGGGATTTTCCTATTTATTGGTTAATATTTTCAAAATATTGATATGCATGTGACGTTCGTGCTGTATCTTATTTCTTTCTCTAAAATCTATGGCAGTGATTTACTCAAAGACTACTAGCGTGTTGATTTCACAGATAAGTCGCAGAGACAGTACATAGTGTAGGTACCTATGCCTGTAAAGTATTATTACGGTTTCCATTTACACGTTTATTTTGATAGTAGTAGAGCTTTTTATGACAGAGCTCTTCAAAGGAAGTAATACCGCCATGCCATATTTCTGCCACCAAAAATTTAAGACTCATGATGTTTAACACCTACGCCTCAGGTTGGTGGACATAGGGGACAGTTACATGGTCGTGTAACTTGCAAGCTCTGCGAACTTTTGTTGTTACTAAGGGCGCTTTTAGTGTCACGCGGATTTGCTCACGCACGCGGGATTGGACCGCATGCGTAGCATCCGCAAAGAACAATTTCATATAGGTATCTATTGTAAAGCGTGATAAACGCACGCGGGACGCGGGGCGCTGTGCGGGGCGTCACCCCGGTGCGGGGTATCCGCATGCGTAAGCGCTGCCTACAACTTCAGTGCCCATTTTAGAGTCGAGCGGGGCGCACGCGCCGTATTGTACTACCGAAATGAAAATCGATACAGAACGAGTAATCATTGAAGTTCATCTGCGGCCCGTTTTGTGGGATAAACGCAATGAATTATACAAAAACAGGGACGCGAGGGAGGCTGCATGGAGAGATATTTTGAAGGAATTGGCACCTAACTACGAAAATTTGAGCGAAGAGGAAAGAAAAGAGGCGGGTATGTGTTTGGTTCATTATTTTATTTATACAAGCATCATTACTTTATTAATATAAGCATAATTATTTAATTCACAAATAACATCAAAAACCTTCTAAAACCTTTTGAGTTTAGTTAATTAATTATATATCGGTGTTGCCAGGAGACTTTTCCTTCATTGATAAAGTAATCTGCAAATATATCTCTGATATTACTTGCCGACGTATTACTACTTTCAGTCTGCTGCCTGGGTAGTGGTCCCGTAAAACCATTTGTGACAAATGTATGGCTGACCTTGTAGCCATCCCGTTTCCTTATGAAATTGTGAAGTACACATGCCGTCTTGACTATTAATTGTGCTAGATCTAACTTGACATTCATGGATCTGTGAAATATTCTAAATTTATTTGACATAATTCCAAAAGTGCATTCTATGTACCTTCTAGCTCTGGACAGACGGTAATTAAATATTTTCTTTTTGTAAGGTAAATTATCACGAGCATAAGGCCGCATCACATGTGATGATAAACCAAATGCCTCGTCTCCCACTATCACGAACGGCAACTTTGCTCTTACACTAGATGGATAAGCTACTTCGGGGCAAATAATAGGCAACTCTTGCGGGTCAGGGATACCCAACGTGTTACTTTCCAGTTTCGTATACAATTGACTCCTTCTAAAGATGGTTGAATCGGCGTTGCTTCCACTGGTACCGACATTAATATATGTAAAATTATAATCAGCATCACACATTGCGAGGAGCACTACAGAATAATATTTCTTATAATTAAAATATAGTGATCCACTGTGCGGCGGCCGAATCACTCTTATATGTTTTCCATCAATTGCACCCAAGCAATTAGGAAAATTTGTATATGTGAGAAATCCCTCTGCGATTTCTTTCCATTTGATCCCATTAAGCTGTGGAATACATTCAGACTTTAGTTCAATCCATATTATGTAACAAACTTGTCTTACTATTTCGCTAATTGTTGCAATTCCAATCACATAGGAATAGTGTAGATCAGTGAATGTATTACCAGTTGCCAAATATCTGAAAACAAAAACAATATATTAATAATATGATAACATAATATATTAATAATGCTGACATCAGACATAAGACAGCATGCACCGCTCGAATTTTACTTCAGAAGAAAAATAAATACCCTTAAGGTGAAAGGGCACGGAAGTAGCTAGCGCTAGAAGTTTTTAATTCGTTTTAACTACAGTACTATAGCTACGTTAGATTTTATTGGTACTGGTTTTGGGTAACTTGATCTGAAACTGTGTGTACTTTTGCCACTTACTTATTATATTTTGTCATTTCAGACAAGAAAATACAACAACGCTGGCGAACAGCAAGGGACACTTACCAGAAAGACAAGATATCTGAAAAAAATCAGCCATCCGGCTCTGGGAGTAAGAAGAAGAAGAAGAAATATTCTTACTATGACATTTTGACTTTCTTAGACAGTACAACGGAAACTGCTGGAGAAGAGTCACTCTGTGAAGAAATGTCTGAACAAAGTAATTTAGAAACACCTAATGAGTCCACGCAACCAGATACTTCACGTCAAGAAAGTTCTCACCCAACATCAAAACAAAAACAAGTAAAATCTAAAAAGCAAGCACCATCTGAATTTGAGGCACAGTTATTAGAATGCTTAAAGTCTAATCAACTGGAGCTAGAAAGTGAGGATTTGGCTTTCTTTCAGTCTCTGCAGCCTTCATTAAAAAGATTCACTAGATATCAAAAACTAATGTTCAGAACAAAAGTGTTAAATATAGTTATGGAAATGGAAAGTCAAACACAACCTGCATACTACAGTCCCATACCTACAACAAGTTCTAGTGGTTTTACTGAGCTTGACAGTTTGTCACCGATAAATCAAGATTACCAAACCAATAGTATAATCCAGGATACTTCGAGTCTTAACGACAATGCTATTAGTTCTGCTGCAGTGAATGACAATGAAACTCTTATTTCGACTGAAAGCGGCCTGTTTAATATCACGTCTTATGACGTAATTTATACCCCAGCAACAACATCATCTACAGGCGAAAGTAATGTCAACGCTCAGGATACAAATTTACAAAGAAATGAATGATGTAAAATTTGATTTTTTAATTTATGAATAAAACTCTTTTTATTAAAATGAGTACGATTAACTTTTTTTCTCCAGTTTCTCTCTAATTGTTTGTTTAGTCATATGAGTGCGGTTGTACACACGGCACAGATCAAGTTACTCAAATCCAGTATAAGCGGGACTCCGACGGGTTACCTAAGTATGATAATACGCAAGGCGCGAGTTCCATTTATGCTGGTTTTGGGTAACTTGATCTGTGGCCATGTGTACTTTATCAGATAAAAAAAAGGATTGTGTATGTAGGTTGAACGTACCAATCCCAAACCAATTAAGGACTTTTTTTGACTTTAAATTACTGTCATGTGCAAACCTATAACTTTTATCTATATTATAATAAGTAGCGTGTGATGAAAGGTAGGAATGATTCCACTTTAATGGCGACATTTTATGAGTGAAATAATCTTATTTAATGAAATTTCAACATGAAATTGAATGAAATTATGAACAATGAAATTTCAGAGTACATGACAAAATTTTTTTTTTGCACATGTA
This sequence comes from Pararge aegeria, assembly GCF_905163445.1. Classification (NCBI taxonomy): domain Eukaryota; kingdom Metazoa; phylum Arthropoda; class Insecta; order Lepidoptera; family Nymphalidae; genus Pararge; species Pararge aegeria. The sequence continues at coordinate 16,151,009 of NC_053199.1, read as the reverse complement.
AATTTACACATGACAGTAATTTGAAGTCAAAAAACGTTTATCCTACCTGTTCAAATCCCTTTCCACTAAATCATAGCAGGAAATTAAATATTTAAAATTTAAAACTTACCTTAATGTAATAGCGAGCCTCTCAATCGGTTGTATTGTAATCCTTCGTAAACTGCTTTTTTGTAGCTTATTCTCAATTTTACACAACAGTTCATCAAAAGAACGAATGGACATTCGAAAGTAATTTTTAAATTTACGTTCATTATTTTGTAGTTTTCCAAAGCGTGTAACAAACGCCCCAGCAAGAAGCCTATTTTCAAGAAAGGGATCAACATGTACTCTTGTCTTCTTGTTTCGTCGTTTGTAAAGTATGTAAGCGACACATATTCTTCTGACATTGATCATTTTTGAACACGTCTATACCGTTACGCAGCCCGTAGAAAACTGAAACTCATGCTGCGTATGATCCGCAGCGTGAAATTTTACGCATGCGGTCCAATCCCGCGTGCGTGAGCAAATCCGCGTGACACTAAAAGCGCCCTTACTGCATTGCTTTTTTCTTATTCTTCTTTTGAATTATGGCTGTTCGTAGTGTCAAAACAGCACAATGTACTTTAATACTAATGTATGAATGAATGAATGAATGAATACACTTTTATTGTACACCACATAAACGTATAGTAATATTATAAGCGTAGCGATCTCTTCTAGGCAACCAAAGGCGTTAAAAACAGCTCAAGAAGAGAGGTAGGTGGTGCATTTAAATAAACATGCATATATAAACTTACAATAAAATATATAGATAGTGATAATAATTAATATATACCTATATACTTAATATAAATATTAAATAAATATTTACAATATTGTCAAACCGTTTCACAAATAAAACAGAAGGGAATAAGCATTTTAAAGATTACGTTACTATTGTCAAGGCTACGGTATTGCCTTGTTCGACGTTAGTGAAAACGGGCATAAACGTCATTAGGCACTTGTTTTGATGTTGCTCGCCCAACCTGTGGCCACACTGAAGACTCGTACAGATAATGTGCAGTAATCTAAAAAAAAAGAACATTAGCTCTACGGGTATAGTTGAGAGTCCACTTCAGTTTCGACATTTTGCACTTCATTATTATAACAAATGTCAGAGTTCACGATTAGTCGATTAATATTTCTAAGTTTCTTTTGTTTTTCTTCTTTTATAATAATTAATTAATGTCAGGGCTAATGACAGTCGAGTAAGTACTTATTATTTTTGACATACCTACCTGGCGTAGTGATGAGCGCTGAGGTCTTATAATAAACGGTGATAGCCCAGTGAGTACGACCTCTACCTCTCTCTCTTTCACTTTCGCGGGGCCGAGTTCGAATCCCAGCACGCACCTTTCTATGTTATGTGTGTTTTAAACAATTAAAATATCACTTGCTTCAACGGTGAAAGAAAATATCTTGAGGGAATCTGCATACCTGAGAGTTCTCTATGTTCTTAAAAATGTGTGAAGTCCACTAATCTGCGCTGGGCCAGCGTGATGGGCTACATTGCGAGACGAGACCCTTGCCCTGCAGTGGGTCGGTTATGGGTTAATATGATGAGAACTTATAAGTGGGGGGGGCAATTTCGGATTTATAATTTCTGTGTTCCCTGGTCTGGTGGGAGGCCTTGGCTAGTTACCCTCTTAGCGACAAAGTCCTGCCGCCAAGCGATTTAGTGTTCCGGTCCGATGTCGTCTAAAACCAATTTATATCTCTAACAGGTTAATCCGCTACCTCCTTAGAACATCATCGCTTACCAACAGGTGTGATTGCTATCGAGGGCTAAACGAAAAAAACATTTTGTTGGACGACCCGGAAATTAAACCCTTCAAACTTTATTAATAAGTCTATGGTTATTTTCCACTGAAGCACGATGTATGAGTAGGTATATCATCACGCTTGAAACCTAATCTGTATGTTAATTTGGAAGTGTTGTGGTTAATTTAAATATACAACGTAAAATTAAGTTTCTACTTTCATTTATTAGCATTTTTGTGTTTTGCTTAATGTTCAATTCTTTTTTACGAGAATTTAAATACATCTGTTGCTGTATCTTTTGCTTTTTATTTTCTACTGAGTATAGTCTTATTTTTAATTCCGTGGACTTGTGACTCATTTTGTAATATTTCATTTCATTCATTTCCGGATCTTTCTGAAGATTGAAATATCTTTGTTAAGAAAATTAAGAAATTATTTATCAAAATATGTACCTTTTGTCTTTAACTTTTGCGGCTCAGTGAGCAGCGACCCTGCTTTCTGAGTCAAAGGATGTGGGTGCGATTCCCGCAACTGAAAAATGTTGTTGTGATGAACCTGAATATTTTTCAGTGTCTGGATATTACAAAATTCAAAATTCATTTATTTCAAGTAGGCCTAATATAAGCACGTTTGAAACGTCAAGTCTGTTTGTTTGTAGTGACTCTACCACCGGTTCGGAAGGCAGATTCTACCGAGAAGAAGCCGGCAAGAAACTCAGCAGTTGCTCTTTCCCAATATCAAAAATTTACATTTTACATTTTAACATTCATTTTTCTATCTTGTGAGAGATGAAAGCGGAGCCGGATGCTTCCAAGCAACCTTGTCATTAAGAAATTCATCAATTGTATAATAACCTCGCTGTTATAAATGTGTTTTTACACATTCTTTAAACTATTGGATTGGTAGGTCCAAAATTTCCTTAGGAATCATATTATAAAAGCGTATACTCAATCCCACAAATGACTTCTGCACCTTTCGCAGACGATATGCAGATGTCACTAATTTATGACCATTTCTTGTAAGTCGACTGTTTATATCCACTTTTTATTTATAAAGACTAATATGTTGTCTTACAAATACTATATTATTATAAATATATTGTGAAGCTACAGTGAGTATACCTATTTCTTTAAACTTCTCAAGGAGGGATTCGCGTGATTTAAGTTTATATATTGATCGTACAGCTCTTTTCTGCAATATAAATATAGTTTCGATATCAGCAGCTTTACCACATAACAAGATTCCGTAGGACATAACACTATGAAAGTACGCAAAATAAACAAGCCTAGCTATTTCAACGACAGTAATCTATCTAATTTTTCTTACTGCGTAGGCAGCCGAGCTTAGTTTACCCGCTATCTATATGAGAACCCCACTGAAGCTTAATATCCAAGGTCACGCCCAAAAAAAACAAGTATTTATGTATATTATTTATAAAAATATTAAACAAAAGCCTCGCTTACTTTGGGGCTTGATGGCGGTGTGTGTATTGTCGTAGTATATTTATTTATTTAATGCAAACTTTTTACTTATTAATGCTTGTTTCTAATGAAACAAAAAAAGGATGAACCTTTTTTTAGCAAATTTATTTTGCGTTTGTCTATGTTATGTCACACATCATACCCGCGGATGCTACCTCAGAAACTTTTCCCACTTTAAGGTAAACGTTTAAGAACATCAGAGGAAAAATAATTATTGTCAACTCCTAAATGGAATGAAATGACTAGCCGCCTTTTCGAGAAACACTACTAGCTACAACAACTACACGGTTTCTGTATGTTCTTGATTCTGTGGCGGACATATTACCCCTTCTTTATTAATCTCCTATGTCGAATGGATAATATGCATGTGAGTATCCTAGGCTACTCACAGAGTTTTAATAAAAATTTACAAAATCTTTATATATTTGATTTCCACTACGGACCCTACTTTTAATATTTGAACTTTCCGTATTTGAAGACAAAAAAGAAATAAAAAAAGTATTGAAAAACCTGATTGAAAATTCGAACGTTTTCACAGCCTCTTTACTCTACGTACAGATCTCTAGGGCTAGGCCGCGATTGGCGAATGGCATCAAAAATATTGCACTTAATTTGATTGCCTCTTATCTTAGTGATAGAACACAAAGAGTATGCGTAAAATAAAATAAAGTTTCAGGGTACATCAACCTTAATGGGCGTCCCACATGCCTCAATTTTGAGTCCTTTTCTATTTTTGGTGTATTTAAATGATCTTCCACACCATGTTAGTAACACTTGTGACATTGTACTGTTTGCAGGTGATACATCTTTAATTTTAAGTCTAACAGAAGTAAAGACAATTCTGACGACGTAAGCCGTGCTATGTCGCATGTACCTCACTTGTTTACTGTTAATAACTTAGTTTTGAGTGCAAAGAAAACAAAGTGTGTTAATTTATGTTACCAAAAGTAAAGAAAGTTGATAAAAATAATGATAAATAGACAATAATTAAAGATAGAGAAAAAAAAGGGAGTTTTTCTAGAAGTTACCGTGGGGTGCACATATCGAACACTAGCGGGTAAGCTCAGCTCAGCTGCTTATGCTGTCAATAAAATTAGACAGTTAACAGAATATTTAAACTGCTAGGCTTGATTATTTGGCATACTTCCATAGTGTAATGTCGTATGGGATCTTGTTATGGGGCAGAGCTACTATTTTTACTGCAGAAAAGAGCTGTGCGATTGATATATACACTTAGATCACGCGAATCCTTTCGTGCCAAATTTAAAGAAATTAGTAAACTTACAGTAGCCTCGCAATATATTTATAATTATATAATGTTTTCTAAACAAAACTATAAACAAAAAACGATATAAAGAATCGACTTACTAGAAACTGACATAAATTAGAAATATCTGCATATCGTCTGAGAAAAGTACAGAAATCTTGTGGGGGGATGCGTACATGCTTTTATAACGTGATACTAGATAAGGTAATATTAGATATACCTTTACCTAAGTTTAAACAATATATTAAAACACATTTAACCAATCGTGGTTACTACATGATTGATGAATTCATTAAAGAAAAGGCCGCTTGGAAGCAGGCCACTCCGCTCTCATCTCTCATAAAACAGTAAAATTCTAAAGATTGTTAAACTAAAAAATGATGGAAAAGAGCAATCTGCTAAGTTTCTCGCCGGCTCTTCTCAGTGAAATCTACCTTCCAAACCGGTGGTAGTGTCACTACAAACAGACTTACTTGACTTTTCAAAAGTGCTAATAAACTAGGTCAAGGTTTTGCTCAAATATATTTAATTTACTTTTTGTAAAAAGCCAACTGTAAAATTATAAATGGGGTTATATTGTAAAAGCGCATACCTAGATACTCTACAATCAAAGAAATTTTGTTATTTTTCCAGAGCACAAGATGTTAATAAGTGTCTAAATATTTGTAATGAAAATATCTAAAATATAGTATTTACTTCCTTAGAATTAGTAACTACTAATTCTAAGGAAGTAAATACTATATTTAACAATTTTCATAATAATTAAACTAACTAGTTTAATTATTATGTGGCCCTCATAAACATTTTTATACCAATAAATTAAATTGAAGTGTGTTAGCCTTAGGTTTGACAAATACAACGTTTTACATAATATGAAAGTAAAAAAAATATTTGACGGTAGATACGTACCTATAACGAATACAACAACAAATTTAAATTTTTAATTAAATTGGAGCAGCTTGGAGAGTCTGACTCTCATTCTTTCTCTCCTATGGGAAGTGGACCTGTGCCGGCAGGGGTTCATTACAGTGTTGAGGATGGTAGTAGTCTGTAGTGCTATAGATAATGCATCTAATACCATTGAACGAGCAATTCTTGAATCTTGGAAACAGCTCCAACGAATTTCATGAAATTTTGTATGCAGACTGCAGTATAGCTACGGCGGGAAATCGGGCGGTTACCAAACCGAAAGACCTACCATCATCAAGTCCAGATGTCAGAGGGCAGACCCCCCGTTGGGAGAGGCTTTTTGTCTAGTAGTGAACTGCTATAGGCTGTTGGTTTGGTGATTCTTTTTTCCCTCTTTTTGCTCGGTATTTTATTTCATTTACAAAAAAACTGTCATCCAGGTACTAAAAAATAATACGACGTAATACGGTGTCAAAATGTATTTATAATTTTTTTATAAAAAAAAACAAAAACTTAAAACAACAATTAAGCTAACTTATCGATAAACTTTATACAGAACAAGAGTCGTTCCCAGCTACGAGCCACTTCGTGTTGTGTCACGCGAGAGCTGTCGCAACTGACAAGGATTTGTGTCAGTTGTCAGTTTTGGCAGCTGTCTCGTGACAGAGGCGACTGGCTGATAGCTGGGTAACCCGTGAGCGTGCACAGTCGCAGGCGTTGGCCAGGATGGCAGGGCCGGACTGAGGCCACCTACATTGTACGTGGCGCTCGATCCATTGGTTTAGGCATTCGGGCGCTCGGAGATGAGACGAGCCCGCCCGAATAAGTCGAACATCTCAATGGATGGCGGTCAGGAGTTTGGGAGTTAGTAAGGAGCGCCGTAGCTGCCGGAGGGGGTACCGTAGGATGAGGATGGGCCGGATGGGTATCCTCCACCACTGACTCCGCCGCTCTGCTCGTATTGGGCGACTTGGATGGCTTGGCGGATGGCTTCAAGGTTGATGCCGACGACGCGGCCGCCGCTGGGAACACCGTAGGAGGATGATGGGACGCCGTATGAGGATGAGGGAGCGCCGTAGGAGGAGGAGGGAGCTCCGCCGTGACCGCCACCGATTCCGCCACCGAAACCTGAGCCAGAGGAAGCCTCTTCTTTCAGGAGGATCTGACGGACTTGTTCAAGGAGTTGAGAGTCGAGCTGTTGTCCCTCGGAGGTTTGGTAGCCTGAGGAGACGGAGCGAAGGCTGCCTCCACCGATGAGACCGCCGATGCTGCCACCGATTCCTCCGGATGGTCGGTTATAGTTGTAACCTGATGGAGCTTCGGCGCCGGCTAACGCCACCAAAGCCAGGGCTATGCACTGTGGACAATGAACAAATTCACTCATTAGACTTCTGACTAACAAAAGGCAAATATATGAACTTTTCGTTACTACTTCAAAAAGCTTGATTCGACAATACTTTAACCTAGTCTTTGAATTTTCTAAAATTAACGGAAACAACTAAAAGAGATTTTACACGCACTAAAAATAATAAAAGAAAGCTGCACAAATATCGTTTATTTATTATTGGCAATGCTCTTAAAACATTGGATTTAATTTTCAATTTCATAATTATGTATGTTAATAACTAGTGGTATCCCGCGACCGTCAGCCGCGGTTTTTACTTTATTTTACAAATTTGATTTTCCTGACCTAAAAATTCTCTGCCCCTTAATCTGTGCCAAAAACCAAGTTGGTTGGTTGTTTGGCTAGGTCGTGAAGGAAGGACAAACAAACAAACATTCAAATTTATAATATTAAGTAAAGATTATAATAATGCAACCGTTGTCGATAAACACTAGTCGATAATATCATTTAAACGATACTTGTCAATACTTCTGGGTGGTTTTTACGATAAGCTATTCCACTGGGTTAACTTTGTAAACGTGTGATTACGAATTTATGACTTAATCCGATGTTTACGGATCTGTCAATTTTCACAAACACTCGCTAACTCGCTCGAAGTGCTACGGTAGCTATTTACTTTGCATGTTTAAGTAGGATTCGATAAAAATAGTATGTCACCATCGATGAAATATTCAAACAACATTTCGCAATGTATTAACACGGATAGAAAAAGGTCGAAATCGTGCCTATATTCCCCGAATAGTGATTTTCCTTTTTTTAATTACTCATCAAATAACGTACAGGAATTTGTAATATCTATATGTTAAGTCAACACTTTCATCGATGGTAATGAGATTGCGTAGACGCATCTCGGCAGCTAGTCTAAACAAATGTTATATAAGCGTATTATAATGTATGTCCAGTATTGAGTAAACAATAGTGGTGTACTTTACAATTTTACCTATAAAATGTTGACAAAGTTCCTTATGCAATTTAACAAGAAGCTTTTTAGTTTCGTAAGTCTATATGTACTTACGAATTACATATATCGTAAGAACATATATATACTTACTATTGAATTCCCCTGGAGCAGAATTTGTGAGTTATCAATTATATAAATAGAGATCTTTTATTTTATTTATTTAAACTCTTTATTTGTACACCACTACACAGTTAGGAAAATAAAGGACGAATAGAGAGAAACGCAAAAATTTTTATTTCAATGATGCAAAAATAATATGCCAATATATAAAATCAGATACTGAAGCCGTGTCGATTAATTTGGTTTGTTTTTGGTGCAAATAATAAGCAAAAATATTGCGATGTCTGTATTTTCTGCGTTAGTTTTTTTTTTATCAACGATAAAGTTTATCGAAAATAATAACGTTCCATCACTATTCTAATATATAACGTATCTGCGACCGATAGAATTCTTTACTACTTTTCCTCTTAAAGTTAATTGGAGGTGAAATTTTGTCGACATCCTCAACTGTACTTATTATTTGGGGTCAAGACGTGGTTTCTGTGCTTATGACGATGCAAAAGTTATCAAGTAGTGTTTGACTTTCATTTTGTATGTTTAGATACAGTTATTCAGTTAAATTTACTTGGAATAAAAAGTTATGTGTATTTCTATCGACTACTGCGTACTGGCTTTGTATCTACGAATTTGTATAGATTATTTTTGTTAAATTCTGAACATAATATTATTTAATAATATATAAAAAATATCCTGTTTTGGTAACTACAACCTTTCTGATAATGTTGTTGTTTTATTTTTTCACTTACTAAGCAATTTAAATCTCGACGACGAAACGAGTATAAAGATTTTTAAATAATAATTCAAAATCCCTCACTAATTAACTTTCTTCAGAACTACCTACTTGTATTTTATCGGTTCTGTAAGGTAAGGCACTTAAGACAGCAGATGCCGAATTTGTAGAATGTATATTTAATCTCATACATAAAATTAATATTAATTAGGCTTTTATTCAATGATATAAGAATTTAGGGCATTCTTTGTTATTCAAATCCAAATGAGAGAGGAGATAATAGAGAGCATAAAAACATCGTTAATACTTTATTTTAAATATTGGAAAACTTTCGAAAAGCTTTTTATATTTAAGAACATATATATGTGCTATAAAAAGCACGCTATAAGACCTCTAGGTATATATCCATAAGATGTGACGAAAAGTTTAGCTACTCTTATATTCCAAGATTAGTTTAAAAAAAACATTTTTCATTAATATTGTATCCTTTATATACTCCTTTTTGTTATCTACGCCATCAATTGGATATCATTAAAAAAACATTACAATACAATAACAATAATAATAATATTACGTTAATGGTTAAGTTTCTGGTAGCTATTACATCTTCAGCCAGGATATAATAGCTGCGTCGTGTAGTGAAAGTGCGGTGTCATAGGTCGGGGCGATGCGACGAGACGGCGTAGTCAATGAGGATATAAACACCGTAGTTTGTCAGGTCAGAGATAATGGCCGATAGGCGATGACTTTTTTTATGGAACTGTAGTTCCTGTTACTCTAAATTTGCTAGTTTACCGTCTCTATAGAAATTTCTATTGTAAAGAGTCATTGATAATAATCAAAGTTTTCTGGAATCTTTGAGATAAATAGACAATATGTAGAGCAAAATAAGAAATACCACAGTAATGACAATTAAAAAAAGAAATTGGTTGTTACCAAAAAGAAAGCGTCTGTTATATGTAATGTAAATAATTTGGACGCGTGAGATTACCGCCAAGTTAGGCAGTCACGTCACGTTGTCAATTCCGATCGTCGTGACTTTATACAATAGTTAATCTTTATGGGCATGCGAGATGTGAAGCCTACCTGCCGGTTTGTTTGTTTTAGTTAAGTAGTTGTTGCGTAAGGCTTTTGAGATTGTTTTGATTTATTTTCGGTTTTAAAAGAGGATTTTAGTTATCATTGTTGGATGAGCAAGAAAATAATTATAATTTTTTTCTACACATTAAGCGATGTTTTCGTTGATAAGATTCGTGTACCGTTTTTGAGTACTGATTAGTTCACTTATATTTTCATCCATCATGTCAAAAACCATAGTGATGTAACATGCATGAATGTATTTTAATAAAAATAGAAACAGGGCAAATTGAAGATTGCTTGTTGATAAACCTAAATATCATAAATATTGCTAAAATAGCCAAAGCTTTTGGAAGAAAAAAGCTTGTAGAAGGCAAATAAACTCTATTGTGGTGTTCAAATTCTTATGTTAATATTGTTATAAAATTACTAATTTTTTCACATCTCTATCCTGATTCTAATGCTGTCACGTAAAATGACAAGATCGGATCTGTTTTATCTATGTCCAAATCCGATTTAAAAGCAGTACGCATCAAGTTCGGAAATTCAAATCGCTTTGCGTTTGGAATAGATCCGACGGATTACGACACCCGTCGTAGGTGAATAAAATGTTTGTAAGAACGTGAGTGTCATAAAGAATACCAGGTATTTAAAATTGCATCTAATTTATTTCAACAAAATCATTAATCCTGAAATCCATTCCTATTGCATTTTATATAAAAAATCCACTTTTAACTGACATGATTTTGATGCACATATTGTAGTTTTATTTCTAACAGAATTACTTCTTTCTCCTTCTTTCAAATAAATTTTATATGTGGATTTAAAAAAGCCTTTAATTCGTTATGAAATAAAACTTGTCTTGATTTTATATTTCTCAGTTAGAGCATTCATTTAATTGTAAATGAGTAAAGATTAAAAGATTTATGCCTATCGTGACTCCACAAGACACATTTAATACACGAATAGAATGTAGTAACCATTTGGATGTTTGCTATGATAATTCTATATTGGTAATAGCCCTTTGAACCGTGAAACACCTGTCGTTAGCAACTCATGTATAGCAATGGAGGCGATTGTGTAGGCCGTTTAAATCGATTGCGCAGACCATCTGTACATGTATGGTGTTGGAATATCAATATGGACTTTTATAGTGACCGCCGTATCTGGGTGAGGGCTCTAGCGCTTCTTTTATGGTGGGTCCTCGCTCTTGCATTATTCATGAAGTCATTAGTTTAAGTGGGTTTGCGAAAACTGTTTTTCCACCATATGGAGATTTCCCAAGATTCTAAAGACTCACATTTTAAATATTAACATGGAAAGAAATTTCGTACATTGCATCAACAGTCTATAAAGTAGGTCTGGGCAGACGGTTTGGTGATCATAGAAGACACTGCTGGAGTCTAAATAAAAGGACAAGAGTTATTTGATACTACGAGAAGGAGCCTGTTTGTTCAGTCGTCCAAACATATCTCTAATTTTAAGTAAATATTTTCTCGTAACGAAACGTGATTTGAAACAGCACGGGGAACCTGTCGTTTTAGTGATCCATTAATAAATGAGTACGTATTGTACTTACTTCTACCGACTTAGTCGATATTAGCCAAATCTATGTTGTTTGTTGCTTTAAAATTCTTACGATGCACTCCTTTTAAACGTATTTGGTTTTCGTAGCACGGTCGATAGCTGATTCAGTACTGTTATGCTTAAGATTTAGCAAACATGATTCTTTATACTGACTAGCCAGATGAATTATATATTGACAAAGTTTTATTAAGGTAATATATATTAAGAATGATTATAGCCTTTTTAGCTGGGTCTTTGGTCTCCTAAGGTAGGAGTTTAGACGTGGCGAGGTGGCTACATGAAAGCGTGAATAAGCCTTTCTGTCTGGTGTTACACACATATATTGTTACTATTTTGTTACTTTATTATTTTAAGATGTACTGTTTGTAACACTTAACATGGATAAATGTATTTTCTTTCTTAAAATTAGTTAATTCAAAAAATAAACAGTACTAAAATACAAAACGACAACGTTATGTCATAATTATTCAAATTGCACGCGATATGAAAGTCTCTGAACTTCGCGATTATCTTGTAAACTTCCATAATCATGTGATTTCTGAACGCTTTCGACATCCGTAATGGAGACGATTATTGTTATAATATTCATCTCATTTAAATAAGTTGATAACAAAGACATATTGTTGTTGTGTAGGTATTTCTTAATTTAAATTATTGCTTTTTATGTTAAATAATTATCGTAAAGATAGTCAAATCTTTGTAATGTAATGAAAATTTGTATCTGAATAAAGTTTAACTTCTTTTTACTAATCATGCTTGCCCATCTCTTGCGTATTCTCACAAAACATCGCTAGAAAACCAGCCTATACTAAAACAAAGACTTTATTGGGAATAATAGTTTTATCCTTTAGGCTGGTAGTTGAACGCGTGGTAAGGACTGCGGCGGAAACCTTACTATAACAGGACAATCATAACGTACCCACCTATCCCCAAATTAAAGTAGCTTTTGTTATGGGAACTAAGATGACTGATGAATATTTTTATGAATAATATACATAAATAATTTTTATATATATATAGATAAACACCCGTCTGGGTGAAAAACATTCATGTTCATCACAGAAACATTTTCCATTGGTAGAATCGTACCTACGAGCTTTGACTCAGAAAGCAGGGTCACTGCCCACTGCGCCAATCGGCTGTGTGGGTGTGTTCTTGCATCATTGTTACAATTAAGTTTAGTTTATTTAATGTTCAGAAGCTTTTATAGCTTTCCATTAAGTTTTACTAGCTAAGCTTAGCTTTGCATTTTTGCATCTACAGTTTTATTGTTTTGTTTTTGGTACTATTTCTGAAAAAAGTTATTTTTGTACAAATAAGGCTTTGTTATTTATCTATTAAGAGATGATGAAGTCTTAAATGGAATTGCGTTTACCTGAAAGGAGTAAAGCAGTTAAATCTTATTTACCTATCGCGTACATCTTTAATGGAAAGGTAGTAGGCAATGTTCGATACAAGTGGATTACGCAAGGAAAATACAGTTTTTCTCATAATGAAGCAATATGTGACGGCAGTTGGTGGCCACTCGACTACGACCTCTGACCGCTACATTACGCAATAGGGAAGGGAAACCTATCTCGATTCGTTAGAAATTGAATAATCATATTATTATTAAGAATGTTTTTTAGTATAAATGAAAATTTATTTGGTAGAGATATATAGATTTTTTATAGATGAGAAAGTCTGTGATACTTGTCATGTTTTTTACGAGTAAGATACATGGATTTCATAAAAAATCAGTCAGCTTAAATTTAATTGATAGATCTAAAAAATACGCTAACTTACTCACAAGGTGTCCTGAGTAAAAGATTAGCTCTACTTTTAGATCTAGTGTTCCTAGTTTAGAGTTTTTTAGGCTTTTATAGGTTAGTTTGAACGCGGGAGCATTTGAAATTCTTAGTGAACGGTATGCACAAGCGTGATTTATGTACCTTGATCACTAAGACACTTTTAGGTGTTATAACGATTCTAAAAGTTAGATTTACGTAAAATTTGTCTATGGGAAAAAAGCACTAATTGGCGGTTAAATTAACTTTATCATTTTATATCCCATGTGTGTATTTTCTCGCATACACAAATCAACGATAAATTATAGCTGGAAATCACGCAAGCTTTGTTTTATCAAACGAAATCTTCATTCTTTTGTCTGTAGGAAATTCTAATGACAAAGGCGTGCAAAAAGCTATCATAACATATTTATTGCTTCGTATTGTGTGTGAGCAAACCTTATATAGATCAAGATATTGCCACGCGATTTTAATTCTTATAACTGATTCTAAGGAAGGACAGTTATCGCTTTTATTGTGTGCATAAAATAGATTTAAATACCTACGGTAAAGATACAATATCAGGCTTAATGTTACTTATGACCGAGAGATTGTATTTTCGATCGCTTTTTATTTACCCGTGGAAAATACATTTCTTAGAGTATAAGTTACCGTTTCGAAAAATTATATCAGTCTTTAAAGCGATTTAACTGTAAAAAACTATAAAAATTATTTGGATGAAATAATAAAGTTGTAGGTAATAGACATCCTTTTCCACAGGGACGAGTAGTAAAGGATATCGCGACTAATAACGAGAAAACTAACTAACAAGAAAAGGGGGCTGACTGAAAACCAGTGCTGCGCACTTTTTAGTATGCAGCTATACTGAGCCAGCTCCTTGTTCACACATTTTTTTTGACACAATTGTAACATTTTACAAAAATGTGTGACAGTAAAGACGACTTTTCTTTTCTTTCTTTATACTAAATTTAATCTTTGGATATGATTATAGATTTCAGGTGCAGATCGATTTCCCAGGAATTAAATCCGATATAATTTTCGATATTTTTTTGGCGGGATTACATTAGAAAGTTTAGTTATTTATGGCGTTAGTAAGATCTATTACTGAGGCTAACCGTCTTGTTTGAGCCTAAGATCATCTTTAGATATTTTTAAAACATGCACTAATTAATGCATAAAATAGGAAAGGTGTATATTACGTCTTCAGTGCAATTTTTTATAGTAACTATTTATTACAGCCAATTGAGTTTAAGATTGAGCTTTTACGATTAACTACAAAACATATTCGATACAAATCTTTATCTGGACCCTAAGCTCTCAATGATCATAAAATCGCAACTTATTTTTGTGACGTCAAAGGTGATACCTGAACCTTCGACGTACTTAAATTGGCCGTCAAAAAATAATTTCAGTTAAATTAATTAAAAATTAAAATATTTTAAATTGATTAAAATTTCATAGAGGGTTCGGATAAAGGATTTTTTGTTATTTGAAAATTTCTATGAAAATCTCACAGATTCTAAATCAAAAGAAACGTTCGGAAATCTGGTGCATAACAATCCAAATGGAACGCGGCTTGACACTATGGCAAACGGGTGTATTTAAAAAAATCCGTGCACTATGATTTCTGAACGTCACTTCACTTCACTTGATGCTCGTTAATAACACTTCACTTGCGGACTTACCGCTACGAAGGCCTTCATGCTGCTTACAGTGGTCACTATGGTTCGTTAGAACTTGTGATGTCTAGTCTGTACATCTCAGAGATATATACCAGCCCGGCCGCGGTGGGGCGGAGAAAGGATGAACTAGTGTTGTGCAAGCAAGGGAGGTGCTTCTGTAGGAAGCTCTTCTAATTGGAGGGACTGAGTTCTTTTCGGTTTTCGGACAACCTTTGACCGAGGGTCAAAGCCACGATCTAGGATGGTAAGAATATAACATATAGAATATCAGCAAAGTCTGATCAGAATCCAATAAATTTATTTACCGAAATAAAAAAATAATCCGATCGTTGCGGAGATATTGGAATTTTAAAATTCGCTAATTCAAAATATTACAAAGATAGTAAAATGCCCCTTCAAGAATAGAATTGGGCTCTTGTAAAAAGATTTTTGCTTTTTTAGTAAAACTATTTAGATTGGAGTTATTTGTTTTTGATAATACACTCCTGATATATATATATATAAATAAATGTAAATATAGTAAATTGTATACACTAATCGCAATTTATGATAATGATTTGATGTTATAAAATTAAAAGGTTATAAGGCCGAACGTTTGAATGTAGCTAATACAAACAAACAAAATAACTATTGATATAAATGCGAAAGTCAGTATTTTATATTACGCAGCAACTCTATTAAAACATAAATAGGGACACTGTAAAGCATCACACCGTTGCTTTATATTAAAAAAGAGGTTTCTTTCTTAAGAATAATTCTCACATTAATAAAATATTTTTTGAAATATATTTATAGATCTTTAATTAGTGGGTATGACTTCGACTTCACTTTCAAGGGGCCGAGTTCGAATCCCAGGTACCCCTCACCTTTAGCGGAGTATCTCTAAATTTCCTATGTTATATGCGTTTTATGTAATTAAAATATTACTTGCTTCAACGGTGAAGTAAGTGATAAACATCGTGAGGAAACCTGCATGCCTGAGAGTTCTCCTCAAAAGAGTGTGGAGTCCACCAATCCCCACTGGGTCAGCGTGGTGGACTACGGCCTTAACCTCTCGGCTTATATGATGATAATGATGAATTAATCTCTCATGACTTCAGTTGTCCGTAAGCTTTTGAACTGTTGGGTAGCCAGTCTTTGGCAAAGTTCCAATCCACCAAATCAGTAACTTCTTAGCTTTTTATCTTTAGGTATAGGATCTTAAAACTTATATGAAACAAAGTCAAAGTCAAATATTTATAAACTCAAGAAGGCCCATAGAGGGCACTATTGATGCCTCATAAAGAATTTGTACATTGTAGTGCCATGATGACAACTTCATTCGTAAACTTAAAACTATACGAGGGTTCCAAACGCGCCTTGGTTTTAAAAAGAAGCGTATGACTGTAGTACCCACCAATCCGCACTGGACCAGCGTGGTGGAATACGGCTTTATCACCTTCTCATTGTGGGGGGAGACCGGTGCCCTTTAGTGGCCCGGAAATGGGTTGATATGATGATGTTGATGAACCGTAGTAAATAGCAGACGGTTAAGATGCACACCACGATATTATTTTGTCTACCTATATCATGTTATGTCATAGAAAGTAGAACGAGAAAAAGGTAGACATAAGGTTCCTAGACTTTTTGATGTATAACATCTATTGCAATAGATCATATAATTAAAATACCATGCAAATTTTTTACACGACGCTAGGAATTTTTTAATCCCTCTTTCACGTTAGCTGGTTTCCATCTCAAATTGCATCGTCACTTACCGTCAGAAGAGATCGCAGTTAAGCGCTAATTTCTTACGAAATAAAGAAAAGCATCGATTTCATAACAACCACGGCCGGTGACAATGACATTTGTGAATTAAATAAACAGTTTAAATTCCTTGAAATTTGAAAGGCCGATTGGATATTTTGTGGCAATACCTATTAGAACTTGGGAATGTAGTATCCAATTATTTAATTACTTACAGAAACCGTGTACACGACTAATATTGAAGCATCAGAAACTACTCCACTTTAGTAGTGTTTCTGGAACGGACGGTTAGCCACTTCATACCATTTGACAGAAATTATTTTACTTCTAATGTTCTAAGCCTGTACCATGAAATGGAAAAATAGGAACAAAAATTGAGCTAGCAACATTCCGCGGCTGTGAAAAAAAAACCACGACGATTTGCGTGGAGAGAGACCGGGTTAAGTGGGAACTTAACGAAAAGAAACAAGTGATATTTAAATAAAACGCACTTAAATCCAAAATATCTAGAACTGAACTAGGTCCCCCCGAATAGGCCTCAGTCGCCTATCCCATTTTAAGATAAATAGTGCTGTATTTTTCCACGGGCAACATTGTGAAAAGTGACAACAGTGTATTGTCGGGCCGAAAACTTTGTAAAGTTACGATTTGTTTTTGTTAGATTAGCACCAATAATTTCCACGCCTCATGTGTCTATTTTAATAATATTATATAACTAAATAATAATCCCTACTTATATTATAAATGTGAATGTAAGCTTGTTTGTTACGCTTTCGCGCAAAACTACTAAACCGATCATCATGAAACATTGTACACATGTTTTTGAAGATATTAGAATTAATATAGGATGCTTTTTATCCCGAAATTAAGCTCAGTTCTTTTTGGAGAGGGGACGAAAGTGTTTCACGATTTTACACCATAACGCCGTCAAATGATAACCGATTTAAATAATTACTTTTGTACTTTAGAGGTTATAATGTCTGTTTAATTTTGCCCAAATTTCGTGTAGATCTGATGAATGTGTTTGGAGATAGAGGATACAACTCCTCAGCGGACGGCAGCCAACCCGTCATTTAAGGCTTAGCTATCCTATATACATAAAGTGCTTAGAATTACACCTAAATCGAATGGCACATGTCTTTCGAAACACAAAAACAAACGCAGACGAAGTCGTGGGCAAAAGCTAGTAATAAATAAATACACAACGACAATACACACATCTATCATCTAGCCCCAAAGTAAGTCGTGATCATCATCGTGGGGCATCGTTGTCCCAGATGCCTTGCGACTCGCTGTTATGATGATTTATGTCCTTTATCTACGATAGTATTTACCAGATATTCATTAAAATTTCACAATACATGCTTGATAGTATACACTTTCAAATAAAAAAAAGGATTATTTAAATTGGTTCAAATTTAACGAAGCTATGAAGTAAAATTGCTAAAAAATTTCATCACATTCCCGGGAGGAGCTTATTGTTTATCGGGATAAAAAGTAGCCTATATGTTAACCCGGAATATCAGCTACCACTATATCAAATTTTATTTAAATCCGTTTAGTAGTTTTCACGTGATGCCCGGACCGACAGACAGACAGACGGACAAAAATTAAATAAAAATCTGTTTTGGACTCAGTATCGATTATAAAGCATCCCCCGCTCAAAACATCTCATCTAAATCTTCCAGTTACAGTTTTAGGTATTAAAAGTATAGATATACAAAAATACTTATAAATTACAGATAAACACCCAGACACTGAAAAACATGTAATTTTGACGGCCAATTGGCGCAGTGGGAAGCGACCCTGCTTTCTGAGTCCCAGGCCGTGGGTTCGATTCCCACAACTGGAAAATGAACATGAATGTTTTTCAGTGTCTGGGTGTTTATTATAAGTATTTATGTATATTATTCATAAAAATATTCATCAGTTATCTTAGTACCAATAACACAACCTACGCTTACTTTGGGACTAAATGGCGGTGTGTGTATTGTGCATTTAAGCATTCCATACGATATTTAGATGTAACTCATGATTTCCACACTCCAGCGGCGTTCATGTTTTTTAAAGTTTTTCTTTTTAAACCTCAAAGAACTCCTGTAACTAGCTGGTTTAAGATGTGTGTTGTTTGACAAGCCATGTTTTCTATGCTGATGTACACAAATCTCTGATATGTGTCAAAATCAAAATACACTTTATTGTACACCATACAGAAAGCAATAACACAATTGAAACAGAGTAAAGGTACAATAGGCAGCCTTATCGCTTAAGAGCCAGGAACATGAAGCTTAAATTGCTATACCTACTTCGTGAAAATTAGGCGAACCTGCATGGTACCATGCACGATGTCATTTAAACCCGCTCTGGGTGGGTTTTGATGCTCCTTTATTAATATTGTACACGGTTTCTGTATATTCTTAATTCTGTAGATCTATTAATAGGTTTTAAGGAAATATTCAATCGCAATGAAAAAAAAATTACTAACTAGTCTAGTTAGCTAGTCAAGGGCTAGTTGAGATATCAAGTCAAGAAGACAGATTCTTTTCAAGAAATTCGCCTTTCACGACCTGACGCTAACGGTCTCGATCTATTATACAATGTGGAAGACATTCAGTTTTATGCATTAACGTAGTGCAAGAACTCCGACTCCGGTAAGAGGGTAATTGCCCCAAAATATGTAGGAACCGTGCAAATCATATTTCACATTGAGCAAGTTTGAAGTATAGTCATCGTTTCAAGTTGAACGGGTCCAAGCAATAAACGTCGATAGTATTTCGTTTGTCAATTTTGTGTTTACTCAAATATGTAGAGTCGAGAAATCAAAACTAAATTTCGTCTTCAACATCAAAAGCCTATAACAGTCCACTAATGGACTAAAGGCCTCTAAGAATGGGAGTACAGAGGACGCTGTTAGTTTGATGACATCCGTGGGTAGAGGGGGGACGGGTAGAGGGGGGGGGGGGGTGATTAAGAACTGCGTAACCTGATGTCACCTCACGGCATGGCTGGAAGAAATTTATTATCTTTAATATACACTTCCCCAAGTGAATGCTGCGTTTATGCATCAACGCGGGGCAGGAACAGATTCAATCCAACGGTATCTCCGCAGCCTCTTTGCAGGGTCTGCATAGATCTGTGTCATGCAGCTCTATGAGTTAGTCACGATACTGTTTTGTGAGAAAAAGAAACAAGAAAAAGAATACAGAAACATCAAAATCAGAGCTGCCGACGCGTAAGTACTAATTTTTGTGTCTCATTGTTAGCTCATCACTTGGACCATACAAACATGACACACTATGAAATGTCAGAAATAATGTAAGCTCTCGATTGTTTGTGCATCGCCCTCAAAAAAGCTAATGAGTCTCATACTGTTTGAGTGAATTAGAAACGGACGATCATTCTTTGTGGTAACGCGTATTTTACAAACCTCGAGTACCTATGTATAGCTCAACGAGTTGCGTAGCTAAATTGACAATGGGTGTGGCTCAAAGTTTGGAGGGCCAATTTTCTGGGTGGAATGCCAACTGCGCACCGGATAAATTTGTTCCAAAAAGAGGAAAAATTACACCCCCGACTAGGTGGACTTTTTTTCCGAATAGCCTTGCTATGAGAATTTATCTTGAGGAAACCTGCAGGCTTGAGAGTGCTCCATGTGGTTCTCTAACGCTTACTAAGCCTACCAGTCCGCACTTGGCCAGCGTGGTGGACTACGGCCCTTAAACCCTTCTCATTCTTGTCGAGCCTGGGACCTCGCGATCTGCTGTTAAACATGCTAACCACTAAACCAACGAGGCAGTCAACCGAAAATAAACCAGAACATAATAGTACTAGTAAAAGCCCACTTATACGGTTATCAATTACCGAGTTAATACACCTAATGCAAGTATCCAATCTCCAGATGTCTACAACGATGACGTAGTTACATCCTCGTTGCATGATATGCAAATGATTATATAGAATGGAATGGAAATTGTCACGTGAGAAAACTTCTTTACACTTTGGGTAAAGTATAAACACTAAAGAACCAATACTGAATAGCAATCTCATTCTAATGATTTAAAACGGTCCTATATTTTTCGCACGTTCGTTAGGCGCTGGATTACAAACAGTCGTAGGTATCTGATGAATGATGATTTTATGGTCCAAGATGCCTGTCTCAATTCCTGCCTCTCTTGTTGCGAACAGTCAGTGTTGCCTAAAACCGTGTTGTGTCTGGGGGATGTCTGGGGAATAAGGCCAGGCCTTTTTACACGCTTTTTTATGATATTTAGCTTCACATGTATGTTTGAAACCGACTCCTCTGGGCTTAATTTTTACCCTCTTCTCGGTCTGATTTCATTCAAACTTTGTACATATGGAGAACCGATGAGAATTCACTAATTTGATAGAGTATTCCATTTTCCATTTTTCATTGGGTTGCTTCTTTAATAGTTTTAAATGACAATGTGCGATAGTGATAACAAAAAAAACAACCGACTAAGTTTGTTGTGGGTTTCTTCTTAGACCAGGGCGCGTTTGGAACCTTGTAGCTTTAGTTTTAAGTTGACAAATTTAGTTATCGCCATAAACTCACTTCTATGTCATATTTTACACGTAATGTACGCATCAAAAGTGCCATCTGTGTGCCTATTTGAATAAAGAAATATTTGCCTTTAAAAGTCCGAAGTCTCAACCTAAGGCTATCACCGCTATTTTATGATTACATGTATATAGAAAATTTAAATTACATCCAAAGCTTAGTGACCAGATATGAGAAACCTATTATTTTGTAATCACGAGTTTTCTCGACATAGTTATACGATAGGTGAATGTATCATTTTAATATAGAGTCGGATTGTTTGTCGCGTTATGCAAAATAGCTACAGTTCCGGGTTCGATTCCGTCTCGTTGCTAATCTACGTAAATTGTGACATCATATATTATCGAACGTGACTATCATTTCTACGTATTTACTAGTTTTTTTGCTCATAACCAGCCAATAGCGTAGTTTGTATTTGTACATTGAACCCAAAAAATCACTGTTTTATCTTCGAAATTTAGGGCCTCGCCAACGTATTGGAATAAACAAAAAAAACAACCGACTAAGTTTGTTGTGGGTTTCTTCTTAGACCAGGGCGCGACTGTTTGTAATCCAGCGCCTAACGAACGTGCGAAAAATATAGGACCGTTTTAAATCATTAGAATGAGATTGCTATTCAGTATTGGTTCTTTAGTGTTTATACTTTACCCAAAGTGTAAAGAAGTTTTCTCACGTGACAATTTCCATTCCATTCTATATAATCATTTGCATATCATGCAACGAGGATGTAACTACGTCATCGTTGTAGACATCTGGAGATTGGATACTTGCATTAGGTGTATTAACTCGGTAATTGATAACCGTATAAGTGGGCTTTTACTAGTACTATTATGTTCTGGTTTATTTTCGGTTGACTGCCTCGTTGGTTTAGTGGTTAGCATGTTTAACAGCAGATCGCGAGGTCCCAGGCTCGACAAGAATGAGAAGGGTTTAAGGGCCGTAGTCCACCACGCTGGCCAAGTGCGGACTGGTAGGCTTAGTAAGCGTTAGAGAACCACATGGAGCACTCTCAAGCCTGCAGGTTTCCTCAAGATAAATTCTCATAGCAAGGCTATTCGGAAAAAAAGTCCACCTAGTCGGGGGTGTAATTTTTCCTCTTTTTGGAACAAATTTATCCGGTGCGCAGTTGGCATTCCACCCAGAAAATTGGCCCTCCAAACTTTGAGCCACACCCATTGTCAATTTAGCTACGCAACTCGTTGAGCTATACATAGGTACTCGAGGTTTGTAAAATACGCGTTACCACAAAGAATGATCGTCCGTTTCTAATTCACTCAAACAGTATGAGACTCATTAGCTTTTTTGAGGGCGATGCACAAACAATCGAGAGCTTACATTATTTCTGACATTTCATAGTGTGTCATGTTTGTATGGTCCAAGTGATGAGCTAACAATGAGACACAAAAATTAGTACTTACGCGTCGGCAGCTCTGATTTTGATGTTTCTGTATTCTTTTTCTTGTTTCTTTTTCTCACAAAACAGTATCGTGACTAACTCATAGAGCTGCATGACACAGATCTATGCAGACCCTGCAAAGAGGCTGCGGAGATACCGTTGGATTGAATCTGTTCCTGCCCCGCGTTGATGCATAAACGCAGCATTCACTTGGGGAAGTGTATATTAAAGATAATAAATTTCTTCCAGCCATGCCGTGAGGTGACATCAGGTTACGCAGTTCTTAATCACCCCCCCCCCCCCCCCTCTACCCGTCCCCCCTCTACCCACGGATGTCATCAAACTAACAGCGTCCTCTGTACTCCCATTCTTAGAGGCCTTTAGTCCATTAGTGGACTGTTATAGGCTTTTGATGTTGAAGACGAAATTTAGTTTTGATTTCTCGACTCTACATATTTGAGTAAACACAAAATTGACAAACGAAATACTATCGACGTTTATTGCTTGGACCCGTTCAACTTGAAACGATGACTATACTTCAAACTTGCTCAATGTGAAATATGATTTGCACGGTTCCTACATATTTTGGGGCAATTACCCTCTTACCGGAGTCGGAGTTCTTGCACTACGTTAATGCATAAAACTGAATGTCTTCCACATTGTATAATAGATCGAGACCGTTAGCGTCAGGTCGTGAAAGGCGAATTTCTTGAAAAGAATCTGTCTTCTTGACTTGATATCTCAACTAGCCCTTGACTAGCTAACTAGACTAGTTAGTAATTTTTTTTTCATTGCGATTGAATATTTCCTTAAAACCTATTAATAGATCTACAGAATTAAGAATATACAGAAACCGTGTACAATATTAATAAAGGAGCATCAAAACCCACCCAGAGCGGGTTTAAATGACATCGTGCATGGTACCATGCAGGTTCGCCTAATTTTCACGAAGTAGGTATAGCAATTTAAGCTTCATGTTCCTGGCTCTTAAGCGATAAGGCTGCCTATTGTACCTTTACTCTGTTTCAATTGTGTTATTGCTTTCTGTATGGTGTACAATAAAGTGTATTTTGATTTTGACACATATCAGAGATTTGTGTACATCAGCATAGAAAACATGGCTTGTCAAACAACACACATCTTAAACCAGCTAGTTACAGGAGTTCTTTGAGGTTTAAAAAGAAAAACTTTAAAAAACATGAACGCCGCTGGAGTGTGGAAATCATGAGTTACATCTAAATATCGTATGGAATGGTACCTAATCTTACAAAACAGTAACGTTATAGGAATATTTATTGAACCTTTAACGGTTATTTTCTTAGCCTCGAGCGTTCTGCATACGAACACCTGGTTTGGGCTTAGTCACATCGCACCGTTAGCAAATTGACCTTCAGGGGAGCATGGCCGGACATTTTAGAAATCAATTATTCAATTATTCAGTATTCGCTATTGAATATTCAGCACATGACTACCAGGTTGCTTTTGTGTTGTGCTGCAATATATTTTTTTAGGCAACATCAGAAATAAACGGGCGACAGGAATCGGAGGAGATATTTTTCAGTTGAATCTTGTGATATCCTATCAAAAGATCAATTATAGTTTAATACAATTTACAAGTTTTACGCCATTTGTTGACTGGAAGAGATCGCTATGTAGCGATAAGGTCGCCTAATTGTATATTTTAAGTAAAACTTTTATTTACCATTTTTCTGTATTTTCATGTGGTGTACAATTAAAATGTGTTCATTCAGTAAGTAACTAAATTCACTTAAAATGCTTATTTGTAATCTTATGCTAATTATAAAATGTTTAAAATTATTATGTTATAATAAAAATAATATATTGCGAATGTCCTAATTATATAAGTTTACATAAATAATTTTTAGTAAATGTCCTTTTCACTTGTTCGTCGAGCTGTCAAAAGTTTGTCTCATACGTTAATTATTGTTATAATATAAAGCGGACCCCAGCGCCATCTGTCGGGCTGATTTGTGAATCTAAACCATCCAGGGTGCCACCCAAACGCATACCAATAAATTCATTCAAATCGGTCCAGCCGTTTAGGAAGAGTTCAGTGACATACACACGCACACAAGAAATATATTAATATACTAGCGGACCCCAGCGCCATTTGTCGGGCTGATTTGTGCATCTAAACCATCCAGGGTGCCACCCAAAAGCATACCAAAAAATTCACTGAAATCGGTCCAGCCGTTTAGGAGGAGTTCAGTGACATACACACGCACATGAAATATATATATAAAGATAGAAATAGAAATACTAATTGAAGTTAATTTTCGTCTGCCGCCTTCTTCTGTGAAAAAAAAACTTTTATAATCCTCTACTTTTATGGTAAATGTTCCTGTCAAAATCGGTTCTGGAGATACGAGTACTAGTAGGTATTTCGTAATTACTGTGTTATAATATCCGTCTGTGCATTATGCAACGCATGTTTATAATCAATTATTTTGCCAGTATTTATATCATTAAATGGTATGCAAAGCATATTTTTTAAACTGTTTAATTAAATGACCGCCAGAATTAATCATAATTCAACAATAACTGTTAAATGAATATTCATAAGTAAATGTTAAGACGAGATATTTTACGTAACGACGTTTTATGATTAACAGTTATGTTTGTGTTTTTCAAAAGTGAATAAGTTAGAAAAGATGAACACATAAGAATTTTAAGACTTCTGTGCTCTGGAGAATGTCAGCGCATCACGAACCAAACATTTCATCACTTCGCATCCCAATGGGCGGGGATCGATTCAGAGGGCAAAGTTGCACTGGATATATCAGATATTCTCATTGAAATGCGGAATGTGCGAGTTGAATGACAATGTGAGATGGTGCTAATAAAAAATAAAACCCGGCTTAGTTTGTTGTGGGCTTTCTTCCAAACGCGCCCTGGGCTGGTAGACTCATGAAGCTTTAGTATTAAGTTTACGAATGTAGTTATCGCCATCACTACTCACTGCTATGTAGTATGTACACGTTTTGAATGTAATAAACGTATCAAAAGTGCCATCTATGTGCCTATTTGAAAAAAGAAATATTTGACTTTAAAACTGTAGGACATTGGCGGAATTAGATGAAGAAAAGAAGTTGAAAAGTGCCTAAACTGTAGGATGATGGTTGATCTTAAATCCTCGTTCATGTATCGCATCAGACTTATATCACTTAGAAATCATTTCCAAGCAACCAATCTACTAATTCCACCTAGCGACCAACTTAATCCGATCCAGAAGTCTCCACATTCACACGTTTAACTTAAAAAACAAAACACCAGGAGACAAAAGTTTATCTGCCGGATATTCAATGAGAAGGGATAAAATTACTGTCCTAACCGCCTTCCAAAGCACAGAACAGGGAAAAAGATTTTAATATTCACCATTCATCATTATCAACCCATCGCCGGTCCATTACTGGGCACGGGTCTCCACTCAGAACGAGAAGGACCCTTGGAATCCTAGTATGGATTTGTAGACTTCACATGCCTTTTGAGAACGTTATGAAGAGACTCCCAGCTATGCAGATTTTCTTACGTGTTTTCTGATATTTGATTGCTTAATTTAAAAACGCACATACCCCGAAAAGTTAGAGTTGCCTTGGGATCCAACTCGTTTCCATCGAACGGGAAGACTAAACCCTAACCGTTTGGCTATCACCGCTTAATTAATACCGCTTATTTGGATATTATTTTTGTTAAAACCGTGGACAAGATAATCATTTTGTACTTTCTGCGGAGAAAATGTATCCTGCCCATGCCAAACTCAACACCGATCTCCTTAAAACAGAATCCACTAGTGCCAAAATTATATCTAATTCTAAAATTACCAGGATCCTATAAAAGCTAGGAGCATCAACAAAGTCTACGCGTTCGATGCGTACACGAATGGGAATGGACCTTGCCCAAGGTCAACCACCTACTTCAATCACACTTCTCAGAGAAGTCTGGGCTCTTCGAGATATTATTGCCGCGTCATCATAGTATTGATAAAAATCTGGCCCCTAGAACACGGAATACATCTTGACCTAAATATCACTCGGGCGACCGTATTATTGGTGGGCAACCTCTTATTCAATTGGATCGTTTGTCCAAAGTTCAGCATATTCAACTTCGTCTCTCGAGGTTCCACGTTTGTTTCTTCGGTCGGGATTAAAACTTTGAGTGAAACCTAAGCATAGTTGCTACCCAGCAAATTGGGGTTTCTGACACAAACTTCTTATCTACTATTTATCTATGTTTTTTCTTTTGCGTCTTTGCTTGTTAAAGTATTTATTTTACCTATATATAACATTCGTTACAAAACATTTAAAATTCGATTAGGTACGGCAGATAAAAGTAAACATCAATGACAGTAGTTTAAAAATAGAATGGCTCTCTGGCTGGGAGCTATTGCCGAGATCAACATTTTTGATTTTTTTACAACGGCGCCGAACCATTTTATGTGGCCATAGCGTGTTTAACAAACAACAAACGAGAACGTTTAACGTTTGTTTCTTCGGTCGGGATTAAAACTTTGAGTGAAACCTAAGCATAGTTGCTACCCAGCAAATTGGGGTTTCTGTCACGAACTTTTTATCTACTATTTATCTATGTTTCTTCTTTTGCGTCTTTGCTTGTTGGAAGAAATCGCTATGTAGCGATAAGTACACCAAATTGTACTTGTTTGCTTGTTTTGCTCTATGTGTAACTACTTTTTTCTTTGGTGTACAATAAAAGTGTATTCGCAAAGTAACGCCTGCTTCTATCCAATATTAATAACTATAATTGTAATGACGTCGATATATGTGAACGAAAAGGCTTGAGTAGTTGAAGCTTGGAGGTAAGTTTATTTATCGGCTGTCGCGTTTCTTCAATGCTAGCGCATTCCATCTCGAGTTGCATCATCACTTACCATCAGGTGAGATCGAATTCAAACAAACCTGTTAAAAAAGGAAAGTAGTAAATACGAATAATGAATGAAAATCTACTTTTTTATTTTAAAGAATCTTTCGTCATTCGCCAATCTCTCGCCTACTCAATATGATTTACGTATTTCTTATACATGGTGTATTTACTCGGATATTTTTTTCTTACATAAACATCCCTGGTGCATGACCAATTACAATTATTGACGGCCGATTGACTCAGTGGGCATTGCCCCTGCTTTCTGAGTCCATGGCTGGTGGTTCGATTCCCATTACTGTAAAATGTCTGTGTGATAAAAAAATGACTGTGTTTCAGTGTATGGGTGTTTGTCTGTATATTATAAGTATTTATGCATATTATTCATAAAAATATTCAATCAACCATAACACAAGCTACGCCTACTTTTGGCCTATATAGTGATGTGCGCATTGTCGTGGTACATTTATTTATTATTTATTATAGTATTTTATAATATATTGCATAACAGGTAGCGTCCTCTTTGCTACTACTACTATATATGCGATCACCAATCCATATGTCGTATATTGTCGTAGTATATTAATTTGTTTGTTTAAACCTTTCCGTTGCAGAGGCTTTTAGTCCAGCAGTCGGCTGTCATAGTATATTGATGATCATGATGATATTAACACACATTGTTAAAATCGAAGGTTTTTGACGTGACAACGTCTTACAATTCGATGGAGCCGGCTGCACGCATGAAAAAACATGACGCATGCGGCGTTACCTCGCTCTGAGGCGTTCCATTCAAGGCTTGAAGTGCAAGCGAGAGCGCGGAACGAGCGACAAAGAGGCACAGTAGGCCTCCGCGTTCGACATCTGTCTCTCTCTTACTTGAGTGAGCGATGCGTCCGCGTGGACAGCTTCTATAAAATAATACATTTACATGTTTTCGGCAAGGATGAAGTGCAGTGACAAGTGAATGTGGTGTCAAATGTTTATAGCAACGATAATATCTATCACCCTGTAGATTTAGGTATAGTAATTATACTCACAAGGTCGTTGACTAGTCGATAATGCTCATTTCTAGTAACGTTCTTTTGTGCAACAAAACAAAATAGAATATTGTATTTTAACTATTAATATTTATAGTAATTAATCATGCATGTTGCATGTATTTAACAGCTGTGGTGTACGTTTAGTGTTTTTAGGAGTCCGTATCTAATAACAAAATAACAAATTTCAAAGAAGAAAAACATGTACGCAGTTTACTGGGCTACAAAAAATTGGTAAATTGAAGTAAAACTGTATCCGATTTTATGGAAAATTACCGGATGAAATCCTTCAGAAGTCTCTCCGTAAGTTAAAAGTTTATATAAAAAAGTAAGCTTAGGTATAGAAAAATTAGCTTATATATAATGAATTTCTCTAACTTCATAGCTAAATTGGCATATGTTTACTTATAGAAAAATAGATGGTAGAGGTGGTAGAGACACTACACACAGAACGACTTGACGTTTCAAAAGTGCTTATATTAAGATTTATTGAAATAAATGAATTTTGCATTGTAACAGTTGTAAATAAAAGGGAGGAATTTCTCTAACTTCATAGCCAAACTAATTGACATACATAAATGTTAATATCAATACATAATTTTGTTTGAACGCGTTTTAAGTGTCAGTGAAAGGCCTACATGAATAAAGAATTTTGGAATTTGAATCTGAATTTGAAACGTGCCAACGTTACTCAATTACTACACCTCCACTGTCCACCTGTCCGTTCATCTGTCCGTCAGCGGACAGTCATGAACAAGCAGAGAGTCAAAATTTTAACAGAATGTGGGCCGCTGTAACTACAAATTGTTTCCCATTCATAAAACGTGTCTTCGATGTTTTTTGCTAGATCGTTTAGTTTTAAATGTTTATCTTGTTTTTCCAGGACAAGTTAAAAAAAAAACTTAAGGATAGGCATTGTAAAAGTTATAAAAAGCTATACCCTTAAGTATTTATAACTCGTACTGGAGTTTTTTTTTTCGTTTTATATCATCTGCATACCCTGTGCATACCCTCTATGCACGCCACTGTCGGTACGGAACCATTCGTGTGCAAGTCAACACGCGCTTTGGTCTTATAAATGGGAGGTCACGGGTTCTCTTGCGGGGGCAAGTTGGGAATAATTAATATCTGAATTTTCTCTTGCCTGTTTTAGCGAGGATTCAGCTGTGTATGCCGTCTATTCTCCTCTTCTTTTTTTTCCTAATTCTAAGGTTGCCTGGCAGAGATCGCTATTAAGCGATAAGGCCGCCTTTTGTATTACTACTTCTATCGATGTTTCTGTTTTTGTTATATTTTAAATGTTGTGGTATACAAATAAAGAGTTTAATAATAATATGCCAGTTACCAACCACACGACAAAAAGGAGACGCCTAGAGGTTTAACGCTCCGGTACGATGCCGCGTAAACCCCCTTAGAGTTATGGGTTTAAAGAATTGACATATACCCATAATAGATCAGCTAGCTACAATCTTAGACTGCAAAATAGCATCACAAATTTTTGCAACCAAACGCTTGTAGATGAATAATTTCAAAAAAAGCGCACTTTTTTAACAAGTTAGAAACAATAAATAAATATTTTCTACAACATTTCATTTCAGTCTGTGCAAATAAAATTATAAAACTTACTAATTTGTAAATAGGTAGATACGATTTCCTTTTATATAGTAGCAAGGAAAATACCTAGATTTTCTACGTTATATTAAATATAATATGCCTACAATATTTGAAGAGTTCCCTTGATTTCTCCCTCGATAAAAATGCTTGGGTGTAAATTATTGCTCTAACCAGGTTGCTTCTTTAATCGTTTTAAATGTCAATGATGGTTATTACAAAAAAAAAAAACAACCGGCTAAGTTTGTTGTGAGCTTCTTCTTAGTCCAGGGCGCGTTTCGAACCCTCGTAGCTTTGGATTTAAGTTGACAAATTTAGTTACCCCATCAACTCATTTCTATACGCATCAAAAAGTGCCATCTATGTGCGCCTATTTGAATAAATAAATACTTAACTTACACTTGATTTTGGTACAAAACCAAAATGAATCATTTAAATGGGTCAATAATTGGCGGAGTAACTGAGTAACAAATATACAGAAATAAAGTTCTCAAATTTAAAACCTCCTTGTTTTTAAATACGTTACAAATAAAAGACTGATCCATAAAATATCTCATCACAAAGTTGTTCTGCGGGTTAAGAGGTAAGGCACCAATTTGACTTTCTTAGAAGGTTAGTCTTCATAAATGGCATCTTTGTCCATGTGGACGTCCGTCCGACATCAGATGACAACCACGACATTCTAAGAGTATTGAATTAAAGCCAAGGAAAAGTGCTGTGAAACAATGTTACATTCCCTAGGTGTTAATTACAGACACACATACATTTTGTCCATATTTAAATAGAAAGGCAGTGTTATGTTTTAGAGGGAAAGTGTACCATTTGTTTTGGCTCAATCATTTAGTATTTATGACGCAAATATTCCTCTATACCTTACCTACACCTTTCTCATGTCTTGAATAATTAAGTCTTTGTTAAATTTCGGTACTTCAGAGAGTCCGGAATGATACGTACCATGCGGGTTCTTAGGGACACCGACTGTCTTTTCGATTAAAAAGGTTTTTTTTATAAATAAGTAAATATACTACGACAATACACACATCTAGGAGACGATATGAATCCTCGTAATATTAAGAAAAAACTGAAATCCTACTCTTTAAGTCACTTATGATAATTTTTATAACATGTTAAACTGGTAACAATGTTCTGTAGTTGACGTACCTAGACTAAATTCTCTGTTAGCATATATTACAAACCTGGGTTGTTTTCTGATGCTAACTATAAGTATTTCTTTTTTGTGAACTTTTAAATAAATAAATAAATAAAAAGCCATCTAGCCCCAAAGTAAGCGTAGACTGTTTTACAGGTACTAAGATAGCTGATGAATATTTATATGATTATATATTATATTTTCGTATATATCATTTATAGGTTGTTTAATATGTACATTATACGTTATGTTTATGTTGTAAGTAGTAATTATTATTATGTTGTACCAACTGCCGATATGAGCATTTTCTCGTATGTCTTTGGTTGCCTGGAAGAGATCGCTATATAGCGATAACGCCTAAAAGTACTAAAAGTACCTTCTACATTAATGCTTTATTGTATGTGTATTTCTGTGGTGTACGAATCGATAGAAGTGTATTTATTAATTCATAAATACTTATTATATATATACAGATAAACACCCAGACACTAAAACAATCACGTTCACCACACAAACATTTTCCAGTTGTGGGAATCGAACCCACGGGCTTGGGCTTAGAAAGCAGGGTCGATCAAATATTGAAAGACAAATGCCTCGTTGATCTAGTGGTTAGGATGTTTGACTGCAGTTCACGATATCCTGGGTGCGATTCCCGAGTCAGGCCAATAAATAGTATTGGGATTTACTATGAAAAAAATCTTAGTACCAACTCGGAGTTTGGATATTGGCGGTGTACCGTCGCGCTTCGCAGAGCAGGTTAAGTTGTCGGTCCTGCACGTGCCCTCTTTCCGGTCGTGTTGTATCTGGTCCCTTCGGACTATGAAAGTAAGATATAGGAATAGAGAATGCACCTGTGTTTGCGCACACACATGAGCACTATAATATCGTCTAGTTGGAAAATCTCTCTGAAAAATTAACCACCGTTTCTGAAATCGGCCAGGGAAACTGCGTTATAGAAGGGAATTAAAAGATTACGCTTGGGCCCTTTGAAAGGTTTCCACCAAGAGAATTAACATCCCTAAGAAGGGTTGATAGCAAGCTGTTTCTTTTGTTTGTCTCGTGGGAGGCTTTGGCCGTGGCTAGTTACCACCCTACCGGCAAAGACGTGCCGCTACGCGTTTTAGTGTCCCGGTTCGATGTCGCGTAGAAACCGATTAGTGACTACCACACTCCCTATCAGGTAAGCCCGCTACCATCTTAGACTGCATCATCATTTTCCACCAGGTGAGATTGCAGTCCAGGGCTAACTTGTAGTGGAATAAAAAAACCACTGTTTCTGAAATCGACCAGGGAAACTTTAAACACTAAAGGGGAATTAAAACATTACGTCTGGGCCCTTTAAAAAGCCCTGGTTAGTCCATTCCAAAAAAGGGTTGATAGCAAGGCGACCGGTCTTAAAAATACGCCAAAACCAATATAATAAGTCTATGTTTTCAAGTTTGAAGGAGACATATAGAATCGACTCTAAAGAGCGTAGGATAAGGGCAAGAGAAAGAAGAATTATTTTTGCACGCCTCATAAGCGAAGCGTTGAGGTATTACTGTCAGTTTATGCACACCGAGTGATTCTCCAACTTAAAATGTCACTTTTTTTATTCTTTATTGCTTTTATAAGTGAATATAAATAGACAAATGTTAAGAAAAAACACTATTTTTACCACTCATGATATTTTTAAATCTCTTTTTATTATTTAAATTAATTAAAAAAATGTTTAAAAAAGTTCTGTTTGGGACGTCCGAGTGTCTGTATGTGCGGATCCCGTATCTTGTGGTCAAGATAACGAGCGAAATACTTCACTTATCGAGTTGTTTTTTTTTATAGCCATCAGTATTTTGAGGAATAGAAGCCTATTACTTTTCAAGGTATAATTAGATGTACTTTAATTATTATTTACAAATTATCTCATTTTTAATATAAAGAATGAGATTACGAGGCGTGCTGGATTTTCCAACTATTTTAGTCTTATAATAAGATTTAATAGATACACCAGTAAGTATAGCTTTAAGCTTTCAGGGTTATATTTCGCTACTGTAATCATTTAACGTTATATGGTCAGCTGCTATAGCAAACTAAAGTGGTACCACTTCTCACTTGACGGTGAGCGGAGGTCGCGCAATTATCGTGTGTCAATGTGACAGTTTATCAGCAGAGATGGTATGTATTAATAAACTTATTGCAAGCAAGGCCGAATGTTCTATTTCTTTATATCATATTTTTCCTTGAAATACTGAGATGCAAAAAAGTCGAGAGGTGCTTGACCCTGGCTGTAAAGATCAACACTGACTTAGTATTTTTTATATCATTAAATCATTAAAGCTAGGAAAACAAAAATTTTATCGCCTGCTTATATCCTGACAAGAAATACGGCTTAATGATCCTCCTGTTAAAGCAAGTGGAAAAATGAAGTTATACCTACCCCCAGTGGCGTGCACTTCATACATCCACAAAAGAACTGCCTACCCTGAAATTGATATATATTTTTGCCATTTTTATTCAATTGACCTGCTGAATACTTACCCTGGTAAGGAACCCGGTGCACGCCAGTGCCTACCCCTGAGTTTCTTGCTGGCTCGTCACATAAAATCTGACTTCCGATAACGTAGTAGGCTAGAACCAGGCCAACTTGTTACGTTACAAAAGAACTTACAAACTAGGACTTCTTGAAATAAATGCTTTTGAATTTTGGTAGGCTACAAACAGACCAACTTGACGTTTAAAAGTACTTATAAACTAGGCATTCTTGAAATAGATGTTTTGAATTTTGAATCTAATATAGCACGTTGCTTATGTGCGACCATGGCACTTCTCAAAATGTTACATGTCAAATTTAGGGGGCTTTTTTTTACTTTGATTACATATAATTACATTTTCTCTCCTACTATTATCCTTAAATCTCCGAGAAATGTCAGCATTTTAGCTAGATTAATAGTTTTTCTACCTGTGCTTAGGTTTATAATGAACTAAAAACCTCTTTTTTAATTACATTTCATCCTTGTCGCAAATGAGTGACGGTTATTTGGATATAATTTCCACCTCTGTTCCCATGCTCGCATAGTGGATAAAACTGTGGCAGTGACCCAAAATTGATATAGGTGCAAAAACCACCCATGTTAAATCTGATGCCTAAACCGTCTACTTATTAGTCTTATACTAATAAGTAGACGGTTTAGGCATCAGATTAAGAAAGGCATCAAAGAAAGGCAATGTGACTGAAGATTATCTTTTCTTTTTTCCTAATTCTGGGACAAATAAGTATGCGTCGCTTGTGCGTTTACCGCAAGAACTTAGTCATCGCTATTACTTTGGTTTTAACTACGACTAAATTAAATGGTATTTTAATTATTTTGAAATTTCTTTAGTGTTTCGACTGACGCGAAATCATACACAAGGCCCGATTATATCCAATCAATCATTTGACACCAAAAAAGCGATAGTCAATTACTGATATGCCTATCACCGAATATTTCCATCAGATCGGTTAACTAAACGCTCCAAGGCCGCAGTGATTACAGTTGCGTTCACAGTGTCCGTTCACTTTTCGACAACTAACGTTAAACATATGAATTGCTTGGGATCTACGACCTAAGGAAAACGGCACACTCAGGGCATTTTGTTAATCGAAGCTAATACATATAATAAAGTTCGATCCATCCTTACACACCGTGGATAGTTAATCTTTGATCTGAAGATCCTACTATTGTATATTAATATTATGAATTTCAAAGTGTGGATTTTAGTTACTCAATCACGCAAAAACGGCAGTACGGATTTGGATGAAGTTTGTTGTTCATGTAGCCTTTGCCATAGAAAAGAACAAAGGCTACCTTTTATCAGTGTTTCTTTCTTAACTATACGCTTGATAAATTTAAATTATGATGATTGTTTAACTTCTATTGTGCTGTTCAATAAATTGTGCTTATAAACTAACAAACCCTTAACCACTTAGGGATTCGATTACTGAAAAAAATATAAAGAATGATTTCAATATCGTATTCTGGGAACAACCTGTATATGCCTATGCGCCGCTTGTCAGCTGGAGCGGTATCTCGACTTGCTGGCGGCGTTTTTATTCACCTACCCGATTAATTTTTTTTTTTTTTTGTTTAACATTAGAGGATTGTGCAATGTCCATACAAACTCAGTAGAGTTTCAGCACATCAAGTTACCTATGTATAAATAGAGCACAATCGAAAGAAGGAGGATCTCAAATCGGTTACATTTTTTTATGTTTGTTACCACAGAACTCTGTCTTTTATTAACCGACTTATGCCCGCGTTCGCGTTCTCTGTCCGCGTTTATTACTGTTTTTTTCATATCCCGTGGGAACCTTTTGTTTTCCTGCAAGGCCAGCATGGGCAGGAGACAATCACGGGGAAAGGATAAAAAATTATCTTCTTCCACAGCTTTATCAACTCTCAGAGCACTGGCGCACAATTTTTTTTTTTTTATATTTTTTTATTGGATCATTAAACTGGTAATAACCAATGACGTTATCATGAGAATAACATAAATAAAAGAGAAAGACAGGAGATTGAAACCTTTTAGAAATGACCACAGCATGCTTAATTAAGATAATCTAAAAGCTAATCAAATAAAGCAAAATTTAAAACTTAATACCTGCAATACTATACAATGAATAGTGATGATATAAAATTAGAACGGAAAATAAATTAATTTAAGTTATGTAAGTAAATGTTTGACATGTTTTTTGAATGAGGTCAAAGAACTACTAAAAATGTCACAGTTATTTCTGTAAGCATTTAAAAGTGAGCAAATTCGAAAGACAGGCGCATGTTGTCCTGCCTTGGTCCGACAAAAAGGTAAATGAAACGGTTTCCGATTTTGCAGGCAAATGGAAATATTATCTAAGTAATTTATTTATTTATTTATTTATTTATTTATAATATTTATATAGTAATATATGTGTAATAATAAACGGGGGTTAACTTCTCCAATTCCATGTTCCCCTGCTTTAGCAGGTGGACACGTTCATTGTATCCCTTGTCAGGGGATATAACAGGGGATATAATTTGTATCTCCCGCCCGTGCTATCCCTTCTGGGATAAAAAGAAGCCAGTGTTACTCTCCGATATTGTTTTAATATGTTACTTGTAAACTCACTGCCCTCCGAACTTTTAACTGACTCTATGCCAAAAAGATATCCTATATGTCAGTATCCTATGTTCCGCATGTCAGTACCTGATATGCGGAACCCACCATGAGACTTCGCAGGCACTGTGTGTGCAATGTGATAAGATTTCATTAGCAACTTATTGTCGATAAATAAGACGATAGTGTGACCTTATGGCCACCTAAAACGTATGAATTGCTTGCGATTTTATCCGATTTCGTCGTCCTTTCTCTTCGTTTGATGCGTCTTTCAACAGTTTTAACTTAACGCTCGTGTTGATATAGCGATATTCGTTGAAGAGATTGATTCATAACTTTTTTGACATTTAGCTTCAGTCACGCAATGATTGCGACTCATCTCCACATGCCATATTGGCTATCGGTTAGCGGAAAATGTACAGGGTAGGCATTTAGAAAACAAAACACTAGTCTTAATAACATGATGAGAATATAGACAATACATATCAACAGTCATAAATTAGTAACATCTGTAATTTGATAATAATATACTATTTGTGTGACACAATATTAAGCCTTTATGAACAAAAAGTGGATATAAACTATTGACTTACAAGAAATGGTTATAAATTAGTGAAATCTTTTATTTTCTTTTTTTTTATGATCTTATAAATGACGGATCAAGCAGATGGGCCACCTGATGTTAAGTCAAAGTCGAAGTCAAAGTCAAAAATATCTTTATTCATGTAGGCCCATAGGTGGCACTTTTGATGCGTAGATAAGAATTACACGGTAGTGAGATGTTGGCGATAACGACATTCGTAAACATAAAACTAAAGCTACGAGGGTTCCAAACGCATCCTGGTCTAAGAAGAAGCCCACAACAAACTTAGCCGGGTGTTTTTTTTTTGTTATCACCATTTCACAATGTCATTTAAAATTATTAGAAGAGCAACCTGGTTAGAGCAATAATTCACACCCAAGTCTTTTTTATCGATTACGTAATCCTTTATACTATAATAGGACTTTTCTATAAGCTTACGTTTAATACAAACTTTGAACTTTTTAAGAGACATCTCCAAGATGTCAATTGGTAGTTTATTACACGCTTTATATTAGCTTCACTTGTATGTTTGTTTGTAACCGACTTCTTTGGGCGCGATTTTGACCCATTTTAAACGGTCAGATTTCTTTCAAACTTTGTAGACATATCGAGGACCGATGACAATACACTAATCTGAAAAGATTATTCCAATTTTCACTATAAAAAATAAGATTTTTTACTAATTACTACAGCGCCATCTAGACCCAAATGTAAAAAACCTATGGCATTCGCGTACCTAACAAATTCCACAGAAAACATTAAGCTACTAGATGGTAGAGGGCGTTAGCTATTACTTTTTAATGGCCTGTTTTAAATAATAATTAGAACTTTCATTTCGAGAGACGGGCACACTGTATAAAAAAAAAATATTTTATCTCTTTAATGGTGGATGGGTTACCGATTAATTTTGCTCTATTAAAAATAATAAATCAAGAAAAACTAAAAAAAATCGCTATTATGAATAAACTAAAAGAAAGAAATTAGTTTAGTTTTTTATACCAAGCGTGTTTTTTTAGTTTGTTTCAGCGAACGAAAGCTTTTTTCGTTCGCTGGTTTGTTTGAACTAT
The DNA here is from genome assembly GCF_905163445.1 of Pararge aegeria. Classification (NCBI taxonomy): domain Eukaryota; kingdom Metazoa; phylum Arthropoda; class Insecta; order Lepidoptera; family Nymphalidae; genus Pararge; species Pararge aegeria. Next base: position 16,113,110 of record NC_053199.1, on the reverse strand, counting down.
TTAATTATTATTGTAGAATTGTATGCAATTTCCTTTAAACGATTTATGAATTTTATGTAACCTAGTATATTACACTGTAAGTTTTTTCTTACTTGTAATGTTTAATGTTTAAAGTAAGTTAAGTGGAAAACCATCGGCTATATATATACTCGTATATTTATATGACATAGTATTTTTTTTTTTAATTTTAATTTTCGAATCTTGACTATGTACAGAAATAATTCGTGTATCTATTAAAAACTAATGAATGTTGAAAAAAGTTGCTGGGAAGCAGGCCGCTCCGCTTTCATATCTTACAAGGTAGAATTAAAATTATTTAATTGTAAAATATTCTGATGTTTGAAACGAGCTTTCGATTTTTCGATGGTTTCTTCTCAGTAGAATCGACCTACTCTTCCTGGTGGTAGAGTCACTACAAACCGACAGCCTTGATATTTAAAAAATGGTTGTATTAGGCCTACATTAAAGATTTTTTTTTTTAATTTCAATTAGCTAACGTCACTTAACCTTAACCAACGACAATCGATCCTCCGAGCCATGTGCCCTGACCATTCTTATTTTTTTCACATTGTGAGAATATAAAAAATACATATCAACAGTCATAAATTATTGACATCTGTATTTTATTTAGGTAGTGTGGCAGTCATATCCCTAATCGGTTACCACGCGACATCGCACCGGAACACTAAATCGCTTAGCGGCATGTCTTTGTCGGTAGGGTGGTAACTAGCCACGGTCAAAGCCTCCCTAGCCTAACCTAACAAAACTTTTTATTCAAGGAAAATAAACGGTTCCCATGGGATTTGTTAAAAAACCGTAATAAACGCGGGCAACACAATAAAAAGGGAACTTTAATTGGTTATACAAAAATTGCGTTATTGTAACGTTCTTAGCTCGATCAGCAGTTAGTAGGATTTCAATTGCAAAAAAAGTTACATCTTTGTATGGAACCCTTAGTGTGGAAGTCCAACTCCCACTAAGCCGGTTCGTGGACTCTTCAGTTAAATAAACATTCCGATGACAACATGTATTGGTAACATTCTTTTGTAAGTATAATAACAACTTAATTTTCGAGGTTAATCCACAAAACACTCGGCCGTGACCCCCCTCTACTTCAATCCAGAAGAAACACAGAAAACGACGTCACCACTTACTAAACTAGCCCAGAAGGTACGAGGTCTAATCCCAGCACGCATCTCGAACTTTAATGTTATGTGCGTTTTAAGTAATTAAAAATATCACTTGCTAAGACGGTGAAGGAAGACATCGTGAGTAAACCTGCATGCCTGAGAATTCTAAATAATGTTCCCAAAGGTAAGTAGAGTTCACCAATTTGCACTGGACCAGCTTGGTGGTCTACAGCCTTTAACCCTTTTCATTGGGAGGAGAGATTGCCATGTAGTGGGCCGGTAATGGGTCGATATGATGAATGAATTTATTAATGAATTGGTTATGACTTGCTCTAACAGCAAAGCTAAATATTAATTACCAGTGAGAGGGTAATACCAAAAATAAATAAAATAAATAAATATACTACGATAATACACACATCGCCATCTAGCCCCAAAGTAAGCGTAGCTTGTGTTATGGGTACTGAGACAGCTGATGAATATTTTTTTATGAATATAATACACACTTATAATATACAGATAAACACCCAGACACTGAAAAACATTCATGTTCATCACACAAACACTCTCCAGTTGTGGGAATCGAACCCACGGCCTTGGACTCAGAAAGCGGGGTCGCTGCCCACTGCGCCTATCGGCCGTCAAAAAAAATTACCAGGCTAAGTTTGTTGTAGGCTTTTCTTAGACCAGGGCGCGTTTAGAACCGTCGTAGCTTTAGGTTTAAGTTGGCTAACATATTAATCATCATCACCTCACAATTATGTAAACATAATATATTACGCTTCATAAGTTCCTGTGATAGACCTACATGATAAAAGAATTTTTGAATTTGAATCTGATTGCCCCAATCGAACTGTGGGTGAAGGCAGTATGTAATAAGCCTTAAAAACTTATACACTACACAATATACAATACTTAAAAACTTTTCATAATAAGATGTCGCCTTATTAGCCCTATAATGTTGAATTAAACATACCATTGGTAAGAATGTACTTACCATATAACATGCAGTGATACGATGAAATCGTAATGATTTTCTGGGTCATTGGAAATCATACAGTTGCATTCACATAAAACGATACAGAATTGTGCGTGATGACACATTCGTTTATGCATGCCATTCATATCTCTGCTTAAGGTCTTTAATCTAATAGAAAGAGAGAATGAAAGGAATATTTAATATTGCGCAACAAAACATCATACAACATTATAAAGAAATTCATACATTTAAAATTTAATTTAATTTAATTAGCTTTATTAGAACCTATTAGGTTTGGCGCGGAGCGATGGCAAGAGACCTGATGCTATGACGCTCATACCTTGGAGGCTAGGAAGGTCACTTGTGTGGGATGCAACTTGTGTTGATACCCTAGCTGCATCACACATCCAGGCCACCTCGTCAATGGTGGTTGCGGCTGCTACTAGTGCCGAGCAGGCCAAGAGACGTTAATATGAAAACCTGGATAGCAGTTTAATTTTTGTGCCTTTTGGAGTAGACTTTGGGACCGTGGGGTCCGGAGGCACGTTCTTCTTCTCTTCGAGCTCTTGTTAAAGAATTATCGAAAAGGGTTATCGAGTCTACCGGTGATCCTAGAGCGGGCAGTTACCTTGGCCAACGAATTAGATTGGCCATCCAAAGGGGCAATGCTGCCATCATCTTAGGAACTGTGCCTCGCTGTGGTGGTTTCGAAAACGTTTTAGATTTTATTTAGTTTTACATAGTTAATTTAGGTTATATTTATAAAACAAATGTGAAAGAAATAAATATATATACATTGGATTAAAATATAAAATTTTCAATATAGGACAGAAGCAGCATACTTTGCGGAATTCCATGATAACAATTGAATAATTGTAAAGTCAACATCTTCTGAGGTACCTACTTCGGTGTCGGTGCGAAAGAGTGCGCGAAAGTGTACATTGTACTCTCCAGTTGTACTCTCTGTACATTGCCGAAGATCTGTTTGGTGTGGAGTATAAAGTTTGAAGAAATTATAAATTACACCATACAGATTCACCTGCTTTCCGCGGCGGCGGAGTGTAGCAATCTAAACTTAATTTTCATAGTCGCTTTATCACATTTTGGGACACAAATTTATTGGTGCCTCTGAACAGTGTGAACTATAATCTAGAAAAGAGTAATATATCATAACAAGAACAAACAAAAATGCTAGTAGATAATTTTATGACAGATCTCGTCCGGGGGAATAATTCTACCATGCTTATTTCTGTCGCAGTATTTTTGCAGTGTTTCGGTCCGAAGGGCGTGGTTGCCAGTGTAGCTAACGTCACGTGAGGCTTAACATTTTGCTCTCAGCTTGCACACATCTCTCCTATAAGAGAGATAATTATGATGAGTCTGTTTTATGGGTAAGTTTCTTAAAAATACATAGAATGCGTGGCATAATAAATAATATATGCTAATTCCGATATGTATAAGAAATTAGGTAACACACAATTAATTATACTTGCAAATAAGATGTTTATCTGATAGGTTAAATGATTATGTACCTATACATGTGTGATAAATATATTTATACAGATTATAGGAAATTAGATTATTATTTATTAAATTATAATTATATCGAGTCTACCGGTGATCCTAGAGCGGGCAGTTACCTTGGCCAACGAATTAGTTTGGCCATCCAGAGGGGAAATGCTGCCAGCATCTTAGGAACTGTGCCTCGCTGCGGTGGTTTCGAGGACGTTTTAGATTTTATTTAGTTTTTAAATAGTTTATTTTAGGTTATAGTTATGTATTAATAAAAATTGTATTAGTTATGGATTATAGGAATAATACTTATCTATGTATCACTTAATTAGATGTAGATAATAAATCTTTTTTAATATCTACAGAGATTTATTAGATTATCATTAGATTATGGAAATTTAAATTTAAAATTTCTTAATTCATGTAGGCCTATCACAGGCACTTATGAAGCGTAACATATAATATGTTTACATAATTGTAAGGGGATGGTGATAAATTCGTTCGCCAACTTAAACCTAAAGATACGAGGTTATAAAGTTAAACTAAAGTTCCAAACGCGCCCTGGTCTAAGAAACTTACAAACTTAGCCGGGTATTTATTTTTTTGCTATCACCATCTCACAGTAAATTTATATTAAGCTATAAAGTTTAAGCACACCCAAGCTTTTTTATCGTTCAAGTAATCCTTAACGTTATAATAGCATTTAGCTTCATTTGTTATATTCCGTGAAAAGTAGGAGAATCTGTATGATGTAATTTATAATTTATTCAATCTTTATACTCTACACCAAACAAATCTTGGGCAATGTAGCCTCTACGGAAGTTTCGCTCGGATACCGGAGCATCCTCAGGAAATGTTGACTTTATGGTTGGAATCGCTGATTGCATATTGCAATTTGCAAATTTCCTATAGGACTTTCTCGTATACCTTTAGTTGCCTGGAAGGGATCGCTATATAGCGATAAGGCTGCCAAATTGTACTTTCTACCTTATTGTGCTATCTTATAAATCAATCAATCAAAAATACTATATTGCACACACAAAAAAAAAAAAAGAGAACACGTCAATTAAATTTGTGTAACAAAGGCGGCCTTATCACTTATAGTGTTTTCTTCTTTCTTTCTTTCTTTTTTTTTCTTATATGTATCTCTGTCAATTTTCTCTGTAGGTGTACAATAAAAGTGTATTCATACATTCATTTATTCGTTATAAACAACCCAACTGCCCCTGCGAGTTATCGAACGTGGGACCTCCACTTATAAGAACACACCGCTAATCACAATACCACGGGGCACGGACGTCTTTACTTTCTGCCATTATTAGGTTCTCGTTTTTCTATTTCTTCGCCCATATTATCTAGGGCGATTGGTTTATTGATAGATTAATCACGACGACATAGTAAACAATTAGTTAATCAGTTAATTAAAATCTGCCGCGGCGCCAGCCGGTTGATTTAAAACCATTGGACATCAATATTGCAACACTGATTTTGTGTTACTTTCGTTTCGGCGATACGAATCCGACAAGACTCTGAATTTTAATTAAAGAAATACGCACAAACTTCACGTAAGGCTACGGAGACGACGGATTACGAGGACCCAGCTATGTCATCCGGTTCAACTGTTGCAGGTTTTGTTTGCGGAATTCTCAGTATCTACCTAAGAAGTTAATAAAAGTTTTAAGTAAGTTTGGAATACTATGTTTTGCACACAGTTTGATTATATAATTAATGATTATTGTAAAATAATAAAAGGCTCTTCAATCAACATAAGACCAGGTGTTGCGGGCCTAAGTTCGTTCGGCCTAAATCTCTCCGTCTATAAAATATACATAAATATTAATAAATTCTTTTATATAAGTAATATTTTCTTTTACTCAACTCTACATAAGCTTGTATCGTTTTCATTTTAATTCATTTTTACACAACAAATCTATAGTAAAAAAAGTTTTGAAATCTGTAACTCTTTTATCATTTCAGTCTTATTATTATAATTAATTAAAAGCCCTGCGAAGTTGCGATCGCTGTGGTCGTTTAAGCGCGAGGTCCCGAGTTCGGTGCCTGAAAGATGTCATTTGGGAATTTATTTATTTACACGCACGCGCGCGTGATTTTTCATGAATAAGAAGACCCTATGTGGTAATCCAGGGTATAATCTCTTTCTATTCAGTAGTTTTTGCGTGAAACAGTAACAAACATCCATCCATCCATCCGTTCATCCATACATTTATACAAACTGTAACATTTATAATATTAGTAGTTTAAGACCACTAACAACAAACATACTACACGTTTTAAAATTATATTTATGTTTTTGATATTTCTCTGGCTTGCTGGATGCCTTTTCATTAGGTGCAAATATTTGATAATTCGCTGCAATAGTGAGTGTTGCCAAAGTATCAAAGGCACCACTTGTGAATTATGAATGAGAACACATCGTAATCGTAAAGTGTAAAACCAGTTAGGGCTGTGCCCATCTTTCGTTTGACGTATAAAATTCAAGTCAGGCTTACTAACCTCGACCTGCGTTCTAGGTCTCGATAACCTGATGACCTAAAGGATGTTCGCACATCCCATGGCCATATATGACTAATGATCGAGTTATATCGATCAATCATTGATTCAAACACCACCGATGGTTGGGATCATTAAGTTTAATAAATTGAATCGAATAGTATCGTAGGTATAGGCGATGGTTTTCTATTTAAATATTTAATCTTACGCCTTATTCTACGTTCCTAGAGAAAACTACACCAACAATACAAAAAAGGTATTAATATATCGCATTATCTTGTTGTCTAATTATCGGACCACCAAGTTTCACTGAACATTTGGGATTTTTGTACAATTGAATCACGCGCAGACTTCGACAATTGAAAGTGTACACTGTCAAACCTTACAGTTAATTTTAGGGTGCCGAATTTTTGTGACGGTGTGCGCGTGTTAAAAATTCTTCTTCACTACTAACAATGTTCAGGATGGCACTTTGATCTTTCATTAATTAACAGTATTATTGAAGCTAAATACCTAGCTTCTTAGCAGTAATCATGACTATTATTCTTCCTTCCTATTAAAGTATTCATTTTTTAAAAGACATCATTAAAGCCCACCAACCTGCTTTAGAGCAGTGTTGTGGGTCTGTACTCTATAAACCTAACTTCCCAAGGAGTGAAATAAAACAACTGGACTGACTCTAATACTGTATATTAAGCTTCTCTATAATTCATATTACTTGTTACCTTCAAATGACTCTACTACCAGTTCGGAATGTTGTCTTCGGCAGAGAAGACCACTGGCAAGAAACTCTACCGTTGCTCTTTTATTCAATCAATTAAAATAACTTATAAACACAATTACAACATTGTCATATGTAATAACGCTAAGCCCTTTGATACAAGACATATTTTAAGACAGGTCAAACATAACTACTATTATCACTTATAACATCAGGACTTTTGGAACAAGTTTTTTGTATAGAGCAACCTCTGCTACATACAGTTATGTGTAAAATATGCTAGGGCTCCTATATATGATACCTAAATAACCCAAAGGATGAGATATACTTATCTGATGCAACATTAGGTACAACCATAGTACCAACAACTTTTAACAACTCCATCACCAGTACATACGACTTGTTTCGCAACAATAATATTTCGGTACGTATATCCATAGTTTCCATTATAGATCATCTCAACCCAATTTGTAACGTTTTATCCACAATGCTTTACTTAATCTCCTTTTCTCAATTAATTCATTTAAATCCGTGCTAACTTTTCTTCTCTTCTTCTTCTTTTGATTTATGGCTTTTCGTAGTGCCAAAACAGCACAATGTACTTTGCCAGTGTCAAGTAGCTGTGCTAACTTTTCTTTCCCGCCCATCTATCTTGTCAAACTCGCGTCACCCGCCATAGATCCTATACTTTTTCTTTGACAGTCTACTACCATTTTTCTATTTTTAATACACTACCAATGAGTATACATACTATGATTTGTTTATATATTTAACATAATCATCGGGTTTATCATAGATAAAGTGCTGTAATTCCCTATTTCCTAACACGCGCGTATCGTAAAGTGAGCTGGCGGACCATAATTTTATGATCTACAATTTTTGTCTGAGGTACTTTCATGATTGAACTTACCGTTTTGCTGCACCAAAAAATAATTTATTGCCGCACCAACCCGTTCCTTATAACAACTACTTTCGCCAAAGGTTATCTGGGAGAGATTGCTTTAGCGATAAGACCGCCTTTGCACACCAAAACTAGTTTTTTACTATTTTTTATTTTTATCTATTGTGTTTCTCTTTGTATTTTGTTTTTGTGTGTGCAATAAAGAATAACATAATAATAATAATGTATTCCCCTCTCACTGTTTTAAAATCGTGTAACCATTGTGCGTGCGCATTTCGTTATATCGTATAATTTCACTCCCATAATTTTTCCTAACACCGCTAAAGAAGCATAACTTCAAAAAAAAGGCTGTAAAGGTCGGCCATCGTCATCAACCCGCGGGCGTTTTATAAGTACCGCTGTTACTTTTAATGCGCCAACGCTATCTTTGACCTTAAAACTGTCGGATAGCTTTCTTAAGTTGAAGTTTTTGAACACTCATCGCCTGTCACTTGTCATAATATCAAACAAATGCAAATAATATGAAAAGAAAGTAGAAATGTTTGTCTACAATATTAAACACTTCATGCCATCTTCATAAAGGTCATGTATCTACATAACTTCATAGTAATTGTCACACATTGGAATTTAACAATTTTTTTATTGAAGTTATACTTCTTTTGGCGCGATGGAGAAAAATTTGAGTGAATTTTTACGATGCGCGCGCACACCGACACCTTAATTTTACATCGTAAAGTTAGTTCTAGGTGGCATGAAAATCGATAACTAGTACGACAACATCGATAACTAAAACGACAACTTCAAGTTGTATATTCTAGTATTTTTATATTTAGAACACGTGTTTGGTAACAGTTATTACGTTAATAAACCTTTTTTATTTAAATAAAATCTTATTGATTAATTTTAATATTTATCGTTAATCACTACTGCATTTTAATTATTTTTTTCCATACGCCAAAGAAGTATAACTTCTAACGCGTGTACATGAGTACACACACTCTTTTTTATTTCATTTAAGTTTATTTTCGCGAAGCCGTGATAGCCTAGTGATTAAGGTTTCGGCCTGCCTTTCGGGGATAACGTGTTCGATCCCTGGCTCGCAACGCTTCCTTTCGACGGTATGCACGTTTCTAATTTAAGCAATTAAGATTTCACTTGGTTCAAAGGTGAAAGAAAACATGGTGAGGGAAACCCGCATGTATGAGAGTTCCTGATTACTACCAATCCCCACTTGGTTCGGTTGGTGGACTACAACCTAACCTAACCTCACTCCTCTGGGAATTCCGTCATTCCGAGTATATTCACCTGTTTAAACATCGCTTTAAAGATTATTACGTATCTACGTAATTGGAAAAATTATTGTGTAAGTTTATGATATCATATATTTATCATATAATTATATCTATTTTAATGTATACCTATGCGTTTGTACCTGTATGTTTATAGTTTTTTTATTTTTATTCGGGACTTTTCACAATAAAAATGTCGGCCCCGTCGTTCCCTTTACGAATATTAATTAATTCATTATTTTATGTTAACTTAAAAGCTAATAACATTCTGGCTAACTCTGTATAAGGTGCAGCCAGGATGCTATGCCTAGTCCCCACATCATAAACACTAATTTTGAACTTACATGTTTGTGTTTGTGCGTAAATATAGTAAATTCAAGTTCAAATTCAAATTCAAAACTTCTTTATTCATGTAGGCCTTTCACAGCCACTTATGAAGCGTTCATACATAAAATATGTTTACATAATTGTAAGGGGATGGTGATAACTTCGTTCGCCAACTTAAACCTAAAGCTACGAGGGTTCCAAACGCGCAATGGTCTAAGAAGAGCCCACAACAAACTTAGCCCGGTAAACTTTTATTGTTACCCGTATCTCACAGTAAATTTACGCTATGAAGTTAAAGCAATTCACACCCAAGCTTTTTTATCGTTTAAGTAATCCTTAACGTTATTGGATTTGGATTAGGATTGGTCGGAAAGCTTACGTTTAATATAAACTTTGAACTTATTGAGAGACATCTCAAAGATTTCATTCGGTAATTTGTTATAAAATAATATACAATTGCCCTTGAATGAATTGGCAATTGTATGTAGCCTAGTAAACTGCACAACGAGTTTATTTTTGCTTCTAATTGTATATGTTCATGTAAGTTTATTTCATTTTATTTTTATACTTTATGCACTATCCACTTCCCACTTTTATATCGGCATTTTTAATTGGCGCTCTCTTTTTGATGTTAGCGTAACGTTATAGTAGAAACTTCAAAAATGGGCAATCAAACACCAAAAACAATTTTAAAATCAGTTCAGTAGATACAGAGTTTACACCCTCACACACTTTACCTTTTTATAATATTATCGTATAGATGAAATAGGCCCACTACTCTTGCACATTTCGTTTACAGACTTATACTTAGAGAATCCTCAGGAAATAGATTTCACGAGACAGAAATACTTAAACACAAAAAGACAAAAGAAACTGCTTAGCAATTGTGCATCGTAAACATATACAGAATCCGTTCTCAATCAAGATGCAAATCCATTGTTTATGGTAAAAACAAGATAAGCTGCAAAGTTAATGTTGTGTACACGAATTTAATTTATATTTGCTTATGTAAGAGAAAACACAGGTTCAAGTTATATAAGACACATTTTTTCCGCCATTATCACATAATCTGAGATAACAGTGATGACCGCTAATTGCTGTGATGTAAATTTTTAAGGCATTGTCTTTCGCAAGATGACTCTCATTCGCTGAGCCCACACTCTCGGTATATGTCTTGTTATAGCGTGTGGTGACGGCAGAATACAGTTGTCACCACCCTCCCCTTCCCGGGAGTGTCGTACGAGGCGACTGAGGTAATATAACGGAGAACGAGCAGCAGCTTCTTCTGCTACTACCATCTACTGCACCTGCCCAGAGAACAAATATACTACGACAATACACACACACATCGCCGTCTAGCCCCATCTAGTACTAAGATAACTGATGAATATTTCTATGAATAATATACATAAATAGGTATATTTATATATATATATATATTTTGTTTATATATTTGTATAATTTTTAAATCTTATTTATTGCACCACCTACCTCTTTTCTATGTGTTTTTCATTTACGCATTGGTTACCTGGAAGAAATCGCTACGTAGCGATAAGGCCACCAAATTGTACACTCTTGCTATGTATTTATGTCTCTGTAACTACTTTTTTTCTTTGGTGTACAATAAAAGTGTATTCATTCATTCAATAAGTTATAAAATACAGATAAACACCCAAACACCGAAGAACATTCATGTTCATCACACAAGCATTTTCCAGTTGTGGGAATCGAACCTAACCTTGGACTCAGAAAGCAGGGTCGCTGCCCACTGCGCCAATCGGCTGTCAAATAGGCTATTGAAGACACTGTTGGTAGCGGCAGGTTTGAATTCCTCGCAGCTCAGTAGTTAACTGCCTCGGTGGTCTAATGTTTAGCATGGTGAGGTGCTAGGTTTGAATATCGGGTGGGGCAAAATTTTTTAAGGCAAATTTTTAGAAGCAGTTTTAAAATTGGTGGTGATTCACTCCCGTGCCTCGGAGAGCACGTTACGCTGTCGGTCCTTCGCCTGATCTCTTTCTGCCGTCTCGGAGCTACCGTCTCATCGGACTATGTGTGTGCTTTTTCACACACTAGTGCACTATAATATCTCCCACGTAGTTGGATTTCACTTGATAGTAGTCTGGAAACTGTGTGTTTTATTAACGCATTAAATAATAAATAAATATATATACTACGACAATACACACATCGCCATGTAGCCCCAAAGTAAGCATAGCTTGTTACGGGTACTAAGATAACTTATAAATATTGTTTTGAATAATAGATACATAAATACTTGTAATATATAGATGAACATCTAGACACTTAAAAATATTCATGTTCATCACAACAGCACTTCCCAGATGTGGGAAGTCCAGTCGTTTCCAGTTTCCGTCGGCCGTCATTGGTACTGTTAAAACTGTTCAAATAATGTTCGGCTTCTGTTACCAGAGTCCTTTAATTTGTAGGCTCATAATGAATGAAATACACTTTATTGTACACCTAACAGAAATTAAATTATAAACAAAAACAACACAATGAACACAGGTACAATGGGCGGCCTTATCGCTAAAAAGCGATCTCTGCCAGGCAACCCAATCAAGGAAAGGAAAAAAAACAAAAAAACACAGACTTAAGGGTAAGTAGGTTGTACACAGGAGAAGAGCAGTTAACAAATTAAAAATAAATATATATATCAATTACTATATCATACAAAGTACAAGCCAACAACACAAAGAAAAGTGACTCCGAAGCAAAAAAAAAAAAAAAATGACGAATTAGGGTGGCATAAAATGTTTTTTAAGGAGTCTTTTAAAAATCGGTAGTGACTGCGCGCGCCTAATTTGAAAGGGGAGAGAGTTCCATAGCCGAACAGCTTCAACTGAAAAGGATTTAGAATAGAAAGAAGTACTATGGGAAGGAATTTTTAGTATAAGATTATCTTCAGAACGGAGAGAGCGACAGTGAGAATCACTGAGAAACTCAAACCGTTCTTTAAGATATGGAGGAGTAGCTGGATTGAACAGAACACAGTATAAGAGAGAAAGAATATGAATATTCCTGCGAAGGCGAATTGGAAGCCACTCGAGTTTGTCGCGAAATTCTGAAATGTGGTCATATTTACGAAGGCCAAATATGAACCGTATGCAAAGATTTTGAATGCGCTCGAGTTTATTAAATTGCTCCATAGTTAAATCAAGATAGCAAGTATCAGCGTAATCAAGAATTGGAAAGAGGAGAGATTGAGCTAGCGCAATTTTAGTTGGTATGGGAAGGAAATTACTTAATCGCCGAAGAGAACCTACAGCTGCAAACATCTTCCTGCTCACCTCACTAATCTGGGGAACCCAAGAAAGAAATCTGTCAAAAACAACCCCAAGATTCTTGACTGTGTCACTAAATTGTAATTGGACTCCATCAAAAACAACAGAAGGTAGGGTAGTCCAATCTATCCGTGAAATTAAATTCTGACTGCCTATTATAATTATTTTTGTTTTAGATGGATTTACCCTGAGTCCATAAGATCTACTCCATTGTACAACAGCTTCTAAGTCCTTATTTACTTGTTCAATCGCTAGGGGTAGATCTTGCAACTTAGATTGGGTATATATCTGTAGATCGTCTGCATACAGGTGGTAGAGAGAGGATAAATTCTGAGTAATTGAACTAATGAAAATTGAAAACAGGAGAGGAGACAACACGCCACCTTGGGCACACCGGCATTTATTGGACACCATTCTGAATATGAATTTTCAATCCGTATCCGCTGCCGGCGGCCATGCAAGTAACTATGAAACCAGTCAATGACACTAGGAGATATGTTAAGAGAGCATAAAATAGTTAAAAGTAGATCATGATCAACATTATTAAAGGCATTACTGAAATCTAATAATGCTAATACAGTTACAGATTGATTATCCATCCCGAAACGGATATCTTCAGTAATTTTAACTAAAGCAGTAGTCGTACTATGACCGGAACGAAAACCAGATTGAAATGGATTTAAAAGGTTACATCGAGTAAGAAACAGGGTCATTTGTCTATGAACTATCCGCTCAAAGACTTTGGACAAAAAGGGGAGAATAGAGATAGGCCGATAATCAGAGAAGCATGCGGGATTCCGATTTTTAGGAATTGGAGTTACCTGTGCATTTTTCCAAGAACTAGGAAAAAGGCCAGTATTAATAGAATTATTAAAGAGGAATGTGATGATAGGTGCAAGTATTTCAAGGAGTGGTGTGATCATCTTACGACTAATGCTGTCTGTACCAACAGCATCCGAGTTAACCTCTATAATACTTCTCTTAACATCACTAACGTCAATTTGACTAAAAATAAATGCGGGATCATTCGGGGTGGGCAAAGCTAGAATTTGATTTTTTGTATTTAATTTAGTAGTACTATCAATTGTACAAGAAGAGGAGAAGTGCTTATTAAGCTGGTTTAAATTAACATTATTGCAGGTAATATTCCTATTTGCTTTCCCAACACCAAGAGATTTCAGAAATTTCCATACCCTACCAGAGTCTTCCTCTTCAAGTACGGATTTATGAATATGGCGTCGTTGCTTATCTCTACATAACCTGTTGCATCGATTTCGAATTACTTTGTACTTGTCCCTATTAGAATCTGTAGCATTAGATTTGAACTTAGATTTTGCAACATTCTTCTTGTGCTGTAACGTTTTTATCTCCTCAGTAAGCCAAGGAGCAGGAAGATGCTTGATTCTAACTGGACGAATTGGAGCATGAACATCGTACAGTTTTGTCAAAATTGAATTAAAAATATTCACCTGCTCATCAATACTGATTCCCGTACGAACATCGTCCCAATCAGCCTTAGCTGCATCCTCCAGTAAACGTTCCAGGTTCATACCACTAAAATTACGTTGCAAAAGCATTCTTGACTTTGCTTTTGGTGGACGTATCTTATATGATAAATAGAGCAAATCATGATACGAAAAGGCATCTGCAGGGCACTGACCATGCTTAGCTACATAGTCAAGAGAGGAAACAAGAACCAAATCTAGAAGAGACGCGGTACAATTTGGAAAAGAGTGGGTTGCTGAAAGAGGAAGAATGCGTAAATTTGCTGCTTGTACCATAGACTTAAGGCGCGAGGCACGGAAGTCGTTTTTTAGAAGGCAGGTATTAAAATCACCCATTATTATCGTATGCTGATAAAGTGGAATAAGTTGGTCTAATAAGCTTTCAAATGTAGGGAAATAGTCTATGGCAAGGCTAGGATTATAAAAAACACCAAGTAACAATTTAGCATTGGAAAAATTTAACTCAATGAATAGATGCTCCGCCTGTGGAGTTTCTTGTGATTGCGATACCCTAATTACTGTAAATGGTATGTGCGAGCGCAGGTATATAGCAACACCCCCCCCAATACGGTTCGTACGATCATTCCGAATGAGGTGGAAACCAGGATTACCATAAGATGTGGAGGATAAACAAGGCTTAAGCCATGATTCGGAAATTAGGATTGCATGAATATTCTTGCAATCGAAAGCTGAAAGCATATCTGGGTAATGTGCAGGAATACTCTGAGCATTGATATGTATGACATTGAAATTTTTAAATTCATCTGAAAAGTGTGAATTAAGAGTTTCACTGAGAGAAGGGAGGCTATAAAAACTATCGTTACTATCCAATCCAGTTGAGGAAGAAAGATAATGGAAAGTCTTTGACACTTGACATACAGAAAATAGTCAAATTGGCTAAAAGAAATCAAGACAAAGACTTGGCTACGACTTCGCCTACCCAATAATTTAACTACATCCAACTTTTTGTTATTCATGATTACGATTATTTATATAAGACGACCAGATAAGTATCTTTGTAGTGGTCATAACGAAAGAACGATCCTGTGACATGTGGACAGTACCATAAGGAGAGCATAATTACGAAATAGTGATGGGAAAGGGCAACGTTTCCTGTGATGATGCCAGAGAACTCGTTGGTATTTCAATAGATCGATAAAACCATGCCGCTATAATAGATGGCATAACCTTTGGTTCATACTTTCCAATGACCTGAGTTACGGCAGCCAGTGTTGTAACTGCGATACTTATCGATGGACAATGATTATTGTATTAATCTTTATTATAAAGTAATTTCAAAGCAAGATTATAATAATTCTTAGTCACTTTATTATGTACACGACCTTGTTTTTTACGCATTTATCGATGTCTATCACCTTATGATATATTGTTATTTTTTTTAATGTTTTATTGAATGATATATTAAAAATAAACTGCATTGCAATAAATTGTTTATTTAAGATTGTAGCTTTACAATTAAATACGTTGATTAATTTCATGGTAAGATTTTTGCTTTTATATCATTTACTATACTATAACAGTAATTATAGTGCGACAGTATTGCCGGATAAGTTCATCGTAAGTGAAAATTGTAGTTTAAAAAATAAAAGCTCATTCAATTAAGGTATGGAGAACGTGCTTTCATGCAAGTTGTGTGTAAATTCCTAAGTGCTTTGGAAGTGGGCGATTTTTTTGAAGTCGGATGCATTTACACCAAACGACGGACATGCGACTTTCACCGTTCATATGGCACGGAAAACCTTGTTAATTAATGGAAACAGATTCTCAATAATATTATACTTATATAGGCTTTAAATTAAAAGTAATTTTTAGTCGTTAAAGGCCAAATACGCCTGTGTCGTTACAGATTTTTCTATAACAGCACCTACTGGACTAAGTAACATAATATATTTTATCAGAATATTTTTTTTTTCATATTTTATCTTTTCACACTTAAAGGTAATGAATAAACTAACAAGGAAAACACAAAAAAATCGATCTTTTCCGTCACATCACTAACGACAAAATATTATTATATCACATGTAAACACATAGCTAACGTCAAGTGATTATGGCAAACTATAATTTGTCATTACGTGGGATTTTTTAACATTAAAAACAAATTTGTTTTTTGTTATAAAACCGATCACCTAAGACTTTTTCCTTTTATGACAAAACTCATCATATTGGAACGCCGCTATGATTTTGAAGATGTAGTAAATCGTAAAACAAAATGTTTGTAAATGTGAATTGTTTGACATTGGAAAACACCTATTTAAATCACCTCTAATTTGCTCTATTTCGTAACAGTTAATAAAACGATAGTTGTCTTGAAGAAATACGTAGATAATCTGAAAGCTAAATTTGAATTGTTTCTCTTCTAAGTAATATCAAGGAGCTTGTTTACTTAAAATAACGAAAAACTCTGCATAATGAAAATTAAGCTTAATTTGATATTCGCTCCGAAACCGAAGCGTCTTCAGGAGATGTTGACTTTACAATGAATAATTGAGCTTAATTTTCATCCCTACTAATAATATAAACGTGAATGTAAGTTTGTTTGTTACGCTTTCACGTGAAAACTACGGAACCGATCTTCATGAAACTATTAAAAAATAATGTTTGAGAATAAATCTAAAAATCTCATGTATTACTATGTAGAAGTACGCTGCCTCCCAATCTAGTAATATATAATGGATTTTCGCAAAGTAACGTCTGCTTCAATATTTGAAAAACTGCAAAAAAAATTACATCGAATCAATAGCCAACGACAGTCCACTGCCAAGCCCTCTTGCCAAGGCCTCTTCCAATGGGAGTGTTTGACCGTCACCACGCTGGGCAGGCAAGTTAATGATCGCAGTAAAGGGGAGTAGTAGCACAGAGTACGCTGCTACTGGGTCTCCGTTATATTCGCGTAGTCGTCTCGTACGACACTCGCGGGAAGAAAAAGGGTGGTGGCCTGTATATTCTGCCGTCACCACACGCTATAACATGGCATCTACCGAGAGTGTAAGCTCAGCGAATGAGAGTCATCCTGCGAAAGACAATGGCTTAAATATTTACATCCCAGCAATTAGCGGTCATCACTGTTATCTCAGATTATGTGATAATGGTAATACATAAACTTTAAAGACCTATAAACCCTAATAACGTTAAATAACATAACCTATACTGAACCTGAATCTTTCCATCACATGTGTCATTGACTGCCCTCTGCGCAGAGCATGCATGAAACACTCTTGAATCGTGATGCTGCAGGCACGGCAGACCAAAGCAAAGTCTAGCAAGTCACATTTCAGGAAAGACTTGTCACCTTAGGCAGCCGGCTTCTACATAGAGCTTGGATAGCTGGAGTAGCAAGCTCAGCGAGGAAGAAAGCGGTCTACGACCTTAAACCTTCCCGAGAGAACCGTACCCTGTAGAGGAACGGCAGGGTGATTACGTATCTCGCGACACCACATTTTGTATGGAAAAGTGACGTTTGACAGCTGTGATTGCAAGATATTGACTTGATATAGAATGGAAGCAGCCAGCCTCGCTCTCATCTCCCGCAAGATAGCAAAATGATTGTAAATGTTGATGTTGGAAAAGAGCAACTACTGAGTTTCTTGCCGGCTCTTCTCGGTAGAATCTGCTTTCCGAACCGGTGGTAGAGTCACACAAACATGCATACTTGACGTTTCAAAAGTGCTTATAAAGTAAGCCTACTTGAAATAAATGAATTTGAATTTGAATTTGAATTTGAAGATATACGCCTGTCGCAAACATGTCGCGAGATACGTAATCACCCTGCGGGTTAAATATATAATAGAAGTATAATAATCGAGCTAAATAGCAAGATCGCTTTAGTAAACGTTTTTATTGAAAGTCCGTTTATTTTTTCAAAATAAATGTTTATTAATGTTAAATTACGAACAATTAGAAATTAATATAACTGAGTTATGATAACTATTATCTCGTTTGAAAACTTTAGTGATTATGCTTTTAGTATTTCACATGTTGCTTGCTATATCGAAAATGTAGGATAATTCATATGAGCGTTTTTTAGGTAAAGCAATCGAAGAAAAAAAATACCATTATAATTTTAACCGATAGAGGTCCACTGTTGAACAGTCTTTTGCAAGGACTTCCAAACCCACGGTTTAGTGTCGTAGGTAGGAAAGATACAAGTTTCAGTTTTGAAACAAAAGTAAAGTCGCGTTTAAAGGATATCTTCCTGGGGAAGCCTTGGGAATCATCATCCTCAAATCAACCCATTACCGGTCTAGTACAGGGCACGGGTCTGCTCCCGCAAAGAGAAGGGCTGAGACCGGAGTCCACCACGGTGGCCAAGTGCGGATTGGTGGAGTTCACCTGGCCTGGGCCTTGGGTATATTACTAGATAAAGTACTAGCATATGCTTAATACGAGTATTAACAATAATCTATTATTGTTAAATCTTAAAGGTTTTTTTTTAATTGAATATTTTTTACTTACAGATAACAATTTTTTTAAATTACAAATAGGATGCTCTCAAATTTAGTTACTTCCGCATTATCTGGGCGCTGGGCTACGGTTGCAGCTGAATATTAGCACTGCATGCTTTTATGCGTAGGTACTAGGTAGGGAAGGGCAGCTGGAAATCTTGCAGAAAATGTATGAACCCTCTTAAAAAAATTAATGTCGGCCAAGATACAGACAGGCAAACAGACAGACAGACAAATTGAAAAGAATAACTTTTTACTGTGTTGTTCTACAAATCACAAACGTTATCCTAGCTTCCACAACTTCACAGGCAGACCCTCATATTGTGGCTCGCCAACAAACCTGCGTTACGCTGTTAAAATCATTAGGGTTAGTCAGCTACGAACAGTCCGAAAAAAAAAAACTGCTTCACCATACATAACAGAAGTTATAATTTATGCTAAAGTAGTGGAAGCGCTGGGAGTGACAAGTGGTAACCTAATTTGCCGGTATTTTTCGTTACTCTTCTTCACCATTTTCATACGAAATGTGTATCAAAGACAGCCTGCATAAATAAGTTATACAAGATATAAGCAAGATACGGGTGGGCATGTGTTTATTCGGAGTCGCTAATTTCTAGTTAGCAGTGACGGTGAATGTGGGTTTTACAAATAAAACGATATTGCGCGTATTAGAAATATTAGACATGCATGGAGCATCGCACACAGTGAGGAAAACTAACTTTCCAGTTTCACCGCAGAATCCTTTTAGCGTTTGTTGTCAAGCAGGCGACCCAAGGGATAGGCGGTAGCGGTTTAAATAACCGCCATAACAAAAATAGAGAGTTTAAAAAAGTCACAAATATAACTTGCTTTAACGTTGAAGTAAAACATCGTGAGGAAATCTGCATGCCTGAGATTTTTTCTGTAACCAATCAATAAGGTGTGAAGTCTACCAATCTGCACGTTGCCAGTGTGGTGTATGACGGCCTTAACCCTTCTCATTCTGATTCCCTTGCCATGCTCATGATCTTAAATTGGAAGTCATTTGAAGATTCTTCTGTGTGTTATTTCATTTAAAAACTCCGTCATACTTAAAAGAGAAGTTTACTTTTGTTCAAGGGGAAACCGGTCTAAGATCGTGTCGTGCCCTGACACTGATTTAAAAAGCCGTTAAGTTTTATTATTTGTCCAACTGAAGGCGATGTTTAATAGTATTTATTTACTTTTATCTAAGTATTTATTATATAGTTTTTTTTAAGTTGTCTGGCAGACATCGCTACTAAGTGATAAGACCGTATTCTAGTAATGGAAGATGTGCCTAAGCGATTGTCTGTATCCACAAAAAAAGCAATAGTATGCGGGGATTTTAATGTTGATATTTTACTTAGTAATGCAACTACGACTAGGTTGCTAAACTTATTTAAATGTTTTAATTTAAATTATGCTTTTAGTGAACCTACTAGAATCACAGCAACCTCAGCATCGTGTTTAGATAATATTTTTCTCAACTGTGATATCTTAGGTAAATCGATAATAACCAACTTAAGATCAGATCATTGTGGCCAACAAATTACTGTTTTGAATAATATAAACAAAGATAAACATATCGTCAAGTGTAGGCCGATAACTAAGAGCAAATTGACGCGATTCAAAGGTGAAATATCATCCAAAATTCCTGCCCTTGTCTTTAAGAACGGTCATCCTGACAGCATTTATGGTACGCTCTTTAATATCATAGACAATGAATTTAACAAAATATTCAATTTCAAACATATAGATTTCAATACAAAAATAAAGTTTAGCGATTGGGCAACTATTGGCATATACAAAAGTAGAGATAATTTGTATGAGCTCTATAGTGAAAAACAATATAACCTTACTCCAGCTTTCCTACAACACGTAAAAATGTACTCTAAAACGTTTAAGAACGTTTGCTTTCATGCTAAGTCGCTATACTTTAAGGATCAAATCATAAAATCGGATAACAAAGTACAAACAACCTGGAAAATTGTTAATAATGAAACTGGGAAAGCTAAATCTCGCAACGTAAACTTTGAATTAATTATTAATGATAATAAAGTTACCGCTGACAGTGAGGTTGCAAGTACCTTTGAAAACTTTTTTCAGAGTGTTCCTATTTTGTTGACTGATTCACTTAATTCTTCACCTACTGCAGCTCAGAGTTTATTGAGGAACAACGTTAATGAGTGCAACGTTTTATTTAATTTTAAACATATATCTGCATATGATATAATAAAGAATTTTAAGTTGTTGAAACAGCAAAAAACCGGTGATTTATGGGGTATGTCTGTAATGGTAATATCTAACATTATAGACGTTATTGCCCCTTACTTAGCCATACTTTTTAATGAATGTGTTGATAGAGGTACTTTTCCAAATTTAATGAAACATAGTAAACTTATACCTCTATTTAAATCTGGCAATAAAAACGACATTAACAATTACAGACCCATTTCAATCTTACCAGCTCTTAGAAAGGTCTTTGAAAAAATTATGTTTAATCAACTTTTGAATCACTTCAATGTAAATAACTTACTACATCCGGAGCAGTACGGTTTTACTAAAGGTCGTAGCACCACGGATGCAGTTTTAACTTTTAAAACATGTGTACGATGCCTGGGAACGTTCGCAGAATGCCATTGGTGTTTTTTGTGATCTATCCAAAGCATTCGATTGTGTCGATCATAAAACCTTGCTTCTTAAACTAGCCCATTATGGTATCAAAAACGTTGCACTAAATTTGGTTGCCTCTTATCTCAGTGACAGAACCCAAAGGGTTTGCATAAAAGACATTAAGTCGCAGGGGTCGGCTACGTCAATGGGTGCCCCACAGGGTTCAATCTTGGGTCCCTTTCTATTTTTGGTGTATATAAATGATCTACCACACCATGTCAGTGAAACCTGTGACATTGTACTGTTTGCTGATGATACATCTCTAATTTTTAAAACTGATAGAGGTAGAGACAACTCTGACGATGTAAGCCGTGCTATGTCGCATGTGTCGCACTGGTTTACTGTCAATAATTTACTTTTAAATGCAAAAAAAACTAAGTGTGTGGAATTTATTTTACCAAATGTAAAGAAAGTTAATAAAAATATAATAATAAATGGAGAATCACTAAAAATGGATGATTCCACAGTTTTTCTGGGCATGACCTTGGATTGTAAGCTTCAGTGGGGTACCCATATAGATACACTAGCAGGTAAACTAAGCTCGGCTGCCTACGCCGTCAGGAAAATTAGACAGATTACTGACGTAGAAACAGCAAGACTTGTTTACTTCGCGTACTTTCATAGTGTGATGTCTTACGGGATCTTATTATGGGGCAAAGCTGCTGATATTGAAACTATATTCATATTGCAGAAAAGAGCTGTACGGTCAATATATAAACTTAAATCACGTGAATCCCTCCGTGAAAAATTTAAAGAAATTGGTATACTTACGGTAGCCTCACAATACATTTATAACAATATAGTATTTGTAAGACAACATATTAGTCTTTATAAACAAAAAGTGGATATAAACAGTCGACTTACAAGAAATGGTCATAAATTAGTGACATCTGCATATCGTCTGCGAAAGGTGCAGAAGTCATTTGTGGGATTGAGTATACGCTTTTATAATATGATTCCTAAGGTAATTTTGGACCTACCAATCCATAAGTTTAAAGAATGTGTTAAAACACATTTATTACAGCGAGGTTATTATACTATTGATGAGTTTCTTAATGACAAGGTTGCTTGGAAGCATCCGGCTCCGCTTTCATCTCTCACAAGATAGAAAAATGAATGTTAAAATATAAAATGTAAATTTTTGATGTTGGAAAAGAGCAACTGCTGAGTTTCTTGCCGGCTTCTTCTCGGTAGAATCTGCCTTCCGAACCGGTGGTAGAGTCACTACACACGGACAGACTTGACGTTTCAAAAGTGCTTGTATTAGGCCTACTTGAAATAAATGAATTTTGAATTTTGAATTTTGAATACTTCTATTTTTATGTTTCTTTTTTTCTTGTATAATTCTTAATGTGGTGTACAAATAAAGAGTTATAATAATAATAATAAAACATTATGTCAATATTGAACTAGCTCATTCATTCAGTTCATGCAGTTTGTATTTTGTAAAGCTTTTCGTGATGGAGCTCATCCGGTAAGAACTACCGCCATGTTCTTAATGCCAAGCGGCAATGTGTTCTGAACATTTTTTTTAGGGCGTGGTTGCCGGTGTACGAGCACACGAGGCCGAAAACCTCCCCTTATGGCTCCCTTTATGGGTCGTTGTGTTTTGGTACCGCACAATATAATCCTGATGGTAACTGGCTTAATGGGCGTTTGCCCGCTATTAATATTTAAAAAAAAAACTTTGTCCGACGTGTTCCTTGCTTGCCCTCTGAGTTGTTGCTCTGTTTATAGGCGATGGATTTCCACTAACTTTCAGGTCTTTCAGGTGCTAGGTCCTTCGATTATTACTTAAAATGTGTCGCCCGCTTACGCTTACTAATCCGCTGCTAACGACGCTGTGTCTTATGAATTGCACCAATTACACACATTTGCGTAATTCACACGGAAGCGAAATGAGTGTGACTGACATAATGATTTGCGCATTACAAACTAACACATAGGCAGGTGCATTTCTATCTTTATTTTTCGTAAGGCACTGCTTACTAATTTACCAAAGTTACAGAGTTAAATTGCTTAAATGTGTAGGTAAGATTTTTTTTAATTGGTGCACTTTTTTTGAACACCAATGAGAAATAATTTAGCGGTGATCGCTAGGTAAGGTTTCGGCTTTCCTTTCGGATGCACGCAACGGTGGCTTTGCGTTTTTAATCTAAGCAATTAAATATCACATGCTTTAATGGTGAAGAAAAACATCGTCCTGCTTGCCAGAGAGTTCTCCATAATGTTCTCAAGGGCGTGTGAAGTCTAACACTGTGCCAGCGTGGTGGCCTAAGGCCCAAACTCTTCTCATTCGGGTATCCTACCCGTGCCCCGTAGCGGAATGAGAATGGGTTGATGATGATGAAATGTCAAAAATTACTGAAAATACAGATAAAAAATGATGGAAGTTACAATGGGCGACAAAGTCGTGTGGCGGGGGGTTAGTTTTGCAGCAATATTAAAATGTTAAATTATATTTAGTATTAGGTAGTAGTAGTAGTAGTAGATCTTTTTGTGACAGAACTCGTCCGGGGAAATACTACCACCATGCTTATTTCTGCCTCTCAGCAGCATTGTAGCAATTCAACCACGCCCTGCAGACCGGAACGTCTGAACGTCCGGAACGTCCGGGCGTGGTTGTTGCAGAAAAATAGCGTAGTTACTATGTTTTGTCACATATAGGCAAGCAAAAATATTACAAAAATATTGCAAAAATAGTAAAATAATATAATATTGAGTATATAATGTTTTCCACATCTTTTTCTGGTTTTTTCAAATCTCATCTCTTGAAATTAGGCACACAAATATATGTACAATATTAATTTTAAAACAACATACTGTGACCTTCGAGCATGGGGTTGAGCAGTTTTGACCTACATACGGTGTACGGAATGTTTTTCCTTTCTTAAATATACCACAGCGTGAAAAAGTAAGTTAACACTATTGTTATACTTGTGCGCCTACAATAACCATCATAGCATTTACACAGTAATATGATATTGCTTTTAAATTTATAAGAATCCACGACCTCTGACGCGCTGGGATTTTTCTGTGACCCTTTAAAACGTGAGAAATATCAGGATTCATTCCGGGAAAACATTATTTCTAATCTCTAAATGAACTCATTTGTAACATGCTTGATTGCTGATTATGAGGTTCTAGATTCAACTTCAGGGCTTGGGTCGAAATTTTTGAATGTATCTTGATGTCATAAAATAGTTAGTATAAGCTCGGAGCTACAAAGTGGGGGTTTTCTGCTCCACGCTTCTGAGAGCATTTTCAACCTTTTAATCTGTTATCATAAACATATTATCATCTAATCATTAATGTGGGATAAAAATCTCTATTTCCCGCCAAACTGGATAGGAGCAACGTGGACGATCCAAGCTCCAATCCAGGTTCCTCTAAATATTTTTTTTTACATTACAAGTTAAACCTTGATTGCAATCTCACCAGGTAGTAAGTGGACGATGCAGTCTAAGATGGTAACGGGCTAACCTGTTAGGGAATATGGTAGTCGTACCCCTAATCGCTTTCTACGCGACATCGCATCGGAACACTAAATCGCTTAGCAGCTCGTCGGTGGTAACTAGCCACGGCCCATGCCTCCCACGAGACCAGACCAGAAAACAATCGGAAATAATAAATTGCCCCTGCCGGGAATCGAACCCGGGACTTCTTAAGTAAAACCACAGCGCTCACCGCTGCGCCTGGGATATCGATGAAATTCGGTTGGACGGTCCTCTAAATAAAAGTTTGTTTTCTTTCTCTAAGTTATAAAAGAGAAGGCCTGTTGAGACCTGGGCTAGCAGTGGGAGATTTAAAGGCTGAAAATGGTCTATTTATTGCCATCATTATCAACGCATTACCAGTCTACTACAAGGTAAAGGGATTCCGGAAATAGAACGGTTAAGGCCGTAGTCCACCACGCAGGTGGAATGCAAATTAGTACAATTTCTACTCCTTAGATTATATTTTCCAATATGAAAAAAACAACTGTGACATTTGTATTTTATTTTAACATCTAACACGAATTTTCAATTTAATGTTTCTGTTTTTTTTTTCTTAAAATTTTTTTCTGTAATTATTACTATACTGTGTTATTTTATTGTATTAAAATTTATTATTTTTATTAATTGCAACCAATAAGTTTGTAATATTTGCACGTCAGCTAAGGGCAATCCACTGAGACTTTGTAATTTATATTTAAATTACGTCTATATAAACGTGTGTATTATGCAAATAAAGATCTATCGAAAGACTACACATGCCTTTGAGAACATTATGGAGAGCACTCATTCATGCAGGTTTTCTCTTGCAGTTTTCTTTCACCATTAAAAAGTAGCCTTTGTTACTCCTCATCCTTTCGAACCACCACGCTGGCACATTGCGGATTGGTGGTCTCCTCACACCTTTGAGAACATTATGGAGAACTCTCAGGCATGTAGTTTTCCTCACGATGTTTTGATTTACCGTTGAAGCAAGTGATATTTGGTTGCTAAAAACGCATATAACTTCGAAAGTTAGAAGTGCCTTCCAGCAGCAGGGCTAGCACGGGCAGGAGATATAAATTATATCCCCCGATTATATCCTCTATCAAGGGATATAATTATCTTTTCCCCTTGCCAGAGCACGGCAACAGGGGAGAGGATAAATTTATCCCCGTTTGACATTTCTCGTGGATATATATCCCCCGCCCATAGCATGGGAAGAAATGAAAGGGGAAAGACTATCCTTTTTTGACATTTGAAAGAGACAATTTTATCCCCGTCCTTAGACGTGGGTTTAAAATTCTGTTAACGAATTAAAGTCGAAAAAAACATGTCTCGTGCTTTCTGGGGCTCTTATTATTCAAGTGAAATGGAGAAATCTGAACGAAAATTACACCGGCGATCTATACGTGACGCCAGTAATCCGTTCGAATTTCCCGATGCAGAGTTCCAACACTTGTTTCGGATGGGTAAAAATTGTGTGCTGTACTCGTGCGAGGACCTTAAAGAGGCACTAACCACTAAATGCTGTCGATGGACTACCAGTGCACATAAAAGTAAGTTGTTATTAAGTACCTAAAATCGCCTTGTGCAAAGACATCATCTATATATGAACGTAGGTTTAAAAAAAAGCATGGCTAATCACTTTTTGTCTAGGTTCTCACATCTTTAAGGCTATTAGCGGACGGTAGTTATCAGCGGGGACAGGTCAAGACCATGGCTGTTGCTCAAACAACAGTCAGCAAATAACTGACCCAAATTACTGGAGCTATTGTCAGTATGTGAGTATATATAGGTACTTACATCCTGTTCAAAGTGCAGTGATGTGATAACTAGTTTTCACTTTATAGCTGAGTGCCCCTTGTACGTGTTGGTAAGATGGGAACTACAAGGTAAGGATAGAATAAGTGAAGAAGACCTAGCAAACCTCACCTTAGGGGATATTGTTAGGTTCACCACAGAGACTGGTAGGTTTCAGGGGGGACCCTGCCGGGACACCAGTAAAACCTGTGTCTCAAACATGGGGAATAGGGTGGAATGGTCCTTACATAGGACTGATCACCCGTCTGGCAATGGCAGACATCCCCTCATCAAATATAGATATACTTACTTTAATAATAAAATTATTAGTCAGTACTTAGTACTTCAGTATAAGTACATAGCAAAGATATTCAATGCTAGGTACTTTAATTATTTTTCATTTCATTTTAGACTAATGCCAAAGTAGATATTATTACCGGGAACAGACTCTGGAGATCCACGATAGATGTTCAACTGGTAAAGACAAATTATTTAGATCTAGAGTTTATCAAAAACTTAAACAATCAAGTAAGTTTGACGGCCAACTGGCGCAGTGGGCAGCGACCCTGCTTTCTGAGTCCAAGGCCGTGGGTTCGATTCCCACAACTGGAAAATGTTTGTGTGATGAGCATTAAGTGTTTTTCAGTGTCTGGGTGTTTATATGTATTTTCTAAGTATTTATGTATATATAATTCATAAAAATATTCATCAGTCATCTTAGTACCCATAACACAAGCTACGCTTACTTTGGGGCTAGGTGGCGATGTGTGTATTGTCGTAGTATATTTATTTATTTATTCAAGTTAATAATTTTAAAATATGTTTTACAGATTGTGGTGTGTGTCCATGACCAATTCATATTTATTAACTCTAAAGTAAAATATGAAAAGATACAGCTGTATGAAAGTAGAATCGGACAGTACTACATCTTATGTATGTTTTAAATAAAATGTGCAAACTTTCAAAACTTTACTTATTGTTGCCATTTACTAGTATAAAAGGGAAACAATGCAAATCAAAAAAAGTTACACACCTACCTATATCATTATATTATACTCCTCATAATTACCTAGAAATTACATGCCTAGGATTCTGCTGCATATGTTGTATACGACTAGTCTGGTAAATTATTTATATGAATATACAAAAAACAATGTCTCATTATAATAAAATTGTTTATTTGAGGAATTAGTACAAAAACTTGGCAGTAGATACTGTATTTAGTAATGAAATATAAGAAAATACAAAAAAAAATGTCTGATAAATTATTTAACATAGGCATGGGTTAATCATCACGTCCAAATTACAATGTAGGATTGTGCATATATTTCTATTCAACATTTTATTAAAATCTTGGAGAAAATCTGAAAAAGCAAAACAAGTAGGAATTAATTTACATGTTTAAATAACAAAGTAGAATTTTATTGGGGACTCAGGCTATGCTCTAGAGCCTTGGATGATGACTCCGGATTTAGAAGCTGCACCAAATAGTTCTGCAGAGAAGTACACAAACTGGCACTGCCAAGTAAGAAACTGTGTGGAAAGGGCCAATAGGTACCACAAAGACACATTTTGCAGCTTGGGGATTAACTGGGTGCTTCATTACAGTCCCGAAAAAGCATCTCCACTTATAAATGCCTGCATAACACTTTATAATATTATGCATCATTATAGGTGTGTATTGTAAATATATACTTTAAATAATATTTAAGTTCCCATAACTTATTATTATTTATTGGGCACATTAATGTTTGGTAATATTATAAAATTATATCTTATAATAATGGTTCCTTATAAATCATTGATCCTGTATTTTCACATACAATTTGGGGTCTACTAATTGGGGTCAACAGTATTGAGCATAATATAATAATATAATTTGTTTATTTCAGAACTCTAATGGAGCAAATGACAGTAAATTTTGTAAATACGAGCGAAGAACGACATCAGATATCAAATATGGATCAAACAAGATTGTTAACAGTTGCTCGACAAAAAAGAGAGATTTATAAATACATATTTTAATTAATAAAATTTCTAAATTAACCTTTTCATCCTTTTTAATTTATTTTTGTGTGATGAATGAGCATTCTGCATTCTTCCATCTATACTCTGGAAAATAAATAAATTTTTCACTTGGTTGACTTTACAGACACATGTATACTACGTATATGTTGCCCGTGGTGCTGCATCCCCGAGCTGTTGCAGCTTTTTTAATGTCCTGCCACGTCTGCAAATAAAAGAAAAATTATGCAAGACTTGTTTGATGCCAACAACACTAATAAATAATTTAAATTTTTTGCACTTGCTTACTTTACCGCAAAATTGACTTAACTGTTTCCACTGATTGACCGTCCCATCTGGCCCATGCTCCTTCAGTAATGACTAAGATTTGCCACTGGGAGTCTGCCCTTTTGGCTCCTAAGAGTTCCTGTGAATTCCCCAGTGGCAAGGTGGTTGTGGGTTGGCATGAAATCTACCAACATTTGCAATTGTATTATATTACTTCTTGATCTGAATAAACACAAATTTGTCAACTAATGGGCCATAGAAAAAGGCAAGCACAACTTTAAATAAAATAGTACAAGATCAATAATTTGATATGTAAACAGGATTGGATCTTGATGATTAACGTCTCTGTTTGTTAGATGGAAGAATGCAGGATGCTCATTTATCACACAAAAATAAATTAAAAAGGATGAAAAGGTTAATTTAGAAATTTTATTAATTAAAATATGTATTTATAAATCTTTCTCTTTTTTGTCGAGCAACTGTTAACAATCTTGTTTGATCCATATTTGATGTCTGATGTCGTTCTTCGCTCGTATTTACAAAATTTACTGTCATTTGCTCCATTAGAGTTCTGAAATATACAAATTATATTACGCTCAATACTGTTGACCCAAATTAGTAGGGCAAATTGTATGTGAAAATGCAGGATCAATGATTTATAAGGAACCATTATTATAAGATATAATTTTATAATATTACCAAACATTAATGTGCCCAATAATAATAAGTTATGGGAACTTAAATATTATTTAAAGTATATATTTACAATACACGCCTATAATGATGCATAATA
Organism: Pararge aegeria; assembly: GCF_905163445.1. Classification (NCBI taxonomy): domain Eukaryota; kingdom Metazoa; phylum Arthropoda; class Insecta; order Lepidoptera; family Nymphalidae; genus Pararge; species Pararge aegeria. The sequence continues at coordinate 16,083,433 of NC_053199.1, read as the reverse complement.
TTATAAAGTGTTATGCAGGCATATATAAGAGGAGATGCTTTTTCGGGACTGTAATGAAGCACCCAGTCAATCCCCAAGCTGCGAAATGTGTCTTTGAGGTACCTATTGGCCCTTTCCACACAGTTTCTTACTTGGCAGTGCCAGTTTGTGTACTTCTCTGCAGAACTATTTGGTGCAGCTTCTAAATCCGGAGTCATCATCCAAATAGCCTGAGTCCCCAATAAAATTCTACTTTGTTATTTAAACATGTAAATTAATTTCTACTTGTTTTGCTTTTTCAGATTTTCTCCAAGATTTTAATAAAATGTTGAATAGAAATATATGCACAATCCTACATTGTAATTTGGACGTGATGATTAACCCATGCCCATGTTAAATAATTTATCAGACATTTTTTTTTGTATTTTCTTATATTTCATTACTAAATACAGTATCTACTGCCAAGTTTTTGTACTAATTTCTCAAATAAACAATTTTATTATAATGAGACATTGTTTTTTGTATATTCATATAAATAATTTACCAGACTAGTCGTATACAACATATGCAGCAAAATCCTAGGCATGTAATTTCTAGGTAATTATGAGGAGTATAATATAATGATATAGGTAGGTGTGTAACTTTTTTTGATTTGCATTGTTTCCCTTTTATACTAGTAAATGGCAACAATAAGTAAAGTTTTGAAAGTTTGCACATTTTATTTAAAACATACATAAGATGTAGTACTGTCCAATTCTACTTTCGTACAGCTGTATCTTTTCATATTTTACTTTAGAGTTAATAAATATGAATTGGTCATGGACACACACCACAATCTGTAAAACATATTTTAAAATTATTAACTTACTTGATTGTTTAAGTTTTTGATAAACTCTAGATCTAAATAATTTGTCTTTACCAGTTGAACATCTATCGTGGATCTCCAGAGTCTGTTCCCGGTAATAATATCTACTTTGGCATTAGTCTAAAATGAAATGAAAAATAATTAAAGTACCTAGCATTGAATATCTTTGCTATGTACTTATACTGAAGTACTAAGTACTGACTAATAATTTTATTATTAAAGTAAGTATATCTATATTTGATGAGGGGATGTGTGCCATTGCCAGACGGGTGATCAGTCCTATGTAAGGACCATTCCACCCTATTCCCCATGTTTGAGACACAGGTTTTACTGGTGTCCCGGCAGGGTCCCCCCTGAAACCTACCAGTCTCTGTGGTGAACCTAACAATATCCCCTAAGGTGAGGTTTGCTAGGTCTTCTTCACTTATTCTATCCTTACCTTGTAGTTCCCATCTTACCAACACGTACAAGGGGCACTCGGCTATAAAGTGAAAACTAGTTATCACATCACTGCACTTTGAACAGGATGGGATTTATATTTACTAATGAGAATTATTAGGAAGTAAGTACCTATATATACTCACATACTGACAATAGCTCCAGTAATTTGGGTCAGTTATTTGCTGACTGTTGTTTGAGCAACAGCCATGGTCTTGACCTGTCCCCGCTGATAACTACCGTCCGCTAATAGCCTTAAAGATGTGAGAACCTAGACAAAAAGTGATTAGCCATGCTTTTTTTTAAACCTACGTTCATATATAGATGATGTCTTTGCACAAGGTGATTTTAGGTACTTAATAACAACTTACTTTTATGTGCACTGGTAGTCCATCGACAGCATTTAGTGGTTAGTGCCTCTTTAATGTCCTCGCACGAGTACAGCACATAATTTTTACCCATCCGAAACAAGTGTTGGAACTCTGCATCGGGAAATTCGAACGGATTACAGGCGTCACGTATAGATCGCCGGTGTAATTTTCGTTCAGATTTCTCCATTTCACTTGAATAATAAGAGCCCCAGAAAGCACGAGACATGTTTTTTTCGACTTTAATTCGTTAACAGAATTTTAAACCCACGTCTAAGGACGGGGATAAAATTGTCTCTTTCAAATGTCAAAAAAGGATAGTCTTTCCCCTTTCATTTCTTCCCATGCTATGGGCGGGGGATATATATCCACGAGAAATGTCAAACGGGGATAAATTTATCCTCTCCCCTGTTGCCGTGCTCTGGCAAGGGGAAAAGATAATTATATCCCTTGATAGAGGATATAATCGGGGGATATAATTTATATCTCCTGCCCGTGCTAGCCCTGCAGGGTTCGAAAGTACCCCCCCGAAAGTTATGCCGGAGTCTTAACCACTACGCTATCACCGCTGGGTCACAAGGTCTAATGATTAATGCAAATGATAAAATCCAACAACTCTATGTTTCTGAGGTTTATTGTTGAGCAATGCATAGTTATGCCTATAATATATAATGTATGCGGCGTTTCGTAAATTAGGCCTATTACAGAAAAAAAATTCATGGACATCCACTGGCGTGTTACTTTTTAGGGTTCCGTACCCAAAGGATTACGGGGTCCTGTTAATTGTTTTTAGCTGTCCGTCTGTCTGTCAGTTTGTCTTTCTGTCTTTATCTCATGGACCGCGATAGGTAGACAGATGAAATTTCCGCAGACGATGTATTTCTGATGTCGCTATAACAACAAATATTGAAAATTTATTAAACAAACGCAACATTTTTGCTGTTTTTATACACAGTAGGATAAAAACTTAGTAGGAGGTCCCATGAGTTTTACACGGGTTATTTTTTTTTATATTAATAGCAGGCAAACGAGCAAGTGGGTCACCTGTTAAGTGATCATCGCCGCTTATTAACATCTGCAGCACCAGAGGAGCCACAGATGCGTTGCCGGCTTTTAAGGAATTTGTTTATCCGCCCCTTGAATAACCCTAGATTGTATTTTTGAGGAAACACATCAGATGGGAGATTGTTCCACAATTTGCAAGTGCGCGGTAGAAATGATCTGGTATTGCGAATAGTAAAAAGAATACCAGGCATCCAGATGATGAGGGTGGAATTTATTTCTACGGCGTGAGGTGCGGTCTGAGAACGGGAAGGAGGTATCAATGCGAACAACTCTTCAGAACACCCGGCTAAGTTTGTTGTGGGCTTCTTCTTAGACCAGGACGCGTTTGGAACCCTCGTAGCTTTATGTTTACGAATGTGGTTATCGCCATCATCTCACTCACTTAAATGCTAATATATATATTTTTATAATAAGATTTAATGTATTACGTTAATTTCACATTGTACAAGAATATAATAGATTAGAAAAACTTTATTGCAACACAACACAATAGGAATAGGAAATACAAGGAAAACAGTAATAGTACTTAGTGCTAGGGTGCAAAGACGGCCTTATCACTAAAAGTGATCTTTTAAGGCAACCTGAGCGTACGAAGCCGATAAAAAAGTGGAAAGTGGATGGTGCATTTAGTATGTTACAAAAAAAAAAACTTACACGAACATACATAGTAAATTTACATATTAACTACACAAATACCGATATAAATTTATATATGCTATAATAGATATATATTTATGCTGTTATAAACTTACATAATACTCAATTACATAGATAAGTAATAATTTTTTAAGCGATGTTTAAACAGGTGAATGGTTTCGGAATGACAGTTATGTGCCCCGCCCATTGCTTCAGCTTCGCGATTCGTTGAGCTATGTCGGTAACTCTAGTTATTTCACGTTGAGTCCCAAGTTGCTGGACCCAGACCGTTAAACCCATTACTGCTCCACTATAGGGCTCGGGTCTCATCCCACAGTGGGAAGGCAACCCGCTGGCCCAGTGCGGATTAGCGGACTTCACACACCTTTGAGAACATCATGGAGAACTCGCAGGTATACAGGTTTCCTCGAGATGTTTTCCTTCACCGTTGAAGCAAGTGATATTTACCTGCTTAAAATGCATATAATTTCGAAAGTTATTGTTGCGTGCCGGCGCCCTAACTCGCCCCCGAAAATGAAGTCTCTACCTTCTTAATAACATCTCTTTTTTTTCTAATTTATTCCCGTGCGACGCCGGGTGGGTCGCCAGTTAATATTTATCGAAATAAAATAAAGCCGATGATGGCCGAGTGGCGCAGTGGGCAGCGACCCTGCTTTCTGAGTCCAAGGTCGTGCGTTCGATTCCCACAACTGGTAAATGTTTGTGTGATGAACATGAATGTCTTTTAGTGTCTGGGTGTTTATCTGTGTATTATAAGTATTTATGTGTATTATATTCATCAGCTATCTCGGCGATGTGTGTATTGTCGTAAAAAAAAAAAAACAAATAATTCTATTTCAGAAAACGGAGTCCAGTGGGTTAATTTTCGGCATTCCTTTCTTGGAGACCGAGTTCGAGCCCCGGCACGCTACACTGCGGAATGCTAATTTTCGGAATTATGGGCTTTTTTAATTCAAGCAATTAAAATATCACTTGATTTAAACGGTGAAGGAAAACCTGCATGCCTGACACCAGGTGAGATTGCAGTCAAGGGCCAACTTGTAGTGAATTTAAAAAAAAAATCATTCATTCACAGTAGTATAGTATATAAGTATCACAGTTATTTCACGAAACTCTACACTCTTTCCCAATCTTCTTCTGGTGTAATTCTCACTAATCGCTTCGACTCGTCCCACAGTCTTCCTGTAAGAACTGTGTCGTTAGCCAACCAGGTACTGTAAAACTCGTAGCAATCCCTAAAATGTTTCCCACTAGATCCCTCCACCCTCGGATCTATTGCCAAAAACACAGGCATTGTTGCAACCCTATCCAAGGGTCTGCCAAATATAAGGAGTAAGGTGTTCAAGGTATTCTTCCAAAACAAATTATGGTAGTTATTAAAAAACTGAGATTTCCCTAAACCTGGATCCATGCTGTACACATTGACGCCACTGCCTCTCACTCTCCTGTCCATTTCTACGGAAAAGAGCACATCGGCTAGCTTCGCATTGCAGTAGAATCCGAAATTAGAGTACCTCCCGACATCATTCATATGATCTAATTCAATTTTTCCAAGAATAAGTGCTAGGGATGATACATTTATTATTCTGCTCGGTGCTGATGATTTCAGCAAAGGGAATAGAAGAAATGTGAGTAAAAACGCCCCATAATAGTTCACCTGCATCATTGTATGTAAATTGTCACCAGTCAGTTTATCCTCTAAGCCAACCGCACCGATATTGTTTATTAGAATGTTCAGCTTCGGTTCAAATGTTTGCATATCTTGGGCGAAGTTGCGTATTGATTTGAGAGATTCGAAGTCTATTTGTTTGGTGTGTACATTTTCGTTTCCCGAGCTCCGGATGATTTCGTGTCTAGATGCTTTCAGTTTGTCAGGGTTTCGACTTGCGATTATAACTTTGGCGCCACGTTTGGCCAAGTTTTTGGCAATTTCCATACCTGTGCCTGATGTTGCTCCGGTCACTAAAGCCACTTTTCCAACTAAACGCACGTCTGTCGCACAGTTAGAGAAATCGTCTACAACACTCATAATGACAAATGAGAACTGCTTCGTCCGCGTTTTTTTTTTCAAGTTTAAAACTAAGCTATGTCACTTTCGGTTTTTGAAGTATCTATGCAATGAACTACATCGTCTATTTCTTTATTGTATACCAAGTAGAAGATAAACTAACAAACACTATTCCATCTATAATATTGTTAGTAAAGAAGCATGACTTTATTCGTCTATTTTTGTTCACGGCAATTTTCTAACTGAGCTGTAGGTATGGAGTACCTACAAGGTAATAAATAATTATTACAAAGAAATCTAATAATGCTGAGATTGTATCATTATTGCGTTGTACTGTAAATAGACACTTCAAGTACACTTTTAACGTGCCGAATGAAGAAACAGAGACGACTGCTATTTCTAAGGTATAATATAATAGAATTGAATTTGAATACAATATTTAATAGATAGATAGATAGAAAGTCTTTATTGCACAAGCAGAAAATAAAACAAATTGAACAAGACAAAAGGTAAATAAATATAGATGCGCAAAGGCGCCCTTATCGCTTGAAGTGATCTCCTCTTGACAACCTTTGGTTGATGAAGCATGTTTAGTACGGAAAACGGAATAGTGCAATATTCAATTTATAAATAAATAATTGATATACATTACATGTATACACACTAATACTACATAATATACAGATAAATCATATATATGAGTATAAATATTTAGGATAGCTAATCTTTAAACGAGCAATTTTTGTATATATATAATTGGAATCTTGGAATCGGCTCCAATGATATTCATGAAATTTAGTATACAGGGGGTTTCGGGGGCGATAAATCGATCTAGTGTTGGCAACCCCGATGACGTAAGCGTCGCCACGGCGGCGGCGCCGGAGTCAAGAGGGCGCGGGCGCGAAGAAAAAGGTTTATTGTGGGGTAGATTTCGGCGCAAGCGCAGTGTTTTGTTTTGTGTTTTATTTTAATGTCGATAGTTTTGTTACATATTGAATTTGTTTAACTGTATTTGTTTCGTTTAAATGAGTGATTAAGTATTTCACACGTTGTCTCATTTAACTGACTAATTAATTTATATTTGAGCTTGCGTGTTGTAGTCTTATGACATAATATCTTAACACTAGCTAGGTAATAACCGGTTTGGTGCAAACGAATTTGCACGGGTCAGCTAGTGGTCTTTTACGCGCGAATTAAAAATGTTTAGAGATTTAGACTGTCTCATTTCTCTCGGTAGCTCATTCCACGGGTTAAAGAGAATTTTATAACAACTGCGTTAACATGGGCAGGAGACAGTTATATCTCCGGGTAAAGGATAAAAATGTATCTTCTCCCACAGCTTTATCAACTCTCAGGGCACTGGCGCACAAGTGGAAATAGTATCCCAATAATATATGAGTGTTTTAGCAGGTGGACACGTATCATTATATACCTAGTCAGGGGATATAATCGGCAGATATAACTTTTTGTCTCCAGTGCTAACATTGCTGGATGGCATGACATGTCATGTGTGGAGGACATCTTAAGAAGTTCAAAGTTTAAAAGAGAAGAAATCCCTACTAATATTATAAATGTCAATGTAAGTTTGTTTGTTACGCTTTCACGCAAAAACTCCTTAACCGATCCTCAGGAAACTTAGTACACATATTCTTGGACGAGTTCGAAGTGATGTAGGATATTTTTTATCCCGACATTAAACTTGGTTCCTTTGGGAGAGGGGATGAAAGTGCTTGACGATTTTACACCATAACTTCGAGAAATTATAACCGATTTAAATAATTATTTTTGTACTATAGAGGTTATAATATGAGTTTAATTTTGTCCAAACTGTGGTTGGAGATAGAGAACAGAACTCCTCAGCGAATCCCTCATTTAAGGCTTAGCGATACTGAATACTTTAATTTTTTTTAGAACTGCACCTAATTTAAATGCAACATGAAAAAACAAAACCAAACGCAGACGAAGTCGCGGGCAACAACTAGTATGTTATAAAGCAAGATAGCGGTTATAACGCAGGGGCCCGACTTCGAATCCCAGCACGAACCTCTAACTTTTCGCAGTTATGTGCGTTTTAAGCAATAAAAATTACACTTGCTTCAACGTGAAGCCTCTTGAGAGTTCTCCATATTGTTCTCAATGGCTCGTGGAGTCCACCAATCCACATTTGGCCAGAGCGGTGGACTACGGCCTTAACCACTTCTCATTGTGGGAGGAGACCCATGCCCCGTAGTGGGCCGGTAATGGGTTGATATGATAATGATGTTAAAAATCTTTTCTAAGAAGTATTTGATAAAATATATACAAGATTCATTATTTGATAGGGGATGGTTATGGAGTATGACAATATTGACAATAATGAAAAACTTTTTTTCCCTCACATTTTCTACATATTTTTCTTATAACAATACTTGTATATATATAATATTATATTATTTTGTATATATATATTTTTTTGTTTCTTATTTATTCTTTAAAATAATTGTTTTATAAATATAACCTAAAATAAACTATTTAAAACTAAATAAAATCTAAAACGTTCTCGAAACCACCGCAGCGAGGCACAGTTCCTAAGATGCTGGCAGCATTGCCCCTTCGGATGGCCAAACTAATTCATTGGCCAAGTTAACTGCCCGCTCTAGGATCACCGGTAGACTCGATAACCCTTTTCGATAATTCTTTTAAAAGGGCTCTTGCCTCCGGACCCCACGGTCCCAAAGTCTACTCCAAAAGGCACAAAAATGAAGCTGCTATCCAGGTTTTCATATTTACGCCTCTTGGCCTGCTCGACACTGTTAGCAGCCGCACCTACCATATGTATATATTGTGTATATACATATACATACATATGGATGTATATATATGTATATATATATATTTTTTTTTTTAAACTTAAATTGCTGCACCAACCCGTTCCTTCATTTTTTCCTAACGTCAAAGGTTGTCTGGAAGAGATCGCTGTAGTGATAAGGCAAAGGCGTTGCACGCTCTATTTTATTTACTAAGTTTCTTCTGTATTTGTGTTTAATATGTATAAAATGTGTGTGAGTGCAATAAAGACTTCAAATAAACAAAGTTGTAGGAACCATTTCACCATTAAACTCGCAACAAGGATGCCAACGGGGCATCAAAAACAACAGAGATGTTAACATACCAATTAACGTTTTATGACTTACGTTTGACAATCCATTAATAAATAAAGCATCATGCTATTGACACACACTCACATTACTCTGTGGTTTAAAACGACCGAAAAAATAAGTGTGTATGCTATTACCCAAGTCCTCCAAAAGTGTTAAACGAGCAAATAAATAGGTTTGTTTTTTATTATGCAAGTCCTACAAAAGTGTTTAGTTGGTTAAAATGATGAACGAGACAGGTTTTAATATGATGAAATTTTAAATTAGCTTGCTTTGATTTTAATTTTGTTCTTAAAATTTAATATAATATCTACAAAGTTACTGAATAAAAATTCAGCTATAGCAATATCTTAGTAGGTATCCATAACACAAGCTACTCTTACTTTGGAGCTAGAGGGCGATGTGTGTATTGTCATAATATATGTATTTTATTAATAACCTTAGCTCTATACGAAAAATATTAAAATATGCTAATACAACCCACAATAGATAAGTTAGGTTATATGAGTTGCCTAGTGAAAATGATTGGTGAAAGGTAAATGTATGCCAAGGAATTTTCTATGATTAGGAGTAACTTGCTTAGGCATTGCTTATGCTTATTGAGTAAAAATGGGCATAAATATTGTTTTAACCTTCTCAGAACTCACATAAATGTCTACTTAACTTAATGAATCAGTTCTCTCCTGGAATGGGAGATACGCTTAGTGACCGTTCTAATGAAACTTAGGTATTTTTTTCTTTTTATTCCACACAAGTTAACCCTTGACTGCAATCTCACCTGGTGGTAAGTTCTGATGCAGTCTAAGATGGTAGCGGGCTAACCTGTTAGGAATTGCGGTAGTCATAGGTTTCTAGACGACATCGCACCGCAACACTAAATCGCTTAGTGGCACGTCTTTGTCGGTAGGGTGTTAACTAGCCAAGGCCAAAGCCTAGGAGGCTTTGGCCTGACCAGACCAAAGAAAATTCACAAATTATAAATTCCCAATTAAAATATGGAACGCCTTGCCGTTAGATATCCGTGAGGCACAATCGATTGGGACCTTCAAGAAACTAGTGAAGGATCATTATTTGTCTCTTTCAGCCGAACAACGCTGAAGCGAATCATTTTAAGTGTGTAATTTGAATTATTTATGTATTTCATACTAATTGGGGATGTTATATGTTATATATTTATATAGATATTTATGTTATATATTTTATTTGTATTTATATGTAATATATTTATATATATATATATTATAGTTATATTTATATATATATATATTTTATTTATATTTATATATTTGTATAATTTTTAATTCTTATTTATTGCACCACCTACCTCTTTTCTATGTTTTTTCCTTTTACGCCATTGGTTGCCTGGAAGAAATCGCTATGTAGCGATAAGGCCACCAAATTGTACTATCTTGATTTGTATTTATATCTTTGTAACTACTTTTTTTTTTCTTTGGTGTACAATAAAAGTGTATTCATTCGTTCATTCATTCCCAAATTGCCCCTGCCGGAAATCTAACCCGGGACTTTCTACTTAAATTCATAGCGCTCACCGCTGCGCCAGGGAGGTCGTCAAAACAAATGAATGGTGACAGGCTTCTGCATTGTCTAGCTACCACCCTAGACAAAGTCTTTCCGCTATAGATAATGCGTTCCGGTACGATGTCGCGGACATACGGATTAGGAGTAAGGCTTTAATAAAACTGCCCTACCCCTAACAGGTAAGCCCGTTAACATCGTAGACTGCATTATCATTTATCATCAGACACTAAAGGATTAACTTACTAAAAATAAATTTTCAAGTAGAGTTCACAGTTCCCTCAGTTCGACTAAAATTTGTATTCACTTTTCTTTTTAAAAATCTAAGTACTAGCCCGGTTAGACCGTTAAAGAACACCATCCCGTATTGAAGCAGCATGGTGGGTTTTGCGCTCTATACCGCGCTTTTACTCCAAATTTCATGTCGATACTACTATAGCATGACCTGAGTCGGACCTCGCATCGTTAGGATTCAATTTTAATCATTTTGTTGGAGAACGCTCAAAGAAACAGCCAAATTGGTTAAGGCATTTGTAATTTAAGATAATTCACACATCAGTTAAATGTTTTCCATATAAGGCTAACGCTGTCCCGCGACTTCGTTGCGTACAACTAAAAAACTATTTTTCGCTACTTTACATAATATACCCGCGTCGACTTACCCGCTTGCGCTAATACTACGTTTGATTGGATTCCAAGAGTAATGCCGGGATATTGAATTCTCTACTCAAAAACAAAAAACAAAACAAAACAAAAAAATTACTTGGCTTAGTTTGTTGTGAACTCTTCTTAGACCAGGGCGCGTTTGGAACCCTCGTAGCTTTAGGTTTAAGTTGGCGAACGAAGTTATCACCATCCCCTTACAATTATGTAAACATATATGTGCATTAAGTTATGCTTTATAGATTTATATGTACCTTCTAAAGACTATAGTGTACGCTCACAACATGTTTTATTTTTAAGTTTATTGTTTTCTCAACTAAGCGAATTTTTTGTAATTCTTTTGAGAAATAAAGATCTTAAACCACATATGTAGGAACTTCTTAACAGCAAAAGCTTCATAAGCTTCATAAGTGCCTGCGATAGGTCTACATGAATAAAGTTATTTCGATTTTAGCGGGTTCTAACAAATTATTATATAAAAAACTAAGTATTGGGGATAGATTTTTTATAAATTCAGAAAAAAATGGTGAAACATATTTCGCTATTTCAACTGTCAAAATTTTTATCGAGAAATACAGATTTTCATACAAACTTATTCATTTTGTATCGATTATATAGTGCCCTCCATATAAAAGTTTCAAAATATCTACAATACCTATACAAGGATATAGTTTTATTATAAATACAGTTAAGTTACAGTTTTATTATAAATATTAATTATTAAATGTTGAAAATGAAGATAAAAAGTTTCTCAAGAAATGCAACTTAAGTCTTAAACATTAAAATAAATATATCCAAAAAATGTTTAAATCCGAGAAGTAGTTCTGGAGATTACCTCGTTCAAAGAAAAAAACAAACTCTGCTTTATTAGTAGTATAAAGAAGAAAGATTAAGTTCACAGGTACCAGTACAGTAACCATAGAACAGGTTCTCAGATATGTTATGTAAGCACCATGTAGAGAAGCGTTGCGGAATACTACATTTATTGTGGGGTTTTTAATATTTTTAATTTCATTGCTTGTTATTACTGGCTTGTTATATTTTGGCGACCTATTGGCGCAGCGGGCAGCGACCCTGCTTTATGAGTCTAAGGCCGTGGTTTCGGTTCCCACTATTGGAAAATGTTTGTGTGACAAATAAGAACGTTTTTCAGTGTCTGGGTGTTTATAAGTATTTATGTATATTAATCTATATTTATATTTATGTATATTTTTATATTATAAATATAAAAATATTCATCAGTCATCTTAGTACCCATAACACGAGTTATGCTTACATTGGCGATGTGTGTATTGATGTAGTACATTTATTTTTTTTATTTATTTATTTATTAGTAGGTACAAAATTACAAAAAAATAACACATGTCCACCGCATCAACTATTGTCTAAGTTACACTGTTCAATTCCCAATCTTCTTCAGCAGTAATCTTCACAACACTTTTCGAGACATCCCAAAGGGTTTCGGTCAGTTCCCGGTCACTGACCAACCAATGATTTATCCATTTCTTACAAAACTTATAATGCTGGCCGCTCTCCATCTCCAAGTCGGGGTTCGCAGCCATCGACGCGATTTGCTTCCCAACACTTTGCTTCGGCTGCCCAATCATATCCACAAACAATCGAGAGATATTCTTAACCAGTTCAGGGAAGTTATCAAAAATATCTGTATCACGTACCACAAATGGGTCGAAACTGTTCGCTGTCACACCACTATCCTTAAAACGTTGATCCAATTCAGCTGTAAACAATGCAACTGCTAATTTCGAATTCGCTAAAACTTCTATTGAGTTGTACATTCCGACATCATTCCAATGGTCAAAGTCTAAGTGCCCGATGTACATTGATGATGCTGAACTGTTGATTATTCGACTCGGCGCTGAGTTCTTCAATAAAGGCAGCAATAGATACGTAAGAAGGAATGCACCGAAATAGTTCACTTGCATCGTTAAGTTCAGTCCATCTTCAGTGAGTCGATCAGGGAGTCCTATAGCGCCTGCGTTATTGATAAGTATATCGATCGGCTCTTGTGAATCAATAGTGTTCGCAGCAAAGTTCCTTACAGACTTTAGGGATGCTAAATCTATCACTCTATGGGATACTAACTTGCTGTTCGTTATCTTCTGTATTTGATCTCTTGCTCTGGTAAGCTTGGTTTCGTTGCGACTCGCTATAATAACTCTGGCTCCTCTAAGAGCTAGGTTTTTAGCTGTTTCGTATCCCACACCAGAGCTACCACCGGTTACGATGGCGGTCTTGCCATCGAGACGCGTTTCGGTATCGCACATTGTAACATTTAATCGGTATTCGATTTCAAGAACAATATTATCAGCCCCGAGTCACCGACAAGACTACTGGCGAGCAGGAAACAGATACAATGAACGTGGTCTGCAATGTTATTTGTTATACTTTTTTATATCGGCCGCTATTAAAATATATTGAGCCTCTACTAGCGAAACTCGGTTTGTTGTCACTTGATTGATTCTTATTGCGTAAATTCGATCGGAAATTAATCAGAGTAAACTAACCGTTGCGTTTTTTACACTTTGGGAAATTTCGTAATTAGTTAATTTAAGTATCTACTTGACACTTCTTAGGACGATTTCGTAAAATACTGAAAAATAGAGATAACAAACAGATTTGTCTTTAGGCTCAAAACAGTCTACCTTTTTTTGATGTTCTATGAAAAAACCTTAATCTAATAGTTTTTTTTTCGCCATTGCTTTAACTTAAATCAAATCTTATATTATGTCTTAGTGAAGCCGTCAAAGGCTTTGGGGGGACTGAGTTTTATTAATCGCACGCACTTTTTTGCGTTTTGTGCGTTTTAAGCAATTAAATATCATCTGTGAAGGAATAAACCGTGGGAAAACCTGCATGCCTGAGAATTCTCTATTACGGTCTCAAGGCACATAAACTCTATCACACCGCACTTCGTTAGCGTGAAGGACTATGGCCTAAACTTTTCTCACTCTGAGAGGAGAGCCGTGCCCTATGGCAGTGGGCCGGTTATTAGTTTATAATGATAATGGGGATAAATAGGGGATCAATAGGGGTAAATTCGTATTTAGTTTTTTAAACAAAACATAACCAACGCAACACCCGACAACGGTGCTGTCTCTGCTACTAAAGAGATGGGAGTGGAATATTGCCATGGTTTTTCCAGCTCTTACAGCTCGATTCAAACTTGATGGCTTCTCGAATTCCATGCGATCCGATGTGGCGAACTCAATATTCGGTATCAGCTATTAGAGGGACAGTACAGTGGACTTGCAGTTGACTTCCACAATGACATCAAGTTTGAATTGAATGTAACCATTTATTTCTTCATGTGATAGAAGTGGTGATAGGCCAGTGGGTAGGACTTCGACTTCGCTTTCGGAGGAGCCAGTTTGAATCCCGGCATGGACCCCTAAGTTTTCTAAGTTATGTGCGTTTTAAGCAATTAAACAATCACTTGCTTCAACGGTGAAGGAAAACATCGTAAGGAAACCTTAAAAAGAATTCTCCATAATGTTCAGCAAGGTGTGTGAAGTCCACCAATCCTCAGTAGGCCAGCGTGTTGGACCAGGGCCTTAAACCCGTTCTCACTGTGGGAGGAGGTTGATATGATGATGATGATTTCTTCATGCACATTTTGATACAAAAAGTTGTGTTATGTAGGTTAGTTACAACTTATTTTCTGGACTGAAAGACCTCCATTGCTATGTCTGATATATATCTTCTTTCGGGATTTTTACTCCAGGATATTCTGTCGTTCTCTGTGACTCTTAATGTCTTACTTATGAAGTGTCAACCGACGCTCCGTTTTCCGGTACATGATTGCCACACCAGCACCTTGGGATCCCAACTGCAGCTATCTTTCTCCCCCACTTTCCTATAGTTTCGTAACTTCTTGAGCTGTGGCCGTAACTCTTCTTCTTTGGATATCCTGACTTCTGATAAGATTACCCTGTGCTCTCTTTATCGCCAGTTGACTGTGACCTTTTATGAGGTACATCTTAAAAGCTTATAAAATTAGTAACTTTAGTAATACAGGAAGTAAGCGTTGAATAGCAAGTTCCATGTAATGATATTTAAATTAATTAATAAATAGGTTCTTATTATACCTATTTCTATATTCAAATAGAAATTAAATTAGTACCAGGGTCTCATACGCGCAATGGTGCTTTAATCGAAATTACATTCCTAATAGAACACACTCTTACTCTCCTCACCTCTTACTGCCTCGTTAGTGGTTATAATGTTTTAACTACAACGTGTAATCGAATTACGAAATACCGTTGAAGGGTGCATAAGTATATTTCAAAAGGGACCACCCAATAAAAATATTAAATCAAAAGAAGCATATTTACAAACTAATTCAAAACATTCGATTTTTTTATTTATGACAACCCTATTGAAGATAAAAGACCGACACGCATAGTACATACCTACGCTACGCGACGCGCACCGTCTAATACAGTGACAGGATTTTAATTTTGCATGTGATGTTAGTGCTGTATTTGATTTCTCTCAATAAAAACTATGGCAGTGGTTTACTCATAAAACTTTTATTTTTTCAATTTCAATTCATTTATTCATAGCTTCCATGTACATGCCTTACAACTATAGTACATACACATGATGCCCTGTCAGGGCGTTGCTACATTGTTGCGAAGTTCATTAACATTATTCCAATATTTAGTACCTATCGATATTAATCTAATAAAATATGTCTTATAATAATAGTTTGTTAGTTATTTATTAATCAAAAGGTTTTAATTTAATGGCAGATTCATAATTTATAGTTTAATGTCAAAATGTATAATATCATAATTTAATAAGTATGTCAGTGTTAAAGATAGTTAGTCAGATTAGTTCTGTCATAGGTCCTGTCACGTGTTCGCTGTAGAGAAAAATGATAATGATGATGTTTACTAATTCATTTACAACAATTATAGTCAGCAACAAACACTTAGTTTAGTTAAGTTAGATGTACATAGTCGTTTTGAATTTAAATTATAAGCTGTCACGCTATTGAGGTCTTGAGTAGGTATATTAAAGTAAGGTAAAGTACGTCTGGTTTTAGGATTGCAATAGCTCATCTATCTCATAGAAGCAGTTGTGTATGAGCCATTCTTTGAGTTTCCGCTTAAAGGCTGCATCAGTATTTTCGTCAGTAATATATTTCGGGATTTTATTATAAATATTTACCGATCTGTTTAATGGGCCTCTGCTGGACATTTTAAGTTTGCACCTAGGGTGTACAAGCTTATTTTTGCGACGCGTGCTTCTCTCGTGTTTTTTTGCATTGTCCACTGTTTTATACAGGTAATGGTGCTTTCTAACAAATAGAGCCGTCTCCATGATATAAATTGAGGGTAGTGTCAAAATTCTTTTATTTAGAAAGTGGGGTCTGCAGCTTTCGCGAGGTTTTATGTTGACTAGAATGCGGATACATTTTTTCTGGAGGATGAAGATATCCTCTGCGTTGGTGCTTGCACCCCAGAGGATTATCCCATATCTTATCCAAGAATACGCGTATGCATAGTATGCGGAGAGTGCAATTTCATAACTTGTATTTGCTTTTAGTATGCTGAGAGCATATACAAATCGTGAGAGCTTGACGCTTAAATTTTGAATATGGCTCTTCCAGTTCAGGTGTGTATCAATAGTTAGGCCGAGAAGGGTGAAGTCTGTAACTTCTTTGATTTTTGTAGTATTCACGAGCGATCTTAGATTTAGTGGTTGTTTTTGGTGTGGCCGGAATTGTATCAACTTAGTTTTGTTAACATTCATTTCGAGGTTATTGGAATTTAAATAGTTTTTGATGTTTGTTAGATTTTCTGAGATAAAATTTTCACAATCTGTCTCATTCGAGCACATGGATAGGATCGATACGTCATCCGCAAACATGATGCATCGCGAGTGTGAGTTTATCGAGTCTATATAGGTAGGTAGGTCGTTAATATATATCAAAAATAGTATACATCCAATGACACTTCCTTGTGGTATGGACCAATTAGAAACACGTACGTCGGATTCAAAGTCGTTTATTACGTTAGTCTGCTCGTCGCGATATTGCACTTGTACGAACTGTCGTCTGTCCTTCAAGTAGGTTTCCAGCCATCGGTGAGCGTTCCCTCGTATACCCGAATCATAAATTTTTTTGAGCAGTATCTTGTGGGAAACCCTGTCGTAGGCCTTGGTCATGTCCAACAGCAGCCCGACACCATACTTTTTTCCCTCCAAACAGTCTAGAACCTCCTGAATGTATTTAAAGACGGCTAGGGTTGTCGATCGATTTTTCCTAAAGCCATATTGGGCTTCATTTAAGATGTTGTATTTTTCGAGGAAACCATACACACGGTTGGTTATGGTTTTTTCGAAAATTTTTGATAGTGCTGGCAATAAGGCGATAGGTCGGTAGCTACTTGGATCATTTAGCGTTTCAGTTTCACAGATAATTCAGAGAGACAGTAAATAATGTAGCTCTTAAGCATGAGAAGTATTATTTCGATTTTAATTTACACGTTATATAATACACGAAATCCTGGGCCATTTGTTCGTTGGGCCATGAGCTTGTATTGGATTTGTTACAGAAAAATCGCAGTAAGAGTCCGGAGTTAGGAAATTGGCGGTGTTCACCCGGTGCCTCGGAGAGGACGTTTAACTACCTAGAAATCGTTAAAGCCCGCCAGCCCGCATTGAGATGAGTCCATGCCCTTAAACCCTCTCCTTTGAGAGACAGAAATCTGACTGTCATTACGATTTCTATGACTGACGTGTGACACAAAAATGAATGATGATAAACATTCTACGTCACAAAGTGCATGTCGTACGCAGTTGACGACCTTCCTGGCGCATTAGTGAGTGCTGTTTAATGAGTGGAAGTGGGTTTGATAGGCCACCGGCAGGGGCATTTGGAAAATTTTGTTGGATTTTATTCTCGCACAATATCACAGTTTCAAAAGAGTATCGTTAACCATTAGTAGAGTAGCGGAAAACTTGCCCACTTATGTAGGTATAGGTACCTGAATTACGTAGGTAAGATGATTTTAATCGAGATTTTTCCTTAATATCACTACTCAATTATTGCAAACATGTTTTGCTGTCTGGGTAGCTAAAGACATTTAAAAGAACCCATTTTTTATCACTTTTATTTCAATAGCTGATGCCCGCGTTTTTTTTCGCGTTTATTACGTTTGCTTACAAATCCCGTGGTAACCGTTTGATTTCCTGGGATAAAAAGTAGCCTATGTTATTCTCCGCCTTTTCAACTAACTTTATGCCTATTGGATAGATGTAGGCCTTACTTTGCGGAATTCCATGATATTTGGTGAAAATTAAGCTTAATTTGCTATACTCCGCGAAAAGCAGGAGATTCTGTATGGTGTAATTTTATAATTTCTTCAATCTTTATACTCCACAACAAACAGTTCTTCGGCAATGTACCTTCTAAGCACGTTTCGCTACGAAACCGGAGCATCCTCAGGAGATGTTGACTTTACAATGAATACTCTTATGTCTTAAGAATTATTAGAGGGTACAGTAGAGTAGAGGGTACATTGCCGAAGATCTGTTTGGTGCGTAGTATGAGGATTGAAGAAATTATAAATTACACCATACAGAATCTCCTGCTTTCCGCGGAGTAGCTTAATAGCAAATTAAGCTTCATTTTCATAATAACTGTATGCCAATTACTTTTTTAGAGCTTTAAGGACAAACAAACACACTTTCACGTTTATAATATTAGTAAGGCAGTAAGGATTTTTTTGTATGAAAAATAAGCACGTTTCGGTAGTTTACTCGAAGTGAAGTCATTTATTCCTTGCGTTATAATTGAACAGCAAATGGTAGGTCGAATACTTCAAGCTTTTAACATAATGTTTTACAGATTAATGAACAATTAGACATATTTTATTTTTATTAAACCAATTAAAATACTATATTAATAATATCAAAAGTGCGTGAAGTCTAACAATCCGCACTCCTTTGGAACTCTGTGCCGTGGGAAATCCGTCATTCTGAGTCTATCCATATTTTCCAACACCGTCTGAAAAATTGTTATTTCTCTAACTATTTATTTAGCTTTAAGGCGAAATTATACTTAGAGTAATATTTTTCAAATTCTTTTTTTAATTGTTTTAAATTTTTTTTTTTTTTATTTTAATCATTATTTTCATTTGTTTAATATTAATTCTTTTACTCCTACTATTTTTGCTTTTGACTTAATTTAATTATTTTTAACCGGACTTACTTCAATGTTGTGTATACCTGTAAGTGATAACTGTACTCGGACATTAAACTGTAATGTAAAATGATTAATGGTAATACAGTGTATCGTTGGTATATCTAATGAAATAAATAAATAAACTAAATAAGTGATGTGTAAGTTTATTATAACATATGTTAATATTATATATGTTTTTTAATATTCAAGGTATTAAATATTTGTCTATTTCTTACTCAGTATGTATACTTATTTATGTAGGTTTATTTTATATCTTTACTCTGTGCACCATCCATTGTCCGTTTAACTCATAGCTTTTTATGCTTCGGTTGCCAGTAAAAGCGATCAAGCCGCCTTTGCCGGAAGTTTTCTCAACGTTCAGATATTTTCTCGTATTGCCTTTGTTAATTTAATATTTATAATTAGTAGGTAGGAATCACCCTATAAAATATTATATTAAAAGAAGCATATATCCCTACTAATATTATAAATGTGAATGTAAGTTTGTTTGTTACGCTTTCACGCGAAAACTACTGAAACGTTCTTCTTAAAACTCTTTATACATATTCTTGGAGGTATTAGAAATAATACAGTAACTATACTTTTCATTGAAAAAAAAATTACGTAAGATAAAATTTTTTTTTGTAAAAAAATCTCATATATGACTGTAGGTGTAGACTATGTAGCAGTACGCTCCCAAAATTACGTGGGCGAAGCCGCAGGGCACATCTAGTATTACATATATATATAAATAAGCATATATAATAAGTATTTTTCCATACAAACTAATTTAAATGATGTGATGATGATGGCTGTATCTGATTTCCCTCAGTAAAAACTATGGCAGTAGTTTGCTCCAAAACTTTAAGAGTTTCGGTTCCATTGGTAAAAGGGAGCTTTATCATGTAAAGGGAAAAAATGTGATGTTAAAACAAAAAAAACAAGAGGAATTCCGGTGCCGTTTTAGTCGGTTAAGGTGTCAGATAGTGAATACAAATAATCCTTGACAAAGCCTACAACTTAATTATTTTTTAGTACAAGGCCCTTTTGATAACCTCGGTTTTGTGAAAGGTTTTAATCATAATGTCAACGCTCGGACTAGTTTTGCGTCACTTAGAAACGCCTACTTGCATTTGTATGTAGCGAAATTATATGTATAATCATCATCATCATATCAACCCATAACTGGCTCACTACAGGGCATGGGTCTCCCCTCAGAATGAGAAGGGGTTAGGCCGTAGTCAACCACGCTCGCCCAGTGGAGT
The DNA here is from genome assembly GCF_905163445.1 of Pararge aegeria. Lineage (NCBI taxonomy): Eukaryota > Metazoa > Arthropoda > Insecta > Lepidoptera > Nymphalidae > Pararge > Pararge aegeria. The sequence goes on along the minus strand of NC_053199.1, from coordinate 16,063,240 downwards.
CAACCACTCCAAACGCCTTTGAGAACATTATGGAAAACTCTCAGGAACTCAGGTTTCCACACGATGTTTTTTCTGGATCATTGCCTTTAAAATCCTCATCCTCGTACGATTATTTATTTTTATTTATTTAAGAAATTCTTTATTGATCAATAACATTTTACAGAACCGTATGTATATGCATACAGAGGACACAAATAGTAAAACCTAAGATAACATTACTTAAAGCCTAAAGCACCTATTAAAACAGCATAATTACAATAAGCAAATCCTCGTAGGATTAAAACCTTAGGCTTTGAAGTCTACAAATATAATAATAATAATAATAATTTATTGGATCGAAAATGTTACACAGAATATCAATACAACAGTAGAAAGAAAAAGAAATACAACACAAAAAGTAAAACAATTTCACATAAATTGGTAAACATATTTGTAAAGCTGAATGCACATTATATTGATATTTGCCTATTATTAATGATAACCTGTGGACCCCGCACTAGGCGTGAAATCCGCACTTGCTTTAACGATAAGGAAAAACCTCATGAGGAAACTTGAATGCTTTTCTCTATAATGTTCACAAAGGTGTGTGGACTCCACCAATCGGCACGAAGCCAGCGTGGTGGACTATAGCTTAGACTTCTTCTCATAACGTAACGTCTACAAACAGAGTTAAAAAATTCTGCAAATTATTGTACAAAAATATCAAAGACCACTCACTAGTAAATAAAAAATAAATAAAAAATAACAAATTATTACTTTTTAACTTTTAGTACTTTTATATAATTTTTCCTTTATTTCACATTAAAGACACTCACATTACATTTAATTTTTGATTTTAGATTTTTAGTTTTTTTATTTTTTTTTATTTCATAATTTTTGATTTTGTTTATTATTTACCTCTTTGATGATTTTGTATTTCTCGATGTAAATAAGCTTGTGTTAATGTAAAAAATATCTTTTGTTTGTTAATATATTATATTCTATGTTATGGTCCTTTTTTATGATTATTTTGTTATTGTTTAGTCACGAGGATTCAGTGACGACGAAGATAATGGGGCTATACTGAGCCAGCTCCTTTGTCACACATTTTTTTTTATTTTTATACTTTAACAATTTTATGACACAAATGTGTGACAATAAATACGATTTTTCTTTCTTTCTCTCTTTCATTCTTAGAGAAGAGCCGACCCGAGAAGAAGAATAATGATAATATAGGTTCTTACTTTTGACCTAAAAAATCCGGGAGAGAATTGTCATGCAAATTTTATAATTTTTAAGCGATATTGGAGCTAGTATACCTTTAGGGCATAGGAAAATTCCTGCACCTGCATTTAAAAACTGTCATCCAGATAACCTTTGGTAGGATATTAAAAACAAAAGAAAATGAATGCAAAGAAATATTCAAATGAATCAAATGATTTTAATCGTTATAGAGATATCCATGGCGTAGTACTGAACGCTGTGGTTATAAGTGGGAGGTGCCTGGTTAGATTCCTGGGGGGGGAAATTTTATTTCTGGGTTTAATATAACTGCAGTACGAGCGCGCACACTCACACACACACACACACACCCACACACACGACACACATAAATAAAAACGGAAAACTTCGTCGCAAATTTCACTTCTTTGCTTGGTCTGTTCATCGATTAATCTGTGTAAATCTTTATAACTTATTCTCAATTGTATGTTTAGCATGCTTTATAAAGGCAGACAAGTGATAATTGTAAACGGTGCCAGCAATACTAATATATTGTCAAGTACCTACCTCACAGCTCACTACCTACCAATAATGTTACAAGTAATGTAACTATAATGGCTGGCACTGGCTGAAAATCCAGCCAAGTGCGAGTCGGGTTCTATATATCTCACGTTCGTTGTTCGTTGTAATTATTTGTTGTTGTTAATTATTTGTTCAGTGAATAATATAACTTCATGTAAATTATCAAGCATACATTTTCAAGTCGGCCTGTGTATTTATTTCATTCTGTTTTTTTTAGTAGTATTTTAGATTTTTATTTTTTTTTTATTTCATAATTTTTGATTTTGTTTATTATTTACCTCTTTGATGATTTTGTATTTCTCGATGTAAATAAGCTTGTGTTAAAACAAAAATATCTTTTGTTTGTTTATATATTATATTCTATGTTATGGTCCTTTTTATGATTATTTTGTTATTGTTTAGTCGCGAGGATTCAGTGACGACGAAGATAATGGGGTTGGCTGAAAACCAGTGCTGCGCGTTTTAGTATGCAGCTATACTGATATAAATTTTCAAGTCGGCCTGTGTATTTATTTCATTCCGTTTTTTTTTGTAGTATTAGAGAGACCGACAGACAGACGAACGGACAGTTGAGTCTTAGTAATAAAGTCCCGTATTATCATTTGGGCTCTAACTCTTAAAACCACATTTTGTTTATATTATGCGTTAAAATTGGAGAGCAAAAATTTAGCTTCTAATAACACTGTGAGATGTTGATTACAAAAATTATCCCATCGACAATATAAATTAGAATGTGACATTTGGCAGCCGATTTGCGCAGTGGGCAGAGAACCTGCTTTCTGAGTCTAAGGCTGTGGGTTCGACTCCCACAACTGGAAAATGTTTGTGATAAACTTGGATGGTTATCAATTTCTGGGTGTGTACCGATTTAACTTTATAGTTAAGTATTTATGTATATTATTCATAAAAATATTCATCAGTCATCTTAGTACCTATAACGCAAGGTACGTTTCCTTTGGGGCTAGATGGTCAAGTGTGTATTATCGTAAAAAAAGATATGTAATTATACTATAATTATTACATTCTAAACCTACCTATAACCCTATCAGGACAGTCTGTACCCTAATATCAAAAATTTAATAAATTTAAAACGCACATTACTCCGAAAAGTAAGAGGTGCGTGCCGGAGATCGAACTCAGTCAACCCGAAAGAGAGAATCGAAGCCCTAATTACTAGGCTTTCGCCGCTTCATGAGACGATGATGTTGATAAATTCTGGAATAATCTAAACTGAGAATAAGAATAATAGAGTAGGTCCTAATGCTAGCAATCATTAGTAACATAAATAGATCGTTAGAAATACATTACAAACCAGTGAGATGTTAAAACGTATAGGCAGAGTTCACAGCTTCATCAATTGTACACTAATAAATATACTACGAAAATGCACATATCGTCTCCTAACCCCAAAGTTAGTTTGTGTTATGGGTACTAAGATTACTGATGAATCATTTTTATGAATTATATACATAAATACTTATAATATATAGATAAAAACCCAGACACTGAAATACATTCATGTTCATTACACAAATATTGTCCAGTTGTTGGAATCGAACACATGGTCGCGGACTTAGAAAGCAGGGTCGCTGCCCACTGCGATAATGCGCCGTCAAGAACAATAGGATATATAAAAAATATTAAACCGACTTTTGCATACTGTTATGTTAGTGATCAGTTTTTATAACTACGGCTAAGAGATTCTGGATCCGTATTCCGTATCGAGGTCTTCATTCCCGGTTACTATCTATATAAAAATGATATGCTGTTTGTTAGTCTCACTAAAACTCTAGAACGGTTAGACCTATTTGACTTATTTAGGTCTATATATATGCGTGGAATATGCGGTTTTTTTTCGCTTGATAGTGGGTACTCTAGAGTAGTAACTGCTCAATGATGTAATAAACATTATAATTATTATTTTTGTATTATGATGATTTATTTATAATAGGTACTTATGATTTAAATTTACGCAGGTACGTTTAGTGCTTCGATTAGTTTAACGAACAATGTACGGCCATATGCTTAACTTGCTTTTATATCTTTTGAGTTCAATTTTAGGGTTTTATTATGTTTGTGCTGTAAGTATTATAACCATTGATTATTTCTTAATTTAAGCGAAGATTATTTATTTATCATTTTGCATGGAAACTAGCTGTGATTCCTATACATGCGATTCGTTCTGGCCCAGTGCGAATTAGTCGACTCCATACACCTTTGAGAACATTATTAAGAACTCTCAACGATGTTCTCCTTCACCGTTGAAGCAAGTGATATTTCAATTAATTAAAACGCACATAACTTAGAAAAGTTAGAGATGCGTGCTGTATTCGAACTCGGCCCCCCGAAAGTGAAGTCGAGCACCCGATGCGCTCTCACCGCATCAATAAATAATCAACCTTTTGAAAATCTTATGAAATTCAGCACATAAAAATAATTTATGAAGTAGCATGAACAATCAAACGTACTTTATAAAGTAAGGATCAGTAAGGATACCAGGACTAAAAACCAACACAGCATGCCTCACTGGCTGGCTATATTAAACGCCGGCGGAACCCGCTCTATACACACACGACACAACTCGTCATGGGACGTACTGCCGCCATATTTATTTCTGCCGTTAAGCAGCATGCTGGTATACAGGTACATGAGGACATCTACGCTTCAGGTAGATGAACACCGGATGGCACGTTGCAGGAAGCGTTCCTCACGTGCCCTGCGAAGTGTCGATCTATTTATAGGCTATGGTTTTCCACTGTTGGACCGTCTGTTATAAATCCCTATCCCTACTAATATTATAAATGTGAATGTAAGTTTGTTTGTTACGCTTTCAAGCAAAAACTACTTAACTGTTCCTAATGAAACTTTGTACACATATTCTTGGAAGTGTTAGAAGTAATATAGGATACTTATTATCCCGACATTAAGCTTGGTTCCTTTGGGAGAGGGGATGAAAGTGTTTGACGATTTACACCATAACTCCGACAAATTATAACCGATTTAAATTATTATTTTTGTATTATAGAGGTTATAATATGTGTTTAATTTTTTCCAAACTGTGGTTGGAAATAGAGGACAGAACTCCTCAGCGGACAGCAGCAAACCCCATTTAAGGCTTAGCGATACTGAATACTTAAAATTTTTTGAGAACTACAACTAAATTGAATGCCACATCAAAAAACAAAATCAAACGCAGACGAAGTCGAGGGCAACAGCTAGTAATAAATTAATATAATACGACAATACACACATCGATATCTAGTCCCAAAGTAAGCGCAGCTTGTGTTATGGGTACTAAGATAACTGATAAATAATTTTTATTAATAATATACATAAGTACTTATAATATATAGATAAAAACCCAGTCACTGAAAAAATTTCATGTTCGTTACACAAATATTGTCCAATTATTGTCCAGGGCCGATTGAGGTCACTGCCCACTGCGCCAATCGGCCGTCAATCACAGTCAATCTGTTATGGTAGTGATCGCTACATATGAAGTTTAATTCACAGGAGTTTCGGCAGGAAAAGGCGAAGTTTGTGTATTCGAACCCCAATTACGTTAAGGACGCCCACGTGTTCACTGGGCGTAGGAATCGCAACGATTCTTACTACACCAACCTCACTATCACAACCCTGATGGCTACTGGTAATAATGTCAGTGTAAGTATTGTAACGTGTTAAGGTTCGTGTATTTCAAATAGGTAACAACACCTGATGACTCTTGTAAGATCTTCGCTTCAGTGCAAACAAACTGCGAAAAACTTCAACATTAAACACTGTTTCTACTGCATACTTCGGATGTATCAGTTCTGAAGTATATGATACTAATATGGGGAAATTCCACGGATAAAAATAGAGTGTTTAGTGCTCAAAAAAAGTGCATACGCACAATGGTGGGAAAGGCCCCATTCGAATCGTGCAGACCAATATTTAAAAGTTCAGGAACCCTTAAATTACTGAAAAATGAAGTGAAGCCGAAGTAATAACCACTAGGCCACCGCTGTCACCGCTTCCTTATCTCCCCATGTGCCTGCGATTAAGCCGGGAATCATGGTCCTTAGACCGAAAAAACAATGCGGCTTGGCAGCAGAAATAAGCACGGTGTTAAGAGTTAAGTTAAAAGATTTGTAGTACAGTACAGCAGAATATACACCATTGTCATAATAACTGAATTTAACCAACCATTGTCATAATCTATAAAAATATTTACCCATCTGCCAGATTTGATTAGGCTGCGGCACACTGAAAATTACAATGAATTTAACAAAATATTAAAAAACTACCTCATATCTTACAGCAATGCTTTTTATCTGTAAATGTTTTTTTTTTAATTTTGGGCATCCCCGATAAAATCGGTTTCCCCACTATGCGATGTCTTACTTGTTTTTTAAATTCATAAAATTATTTAATAATAAAAAAAATAGCTTCGCCCAATCTGGGTGTACATACGGTACATTATATACTGTAATATAAATGTAACATTATGTATTGTGCTGAATAAATTGAAATTAAAATTGAACTGTTTGCCTGATCAGGCTTCAATTACCTTGCAAATGATGTCAGGCGGCGACTTCAGAGTGAGCCAAAAACTGTGCGACATCATGAAGGAAGCCTGGATCGTAAACTTTATGAGAGCTCACTCGGATATAGATTCCACATGCCCTTTTCCTCCGGTAAGTTATTGATACTGTCAGTTCGAGCTGCAGTAAGTATTGTTTTCCTCACTATCATCATCATCATAATTTCAGCCTGGGGACGTCCACTGCTGGATATACCCCTTTCCTAAAAAGCGCCACCTCACCCAGTCCTCAGTCTTCCTCACCCACCCACTCTCCGTCACTCTCTTTATGTCGTCGGTCCTCCGGGCTAAAGAGCGTGCCACACTACGTTTGTTGGTTCGTGTTCTCCACCCTAGAACTTTCCTAATCCGAACATCTAAAGTTTTTAAAGAAGTAGAAAAAGAACGAAAGCTGCGCTCCTGTCAAATCTTGGGAGGCAGTTAGGCATGCACGAGCATGGGGAGGGTAGAGGCCCCTTTCCTTAGCAAACTAGAACTGCTAGGGTTCTAGAACAATGTTTGATGGCAGGAGTAGCGAAAAACAACGGCAGGAAAGTGCGACGAACAACCTGCATCGTGCTACATGTTCAAACGGCCCAGAAAGACCTGATGAAGTAGATGGGGCCCCTTAGAGTACACTCGATTCGTGCATCTCTGAGCTGCTCCAAGTGTGTCCCTCTATGAAACAGTGGATCTGGCACCCGGTGAATTCTCCAGAAAGTCAAAAATTGGAATGGAATGCTAAGAATTTCACAAAGCTCATCATTTAGCAGAACAAGAAAAAATAAAAGTTAAGGTCTCATGGGACCCGAATGAAGAAAAGCTTTCATAGTTGAAGCTAGTACACACATTGGAGTATAGGTTTAATATATTTGCCTAACCCTTATCAGATAAGCCAGCAAGAATGACAGACTGCATCATTAAGTTAGTTTGTAGTCAAGGGAAAATTTGTAGGGGAATAAAAACAAGATTCGTTAGTTTTTTTTTCTATCCCTATCTGGCGTCAAGAATTATGTGTCAATTAGATAGCTCCCTCACTTGTATTACTTCAATTTTATTTCTTCACAAATATATTACAATTTTATTAATATCTTCTAACTATCATAGGTTTCAGTCCGACCTGGTTGTTGGACCTCTTGATTCATAATCAAACTCAATAGTAAAGAGCAACCACCAAAAATACATGGTTTTCATTTATACTTATTATATGTTTAAAGATGTAGTATTATCGTCGTCGTGATATTATCACGACAATGAAAATAAAATTGTATGTATGTACGTACGCAACTTTTGATTTGATATTGTAGGGTACATATCACATATTCAATATGGTATTGCCACCAAAGAACATGCCAATCCCAATGGTGGCGAGCGACTATTACATCATTCTGGAAATGTACTTGACGAAGACCAAAGAGCAGATTGCAAAACTAACATCGTCCTTACGGTATGTGGAGACCAAATGGAAGAAACCGTGAAGTAATAAATGGTTTTCCTAATGTATGAGACTTTGTTTCTTTTGTAATTTCCTATTTTTTATTCCTTTAATAAAAGTACTTTATTCTTTAACTCTGTCCGAAAGTGAGTAACTTCGAACGAACTGGGAGTTTGATTATTAAGCAGGGCTTATTGCCCTAAGGTTCTATCGACTCTATGGGTGCAAGTTTATTTGGATGAACGGAACGACGCAGTCTGAGGAATTGAAAAGTGCTAATCTAGAAAATAACCCTTGCTTTATAAAAACACATCTGTAATGCGGTTTCAGGGAATTAATTATTCTTTGTAGGGAATTCACAACATGTTACTAAACGTCCGCAAGTTAAGTAGCAACCTGAGTTATGTATAATGGCCAAAATTGATAATCTTCAAAATCTTTTTCGAAGAGTACAGATTGTACAGTCATCCTTATTGGAGAACATAAAGAAAAGAATATAACGAATATATTAAACTCGGATCAGTTGATTTCCGGTTAATTTCTGGTATTAGTAGTGCGTCCTATTTAATGGAGGAAAGAGACATTGTCAATAGACCGTACCTATAATTGTTGTGTAGACTATAAGTTGTATTCTAATTTTAGTGTGTGTATACCCAAATAAAAGTTCTTCTTTCTTCTAATTTTCCAGAACTAAGTTATGTGTTGGGTTTACCTATCTCATCGTAACATACAATAGCTTGTATGTGCATCCATATCCATATCCATATCCGTATCCACTTTGACGTGTCCAGGGTCAAAAAGCGACTTTCTTTTAGGCATGCCTTCAAAAGAGGTTAAGACGATGATGTTTACTAATCCAGCTACCGTCAACCCCAGGCATTGAGGTGGCTGCCGTAATAAACACTGAGAAAAATTATGTGACCTCAGCATGGTGTCGATAGTCGTGTGCCAGGTAATAAGGTCAAACAAGTGCGACACGAAACAAGCAAGGTTCCAATCGAAGCTTTCCAAGGAAGCGAAGGCGCCCTTATCTATATCCTCTTGAGTTTCCAATGAAACTTGCTCCGTGGTTATTTCAATAGTTAAATTTTGGAGTAAAACATTTTGGGATCACAAAATTAAACAAATATTACAAAGAGAAAACACTTTATTCCAAATTTTTTGTAAACAATTACTAGTTAGGCGTGTGTCGTATCAAATCAGCGGCTTTCTCAGCCATGGCCACCAAGACTGAGTTAGGGTACAAAGATATTGGCGAAGGAAATACACTCGCATCCATAATCCGTAGCCCTTTAACGTTGTTTACCCTGAAAAGGTTATTGATAAATGAAAGGAATAGAACGAACGAAAACAAAAGTAAAGATACAGAAGTAAAGAAAAAGGAAGATAAGAAGAAAATGAAAAGGAATAACCCATTAACCAAAATAGGCTTCACTGATAGTTTTTATATTACCAATCACTTTACTTCACTGAAAATATTCCATGTTGAGTTATATGATTATACTTTGATATTTGGTTCAGGCAATTAGAAATACCGTTTCGTAATACCTACTCGTTTGTAAAATTTTTGCTTAGGTATACCTGCAACATTTTACATTTAACAGCTGCGCATGAGTAAATTCTAATTCAGAATACGACGTTGTAACCTATCTGATGTTGCCACTTAGTACATTTGTGAGTCAAAATAAAAAAATGAATTTAGATCATAAAGTTTAAGGGTCCTTTTCACATCTTTAATTTTGTATTTTGAAATTCTCATATTCATTTTATTGTCTTTTAATTTCGTGCAATTTATAATTTATATATCTATTTATCTATAATGTCGGTCCGGACTTTATACGAAGCTGCTAAAAAGCAGGCTGCTCCACTTTCATTCATTTTAGAAAAATTCTAAAGGTTGTTAAACTGTAAGATGATGTTGAATCAATCTGCTGAGTTTATTGCCAATTCTTCTCGGTAGAATCTGCAAACCGGTGGCACTGACTTGACGGTTAAAAAGTGCTTATGAACTAGGCCTACTTGAAATAAATGAATTTTGAATTTTATGATACTTACTTCAGTTGATCATCAACGACTTTCCCTCCAGCACAAGTTCCTGCTACATGATGCCCCGTTACAGCGCCTTCCCGCAACATACATTCTAAGTATTCATCCGGAGGACTGTGGATTACTGGTTTGGGTTTCGGAACTTCTTTCCGTTGTTTGTCATTTTGAGTTTTGGTTCTGAAAATGTATACATATAGATAATATTCAACTTCAATGAAAACATAATGCGAAATGGGTCCAAAATCAAACATGCATCATGAAGAAAATTCCCTGGTTTTCAATTTAATATTCTTAAATAATAATGTTTCCGTACAAAGTTTACCTTTCTCAAGCATTGTACAAATAAATCATCATCATTGTCCTCATTATATTCAAACTGCTATTTATAAAGGGCTCGTATCTTGAGTGGGCAAAGCTAATTCAGAAACTAGAAAAAGAAGAAAGTAGTCCGACCAGAAAGATGTCGTTTTTTATTCGACTAAAAAGTTTACTTTGTCCGCAATTTCTGATGATGCATTCTAAGACGTTAGCGGACTAACCTGTCCCCGGTATGGCAGTTATATCAGACCGATACCCTTAATCGGTTCTGGTGCATCTTACAGGAATGCTAAATCGCGTGGCAGCACGTCTTTGTCGGTAGGACGGTAATTTACCACTATCGAAGCCCAAATTTTCCCTGCCTGGTACCGAAACCGAGACCACCCACTTATAAGACCTCAGTGCTCATCATTGGGAACCAGGGAGTTCATCAAGTATAGTAACGGAATTAATTACTACTTGGGTATAAGAAAAGTTAACGTCTAGCGTGGGCAGGAGACTTTTCTCCCCGGGGAATGAATATAATGTTATCTTCTCCTACAGCTTTATGTCCCCATGTCAGGGGATATAATTTGTATCTCCTGCCGATGCTGCGTTGGTTTCATACTTTTTCCTCCGCTTCACAAGTCCAGTCTGATCTTGCTTGGAGTAGTTCCAGAATGGGAGACACCGCTCCGGCCGCGGCCAGTGGATGCGCGCTCCAATGGACTGGAGAGGTTTCGTCGATACTAATCTTTCTGCTCTGCGAATTGCTACAAATAAAATTCATATTTAATCATTATGTTTATATGGCTTGCGGTAGCAGTTGATAGGAAGAAATCATTACGTAAGGGAAAATAGTTCGGATATGATCCTCAAGCGCTGGGCTTTTTGTTGTCGTGTGAAAGTTAAATGTTTTTGTCCAGAGAAGAGTATAAAACTATATATTATTAAACCCGTTCCCCATTCCATCGTACTAGAATGCTAAATCGCTTGACCTACCGCGTCATTGTCAAGTTAAGCTTTCCACTAGCCCAGACAAGGGAAAATTCAGAATTTATAAATTAACAAATTTCCATATTGGATAGAAACAGGCGTTACCTTGCGGCATTCCATGATATATTATGAGCATATATTCCATGATATATAAAGCTTAATTTTATATACTCCGTGAAAAGCAAGACAATCTATGGTATGCAAGACAATATGGTAATTTATAATTTCTTTAATCATAAGGATTGACTCCACACAGATCTTCGGCAATGCCCCCTCGACGCTCGTTTCGTTTCGACACCGGAGCATACTCAGGAGATGTTGTCTTTACAATGAAGAATTGTTAAGTATCAATTCCTCATTGTAAAGTCAACATTCATAGCATAATAACAATTTTCCTATGTCAGGGCCACCACTGCGTCAGGGAGACTGACAGCGTCTCCGCAAAAACCACGTATCTCACCTTTCACCATACACTTGACATCGTAGTCCCGATGCAGGTAGTTGGGATCCACCAGGATGGGTACAGACGTGCTGGAGTCCTTTAGTGTGACCGAACCTCTGCTGCGGGGCTGCACGCAGGTCGCGAGGAACATGAAACCTTCCCTGGCCGTATCGTTGGGGAAGGGAAATATGTCCCGGAAAACCTACAGACAAAACGATATTGGATACAAGCTGGCATAGGCGTACCCAGGGGGGGCAGCTGCCTTATCGGCCCACCGCACGGCGCGGGTCTCCTCGCACAATGAGAAGGGGTTAAGGACGTAGTCCATCACGCTGGCTTATTGCGGATTGGTTTAAGCGATTTGAATTTAAGCACTTTAAATATCACTTGCTTGAAATAGTGAAGGTAAACATCGTGAGGAAACCTGCATGCCTGATAATTCTCCGTAATGTTCCCAAAGGTTTATTGACTTAACAGGAAATAATATTTCATGGTACTTAATCTGCAAAACAATTTTTACCAAATTCCATACTACGTGTGGGTAGGCGAGGTTGATTTAAGGTCAAAGTCAAAGACAAATATTTCTTTATTCAAATAGGCACATAGATACTGATGTGTTGATGATGAGGGTACCCCAATGATATCTTTCATCAATAGCATATAACATTCAACTGCTGGACTAATGGCCTCTCCTAACAGAAGGGTTTGTCCATAATAACCACGTTGAGCAGATCGCAGTAGATGGTAGTAGTAGCACAGAGGATGCTGCTGCCTGCTCTCCGTCCCTTAGTCGCCTCGTACGATATCCGCGGGAAGAGGAGAGGTAGTCACTAATGTATTCTGATCTGCAGTCCCCACACGGCGTATTATATCTTTGTGCTGGTAAAATTTTTTTATCCCACTACAAGTTAGTGCTCACCTGGTCGTAAGTGATGATGCAGTCTATACAGTGGTAGTCATACCCTACTCGGTTTCTACGCGCCGTTGCACCCGAACACTAAATCGCTTAACGGCACGTCTTTGTCGGTAGAGTGGTAACTAGCCACGGCCAAAGCCTCCCACCAGACAAAACTTAATCCGTATTGGACCCTTTCGTACCTGGGGCTTATAGTTTGATATGCCTCGAAGTAATCTCTCGCTGGTCGAGCCCATGGAAAATAACATAAGAGCTGATGAGTTCTGGTATTCTACACCCGACACAGGGGGAAATGCCAGGTAACCTGTAGACCAAAGTTATTGTTAAAGCTACTAAAGTAAATGAATGAATGAATGAATACACTTTTATTGTACACCAAAGAAAAAAAAAAGTAGTTACAAAGATATAAATACATATCAAGGAGTACAATTTGGTGGCCTTATCGCTACATAGCGATTTCTTCCAGGCAACCAATGGCGTAAAAGGAAAAAACATAGAAAAGAGGTAGGTGGTGCAATAAATAAGATTTAAAAATTATATAAATATAAATAAAAAATATATATATATATAGTAAATGTTTTATATAACGTAAAGTTAATAGAGTCTATCAATATTCAATATTACTACTTTATTTTGTTTGTGTTTATTTATCACAGGTTATCTAAAGTTGTTAACTTTTATTTAACTTGAATATTAAGATTTTCTTAAAATCCGCCTGTTTAATAAATAATAAATAAATATAATGGATAGAAGCAGGCGTTACTTTGCGGAATTCCATGATGTATTATGAAAATTATGCTTAATTTGCTATGCTCCGATTTCGGAGCGATGCGTAGAGGGTACATTGCCGAAGATCTGGTTTGTGTGGAGAATAAAGATTTCCGCCTTTTGCGGATTATCGCCAATAAAGCTTAATTTTCATAATAAATATATATACTACGACAATACACATTTCGCCATCTAGCCCTTAATTAAGCGTCGCTTGTGATATAGGTACAAAGACTGATGTATATTTTTATGAATAATATACATAAACACTTATAATATGCAAATAAACACCCAGATACTGAGACAAATCATGTTCATCATACAAATATTTTCCAGTTTTGAGAATCGAATCCGCCGCTTTTAATCACAAAACTATGGAGGGTAGAGGTAAGGAGAGTCATCTGTGTATATGAAAAAGTGTCGTCAAAATGTATTAAATTAGGATGGCGCCACATTTGCATCAGGGTAACTCTTAAAAGAAGCGCCAAATATAAATATTGTTAGAGTAGGCTTGAAAAATAAACAAGGAAGTATGGTTATATTTACCACAATATTTTGTACAACGTAAGTTGTTGAAATTCTCAATAATTAACTACTTTAGTCAATAATGACATTAAATTTTTTAACTCGGCATACTTCAATTCATCTACGATTGCTACATTCACACCATACCCTGTGCATCCACCAGCGCCATTGTGGAGGATTTTTGAACTTTTATTTAGCGCAACAACTGGACACTTTTTCAACTTTTCTCCCATATAAGATGACTCTCCTTACCTCTACCCTCCATACACAAAACAGGGTCGCTGCCCACTGCGCCAATCGGCCGTCTATACTTTTTGGTTTTCGGTTTCACAGATAAGTCTCAGAGACAGTATATATAATAAGTCTCAGAGACAGTATATTATAATAAGCCTGTGAAGTATTGCTTCGGTTTTCATTTGCACGTTGTATAAATAAGCAATTATTTCTCACCGCTATTATTCCAGTAATAATTCCAAAGAGTTGTGGCGCTGAACACTTTAGCGAGGGTCACGCTGACAGGTTGCTTGATGCTTATGTAGATCGGCAGGTTCAAGTGGTCGTGAAGATTCTGACCCACATATTCATTGGCCGATACCAGATTTATTCGCAATCTAGAGGAAACAACGAATTAATTATTTTTTAATTCTTTCGTACTTACCGATAATATAATTGGACATAATTACGGTGTCAAGGAGGTCGCTATTCAACTTCGTATCAAAATATAAATACTAAATTAATAAATCTTATACTAATACATAAAGCTGAAGATTTTGTTTGTTTATTTGAACGCGATGACCTGAGGAATTTTTGGATCGATTTGAAAAATTATTTCAGTGTTGGATAGCTCATTTATCGAGGAAGGTTGTAGTCTATATATCATCACGCTAAGACAAATAGGAGCATAGCACGAATGAAGAATGTTTCAAAATCGGGGGATTTTGTTTCCTATTGAAAGCTTCCGCTGTGTGCGCTGCGTAAACGGTTAAACTAGTTCCCCTTGAAAAGTTCTAAAAAACAATGCTCGGACAGCATATAGCTATCTTTTAAGGTCGACTTATTTATTTAAATAAACACCAGAAGCTAGGAACGTGTATGTGTTCTTAATTTGAAAAAATCGGAAAAGGTCGAAAACTAAATTTGGTTTCATATGAGCCAAACAACGCTATCCTGTAGAACATATGATCTATGGTCCCTCTCCATTATTTATCTGTGACGAGAGTAAGGATTACTTACCTCTTGATTAAACTTCTAGGTCCTATACCAGACAGAATCATAATCTGTGGCGTTTTCAGGGAACCAGCGCTGAGAATTATCTCCCGGTTAACAAATATATTATCCAGGTTCCGATGATCTTTCAGTATGTAGATAGATGAAGTTTTTTTATTCTCGAAACGTATCTAAAAACGTAAAAATTTTGAAACACTTTTTTTCCATCGTGACCGTAAAGTTTTTACGGTGTTTGATCAATTCAGGAGCTACGGGAATATTCTTTGTTGAATTATAGAATGTAGCGGCGATAAGCTAATCGTGAGCCTTTTTTTAATCAGTTATTTTATTGATTCAATTTTTATTATTAATTTTATCAATGCTCTACTCATTGTTTAACACTTTAATATGAATTAGATATACTGTCAGTTTTGGCCACCTTTTCAGGGGACTGAGTTCGATCCCCGACACGCTCCTCTAACTTTCCAGAGTTATGTGCATTCTAAGGAATTGAATATCACTTGCTTTAATCGTAAGGACACCTATGCCTGAGAGTTCTCCATAATTTTCTCAAAGGCCCGTGAGTTCATGTGACGGACTTCAGTATAAACGGCCGGCTTCGGAGAGTGTTAACCTCATCATCTAGGTCCGTGGCACACAATCTATAAGATTTTATTTTATTTGACTACAAGTTATAAGATACTTAAATGATAATAGATTTAGTTGGTAGGTAGGTGTATAATCTGTGATAGATATTAGAAACGTCAATGTCAATGAGCGGTTAAAGCAAAAAATAGTTCGTAGTCACAAATTATAAAATGAACTTACCGAAATCGCCTGCGTTTTGAGCAGGACATGTAAATTCCTCCTAGTCAAAATTGGCTTTAAATACGCATCATACGCTTGGTATCTGCTGCCATCTTTGACGCTTGCGGTAGGCTTCCTGAACAGCGTATTTTCTTCCGCGATACTTGAAGATGCTTGCTTGAATAACGTCATTAGTTCATCCTCTTCATCTATGAGCTTTAGTTTCATTGGAGCCTGTGAAAACGGGTAATTCTAAATTCATTTATTTCAAGTAGGCCTAATGTAAGCACTTTTGAATCGCGGGTATCAGCTAGTAGGGTATATTTATTTAATAAAATTCACCTAGAATGATAAGTATTGAAGGTGGACTGAAAACTAATTAGACAAAACAGTCTTTTACCTTAGCACAAAATCCTTTAGGTGGGCACATATCCGAATCAAATTCGCTCCTAACAGTACCAAAGGCCTTCAAGAAGTAGGGCTTCAGCTCATTCATCGTCCATCCTTTGAAGCCAAGCCTGGACCAACGGTTATAATCCTCAGGAAGCCCGAAACCGTGGAGGAGGAAGTTTATCTGGCCAGAGCCACCAAGACCTTTGCCTCGAGGGATTATAGGAGTCTGCAATAATTACACGAGAACTAGGCCATTTCTATATTGAAGAAATATTTGTATTATTTTTAAAATTACCTGCTTAGTATGCTTCTAGATGAAAGGATGGAATTGCCTAAGGCGTGTTAACTTGATAACGAAGCAGCTTTGCAATACTTACACGCAGACTAAACCATCTTCATGGAATACATATACTGTATTATACGTAAAACTTGCTGCTTAGAATGCTACTAGTTGAATGGAAGGAATTGCCTAACTTTGATAACTTAGCAGCTTTATTAATTTAAGAAATAAGTTTCTATAAGTTAGAGCCAATAACTTTTCTTGATCTTCTTTGTATTAGTATCTACAGCTTTTTGTGACAAAGCTCGTCCGGGAAAGTTCAACTCCCGCCATGCTTATTTCTGCCGTAAACGAGCATTTTTGCGATGCCGTTAACCGGTCTGAACGGCGTGGTTTCTTGTGTTATTACAGGGACATAAGGCTAAACACATACGCCTCAGGTTTATAGGCACAGGCCGCATAGGACGGCAGGACGTGTTACTTGCATGTCCTGCGAAGTGTTGTTCTGTATGCAGGCGATAGTTTTCCGTAGGTCCGCCAATTATTACTTTAGAAAAAAATCGTGTGTACCTATCTACTTAGGGTAGAATTGAAGTAGTAAGATAACCAGGCTGCGCTGAAAGTGTTTCTTAGAAAGAGCTT
Organism: Pararge aegeria; assembly: GCF_905163445.1. Classification (NCBI taxonomy): domain Eukaryota; kingdom Metazoa; phylum Arthropoda; class Insecta; order Lepidoptera; family Nymphalidae; genus Pararge; species Pararge aegeria. The sequence continues at coordinate 16,046,144 of NC_053199.1, read as the reverse complement.
GAAAAATAATCCATATCCAAAGTAAATTTTGTAGTATCTACTCGTATCTGAATTATTTCTATTTCCACGTTGTAATTTGATGAAGTTTTTGTGGTTATACATCTGAAACACGTCTCTTGGAGATGTTAACATCTTCTATTTTTCCTCATGTATAATCTTAATTGGTTGACTAATGGAAAGGTAACGAACTATACCAACCTGATTCGAAAGGCCGAAAGAAGAATATTTTTGGGGAGTAGCCCGAAACGACCAATCGTTTGGCCCCTGTTGGGCCGCTGTGGATGTTAGTGGAATCCTGGTGAAGTAGCCCATGTGGTCACCTGCTTCTATGAGCAGTACCTTCACTTGAGGATCTTCGGACAGGCGCGATGCAAGCACGCAGCCTGCTGTACCCGCGCCAACTAAATAGCAAGGGTAGTATTTAAAGGAGCGAATATGATTGTAGGTATATTAAATAAAATAAAATAAAAAATAAAAATAAAATCATTTTATTTCAGGTCGGGGACCCATATACAAAATTTACAAAATTTAACACAAAATAAATATACATATAAGACAGATTTTAAAAATAAACACAAAATAAATATAAGACCGATTATAAAAATAAATAAATAAAGAGAAAAAAAAAAAAAAAATTAATTAAAATCTACAATTAAAAATTACAATAAATTAAATTTCAATTAATACTAAAATTAAAATCCAACTATTTTATATCATTTCGTGTTTGGAATCTGGTGCACTTTTCGCCAATGTTTAATAAATACGCTGTCAGGGGATGCCTGAGCGACGACTCTAAGGAGCTTATTGTTGGAATTTACAACGACTTCCCAGAAACTCGCAATTCTCTTACGGAGCACAGCGTAGAAGTCGGGGACTCCGGCATCGGCAAACATGCCCGACGCACTGCAGTACCTCGCCTTTTTTAACAAAACGCGGGGCGCGTCGTTGTACTGGACTCTGAGGGTGTTAAAGGATCTTTTGGTGTAGCTGATCCATAACTGCGACGTATAAAAACTTAAACAATAAGCTTTAAACAGAGTTATTTTAACATCCTCAGAGCACCGAGCGAATCTACGAGCGAGCATGTTACACCGAATGGCCAGCGACCTCCGCTCCCGTTCTATATCCAGATCGTCGCTCAAGGATCCCGACAGCATATGACCTAGATACTTAAACTGCTCTACAACCTGAACTGGTGACGTCATTACTGATTCTGCACTCAAAATTGTAGATACGATCCAGTTAGGTAGGTTTAATTGTGAGAAAGAGGTAACCGCCGAATCCAACTCGGATGAGCAGCGTTCGGGAAACTTCGAGACATATTTTCGACCAAAATCCCTCAGTACCTGAAGACCAAAGTCTTGAACAAATGCGTGTTGCCAATGATGATCGGAAATGGCTCATAAGAAGGCTCAGAGTCTCAGCTCAGATGCAGAGTGCAATATTGGAAGTATCTGATTATATAAGGAATGAGGAAATCCGAAGAAGAATCAGAGTTACCGACATAGCTCAGCGAGTCGCAAAGCTGAAGAGGAAATGGGCGGGGCACATTGCTCGGGGAACCGATGGACGTTGGGGTTTCAAGGTGCTGGAATGGCGACCCCACACGGGTAAACGCAGCGTTGGTCGGCCCCCAACGAAGTGGACAGACGATATCAATCGAGTCGTTGGGAGCTGCTGGAAACAAGCGGCCCAGAATCGTGGAGTTTGGAACGCCCTACAAAAGAACTATGTCCAGTAGTGGACGTCAACCGGTTGATTTGATGAAGTACCAAGACAAGATAGATTTCAGTTTAAAAAAAAAAAAATACATTTTTTATCGACTTTGTATGGTTCTGATAAAGGTAATTCCAAAAAAGACCAGTAGGCCTATTCTACGTCTTAACTGTGGAAAGTTTCTCCACAGTTCAAAATTTCTAGCCAAGATCTAGTTCCTATGGCAATTGAGGTTATGTATTTTCTACAGTCTCTAATGTAATTTGTAATCCACCGATATTCAGAATAAGTAGCATATAGAGAGTTTTTAACGCCTGGTCTTTTTAATTAGCAATAACAATTTTCTTCGTCATTGCTTTCTTTTGTATAAAACTTTCGATATTCTTTTGGACCACAATACCGAAATTACCGAAGATATTTTAGTCAGGTTTAAGTTTTAGGTACATTTTATGATTGAATTCAAAAGTCTTACCTATAATATAATCATACCGCTTGTCTGGTTTTACAACTAAACTGGTATAAACATTGGTATATTTCTGGTATACAACATAGGAGACACACGCCACTAGTATACTGATCAGGTATGAATACAAGGCCATTCTTGCCTAGATTGCACAACGTATGAAACGTTGTTTGGTCACCGACTCGCCCTATCTAATCCAGACATTGCTACCGGTACTAATTGAATTAGACAGTGGTGCTAAACCCTGTGGTTCAGTTCAAAATATTACTTTTTCAGATTGCCATTTCTTTTCAATTATCAACGAAATTCAATCGCTATATCGTTGATGAAACTCACTTAAACTTCTTAACACATCATACGTTTAGATTGTAGCAGTACTAACTACGAAGTTAGGTACTACTGCTTCTTAATCGATTTATAATTCAAAGGTTGTGTGACGCACACCTTGGTTACATCTCATTCGAGTTTTGGACTAGGTATAGACTTCAATAGGTAATTTAATAGTAGTTTCTACCTTGGGGAAGTCTCACTTTATTCTCGGTACAGTCTATATCTAATGCTAGACTATAACCACTAAGTACTAACTATAGTAGGTATGAAGTACTTTATACTTATTAGGCATTATTATCATAACTAAACACCTACTTTAAAGGTTAAGGTACCAAACTTTCTGTAAAATAATTTATCAAAATGGTTGGGGAATAATTGGAAAAATATAAAATGTTATTAAACCCTGTTTGAAAACCTAAGAGGATTACATTACTGGGTGACGTCAAAAATCAATATTTTATTTATACTGAGCGGTGCCGCAATTTCTGAATTTGTTTACAATGTAGGTAACTACACATTTATTTTATAGGTAATGTAAAAATATGCCGACTGAAAAAAAACCATTAATCTGTTGAAGTTTCAAGAATACACGTTGTACCGACCTGACATAAATTAGGATAAAGGCGAGAAGTATAGGTTGCAGTGCCGTATTACCGACTTTTGATGCTCTAATGGTCTATGGGCACTCCATCCACGAGTAAACTACATATCGCTATTCTATGCGATTTTTCATATACTTAGTTAGGTTCCTACTGGTATCCTTTTTTTAAAGTGCTACCAAATACTTTTTTAGTGCTTTTTATGTTGCCCCTCGAGACTTCATGCCTTATACCATGGTTTTATTTTGCTTAAGGACTGATCGGAACTGTTTGCAAGAAATGTACTCAAGTACTTACTTTCTGTTAGTAGGTACATTTGCCATTATATGTGCTTAATTTTAGTGTGTGGCCCTAACTTAATAGTAAGCTAATTTACCGTCACTAATTTATACCTACTTAAAAGATTAAAACACAAGTGCCTTAGAAAAGTTAGGTTGGATGGGGCATGACAAAGGTTCTACTATTTAGGTAATTTTAGTACATACTTACAAGGTACAATACCTGCATTTTCTCAAGAAAACTTTGTATTTTTCCATTGTAAATATTAGTTTTCCCGTACCTGTATGCATCTCTGGTACTAGCTTTGCTATCCCTGTCTCCAGGATGAAAACTATCTCGGAGCAAAGTTCCAACACAATTGGTGCAGTGATTGAGCAGAAAGAGGAAACTATCAGAGACAATTTTGCAAGAATGAAAATGGTTAAGGCTGTAGTCCACCATGCTGGCCTAGTAAGGATTATCTACCATTAAGTTTTTGTAGCTGGAAATTTTCTCCATTTTATATCATCTGCCAGTCTCCTGGAGTGAGCTCAGCTGGTTAAAGTGACCCAGCAGGGAGCTGTACCAGTGGCACTATGTACAACGGAAGGTTCCGGCCGACCAATTATGGAGACAAGCCCAGAGAAAGAAGAAGATCATCTGGCAGTTAAGTGCATACTGCATACCATGTATGCATGCCATTTCATTTCATTTGATACAAGCCCATCAATCTTTATTTAGGCGGAAACCTATGCTATGAATCCCTCTTGGGGATACTAAAATGCTGAGGATGTTTAACTTAAATACAAAGAAAACAACATATAAATATTACTAAAATGATAGTATAATGTTTCATTTTCATCATGAAATATGGTATAACATATCATCTTAGGCAACCAACTTTATTTTTGTTGCATTTCTTGACGTTGACTATACTATGATAGTTTGATTTCACTCAACATGTAACAACTGATAAAATGGTGTAATGACAGATTCATTCTTAAACAATTATACCTTGACTTAAATATTAGCAGGTTTGCTAACTCCATTGTTTAAAAAACCAATGGTTAATAATTATAAATCAATTTCTCCACAATCTTCAATCATTTCCCCTGTAGCGGGCACCATGACGGGAGCTTCAATGACCTGCTTCCTGCCCCTGGAGTCCACTACCTCAATGGTCTCAGGCTCCACCTCCATTTCTGTGTCCTGTTTCTGTTTGAGACCGGCGGCTGGTGATCTAAAACAATGACACACTTGGTTAATAACTGGTTAAAATGTTCTGTGGTTATAAAACAGTAAAGTGATTAGTACCTAACTTTAATGTTTTAAGAAAAAAAAAAAAACATGCAGTTATAACAAATATCCCTGCCTATCATATTCTATTTTATCTATGTATTAATGTGTTTAACAAAAACTTTGTACCCCTTTTGATAAAAAATGTGCAGATGGAGGAATAGTAAATTTCCCTAAAAGTTATATAGAGGAGTGCAGAATGCCAATATTTTCTTTAAATTATGCATTAAAACCAATAAAAAAACATAACACCATGCATTGCTTCGATATGTTACTATTGTAACTATATTTGGACATATTTTTGACAATAGAACCTTCAAATTAATATGGTAAAATTTTGATTTATTTAATACACATGTTTGATTCTCATTTTAAGCGATACTGTCTATAAAAAGGGACCAAAAACATTGTTTACACAATGAGAGAAGTAACAAAACAAGATTATACTTATTGACTGACAATAAATAGCATATATTTCTTAGGGAATGTTATAAACGAAAAATGGGCAGTAGCATTTTCATACCTCGGTTATAGACAAACTGTATTGTTTGGAGCGGCTTTAGTCCAGCAGTGGACTGTTATAGGTTACTAAGATTACTAATATAGTTACACAAATGTAATATAGATAATAATTGTCTTACCTTATAAGAGCTATATCCCTCTGGACCTCTCTAACATCTCTCTGCCACTCCACTTCTCGTCCCTTCCTCAACCTCTGCATTATATAGTTATTGGACCGCCGCTGTCTGATCTCTTCGACTTTTTTCATGGCTTCAACGGTCTTAGTCCACAATTCTCTGTTGTATTTGACTGGTACATGACGACGTTTCTCAAACTCGAAAGATGGGTCGATAGCCAATTCCTTGCCAGCAGTCTTACGGTACGCTTTGGTCCATTTGGTTTTACGCGGGTTCTTCTTCCTCTTGAACGCTGCATGGCATTTTGAACGGCAAAACCTGAAAATCTAAACAGAATAAATCACTTCGTAATGCGTATGAAATATTATGAAAAATATAAGTGGTGCGTCGGAAGTTTTTGCGGCACTCTACTTTACCTTGCAGTCGTTTCTCACGAATTGGATTCCATGACCAGGATATACCCTGGAGGAGCAGAAATAACAAGTTTCTATACGCATTTTTCACACGTGCTGTTTTTGTTGTTTGACAGCACGTCAAAGGAAGGAAATATGGCTGCCGTTTAGTATTGCCACTATGCGATAAAATTGAAACAAAATACTTGAGACACAAAAAAAATATTGCGATTTATTTATTTCATTTTAAATATTTAAATAATATTCATTTGATATTTCATATTTTATAATTATTCAGAACATCTATTAATAATAACTAGTGCTATCTATTGACGGTTGGCCGTTATAGATATTTTGATGAAAGAGTTAAACTATTTGACAATAGGTGTCGTTAGTAATTATATTTAGTTTAGATTTTTGACTAGCCTCTAATGAGGAGGCAAGGAGACTGACTAAAAAGTCGGTAAGCCAGAAAGGAGAAAGGTAATTTAATTTTTTAATTGAGTGCCCGATTTATAGCTTTACTAAAATAATGTTTACTCCATTCGTTCGATGTTAAGTGTATAATTACTAAAGCAACTCAGTTTGTAACCTATTTACTTCATGTTTTGTGTACTCCAAATATACGTTTACCATGTCGTTTAAGAATGCATTTCTTGCCTTATAGAGATCATTGAGTAATACTTGATGCTCTGTGTATAATCTGTTCTTATTAAGGTAAGAGTCGGTTAGCTTTAAAAATTGACAACGTTAGTTTCTGGAGCATTTTACTTTAGGTTATTTTTTATGTTAATATTTACTACTAAACGGCGACAATTTTTTACTGTAGGTTCCATAAATGGTTGTATCCGTACAACTACAATCTTACAGTTTTTATTTGCTTTAAAGACCGTTCTATCAAAGCGGCACGATAGTTCGCACGAAAAAGTTAATCGTTTCCAAATTCGATTTTGGTTCGTGGCCTAAGTATAATTGTAAAATTGAGGTCAAAATTGTATCTAAATTGTTCGTTATTTGGGTATGAAACCGCACTTTTCTTTGACTTGACCACTACCTTCAGATCGGAAAACAGCATTGCAACAATGCTGCTTTGCCGCAGTAGGTAGGAAGGTATTTCAAGTGACTCTTTCGAGCACTTTATCTCACCTTAATTTATTTTTTGTTTTATTATAAGTATTTTTATTATTATCTATAGTGCCTGTATGTCATTTTCCTATAATTTCTCGACTTATTATTATATTGTTAGGTACGTTATTATAATGTTACTTAAGTATGTTGAAATATATTATTTTACGTATTAGATAATTATTTTTTTATTATATGTGTATTTATAGATGGTTATAGATAATGGTTAAATCTAGTGTTTTGGTATATCTTTTCCTTACTTATTTTGTTTTTTTTTTGGTACCCTAAGTGTAACTTTTCTCTTGTTCCGTGACAGCCTATCACGAAAAGTGGTAGAGGTCGCTTGTTAGCGATAAGGCCGCCTGTACGCGCCTACGATTAGTAAACAGCAATGGCGTCCACTCGATTTCCATTTTCAAGCCTGCCTTTTATGACGTCATGAGTTGCCGTGTGACCGGTAGGGGCAATTGTTCTTCAATTGTCTTTTATGCGTGCAGAAGAGACGGTTATTCAACGAATAAATAGTTTTGTAAACTAGTATACCTATAAATTAGTGGCAATAAAATTGTTGCTAGCTGCGTCCAAGTCTTTTCTTTTATACTGCCTATTCTACGTGCCTAATATTTGCAATGTTATTCAAGTTAAACTTTGTACCTACTATATTTTTAAGTACAATAAAGGTTTATTTATTTATTTAAGAGCACTAACAACATGCATATTACACGTTTTTTTAAACATAGCACACACACAAACACATGGACTGATATGCACGACAATGACAAGTGCACATAGCATTGACAAAGCGTCATATAAACTTAATTTGCAAAAAAAATAACACAAAATTGAACTCACCGATAAGTGTTCGGTGAGTTTTTTTCTAAAAGCTGTGGGTGAGTCATGGATGATATCGATGCCTGGTATCTTTTTAGATAACTCGTATTTCGCACAAATACATTCAAATTAAATTCAAATTCAATTCAAAAAAAAATTGTGGATTTGCAACTTATGGTGTACCCGTACCGACGCGGGACAGTCAGAGATATATGATTGAGAAGGTTGTTACATTTAATTTTGTTTTGTAATATTTTATGTAAAAAACACAGATCAAGAATATCCCGCCTGTTTCGAAAAGATGTCATTTATGGTTATGAATTAAATAAAAGTACTTCCTCGGACGAGCTCTGTCACACAAAGCTCTACTGCTCTAAATTTAGGGCACAGAGGCTTAACACCTACTACTCTGACTGATGGACATAGATCGGTACTTTGTAACACGTGTTTCTTGCATGCCCAACGAAGGCTTGCTCTGTTTATTAAGGGATTAATTTAAAGGAGTTAAAATAATGACGCTGCATAGTCAGTACATATTTGAATATTTAAATTATGTCCATAAAAATATAACAAAATTTAATAAGAAAATGGACTCTAACATCATTTATGTTAGAAGCAAAAATAAACTCGTTGTGCAGTTTACTAGGCTACATAGAATAGAATGAGATGTCTCTCGATAAGTTCAAAGTTTATATAAAACGTAAGCTTACAGAAAAATCCTATAATAATTTTAAAGATTACTTAAACGATAAAAAGCTTGGGTGTGAATTGCTCTAATATAACTTCATAGCTTACCTAATATTAATTTATTGTGAGATAGTGATAACAAAAAAAATACTCGGCTAAGTTTGTTGTGTTCTTCTTAAACCAGAGCGCGTTTGGATCCCTCGTAGCTTTAGGTTTAAGTTATCATCATGTCCTTACAATTACGTAAACATACCTATATGGATGAACGCTTTATATGAATAGAGACATTTTGAATTTGAATTTATAGGCGATGGTTTTGCACTAATCAGGTGGGCCCTGAACTTGCTCCGTCAATTATCCCTGTCCCTATCCCTATCCCTACTTAACTTATAATATTATAAATGTGAATGTAAGTTTGTTTGTTACGCTTTCACGCAATAACTACTTAACCGATCCTCATTAAACTTTGTACACACATTCTTGGAAGTGTTATAAGTAATATAGGATACTTTTTTTCCCCGACATTAAGCTTGGTTCCTTTGGGAGAGGAGATGATAATGTTTGACGATTTTACACCATAACTCCGACAAATTATAACCGATTTGAATAAATATTTCTGTACTATAGAGGTTATAATATGTGTTTAATTTTGCCCAAACTTTGTGCAGATTTGATGAGTGTGGTTGGAGATAGAGGGCAGAACTCCTCAGCGGACAGCAGCAAAACCCTCATTTAAGGCTTAGCGATACTGAACAAAATCAAACGCAGACGGAGTCGCGGGCAACAGCTAGTAACTTATAAAAATAACTTACAATATGTTATGAAAACGAGCTGTTAGTGTAGTTTTAATATATTCTAAGGCTATAGTAAGTCAGGTGGATTTAGGTATGACAGTGAGATGGAATTTTATAGCCCGACCTACCACGTAAGAATATTAATATACGAATCCAATCTCCACGTAATGAGTCAGAAGTCAGGGTGGTCTTGCCATATGTTAATAAGGAGTCGTGATTAGATTATCTACGAGTGTGGCGTCTTTGAGGATCGTTTATCGTCGAATTATCAGTTAATGATTAAGTGATGAGAATAATAATTATAATTATTACTAGCAGGTTTGACGACGTAAAGCAATTAATTAAATTAAATCTTTCTATCTTGATTAAAGTAAAAGTATACAAATTGTCACAAAAATAAAAATATTTTTCTATTTAATTAAAACGTTACATGGTCTTCATACATTCCGCTCAGGCATAAGCAATGCTTATTTATGGCATGCAATGCAACAAATCCGCACTGGCCACCAACTGGGCCAGCGTGGTGGACTACGGCCTTACCCCCTTCTCCCGTTGGAGGAGACTCGTGCTCTGTAGTGGGTCGGTAAAGGGTTGATATGATGAATGCAACAAATGCTATTTTTTTAATACCACAGGTAACTTTTAACAGCCGCTGTTCCGTCAATATCCAGTACGCAAGCTTTATGTTATCTTTTTTTTATGTTTTTTTTTTTAAAAAAACAACATCGAGCTAAACATAGGTAAGAACAAACACTTAACACACAAACAAACAGACATACTTACGCATTTATATATCATATCGGCTCATTATCAGTTCACTACAGGGCACGGGTAACCGACAACGAGAGGGTTTAGACCGTAGTCCACCACGCTGGCCCAGTTCGGATTGGTGGACTCCACACACCTATTTGCACATTATGAAGAACTCTCAGGCATGCAGGTTTCCTCACGATGACTTCACCGTTGAAGCAAGTGATATTTTAATTGCTTAAAACGCACATAACTTAGAAAACTTAAGTGGCTGGGATTCGAACTCGGAACCCCGAATTTGAATTCGAAGACCTACCCACTGAGGTATCACCGCTTGTGTCATTGTTCTACTAAATGATTATTATTGTCTTTGTCCTGTATTATTTCTTCAAGGAAAAAACTTTCACTCAAGATGATCGCGCAAGATAAAACGGAAGGTGCTAAACGACATCGGAATCACAATAAATCACCGATTTCCGTACGAAGAGGAATGCATTTTTACGTTTCTCACATTTCATTTATATTAATTTGCAATTCTGCATGCGACTCGATGCAGAGTGCAGTTTTTTACGCAAAGATTTTTTCACCAATGATACATGCTACAATAGATATACATTTTCAATTTTATCGTCAAATATCATCTGTGACGAAGACACCAGTGGCGTGCATAGAGGGTAGGTATGCACGAAAGGGAACGCTTTTTATAACTCTTACAATGCCTATCCTTAAGTTTTTTATAACTCGTACTGGAGATTTTATTCATTTCATATCATCTGCATACCCTCTATGCACGCCACTGGCAGACACTAATTAATATAAATAAAAATAAAATTCATTTATTTCGACCGACTTGGATCATAAATGGTTAGTAAAATACAAAGTTAAAATTAAGTTAAGTTGTTAGTAAACTTAGCCTGAGGAAATAGTTTATATAAAACCCTTCGAGCATGCCCGATTGGAAAGCACGTGTACCATGCAGCAATGGCACAGGTACTGACAATCAGTCCTGCCAACAAGTACCCTCAGAAGGCCGTTGGAACTAGCCATAACCCTGCGCACCAAGGAGGTACACCGTTTTCGCATTATCGTGTAGAAACAATCTATATGCGCTTCGGCAAACATCCCTGACGCGCTGCAAGACCGAGGCAATCCCATCAGCATCCTGAACGCATTATTGTACTGTACGCGGAGGGCACTGTACTGTTTATGCGTGTAATTAATCCACAGACTGCTCGTGTAATATGCTAAGCACACTGGAAGTTATTTGGTATTAGTACAATATTAAGTAGTAGTAGAGCTTATTGTGACAGAGTTTGTCCAGGGAAGTACTAACGCCATGCATATTTCTGCCACCAAACAACAATTTGTGTTCTGATCGGAAGGTGGTGGTTGCCGGTGTAATTACAATCGCATAAGGCTTAATACGTTCGCCTCAGGTTGTCGGGCAGTAGGCACAGGGTGGCAGTAGGACGTGTTACTAGCATGCCCTGCGAAGTGTTGTTTATTCATAGGCGATGATTTTCCACTTACCAATTATTACTACAACAAAAGCCCAGCTTTCGTGTTTGTGTTGAATTAATCTTAATCTTAATCTTAATAATTTAAAAATATGTTACAAAATGTCACATGTTGTGTGAACACAATTTTCACGAAACCCTGTATTGTAACAACTTTTACAAAAGTTTTTATCGATCAATTTTAATTGTTTGAATGAATTAAAACTCATTCTTTGGTTATGCTAAGTGTAAATACAATTATCTTTCATTAAACCTACTATATTTTAAATACTTTTATAAAATAACTTAATTTTTAACTACTTACTAGGCGTAGTTAAATACGTATATCTAGGCTATTTCTAGGTTTTTTTGGGATAAAAAGCCTATGCATTGATCCAGAGTATAATCTATCTCCATTCCAGAATTGAGTCAAATTGGTTCAGTAGTTTTTGCGTGAAAGACCAACAAACATCCATCCAAGCATCCATACAAACTTTCGCGTTTAAAATTATACAGTCAAATTGCGCTATTTACCCTATATATTATACTTGTTGGAAAAGAGCAACTGCTGAGTTTCTTGCCGGCTCCTTCTCGGTAGAATCTGCCTTGCGAACCGGTGGTAGAGTCACTACAAACAGACAGACTTGACGTTTCAAAAGTGCTTATATTAGGCCTACTTAAAATAAATGAATTTTGAATTTGAATTTAAAAAACCTACAACTGATCTATCTTTTTTCATATCATTGTTTTTCTACTATGCATTAAAAAAATCACGTTGCTCTGTCACCTGTGACAAAGGAGGTGACACCGGCGAAATACGAACTTCGCATTATAATTTACCATTTGATATCATTATGCATGTCCTATTAAAACTCTCTAAGGGAATGCAGTCTTTATTACTGTTTGACAGTATGTGTAGAATCCTCTGCATTTAATTGGCGTTAGGTGTTAGTTTGTTGTTTAGAGGGTACTTTGAGGTATTTGATTTGGGATGCATCCTCGAAGGTCTGGTCCCGTAGGCACTGTCAGGTGTTTACGCCTAAGCCAAATAACGGATTATCCGTGCACTTATGAATATTGGATGTTTATTGCAGAACCTATATTCACAGTTTCAGTTATGTTTGCTCATGGGCTTATCGCGTGACACAATCGCTATCAGTGTTTAACTTTTATTTGGATATATTTCTTTTTCAAAAAATCCCATAGTAAGAAGTCCTAAGATATGTCAGGTTTATATAAATCTATAAAATTAGGTCAAGAAAATGACATGACCGGTATTAATGTCAAAATGTATTGTAATTAGCATTTTTTGAAGTATTTATTAAATAAATATAATTTTGAAGTATATATATTAGTTATATTTATATACATATATATTTTTTATTTATATTTATATATTTGTATAATTTTTAAATCTTATTTATTGCACCACCTACCTCTTTTTCTATGTTTTTTCCTTTTACGCCATTGGTTGCCTGGAAGAAATCGCTATGTAGCGATAAGGCCACCAAATTGTACTCTCTTGATTTGTATTTATATCTTTGTAACTACTTTTTGTTTCTTTGGTGTACAATAAAAGTGTATTCATTCATTCATTCATTCATAAATAAAATCAAAGTGAAAGTCAAAAATATCTTTTTTCAAGTAGGGCATAGGTGGCACTTTTGCTGTATTCCTTGACATGCGTACACTGCATGAGAATTACACGGTAGTGGCAATAACCATATTCGTAAACTTAAAAGTCTGCTTTGGGGTCCGAGCCGGTCTGTGTGAACGGACACTAAGGGTATATAACGGAGAGTGCAGAAAAGAGCTGTACGGTCAATATATAAACTTAAATCGGTATACTTACGGTAGCCTCACAATATATTTATAACAATATAGTATTAGTAAGACAACATATTAGTCTTTATAAACAAAAAGTGGATATAAACAGTCGACTTACAAGAAATGGTTATAAATTAGTGACATCTGCATATCGTCTGCGAAAGGTGCAGAAGTCATTTGTGGGATTGAGTATACGTTTTTATAATATGATGCTAAGGTAATTTTGGACCTACGAATGCATAAGTTTAAAGAATGTGTTAAAACACATTTATTACAGCGAGGTTATTATACAATTGATGAGTTTCTTAATGACAAGGTTGCTTTGAAGCATCCGGCTCCGCTTTCATCTCTCACAAGATAGAAAAATGAATGTTAAAATGTAAAATGTAAATTTTTGATGTTGGAAAAGAGCAACTGCTGAGTTTCTTGCCGGCTTCTTCTCGGTAGAATCTGCCTTCCGAACCGGTGGTAGACACACGGACAGACTTGACGTTTCAAAAGTGCTTGTATTAGGCCTACTTGAAATAAATGAATTTTGAATTTTGAATTTAGAGTGGGCAGCAGCGTCCTCTGTGCTACTACTAATATCTACTGCATTATGGTGCAAACCCAACCGTTTGGGAGAGGCTTTTAGTTCAGCAGCGGACTGTTACAGGCTATAATGATGCAATATTAAGTGTTTTGAGGACTGAATATTTTATGTTAAAGAAAATTTCTTGGTTTGTTTTTGAAGTGAAACTTCTTTAGAATCGTTGTGATTTCAAACCGGGTGCAACGGAAAAAACGACAGGTAAGAGACACAAATACAAACATGTGAAGGATGAAGCCGGCAAAGAATGAGACAGAAATATACATACAATTTTATCTGTTTTTTACCAAGGAAACCGAATAATATCTAGATAAAGAAACAATGTGTTTGTTTCTTATAGGAAAGAGTGAGATAGAAAACATTATACATTTTTTTACCTATTCTAGTTAGGTACCAGTGGCGTGCATATAGGGTATGCGCAGGGTATGCAGATGATATAAAATTAAGTAAATTTTTCTTTCAATACTTGAGGGTAGGCTTTTTATAACTCTTTCAATGCCTATACTTAAGTTTTTATTAACTCTAATTGGAATCTTTCTTCATTTTATATCATCTGCATACCCTGTGCATACCCTCTATGCACGCCACTGCTAGTTACCATGGAAACTAAATAATAAACCTTACATTTATCCTAATAGTTCTGATACTCTACATCCACCTCAATCTCTCGTAGGCTACTTTTCAGAAGTTATACTTCCGCCGTGTGTGAATAAATTGCACAGGATTTTAGATACCTTTGCATTTTGTAACTTAAGTAGGATAGGGTACCCAGGCAAATCCGTATTCGATTCCGTGTCTTAGTTGACACCAACTTCAGCTATAGTCGGAAAAATGTAATAGGCCCGTTTTGACATTTGTGCAAGACCATAGAATGTAACTTGGAACGAAACTGAAAGAAACAAAAAAATAAAAATCAATTAGATACAGTGTTTTAAAAAATACGTAAATTTTTTTGGGACGTTAAATAATATGAAAGAATATATCGCGAGTATTCTTTTTGCGCTTACTTCATAGTAGCATGCAATTTATAATTGTTGCGAAACGTTCCGAAAACAGTTACGTTCTCAGTCTTTTTTTTTTATACTAGAGCTGTAACCATTTTTTTACTGAATATCGAAATTAAATATTGTGTAGTTATCTTTACTGCAAAGAATGAGCTTGGTTCTAAAAATGGGTTCTAAATAATGAGTCTGAGATAATGTATCTGACCAAGCGGCACATGACTGAAGCGTCCCCGCGCGCACTGCGCAGTTTTTCGTTCCTCATCTTGTAAAGTTGACTGTGCGCTCGTTTAAGTTTGATATAATATATTGTTTACTATTACGTTAACTATGGCTCTTCTATTTTGGACATTAATTTAAACATAGTGATTTGACTCGATTTTTGTGTTTGTTGTTATATAGTACTAACTCTGTTTCAACATGTTGAAAAGTGGACGTATAATCAACAGCCAGTCACGCGTATTGGTTGTGAAGTTAAAGGAATACTTTGAACGAACGAACACTTTACAATACATAATAATATCAATCAAGTACTGATACAAACTTGAATTGATTTATCGTGAGTATCGAGTACAGAGTCTTATGGTTCCATAACTAGTTACGTCGCAATGACAAATGTCAAAACGGGCCTATTACATTTTTACGACTATAGTCACTGCGGAAATTTGGCACCCAACAACGTATATTATGAAAATTAAACTTAATTTGCTATATCCTCAGGAGATGTTGACTTTACAATAAATATTTTTTACCGAATGATATCTTTGAGATGTCTCTCAATAAGTTCAATGTTTATATAAAACGATGTTGTTTAGCGCGATAAATTGTATACAATTTATTGATTGGGACGCGCCGCACGTACGCGTCCCAATCTTGTGTACCGACATGAAAACTCTCCACTTTACCGATTTGCATTGTTATTTTAACAATTTAACGTGGATTTCCGAATTATTAGACACTCGTCGCCAATGTTGTGTATTAAAACCACGAGATCCAGATACTGAACTGATTTATTGGTCACTTATACTGACATACCCACATGGTGCAGTCATTACAAAACTACCTACATATTTCATACACATCAGTAAGCTTACAGAAAAATCCTATAATAACGTTAAGGATAACTTAAACGATAAAAAAGCTTGGGTGTGACTTGTGAGTTGCTCTAACTTCATAGCGAAATATAAATTTATTGTGAGAACAAAAAAAAAATACCCGGCTTAGTCTGTTGTGGGCTCTTATTAGACCAGGGCGCGTTTGGAACCCTCGTAGCTTTAGTTTTAAGTTGGCGAACGAAGTTATCACCATCCCCTTACAATTATGTCAACATATTATATGTATAAACGCTTCATAAGTGCCTTTATGAATAAAGAAGTCTTGAATTTGAATAGTTAAAATAAAACAATCACGAAATGTTACTTTACAATGAATATTTGCTTAACAATTATTTATGCTTAGTTTTCATAATATATCCCGGAATTCCGCAAAGTATCGCCTGCTTCTATCCATTACCCAACCACCTGTTAAATCCATATTTTGCATTCTGAAACCTAAGTTTCCAACTGAGTTAATTACAACTCAGTTCCCAGATACAGTTGCGGTATGTGTAGGTAATAATTGTTCGGGCGTTATTCAATGGCAACTTCACACAGTCGCTAGCTTAATTTTGTGTTACCGATATAAAATAGCCGTGCAATATAAGACGTAACAATGGTATATCTTACGTACAGAGTCATTGAAAATAACTAGTATGCAGGAAGCTTGTCCACCTCCTTGTTAAGGAGCTCATGATTTGTAACAAAATGGTGGGCCCTACGGTGAGTGTAATATTAGTTGGTTTGAACGCACGTTTCGGAATAACGTTACTTATAATGCTCCTTACACCTAACGACACGATCCGAACGATCGTGACTGTTAGGTATTAAGACTAGCGCCTCAAGTTAATATAATCAATCTAGTCCAAAATCTTCATATGGCAGATTGATTTTAATATTTAGTGCTGTCCTTATCTTCAGGGATAACTCCATAAAATTCTCAACGGCGTGTGAAAAGATTGCATGTATGTGCATAGCAATTAAAAGCGATTAAATAAATATATATATATATATATATATATATATATTGTAGATAATCAATGTAAAGTCAACATCTCCTGAGGATGCTCCGGTTTCGGAGCGAAACGTGCGTAGAGGGTGTATTGCCGAAGATCTGTTTGGAGTGGAGTATAAAGATTGAAGAAATTATACTTATACTTTATTGTCCACGTAGGACTGAAATATATAGAAAATGCAACCGTATTTATATCAAAATACCCACCATGTCTGTCATGAACATTGTTTGTTGATCAAATATAATTTTATTGTTTCTTGGACTCTATTTATTAATTAAATAATAATTATTAGCATATTAGTAAAACAACCTAATCAATTTAATAAAATATCTGGCCAATATAAATTTATAGTTATCAAAAGTTTAATTATTTACCCACTTTATAAAATTTCTGTAACATCTTATATATATATTTCTTGTGTGCGTGTGTCATGAACTCCTCCTAGACCTCCTAGGCTGGACCAATTTAAATGAATTTTTCGGAATGCGTTTGGGTGGCTCTCTGGATGGTTTAGATTCACAAATCAGCCTGACAGATGGCGCTGGAGTCAGCTATATAAAAAATATAACTCCGAAAAGAACCATACGTTTTAAACTATCCAATAAATGTGATTTTATATCACAATAGTTTTACGAAAAATCTTGTAGCAATCGTATAGTGGCCGTTGCTTTTAACGAGAAGTTGTACGCAGTAAAGCATTGGTAGACGCATAATTTATGATTGTATACGCGCCATTACCAACCTCAAAGTACTCGAGGGATCTCCTAGACTTTCTACGCTAAGTAGGCTTTATCCATTACTAAAGTTTAATAGCTTTCGATCTAGTTTAGACATATTAAGTACTTAATGAGCTCAGGTTAGAACCCTACCTTTAATCGGAGTGAGTTACCCATAAGGTAAACTTATTCTATTATCATTCTTTCTTTTTTCCTTTTTTTGGTTTTCGTTTTTTTATAAATACAATATAACCACAATACACACATCGCCATCTAGCCCCAAAGAAAGCGTAGCTTGTGTTGTGGCTACTAAGATAACTGATGAATGTTTTTATGAATACTTGAAGTTTAATGTTATAGAAGTAGTTAAGCTTTTGTAGCAGGCAGCTCACCTGGGGAAGTACTTCCATCAATCTTATTGCTGTGTTTATTTATTTATTTCATTAGATATACCAACGATACACTGTTTTATCATTAATCATTTTAGATTAGGTATTGCTTATTGTCCATGTACAGTTATAACTTACAGGTATACACAACATTGAAGTAAGTCCGGTTAAAAATAATTAAATTAAGTTAAAAGCAAAAATAGTAAGAATTAATATTAAACAAATGAAAATAATGAATGATGATTCCAATTAAAAAAAAAACAATTTAATAAAATATCCATCATGTGTACCGTCTGCCTGGTCCATCAATTATTACTATCAAGTAAAAAAAATCTTCAGTAATTTTTTTTTTGCTTCTTTTTGGCAAATGGTAATTGGGCCTAAAATAAACGCAATTAGTTTTAATATTCATTACATTGAATCTAAGGTTATTTACCGTTTCTGCTATTTTCATCAGCGGCTTCTTGACTTGACTAATAAGTATGACAATAACACTCTTACGAGATAACGCATGCACTTGAGATAATAATGAGTATAGCTTATCTTGCTTATCATTTGCAATTAACAACAACGATATCAGATTTACTTCCTCGTATGTGATCCTTATGAAAAGAGTAACATGGACAGTTAGAGAGTGAATGAATGAATGAATACACTTTTATTGTACACAAAAGAAAAAAGTAGTTACAGAGGTAGAGAAACATACAATTTGTCTGTCAAATCTTCTCCTGTTTAGTCGTTATGTAGCGATAAGGCCACCAAACAGGACAAGATAAGAAGACATTGTGATATGTTTATAATGGAAGACCCAGCTAAGTTTATGTGGGCTTCTCTTCAGATCAGGAGGTCTTTTTATACTAGTTTCTAATTGGTCTGCCAACACTGCGCTTTCAGGGTCGCACCTTGTATCGCTAACATCCATCAGCGCTGTGGTTATAGTTTTGACAATCTTCTTAGCGCAGTGGTGATGCTCTGTGGTCTTTTAATAAATAAAAATATATGCTATGACAATACACACATCGCCATCTAACCCCAAAGTAAGCTTAGCTTGTGTTATGGGTACTAAGACGACTTGATGATGATGATGATGTTTTTTTTTTAAATTAATGCATATACTTATAGGGTAGAGAAATAGAAATGTTCAGCTTTGGATGTCCATCGGTTGCAATGGTAACGGTGATGATAAGTTCCAACGCTTATCTTAGTAAACATACTTATAAATGCATAAGTAATTAATGCCTAATCAAAGAAGATTCCTAGGCATTCATTTACTTTTCACCAATGGATTTTCACTTGGCAACTCATATAACCTAACTTGTTTATGGTTTTTGTCACGAGGTGTGGTATTTTGTGTTTGTATTATCATCATTATAAAGTCTCTAAACTTTACAATCCGCCGAATCGGTGTCGTAACTTAAGACGTGCCTAACGTCGTTAGACAATACAAAAGAGTTCTTGACACTTTTTTTTTCTCTAAGAATCACCTAAATGACCATGCATCCGATTAAGGCGATTCCTTGGTTTAGTGAAAATGGGGATAAGACTACCGCGGACTTTGTATGGTTATGCAAAATCATCACGCGGTATTACGCATGCTTTTTCAGAGCCGTTTTAACGACATTCCGTAAGGTTTAATGACAAGCGTAGGCCTTGCGTAGATAATACAGGCACGTCATACATTGGTATGTATGACGTGCCTGTATGATAAATAATTAAACTTTTGATTAATATAAGAGAGAGATCGATAAACGAATAATAAATCTCCTGACGACTAAGAAAGCGGGAGGTATCTTTGCATTGTTTGAGTCCATCCTGACTGAAGTGTATCTATAATGCAGTCGTATTTATATCGAAACCCACTAACTCAATGCCATTAACATTGGTTGTTAATCAAATATAATTTTAATTGTTTCTTGAAATCTATTTATTAATTTAATTAAACTCATTAGCGTTTGTAAAAATCCCAATCAATTAAATAAAATATCTGGCCAATTATTTAATTAAACTTTTGATAACATGATACAAAGTTTGTATTAAACGTAAGCTTATAGAAAAGTCCTATTATACTTAGTATAAAGGACTACGTAAACGATAAAAAAGCTTGGGTGTAAATTATTGCTCTAACCAGGTTGCTCTTCTAATAATTTAAAATGACATTGTGAGATGGTGATAACAAAATACCCGGCTAAGTTTGTTGTGGGCTTCTTCTTAGACCGGGACACGTTTGGAACCCTCGTAGCTTTAGTTTTAAGTTTACGAATGTGGTTATCGCCATCATCTCACTACCGTGTAATTCTTATGTACGCGTCAAAAGTGCCACCTGTGGGCCTACTTGAATAAAGATATTTTTGACTTTGACTTTGACTTTGACTTTGACTTTGATAACTATAAATTCCAGAATTTATAGGTAGCAAAAGTTTAATTTCGAGGTTTCGATATAAATACGACTGCATTATAGATACACTTCGGTCAGGATGGACTCAAACAATGCAAAGATACCTCCCGCTTTCTTGGTCGTCAGGAGATTTATTATTTGTTTATCGATCTCTCCTTAGGAAGTTAGTCCAGCACCTGTCTATCTTCCTTTATCATCATCACTATAATTTCGACCGATGGACGTCCACCGAGTTCCATAATCCACGATACTGGGCTGCTTGTTCGCGGCTCCCAGTGACTCGCTCGAAGTCGGTCAACCTCGTTGGGGGCCGACCGACGCTGAAAAAAAAGAAAAAAACTCACCGAACACTTATCGGTGAGTTACATTTTTGCCAAATTAAGTTTACACGACGACGCTTTGCCAATGCTATGTGCATTTGGTAATTGACGTGCATGTCAGTCCATTTTTTTTTCATCCACTCCAGTCCATTTTTCCGTATGTCTGTGCTATGTTTAAAAACTTAAATGCATGTTGTTAGTGTTCTTAGTAAATAAATAAATAAATAAACGCTGCGTTTGCCTATGCCGGTTCGTCATTCCAGCACCTTGGGACCCCAACAACTTATCAATGGATGGATAGCTTAGTTTGCTATGATCTGCGAAAACATTGGTGCAATTGCAGCATTGTTGCAATTGTGTTGTGTGAAGGGCGTAGTTGCCGGTGTAATTACAGGCATATGAGGCTTAACACCTACGCCTCAAATTCATGGACACAGGGGGTCATGTTGAAGGACGTGCTCCTTACATGATCTGTGAAATGTTGCTCTCTTTAAAGGCAACGGTATTCCACTTCACGTGGACCATCAGCCTGGTCCGTCATTAATAACTATAAAAAAAAAGTTATTACTATAAAAGATCGCATTTTGGTGGCGACACACATAATTCACTAGAGTATTTTGGTTAAATCTAAATAACTCACCGTTCGATCGCAAGCATGCGCCTACTCCACAAAGATAAGATACAATAATGAAACAATCGTAGTGACGCGCGCACATAAACGATTAACAAGCTATTACAATATGAATAGAGTTGTTTGTCTGTGCGAACATCAAACACGTACTTGGCAGCATTTCAATTTATTATGTTCATGCAGGCTGTTTATTGTCAGCTTCGTTTTACTTTGCGACTTTATCTGGACGCAGCACTCTACGAATATGATTTAATAGAGGTAGTTAACAAAAAATGTATTCAAAATTCATTTATTTCAAGTAGGCCTAATATAAGCACTTTTGAAATGTCAAGTCAGTCTGTTTGTAGTGACTTTACCACCGATTTGGAAGGCCGATTTTAACGAGAAGAAGCTGGCAAGAAACTTAGAAGTTGTTCTTTTCAAACATCAACAATTTAAATTTATTCTATCTTGTGAGAGATGAAAGCGGAGCCGGATGCTTCCAAGCTATTTTGTCATCAAGAAATTCATCGATTGTATAGTAACCCCGCTATTATTCTATTTACTTATGAATTCGTGGGCCCAATTACGTAGTAACGCCTGCTTCTATCCAAAGTCTAAAAGCCTAAAAGCCTCTACAAGTGAACGGGTTTGCCTATCATCACCACGATGGACATACGAGTTGGTGATTGCAATAGACAGTAGTAGTCGCACAGAGGACGATGCTGCCCGTTGTCCGTTACACTCCCTGAGTCACAACGTACGAGACCTGCGGGCAGAGAAGGTATGGTGACAACTGTATTCTGATCGAAATACAACCGTTCGTTATTACAAGGCTAAGAACAATACACAAATCATCACTGCAATAAAAAAATGTATGTACGTATCAAAAGTGCTATCTGTAAGGACATACAATTTTAAGTTTTGCTGTTGTCTTTAACTACAACCGCCAACCCGTTAATATTTTACCGATGGTCACAAACAGTAAGATCTCCGACCTTGACATCGACGCTTCGGATAAGTTATTGTCGGAATCGATATAACACTCGTAAAAGCACAGTATGAAAGTAATCGAGAACCAAATTAATGGCGCTGTATCATAGGACGTGTTCACGATGACACCGAACTACAGACATGCTTGATGACCTTCACGGTGGCGTGGCAGTGGTCTTTAAATCTGAATTATAGAAAAAATAATAAATGAATAATAAATAAATTGGAAGATCTATTATATTATTGCTTAATGTTGCATTGTATATTAAAATAGTCTGTAGTACTTTTCCGTCTTTCTTTACATGTTTTTTTAACCAAAGGATGTCTGGAGGAGATCGCTTCAAGCAATAAGGCCGACTTGTATATATTTTTACCTTTTGTTTTGTTAAACATTTTTTTTTTCTGTGTGTTTTCAAACACTTTTCTATCCATTTTTATGTCCCGTAGTCAAATTGGAGGAGTGGCAACAACTGGATTCTGATCCGCCGTGACCACTCGCTCGGCAAATCTAAATAATGCAGAACGTGTAGTAGCGTCCTCTGTACTACTACTACCATTTAGTACGATTATCAATCCGTCTGCTTGTGATTATGGGCAAACCCTATTGGGAGACGCTTTTAGTCCAGAAGTGGACTATTAAAGGATTGTTTTTTTCCACTTAAATAAAAACAGAAAGCGTAGAAACTAAATCTCGGAAAAAAAATAAGTTTGTTTTAGGATAAAAAATTGAAATAAATAAACATAAGAATTATAGGAGACAGAGAGGTTTAGAGCATAGGCCCAACACGCTGCTCCAAAGTGGGTTGGGGGTTGCAATTTTACGTCCCAACAAATGGTAGATCCGTTGCAATAATGGACTAAAATACTTCCTCTCTCGTAGCATAGAGAGATTAAGAGCATCGACCTACCTCGCTGCTCCAATGCGGTTTGTGGGCGTTGCAAATTTACGTCCCAACAAATTGTAGATCCTTTCCAAGACACAGAAGTATGGTCGTATGAGTGTAAAGGGCGGTAGTTTGTTTGTTTGTCCTTACTTTACGTCCTAACTAAGGAACTATTAAATCTATCTTTTAAACTATATTGGATGCCAGCGTGAAAGCGCCCTATTGTACCATTGAGTTGACCGAAACACTCGAACGTTGATTGTAATATATATTATTTCAAGTATATAAAATTTAAATAGGTTCTGGTTGTTAAGGAGATAATGCGTATTATCGAATTACTATCGATTTATATCCTTGGCTTCGAGAGAGGCTCTAACGGTTCCTGAAGTTCATACCTATAGGTTAACTACCGAATATCACCTGGGGAATGTCAAGCCTATGTTATTCATTTCGAATTAAATCGTACACTCTTTTGAATAAATGACCCAACGATATCTTACGGATGTCTACTCTATTTTCCTGATTCTGATTTGTTTTATAGTGGAAAAAAAACTATTAAAGGAAATAGGAAAAAACATTAAGTGTTTTAAAATTAACACAAATGAATAAAATAAACGAGGCTTCGAAACCTGAGTCTCGTGATCTGTAGTCAAACATGCTATTTATATAATAATAGCGTAATGAAGCAAATAATGCATTGTAAATGAAATACTAACCGATAAGCGGTGATAGCCCAGTGGATATGACTTCGACTTCACCTTCGGGTGGACGAGTTCGAATCCCAGCATGCACCTTTAACTTTTATAAGTTATGCGCGTTTTAAGCAATTAAAATATTTTCTGCAACAGTGAAGAGAAAAATTGTGACGAAACCTGTATGCCCGACAGTTTTCCTTAATGTTATCAAATTCAAAAGTCAAATTCAAATATTTCTTTAATCAAATAGGCAAATAGTTTTTTTTATTAGGCTTTTGATCCGTTGATAACATAAAAAATGTGTACGTAGGTAGTGGCGTGCATAGAGGGTATGCACAGGGTATGCAGATGGTATAAAATGAAGAAAATCCCCAGTACGAGTTATAAATAGTTAATTTTTTATAACTCTTACAATGCATATCCTTAAGTTTTTATAACTCTTTCTAGAGATTTTCTTCATTTGATATCATCTGCATAGGGTATGCATGCCCTCTATGCACGCCACTGTACATAGGAGTGAGTAGTGATGGCGATAACTACTTACATTCGTAAACTCAAAGTGTGGAGAACACTAATCCGCACTGGGCCAGCGTGGTGGACTACGGTCTTCACCCCTTCTCATTGTGGGAGGAGCCGTGCCCTATAGCGGGCAATCGTTTGATATGATGATGATGATGAAATAAATTCCTATGGTAAACCTGTCATAATGTCGAAATAGTTATTAGTTATGCAGTGGTTTGGTTTTAATTTCAATTCTGTTTTTTTTTTATATAATAATCATAACAAGGAATGTCAATTTGCGATCCCGCACTTGTATGTTTCAGATACTCGTCCTAGTTTTCCAATAATAATTGGGTTCACTCTATAATTTCCTGTTTCTTGATATTGTAGTTCATTGACTAGTTTCAGTGCATAAAGTTGGCAAACCTACCTAATCCCTACTAATATTATAAATGTCAATGTAAGTTTGATTGTTACGCTTTCACGCAAAAACTTCTTAACCGATCCTCATGAAATTTTGTACACATATTCTTGGAAGTGTTAGAAGTAATATAGGATACTTTTTATCCCGATATTTAGCTCGGTCCCTTTGGGAGAGGGGAAGAGTGTTTCACGATTTTACACCATAACTCCGAAAAATTATAACCGAATTAAATAATTATTTTCGTACTATAGAGGTTATAATATGTGTTTAATTTTGCCCAAACTGTGGTTGGAGATAGAGGACAGAACTCCTCAGCGGACAGCAGCAAACCCCTCATTTAAGGCTTAGCGATACTGAATACATTAATATTTAGATCTACAACTAAGTTTAATGCCACATCAAAAAACAAAATCAAACGCAGACGAAGACGCGGGTAACAGCTACTGATAAATAAATAAAGATAGTCGTCTACTCCAACATGTGGGACCCCAATGTCCATCGGTTTTTTTAAATGTTTATAGACGAGCGCTTGACTGCAATCACACCTGTTGGTAAGCGATGATGCAGCCTAAGGTGGAGCGCGCTTGCCTAGAAGATGCCTATTCACTCTTGCTTTAAATGGTTTTGCAAGTTATGTGCCTCACCCGTTGCCACTTCAGCTTCGAGACTCGTTGAACTACATCGTCGGTAACTCTGATTCTTTGACGGTACGTTGCAAATACCAACTTCTAACACTTTTTTGGGTGTTAATTCTAAACGAATTTGTGTATGTAGGTAAGTGGATTTTTACCAAACCCGCTTTTGGCATTGCTTTACTTTACTTACTTTTGGCTTGCAAAATAACTTTTTGAAACAATTATTGTCTCAAGTATTTTTTCTCGCTATATGACCCTCGAGTAAAGCCATCGCAAATCAAATGTTTTAAGGCATCACTTCAATGTTTAACCAATTTTGCATATAAATCAGATAATGCAAACGTGTCAAGCACTGTGAACCGTATTTAATTGGTAATAAGAATAGTTTTAGCATATCATACATGTATATTTTAGCAATAACCCCCATGTCAGAGGCGCTACGAGATTTTTAGCCTCCGGTGACTGAGCAGCCGACCTGTCTTTTGTCATGTACAATCTGACACATGTTTGGAAACCTTAAACCTCGTTATGGTACTTTGGTCGTTTTGACGGTGTAATTAGGGTATATGTTCCTTTGTATAGTTTTGTTGTGTGTGCGGTGGTACAGTGATTGAGATCGAATTAAGAAAAGCACTCAAATTATTATGATGTTGCATGTTCGCACTAGAGGCAACACTGATCGTTTCGCTCGTCCAAATTGTATGTGAATAAATCGAGGGTTTCTATATCTACCCCACTCATTATTCAAATAGAGTTTTACAAGATAGTTTAGTGGGTCGTTGGTCTAGAAGAGTTTTATAACAGAACTCAGGGCGGTATTAGCGGGGACTTTTATTAGTGGGTCGTTGATCTAGACGATTCTTAGAAGTTTTATAACACAGACTGAGGGAGATATTGGCGAAATGGTTCTGTTCAATCAAAAGATCTTTTTTCTATTCTTGTTTGACGGCCGATTGCCGCAGTTCGCAGCGACCCTACTTTCTGTGTCCAACGCCGTTGGTTCGATTCCCACAACAAGAAAATGTTTGTGTGATGAACATGAATGTTTTTCAGTGTCTGCGTGTTTATATGTATATTTTTCATGAAAATATTCATCAGTCTTAGTACCGGTAACACAAGCTACGCTTACTTTGGAGCTAAATGGCTATGTGTGTATTGTCGTAGTATATTTATTTATTTATTTGTTTCTTGCTAGCTGATACCCGCAACTCAGTTCGCGTGGATTAAGGTTTCGATCTAAAGATTCACTAGTTAACAATTTTTAATCTTACCACGGCAACTATTTGAACCCTGTACCTCCTACTTAAATTCACAGCGCTCACCGTTGCGCTAGGGAGGTCGTCAAAAAAATAATCGTTATATTGCTGTTAATACTTTTTTATTTGGTGTACAGTACAAGTGTATTCAATAATTTATTCATACTAGAGTCAATACAAATATACAGACTTGGCTTATCAAAGAAGTCTAGGGTACTTGAAATAAAATTTATTTGTACATTCTTATGATAAGTACTTAACTATATTTATAGAAATTCAAATCTCCTTTGACCAGCTTCTCTCCTTGACTTGTCTTTAAGCTCTAATAATTACCGAAAAATGTAAGGCGGTAAAGTCAATAAACATATACGTTGGGTTCCAAAACGTTAGTTTTTTGGAACCCTATTAAAATAAAGCTCACACTACTGTATTTTTCAGCCTCTCTCTATAGCTGAAAACTTTGTCCTGAATTTTAGAACTTAGTGAAAAATTCCTCGAGCTAAAATTTCCTGCCAGCGAATTATCCTGTCAACTTTGACGGCTGCAAATTGACGAGCAGTGTGTTCCGGGAGCGTGTCAAATAGGGTAAGGTGTAAATCTCACTGCGCCGATTCTTTAAAACCGGCGAATCGGGGACGAATCTAAAAGAACCTTCAATTAATGCTTTGCCATATTTGGTAGCTTTAAGAGATTTCTCCGATTGTTTGCTTTGTTAAACCTATGGTGATGAATGCGGAATCATATTTTGTTAGTCCTTGTTGTTTTTTAAGAACAAACCTATTTTAACTATTATTTTTTTTTAAGTAGCCCTAATTTGCATCAAGTCTACATGAAGCGCAATTCTGAAGCGTATTAGTTTTTATGAGTCTTTTTATACCTGACATCTTGGCCCTAAGACTTAACTAACATTTGGCGAAAAATTCCTCGCGCCAAAATTTCCTGCCAGCGGATTATCCTGTCAAGTTTGACGCCCGCAAATTAACCGGCCGGTGTGGTCCGACAGCGCATCAAAGAGCGCCGGGCAAGGCGTCAATCTCACTTCGCCGATTTTTAGTCCATTTCAAAATAAATGAAAAAAACAGTAACATTCAGTTAATGCCGTCCGCATCGGTAGCTCAGTTCGAGATTCGAACGCGCTCGCGCCGGTCTCCCGTGCCGCCATTTTCCGATTTACCACGTTCCGAAATCAAAATTTTCTAGTTTCCTTTTTTTTAAATAGTGCTGTGCCAGTGTCGACTCTTTTCAGTGGTGTGTGTGTTATTTCTTTTACAGATAATGTATGTTTTGTGACCGGGAATTTAAATTTGGTTTATCTATGTGCAGTTTATATATTGGTCAGTGATGAAAATTTGTATATCAGCGCCGAAGTTTTTCCAAGTAAGTGATTTTACTTAATTATGTTCTAGTGTATACATACATAATAATATGAATTGGTAATTATTTTTCCTTCACAATTTAATAGCTCATTAGTTAAAGAGTGGAACGAGTTTGGAAGTACGTAGGTTCAAAAACCCATCTGTTACTGTCCTAGCTACTGTTAGCACAAGATTTATGCGTAGTTGAAAGGGAAGTCTAGTCATGTCTCATTTACTTTTTTAATTAAAAAGGAAAGTAAGTTTCAAGAGCTGACTGAATTGTTAGGTTTCAATCTTACCAGACGAAATATTGTAGCTGTCGTATTCAGCCCTTGAGAAATATTCAAGCTTTCGAGCTTTCGTCATAAATATTTATAATTAATTTATTTTAAGAAGAATACTTTGTTTACATGTATTGATTTAGAATTTTAAAGAACAGTTTGTCTATTTGAGGGAATCTATGCCATCAATCAGTTCCGAAAGTAGATTCAACAGAGTGGAATCCGGGAAGAAACTCAGCAATTGCTCTTTTTCAACATCAACCTTTGGACGTACCAATGCATTAGTTTATACAATGTGCACATTTATTGCAGTGGGATTACTATAAAATTGATGAATTATTAACCACGAAAAGGTTCCTTGTAATCCGCTTTTTATATCTCATAAGATAGAAAAAAAATTATAATGATAAGGTTGCTTGTAAGCATCTTAATCCGCTTTCAAAAAGAAGTAGTAGAAAAATGAAGGTTGCATTGTAAATTGTTGATGTTGAAAACAGCAACTACACTGAATTTCTTGTTTGTTTCTTCTTGGTACACTCTGCTATACTCACCGGTTATAGAGTCGCTACATGAGTTTTGAATTTGGAAAAAGAAAATTCAAAATTAACGACAACTCTGCTAGGAAGCAGGCTCCGCTCTCATCTCTTAATTTATTGTTTATATTTATTTTTTCGTTGTTAACTTTAAAATGATGTTGAAGGAAAACAATCTGCTGAGCTTCTTGCCGGCTCTTCTCGGTGGAATCTGCCTTCCGAACCGATGGTAGAGTCATTACAAACGGATTGACTTGACGTTTCAAAAGAGCTTATAAACTGGGCCTACTTGAAATAAATGGATTTTGAATTTTTTGAACTTTGATTATTAGGTATTCGATCTTGGATTGATAGCGAAGCTGCATCCTAACTATCTCATTAAAAATAATAATTATCCCTAGTGTAAACCATATTGCAATATTTTTCTACATTTTTCAATTAATATAATAATAATAATAAAATTATTAATATTATTGGCATGTTACATAAAATTACCAAGTGCTAGAGGCCTCGGCAGACGTCATGGCCGGAAAAGCAGCGCCATCTATCGGTTGTAATTGTGTTTCAAACCAACCAGGAACTCATTGAAATATACACATAAAATAACATAGAACCAGTTTAGCCTCCTAAATAGGTAAGTGGCAAAAACACGTACAGAAGAATTATATATAAAACAACGTGTAAATGAAAACCGAAATAAAACTAAGAGGTTAATTATGTACCTACTGTCTCTGAGACTTATCTGTGGAACCGAGAACCACCACTAACATACACCACTGCCATAGTTTTTACTGGAAGAAATCAAATATAGTCCTAACGTTAGGTATGCGTCGTGTAGCGTAGGGACTATGCGCGTGTCGGTCTTTTATCTTCAATAGGGCTGTCATAAGTAAACACTTAGGATGTTTTGAATTCGTTTGTATGGAAAAATATATATGCTTCTTTTGATTTAATATTTCTACTAGGGTGGTTCCTTATAAAATATACTTATGCATCCTTCAATATTATTTCGCAATTCTGTTACATGTTGTGTATTATTGTCGTTGTAGTATCTTTAAAGTATCGTTTAAACCTCCCCTAGACTTCCACAAATATTTCAAGATTAAAATTGGCCAAATCGGACCAGCCGTTCTCGAGTTTTAGTGAGTACTAACAAACAGCACTTCATTTTTAGATAAATTACTCGTCTTTTCTTGTTAAGATGTTTTTTTATGAATTAATTATCTCTTTAGTTCAGTTATTACAAAAATATGTGCATCTCAGTGAAGCTATGAAGCCGTAGGTAAGTACATGGGTGACTAAGGCTATTTTTGTACAGAATGCGCGCGAAAAAAAGCTATATAATATATGTATCATATGTTCATCAAGATAGTTGCAGCGATTGAGCCGAAAATAGGAAGCAAATAAACAGACGTTTTTACTCAATGCAAAGAAAGTACAGTACCCACCTGTTTTATTTACGTCAGTTATACACAGAACGGTAAGTACATCAATATTGCAAACGTTTTCCTTGAGAGGAAAAACAGTTAGGCTTTCCACCTCTTCATAATATAAGTAAGTTAAATAGTTAACGGGCGCTATCTCATGTTTTCACAGCGTAGCAAGATTAAATATAATTGTTTGGTTGGACTACTGGATTTTGTACAGAGACTAAATGTCTAAAATAGACAGAACGATGTCTGCAAAGGTTTACGCTGTGGTCTCATAAGCGAGAGGTTCTAATTTAGATCTCCGCTTATGACAGTTTGCGTAATTATTTATCATCTTATCCACCCATTACCATTGATGGACGAAATTATTTATACTATTATAAAATTTGCCCAACAACTGACATTGGAGTAGCATTTTTGCCCAGCAGTGGGACGTTAATATGCTGATGATGATGTTAATGGCGATGACGAAACTGGATTGATTTAGATTAATTTATCACCGTTATGTAAACCAATGAACTGCAACATTGAATTCGTGTAGAGATTTCTATACTCAATTTTATACCGAGTAAAAATGGTAACACTAAAAAAATAAACAGAAGATTGCAGTGCCCCCTTGAGTCCTATTAACGAACAACATATGTAAGAATTTACTAAGAAGTAAATATATACCAAAGTAAAGTAGAAGTAGGCTTTTGTGACAGAGCTCGTCCGGGGAAGTACTATCGCCATGCTTATTTCTGCCGCTAAGCAGCATTGTTGCAATGGTGTGTTCCGGTCTGAAGGGTGTGGTTGCCGGTGTGACTGTGTGACTGTAGGCACATGAGTTTTAACACCTACGCCTCAAATTGATAGACACAGGGCGGCATGTTGAAGGATTTGCTCCTTGCATGCCCTGTGAAGTAGGTATAGTGTTTATAGGCGTATTTATAGTAAGTAGTTTATAGGCGATGGTTTTCCACTTACCATTAGGTGGGATATCTGCTTGGTCTGACAATTATTATAAAAAAAAGGTATTGCTAAAACTTCTGATCGGTCCAGTAGTTTATCAGACAAAAGAAAAGAAAACAAGTGAGTACCGATTCCGTTCAAGATTTTCGTTAGTCAGTGATTTTGTCAAGTGTCTATATAGTGGCACTGCTATCTTACTTTCTCTAGAACAACCTTAATGAATTCAGTTACAGTAACATATTGTGTAATAAATAAGATAAAGTGAGATAACACTTACTTAACTTATTACTAATTCCTGCTTAGAATAAACAATATAATTATGTTTTTTTTAATATCTAAAGCATTTTCCTAGAAAGTATGATATAAATATTTTTGACGGTGTGGTGGAATAGTCTATAAGAAATCGATTGCGCTAGTTAAGTAACATTGACACAAGTCGGATATTGGATGGGTGACTGACTTTATAAGTACTCATTTGGCCTTTACGTTTTCACCGTAGTATTTATTTATACTCTTAATTTGTACACCACTTAGAAAAACGAAAAAAAGAACAAACACATGAAGAATGAAGCAGGATACAAAAGGTGGATAAGATCTCTGCCAGGCAACCTTAGGATTAGGAATCCTAAAAAGAAAAACGAATAGGTGGGTTACACTGTTTAGAACATACATACGAATATCTTCATAAACCAGACTACACAAATACAACAATAGTAGTGTATAGAGCACGGTACGTAACATCTGCAAAAAGTTATTTCATTCTTAAATTTGAGTTTGTTGCCGTTGAAGCAAGTGATATTTTAATAGCTTAAAACGCACATAACTTAGAAAAGTTAGCGGTGCATGCTGGGATTCGAACTCGCCCCCAGAAATTGAAGTTGATGTTCTAACCATTGGGGTGTCGCCGCTTCTATGAAGGTTAGTTAGTTTAAGAGTTTTATCAAGTGGATTTCCTAATGCATTTCGTCATCGCATTTTCAATTTTCACACCGTCGCCTTATGTGAAATTCCGATGTCTTTAGATGGCTAAATTAATTAACGTTACCCACTAATTGGGCGCACAAACATGGTCTGTGACAATCGATGTCTGATTAACATCAATTACAATGTTATTTATGATTGCGACTGATGTCTGTAATATGCTGATTGTGATCGGATGTGTATTCTTTTTTCTATGTTAAATTATCTTCTATTTGTAATAACCCTTGAAGCAAAAACGACGGAAATTGGACGTATCTGTGTGTTTGTGTGTATGTGTGTGTGTGTGTTTATGGGTGTGTGTGTGTCTGTGGCATCCTAATTCCCTGGGTGTCGGTGTGGGTGTGTGTGTGTCTGTGGCATCCTAATTCCCGGATGAACCGATTGTGATTTAGTTTTCTTGTTTGAAAGGTGAATTAGTCGGGAGTGTTCGTAGCTATGTTTGATTAAAACCGACCCAAGATAGCAGGCACTGTATTGCGGATTACATAGGTTAGGTAGGGCGAATTAGGTAGGTAGACAACTTCCTCAATAGTTGTAGTTCCTTCTTGGTGGTCTTCTTCCGGTATTTTTCTCCTCCATTATGTTTGTGATAAATTTATGCCAAAGCAGACGACCAATGACTGTCCTTCTTCTGATTTCTAGTTTTAGTATCGCTTTGATATTTTTTACCTTATTAGTACAAAATAGAAAAATAGGCTTTTTTGGCATCATCATCATATCTGCCCATTATCGGCCTACTGCAGGGCACGGGTAGGAGACCCGTGCCCTGCAGTGAGAAGTCCACCACGCTGGCCCATTGCGGATTGGTGGAGTTTTTTTTTTGTATTGTTGTTGCTGTCGGACTCATACCGACTGAAACCCCTGTTGGGTTGATCGTGTTCCAACCAGTCGCTTGGTGATATCCTGGGCTGTCCTACCAAAGTGATCTCCAGGCACGGGTGAACGACGTCAGTTTCCTAATTTTAACACAATATCGAAATACTACCTCTAGGTCCACCCGATTTCCAACCTAGGATCCGATGTCAAACCTGGAGTCCGATTCACTCGACTAGCAGTGTACCAGTACCCGAATAGTACCGACCTATTAGGCATAAAAAACTGTAACTACAGCAATACGATCCAGTTAAGCAAACACGTAGTACTGTACACAACATACTAAGCAGAGAGCTAGTGGCAGCTTTTAATAAGAATTAATTGGCTAACACGTTGAAACTACGAAGTTTTAATTGCATATTATGTGCTATTTACTTTCATCATTACCATCATCATATCAACACATTACTGGTTACTGCAGGATACGGGTATCCTCCCAGAATGAGAAGGGTTTAGGCCGTAGTACACCACACTGGCCCAGTGCGGATCGGTGGACTTCACACGCCTTTGCGAACATTATAAAGAACTCTCAGGCATGCCGGTTTCCTCACGACGTTTATCTCCAACGTGGAAGTAAGTGATATTTTAATTACTTAAAACGCACATAAAATTGAAAAGTTACAGGTGCGTGTTATGAGTCGAAATCTGCCCCTAAAAGTAAAACCGAAGTCGTAACCACTGGGCAATAACCGCTACACCTCGCTGTTTTCTTTACTAGTCCTTATTATATTATTGTTAACTTTGTGAACTTTGCTTTGTTGTTGATCTGCATTTATCTTGTATCTTCAAACAAGCAATTCTTGAATATATATAATTGGAATCTCGGAATCGGCTCGAACGATTTTCAATAAATTTAGTATACAGGGGGTTTCGGGGGCGATAAATCGATCTAGCTAGGATTCATTTTTTAGAAAATGTCATTTTATTCGTGTTTTATCGATAAATAAATATGTATATAACGGGAATCTCGGAATCGGCTCCAACGATATTCATGAAATTTAGTAAACAGGGGGTTTCGGGGGCGATATATCGATTTAGCTAGGATTCATTTTTATTGGAAACTCGGAATCATTTATATTGGACATACGACTATTTTTTCAAGTCGACTCATTTGCGGACGAAGTCGCGCGGGTCCGCTAGTTAGTAATTATTGTTCGACTTGGTTTAAAATAAATTAATCCCAGTAGCTTTTTGTGACAGAGCTCGTGCGAGGAAGCACTAGCGTTATTATCTCTACCGTCAATCAGTTTTGCTGTGTTTTAGTCTGTATGGTAAGGTTGCTGATGTAACTACAGGCACTAAGGCTTAACACCTACGCCTTAGATTGATAGACACAGAATGGCACTTTGCATGTCCTGTGAAGTCTTAACATTTTTATAGGTAACTAGCGTACCCAGCCAGCTTCGCTGGACTAGATTTTGCTTTATTTTATTTAAACAATAAACTTACATCATTAAATTTTTCATTTAAGTCTCATAATATATTAAATCAATTATTTCTCTCCGTATTCATTCTCTTTTATTCTCTTCTCGAGCGGGTGAAGATCATTATCTACACCCATGTACACCCAACAATAGAATATCATCATAGTAAATAAAAGCTGTATTTGACAGTTTAAAACAGGAGTGCTCCAACCGTCACCAAACTTTACGGGATTACTCGCCAAGTCAATCCGGAGATTCCCTGGAAGTTTCATTGAAATCGGTCCAGCCGTTTCGGAGCCTATACGGAACATACCCACACACTTTCTCTTTTATATATATAGATAGTTGTCAACTTACCATGAAGATAGCATCTGCTCGATCCCTCCGACTACATGAAAAGCTTTGTCCGTGGATTATAACCATAAAAATAAGCTACTTTTAATAACCTGGCCCTGTTCAAAGCACAATCGATAGGTGCTCCATTATCCCAAAAAACTAAGTGGTCCACCGAAATAGCCACAAGCTCTTTGGCTATAAGAAACTAGGCAAGTGTTGTTAAATATTAAATGCCCGTGTCAAAATCCCCACTTAATAAGCGCAAACAATGCCACCGTCCATCATTAAGAGATTTACTGGTAAATAACACTTGGGAACTTTCTTTCGTACACTCGTGTTCATACTACAAAATATATAAACGAGTATCTTATTTCTTTGGTCACAAATCTTAACTATTATTATATACACACCACCGGTTGCCGCCAGCTACCCTGACTCTGAGTTTAAGGGCTGTGGATTCGACTCCCACAGCTGGAAAATGTTTGTGTGATGAACATAAATGTTTTTCAGTGTCTGGATATTATAAGTATTTATGTGTTTTATCTTAGTGCCTATAACACATAGTTTACTTTGGGCTTAGATGGCGATGTGTGTATTGTCGTAGTATGTTTATTTGGATAGAAGCAGCCGTTACTTTGCGGAATTCCATGATATGTTATAATAATTAAGCTTAATTTGCTATACACCGCGGAGTATAGAAAATGATACTTAATTTTCATAATAATATAGTTTGTTTGTTTTTTACAAAGTAAATTGTAAATTGTTAATGTTGGAAAAGTGCAACTGCTGCGTTTCTTGCCGGCTCCTGCCGAAAAGTCTACCTTCGATAGATAGATAGAGTCGGTGGTAGAGTCACTACAAACAGAAAGACTTGACGTTTCAAAATTTGTCTTAATGTCGTCTGTACACCTCGTTGGGGGTCGACCAACGCTGCGCTTAACAGTGCGGGGCTGCCATTCCAGAACCTTGGGAAATCAACGTCCAGCCTTTGTGCCCACCTATGTGCCCTGCCAATAGCCACTTCAGCTTCGCCACTCGTTAAGCTATGTCGGTAAATCTGACTTTTCTACGGATCTTCACATTTCTGATTTGATCACGTAGACATACTCCGTCGCCCGCTGAGTGACTCGGAGCATCCTTATAAGGCCCATAATCGTATCAAACCATTACCGGCGACTACAGGGCACGGCTCTCCTCCCACAAAAAGAAGTGTGTAGGCCGTAGTCCACCACGCTGTTCCAGTGCGGTTTGGTGGACTCCACACGCCTTCGAGAACATTATGAGAAACTCTAAGGCATGCAGGTCTTAATTGCTTTAAACGCAAAGTTTAAATTTTAAGCAATTTTATACTTTACTTTTTACTATTACACATGTGTGTATTACACATTACCATCTAGCCCCAAAGTAAGCGTTGCTTGTATTATGGGTACTAAGATTACTGATGAATATTTTTATGAAAAGTATCCATGAATACTTATAATATACGGATGAACACCCAGACGCTGAAAAACATTCATATTCGTCACAAAAACATATCCTAGTTGTGGAAATCGAATCCACGACCTTGGACTTGGAGTCGCCGCCTACTGCGCCACTCGGCCATCAATTTAGAAAAACAAAACCTACCTAAAAATACCGCTTACAAATAATATGTCCCCTATGAATACATCCAGACTGCTAAGAGCTAAAATTCTATACCGATGTTAACATCCAGATATTCTTATTACACTCGTAAAATATTTAGAAGAACGAACAAAATATATGGGATCGTGATGGTGAATTTATAGCTCATGTGTAGACAAAATATGCGTCGACCGCATCATTAGCGCTTTAAAAATACACAGGTTTTTGTTAATTGTAACATTTTTAGCGATATTTTGGTATCGTTGTAATAAAATCAATGTTTTAATATGATTACTGCATTTGTTATGTTACTTTCTTTGATGTTGTTGTAGAGTTTTTTGTGACAGAACCCGCCCGGGATACTTCCCGGACGGGTTCTGCCACAAAAATCTACCACTGTGCTTATTTCTGCCGTCCAGCAGCATTGTTGTGTTCTGGCCTGAAAATTCAAAATTCAAAATTCATTTATTTCAAGTAGGCCTAATACAAGCACTTTTGAAACGTCAAGTCTGTCCGTGTGTAGTGACTCTACCACCGGTTCGGAAGACAGATTCTACCGAGAAGAAGCCGGCAAGAAACTCAGCAGTTGCTCTTTTCCAACATCAAAAATTTACATTTTACATTTTAACATTCATTTTTCTATCTTGTGAGAGATGAAAGCGGAGCCGGATGCTTCCAAGCAACCTTGTCATTAAGAAACTCATCAATTGTGTAATAACCTCTCTGTAATAAATGTGTTTTAACACATTCTTTAAACTTATGCATTGGTAGGTCCAAAATTACCTTGAAAGGCGTGGTTGTCTGTCTGTTTTCTGATGCGGGTCACCATTGGCGTGCATAGAGGGTATGCACAGGGAATGCATATGATATAAAATGAAGAAAATGTCCAGTACGAATATAAATAGATAGGCTTTTTATAAATCTTAAAATGCCTGTCCTTAAGTATATTTCTAACCTGTACTAGATAATTTCTTCATTTCATGTCATCTGCGTACCCTATGCATACCCTCTATGCACGCCACTGCAGCTCACTATTCCATGGTACTCCAATATCCATAACTCTTCCCCGCTCAACACAAAAATTAAAAATTAACATATTAAAGTACGGGACGTGCACAAAGACAACTTATCTCTAAAGAGATTTTGTCCAGAAGCCTTCGAATGTGAGAAAAATATCTTGCTAGTTGAAAACCCCAATAAGGTTCTACCGTTTTAATTAGCTTTTTCAACGCCAATGACTGCCTGTCTGTCCGGGCATCACGTATTTGGTACAGTGGTAGCTGATATCCCGGATCAACATATAGGGTACTTTTTATTCCGATAAATAATAAGTTTCCTCCGGGATATGGGATGAAATTTTTTATCAATTTTACTTCATATCTCCGTAAAAATTGCACCGTTTTCAATCATTCTTTTTTTATTTGACAGTGTGTACCTACTACCAAGCATGTATTGTATAATTTTAATAAAGATCTGATGAATATTGTCGGAGATCAAGGACATCATTCTTCACAGATAACAGCAAGTCGCAAGGCATATGGGACAACGATCGAATGTATGCGTGCCATTCTACTAATATTATAAACGCGAAAGTATGTGAGAATACATGTATGGATGAATGGATGTATGTATGGATGGATG
Organism: Pararge aegeria; assembly: GCF_905163445.1. Taxonomy (NCBI): domain Eukaryota; kingdom Metazoa; phylum Arthropoda; class Insecta; order Lepidoptera; family Nymphalidae; genus Pararge; species Pararge aegeria. Next base: position 16,007,996 of record NC_053199.1, on the reverse strand, counting down.
TTTGTTACGCTTTAACGCCACAACGAATCAACCGACTTGGCTTAAATTTGGCAGAGATACCTACAATATAGTCTGGCATAGCTCATAGGCTTCTTTTTATCCCGGAAAAGCGAACAGCTTCTACAGGATGGCTTCGATATTTTTTTTCCATTTGTCTTTCAATATCCGCGCAACGGAGTTTTAGACGACGTGATGTGGTTTTTTGGATAGGCATAATTGACGTGGTTTTTTTAAGTCGACTTATTCGCGGACGAAGTCGCGCGGGTCTGCTAGTAGCTAATATAATAATATGTTCGTTTATTCTACCTGTACAGCTCCTTAATTAAAATCTATTGTCTCTCCCAGGTTACAAAAGGTAATCAATATTTATTTCTAATGGAAAGAAAAAACAGATGTGAAAGTACGTTTTCCTTAAGCGTACATTGTTTGCTTCCACTCGGTTCGAAGCTAGTGAAAAGTTTACTCATCTTTAAGCATCTCGCTAGAGATCCTGCGGTGAATGATAAAGACCTTTGTCGTTTAATAAACATACGGCACCAATTTGAAGTATCCATACTATAAGAATATTTATGCATTTATATTCTTGCGTCTGTTTTTTTTGTTTGTTTGTTAATATGATGATATGATATTCAATTCTCTATTTTTATAAAACCTCACCTTATGTTTTTGAAGACCTCCCTTGCGTAACGGTGAGCGTCGTGAATTTAAGTAGGAGGTGCCGAGTTCGATTTCCGGCAGGGACAATTTGGAAATTAATAATTTCTGAATTTTCTCTGGTCTGGTCTGATGGGAGGCTTTGGTCGTGGCTAGTTACCACCCTACCGACAGAGACGTGCCGCTAAGCGAATTAGTGTTCCGGTGCGATGTCGCGTGGAAACCGATTAGGGGTGTAACTACCATACTCCCTAACTCAGTTCAAGTCAACAGCATCATTACTTAACTCCAGGTGAGATTGCAGTCAATTAAATTCCTATGAAAAAAAGCTTTTCTTATCGACATTTTATATAGAAATACGAGTAGTTTGCATACTAGATATGGTCATAGGATAAATTTAATATACCCGGGGGTATATAAAGAGTTACCGGGGGATTTTAATTTCGCGGTCCAAAAAATTCGCGGTCGAAGTAGCGGGTATTAGCTAGTTAAACATAATTAAAATCAAATTGACTTGATTTTTAGTACTTAATCGCTCTTCTTGGTAGGTCCTAAAAGCGAGTTAGAAATAAGTGTTACAATCCCAAGCCTTAATCCATGTAAACAATGTTTAAGAATCAAGAATTCTTTCATAATATATCCGATCTTATATATGAAATTTATTGTTCCGTTCTCAAATTCTCAGCTGCCTATTAATGATGTAAAATAAGAAGTAGGGTTGACACCAAATTAAAATGGCCCGTATTACAGTATGCCTGATCTTAGTTGGCTGGCCTGGAGTGAGTCACGAGAGATTGCTTTACTAGGATTTCAGTAGAAGTCTCAAGTGATATTTGCACATGGAATATTCGTATAGGCCCTTAGACACTTTTTCGTGTGACAGTCGTAGGTGAGGTTTTTGTGACAGAGCTCGCCCGGGGATGTACTAACGCCAAGTATTGCAGTATTCCAATCTGATAGGCACGTTTACCGGTGTAATATCAGACACGTACGGACGTACGTACGTATAGGAAGTGTTCCTTGCATGACTGCGAAGTGTTGCTCTGTTTTTAGGCGACGGCTACCATCAGCAGGGCTAGCACAGGTAGGAGACAAAAATTATATAATTAACGTGTCCACCTGCTAAAATACGGGAACATGGAATAGGAGAAGTAGGATGATGAGAAGACGGCCGATTGGCGCAGTGGGCAGCGACCCTGCTTTCTGAGCCAAGGCAGTGGGTTCAATTCCGACAGCTGGATAATGTTTGTGTGATATAATGTTTATATATATATTATACGTATTTATGTATATTATTCATATAATTATTCATCAGTCATCTTAGTACCCAAAACACAAGTTTGGGGCTAGATGGCGATGTGTTTATTGTCGTAGTATACTTATTTATTTATTTAAGTTTACCCCCGTTTATTATTAAACTTATATTATTTGGATATTATTTCCACTTGTGCGCCAGAGCTCTGAGAGTTGATAAAGCTGGGGATATAATTGTCTCCTACTCATTTTAGCCGTGCTGGGTGGCCATAAAAAAACAAAATATAAAATATAATACAATAACTGCCAACGACTACCTTATAGTTTAGCAGTAAAAGATTTACTTGTAGCACACATTACAAAAAACAAATGTCCCTAAAGTGAAATTTGATAAATTGTACATAGATAAATATATGTATCTATTTGAAAATGTAAACTTTGACCAGAATAATTTCGGTGTTGGTAGCCCTTGTAAAAAATTACGTTACAATACATCGTTCGGTAAGATCAAAGGAGCTAGTATTAGATTGGCTTGCGATACGCAAATTGTTGTAAAACATTCAAAGCACTGTTATAATAATATTATCTTTAATTGTATTCCTTGGTACGTATGTGTGTCACTGAACTTCTACTAAACGGCGGAACTGATTTTGATGAGCCTTTTTGTGTGTTTGAAAGGGTACGATAAGATTTACGCATCGCTTAGACTCTATAGGCTTTCCGATTCGATTCCAGTTTTTTTTCCAGGACAAAATCTTATTTGAATAATATTTTTAACTGATAATTAAAAAATAACATAATCAGCTATGAAAAATATACAACGACCAAATGATAACCGAAATAATACCTCGCAAGCTTTAGAGGGACATTATATACTGTTTATGAAACTTATCTGTGAAACCAAAAACCTAATAGTTTTTAAGTAAACCACTGCCATAGTAGTGGGTAACCTCGGGTATGCACGTGTCAATCTTTTATCTTTAATAGGGTTGTCATAAGTAAACAATAAAAATGTTTTGAATTCGTTTGTATGGAAAAATAAATATGTTTCTTTTGATTTAATATTTTTACAGGGTGGCTTATACTTTACCTTATGAAATATACTTATGCTTCCTTCAACATTATTTCGTAATTCTGTTACACGTTGTATGAAGTAAAAATTTATGAATTGTTATTATTCGTCTACAAGTTAGTCCATAAGTGCCCTAACACCTGGTAAATAAAGATGCAGTCTAAGATGGTAGTGGGCTAACCTGTTAAGAGTATTGCAGATATATCAAAACCAACGGTTTCTACGTGGCAGCGTACCAGAACGCTAATGGCTTGGCAGCACATCTTCGTCGTAACTGCCCACGGCCGAAGCCTAGAGAGATTGTATAGATAAAAGGCAATAATGGTCGGAGCGTGCAAATTTCAGTCTCGGTTGATCAGCTGGCTTGGTAACTCATGAGCTAACTATACTAACTAACTCGTAGCTCATGAGCTGGTGACAATTTCTGTATAAGATTATATAAGTTATTAGTTCTTGGTTGAAGTGATACCTTAGAATCGTTGTGCTTTGAAAGTCGATGAAACGAAAATGCCTCACGATAAAGAAACAAACACATACATGTTTAGTATTTAGACATTACACATTTTGTTTTAGTTAACACGGAAGCTGAATAATATGTAATATAATATTCTACATGAGAACATTAAAAAGTGTTTAAACGCGGTCATGAATAAGTTCATGTTGTAAATAATTACGACAGTTTTAAAAGTAAATTAAATATAAAGGGATAATTTTATGGTACATCTATTTGCATCTTTTCCTGGCCTCATCGCTATCTTATTTCAACTCTAATATTAAACAAATAAAAAACGGATGTAGGGATTAATAAAACATGAGATAATATTCAGCTATAAAAATATACAACGTGTTAATGAAAACCGAAATAATACTTCACAGGCCACGAGGTACATTATGTACTGTCTTAAGGTAAGCAGTGCTTTTGCGCACGTATGAAGTGAACACCATTGCGATTCTTACGTAATAAATGACTTAAATGTCACTACATGTCACCAGCTCCGCAGCTACAACAGATATGTGCACTGACGCCTTGTTATTCTGCTTACAATTGACCGTTACCGGGTTATAATTAAATCCGGGATAGCAAGGACAAGCGACACGCGCACTCTGATATAGACTTCGCACGTACGCCCCTGATATAGACACCGTCTGTCTGTTTCACAACACACTAATTAAATAATCTATCTTCAGCCATAACTATCTATTTATATTACGAGATAGAATTTTTTTAACAAAAATAACGACTTCGTATATGAATGTTTTACCAACTAAAATGTCCGAAGATATTTGTATAAATCATGCTTGAATACTATTGTTTATTTTTTTGTTAATTGATTCATGTAGGTACATACATAAGAGATTACATGACACTCCGCAGGGGCATTGCAATCAAATTTATTCCTTTACTGAATCTAAATTATTATGGTCAAATTAAATTATTAATATTGCAATTAATTTAAATAATAAAATACGTAAACTTAAAAAGCTGAAAAAAATATTAGAATATGTACACTTAAAACATAAAAAATGATTTCGATTTCGCAACGCGAAAAATGCAATTACTACTAACTTTTTTTGAAAATGTGATATACTATATACTTCTACGTAACCCTTTTCAGCGTGCAGGCGTGATGTTACGTGCTGTAATTTTCCGAGGTCCGTTGTCTGTCTTCGAAACTCATTATCTGATCTATATGAAATTTAAATAGAACCATTTCGGACTTCTGCCTTTCGAACAAAAAAAAGCATTATACAAATCCGTCTATATATGACGGAGTTATGCTCGAACATAGATAAACAGAACATCTCGATAGATAGAAGTCTGTTAAAAGCTAACTGAACGATTCCGATTCCATTGCCGACCGCCCTGGCGCAATGGTGAGCGTTGTGAATTTAAGTAGGAGGACCCGGGTTAGATTCCCTGCAGGGGCAATTTCGAAATTACAATTGCTGAATTTTCCCTGGTCTGGTCTGGTGGGAGTCTTTGGCCGTTGCTAGTTACCATCCTAGACGTAAGACGTGCCGCTAAGCGATTTAGTATTCCGGTGCGATGTCGCGTAGAAACCGATTAGGGTTATAACTACCATACTAGCTAACCTTATAGGATAAGCAAGCAAGCAGTGGGCGGGTAATGTCTGTCGTAGGACCGATGGCCGTTGGGGCAGACGTGTTCTAGAGTGGAGACCGAATCGGTAAGCGCAGTGTGGGACGACAGCTAGCCCGCTGGACAGATGACCTTAAAAAGGTGACTGGAAGCGGCTGGATGAGAAAGGCGGAGGACCGTGTGTGGTGGCGCTCTTGGAAAGGCCTATGTTCAGCAGTGGACGCTTGTAGGCTGTTGATGATTATGCAGATGAGGATGATGACTCCCAAACAGGTTAGCCCGCTACCATCTTAGACTGCATCATCAATTACCACCAGCTGATCGCAGTCAAGGGCTAATTTGTAGTGGTTTTTTTTTTTTTGTCATCTACAATCAGTCGATAGACTATAAGTCGATTTTTTTAAGTTCTAGACTTTGACAGTTATGAGGGCCAGTGTCCTCAAGTCTGTACAGTATCTAGCACTTCTAACCGCTTCAGACGCCTGGTTCTTTCCATAGTCAGTAGGCTGTGTGCCAGTGGATTGGGGTGTTTTAAAGTAGTGGAATTACAAAAAAAAATGGTAGTCCGGAACCCAGGAGTGAACAGCATGGATTATGCCCAGCTATGGGGCCTTAAGAAACAGGAGGATGTTATGTATAAACCAAGCTTTAGGCTGCCAGTCCATCAGAGCGGAACGAGGCAGCGGAGCCAAGAATCGGACTAATGCGGAGCGCAGTTGCGAACTGTGTCTGGTTCACTTCAGAGTAGCGGAGATTTTGTGCAATCCTATTGGTTAATATATCTCCGTTTCGCGGCTCCGCTGCCTCGCTCCGCTCCGGTGGACTGGCAGCCTAAGGCTGTAGAATGTAAATCTAAGTTTACGGCTACGCGAACCGTTTCTGATACGGCTTGTCCGGGCTTATACTTTAAATTAGAACATTTCTATTCGCAACTTTACGACTGAGCCCATAGCTATTTTACTACCTTCCTAATCAGTTAGATAAAGACACGAGATCCCGTCAGCTCACTTTCACATAGGGATAACAAATAAATATCATACTTACTATTAATATTGTAAACTAGATTTGCTTTGAGGTTTTACCTATTTTTCTTTGTTCCACTATAAGTTAACCCTTGACTGTCATCAAGATGGTAGCGGGATAACCTGTTACTAGACCAATACGCTACCACCTATAGAGAGAGAGAGAGAGAGTGCAGGTTTTGTGGAAATCGCTCGCGCAGTGGTCCAAGTAGAGTCCCTGGATTCTCAGGCTTGATACCCGATTAATTTGGGAATTTAAAATTTCTGAATTTTCTTTACTCTGATCTATTAAGAGGCGTTATGCGTGGCTAGTTACCACCTAAAGATGTGTCGCCAAGAATTTTACGTTCCGGTACGATGCCGCTAATGTGTAGTGTATATATAGTAAAGTTACGAGGGTTCCAAACGCGCCCTGGTCTAAGAAGAAGCCCAGAACAAACTTAGCCGGTTGTTTATTTATTTTTTGTTATTACCATCTCACATTGTCATTTAAAACTATTAAAGAAGCAACGTGGTAAGAGCAATAATTTACACCCAAGCATTTTTATCGTTGAAGTAGTCCTTAATACTATAATAGGACTTTTCTATAAGCTTACGTTTTATACAAACTTTGAACTTTTTCAGAGACATCTCCAAGATATCAACTGGTAGTTTATTGTAAAATTGTATACCATTTCCTTGGAATTAATTACTTATTTTATGTAGTATATTGCACTGCAAGTTTATTTTAGCTTCTAATGTTCAAATTATTGCAGTCACATTTTCTCTTAAATTTAGATATATTTTTGTGAACATACATTAAATTTTCAAATAGATATATATGTTTTGGCTAAAAACTGTCATTATCCTTACATCTTTCCCTATCGAGTTAAAAAAAAGTTGTTACAAAAGATGTTAGTTTTAATGTAAACAACTGCAGGCCAAGCGCTTCCTGGTGTTTTTTATTTAACACTGTATAGCTTATTCAGTTACTGCCTTTCCAATCATCATCATCATATCAAATCATTACCGGCCCACTTTAGCCAACGGGTCTCCTCGTACAGTGGGTAAGGTTTAGACCGTAGTCCACCACGCTGGACCAGTGCGGATTAGTGGACTGGCATACAGGTTTCTTCACGATGTTTTCCTTCGCCGTTAATGATTGTTTTTTATTATTTATTACTTAAAACGCTCATAGCTTAGAAAAGTTAGAGCATCTTGCTGAGATTCGAACTCAGCCTCTGGAAAGTAAAGCCGATGTCCTAACCACTAGGCTATCAACGCATTAGAACTATTAAAAAGAAGGAGAATGCTACTGCATTCTCCTTACAAGTTTATTACTACTTCTAATTTTTTTTTTTTAAATAATTATTTATTATTTATAAATATACTACGACTATACACACATCGCCACATAGACCTAAAGTAAGCCTAGCTTGTGTTATGGGTACTAAGATGACTCATAAATATTTTTATTAATGATTTACTTAAATACTTAAAATATAAAGATTAAAGTATTACGGTTATTTAGTTTTGGACTACGAGTGATGATTATGATAAGTAGTTAAGGAGTTACGAGAGAACATATTAACATACACACAGGAAATGTTCGAATCGCAAAAAGTATAAAACTAACCACCGACGCGGCCATCAAGGAGTGTACTCGTATATTTGCGAACAACTTACGACGTTATTAAATATTTATATTCTCACTTCCCTTGCAGCTTGTTAAGCGCATTAACTAGACCAACCTGTTTGCGGACATCTGATGGAAATACCTTTAACACTTAGGGCGTTACAAATAAACGCGGAATAAAGTCGGAATAGGTGTTCAGTGTTTTGTCACGCTCTGACATTTGAAAGGTGCTCTAAGATGAAGTGTGACAAAAGACCTAACAAATTCTCCGACGTTACAGTGCATTTAATTGATTAGCCTAGAGCTTCATTTTTATTTAACATCTTCATTTCTTTAAGTACCTAGCTAGGTAGCATTTACCTCAAAATTTTTCTCACATACGAGGGCTTCTGCAAGGCAGTATGGGCAGGAGACAATTATCTCCCTGGGTAAAGGATATAAATTTATCTCCTCCCACAGCTTTATCAACTCTGGAAGAAATCTCTTTAGAGATAAGTTATCCTTCTGCACGTCTTGTCCTTTTTCAGACTTATTTTAATATTTTGTACCTAAAACATAAATAAACAAGTACATGAATCAAAGAATGCTTGAAATGTCATACATTTATTAAAAAAAAACGAAAAACAGAACATCAAACACAAAATAACGTATTTAATTTGGCGGACTTATCGCTGTAAGGCGATCTCTTTCAGGCAACCAATGGTGTGAAAGTCACAGCTAGGAAAATGGATGAGTGATGCACATGTTATACACAAGTAGATATAAAATTAATGAACGAATGAATGAGTAAGCATACTTTTATTGTACACCACAAAAAGCACATAAAACAGAATAGCAAACACAACAAGCGATATAAAATTACATGCATACGTAATTCATATAGAAACATTCAAAATACATGCTGATTAATAAATATTTCATTAAACATTATTATAACTACATGCACACACAAAACCCTTATCGGTTACTACACGGATTCGTACCGCAACGCTAATTGTTTGACGGCTTATGTACGTAAGGTGGTAGCTAGCCACGGCCAAAGCATACCAGATAAGACCCGAGAAAATACAGAAATTATAAATAGGAGATGAGGCGCTGACCACTCCGCCAAAGGTGGGCGACAAAAGTATAATAGTTTATACGCCGGGAAGTGATATATAAAGCAAAATTCTGTTATAACCTAGCATTCCGGATTGACTAAACTTATTACCATAAAATTCGATATTATGGTCTTGGAATCCCGACAGTTCGCAATCTATAGGTATAAATTATCAACGTTAGATGCATCGCTTTACTAACTCGATGCTTCTGCTTCTGCTTTCGACGGCCGAGTGGCGCAGTGGGCAGCGACCCTGCTTTCTGAGTCCAAGGTCGTGGGTTCGATTCCCACAACTGGAAAATGTTTGTGTGATGAAAATAAATGTTTTTCAGTGTCTGGGTGTTTATTTGTATATTATAAGCATTTATGTGTATTATTATATTCATAAAAAAATATTCATCAGCTATCTCAGTACCCATAACACAAGCTATGCTTACTTTGGGGCTAGATGGCGATGTGTGTATTGTCGTAGTATATTTATTTATTTACTTATTCTATTAAGTATGTATTGATAGAACAATCCATACAAGATTCAAACTGAGAACATCGTAATTAGAATCCGAACCCGCTAGACTAACGAGAGTGAAGCGAACGCTAAAGATATTACAGGTATATTTATTAACAGCGTTGGAATCAACTTGCAAAATTAATGACGTGGACTTCAAAGTCGCTTTTAATTAAAATTCAATATAAATTAATATGCAACGAGATTGCAACGGGTCTGTTGCAGCAACTAATTGAGAACACGAAGACGAAAGTTATTTTGGGAATAGACTACTTTCACGGTGTTTGCTTACTCGTAAATATAGTATGTAAATCAATAAAAATATATATAGAACATGCTGGAATTACAAAACTACCAAGATGTTTTCCTTCACTTTTAAAGCTAGTAATACCTATTATTTAATTAATTTTAACGCACATAACTTTCATAAGTTCGAGGTACGTGCTGGGATACGGACTTGGCCCCCCCGACTAATACTTATCGATACTTATTGATTATTCATAACAATATTCATGACTGATGAATATTTCTACATCCGCTCTCGCTCATCTTGTCCAAATCCTAAGGTTGCCTGGCAGAGATCGCTACTAAGCGATAAGGGCGCCTTTTTTATTCTACTTCTGTCTTTGTTTTTCTATTGTTCTTTTATTTTCCTAACTTCATAGTGGTGTACAAATAAGACGTTAAATAATAATAATAAATACTTATAATATAAAAATAAACCCATACGCTGAAAAGCATGTATGTTCATCACACAATCATTTTCCAGTTGTAGGAATCGAACCTACAGCCTTGGACTCAGAAAGCAGGGCAATGCCAACTGCGCAAATCGGCTGTCTAAATTGTGGGAAGAGACCCGTGCCTTGTAACGGGTTGATATGATGATAATGAAGAATCGAAAGCACGATGTCTCACTCTTTTTTAAAAAGCACATAACTTCCAAAGTTTAGGGATGCGTACTGGACATCAAACTTGGTTTCCACGAAAGAAAAGTTGAGTCGTAACCACTAAGCTATCAACGCTTTTCTCTTTATCAATAATAATAGGAAAAAATGTCTCGCGATTCCTGCGTTTTTGGCATACTCTCAAAACCCGTTGTCATGGCACTGACCAGTTAATCTCGGACACATTATGCTAGTATGCTAGTAGTATTTTATTGCACCGAAATAAAAATAGAAGAACTACGTCGTCTTTGTGTTAGAAACCGTCCGTGGAAGTACTGCAGCAATACTTAGGTATTTCACCAGCACTATTTCTATGTTAGGGTCTGAACGCGCTCAGTAGTTGGACACAGGGTGGCATTTCGTGTGACGTGTTCCTTGTTAACTAGTTATTTATAATTTTTCCTGTATTTTTATGTGGTGTACAATAAAAGTGTTTTCATTCATTCATTTATTAATTCGAAGCACCACCAACATAATTTCATGTAATACATTGACATATGGTAATAGCCTAAGTTATTAGGAACACATGATTCAACTTGTAAGTAGCTACAACATGTTTAATAACTATTGAAGTCGACGCTAAATGAGGGTGGACACTACTATAACACGAAAAGAAAGTGTAAAAAATAGAAAAAAAAAGCAAACTGATTCTATATTAATTACTTTAAAAAGAACAATATTAATGGACTAAAGAAACAGAATCTGACTTGCTAAATATTTTTAGTAGCTTATTTTGGAAAATGAACAGTTTATAAGCGATGGCATTCAACTTAACAACAGCCTGCATGGAACACAAAAAAAAGAAGAAATCAACAAATCATTGATATCTTTGATATCCCAAAAAATCATTGATATCTTTGATATTAGTGTCTGCTTCTTTAAGCAAATAAACAACAAATATTCATTGTAAAGTCAACATCTCTCATGCTTAGCTTGCGGGGCAAAACGTGCGTAGAGGGTACATTGCCGAAGACCTGTTTGGTGTGGAGTATAAAGATTGAAGAAATTATAAGTTACACCATACAGATTCTCCTGCTTTTCGCGGAGTACCTATAGCAAATTAAGCTTAATTTTCATATTATATCATGGAATTCCGCAAAGTAACGCCTGCTTCTACCCAATATTTAAAATAGTGAGCTTAACCGTGCAGGCTCGGCTTTACATAAAATTAACTAAATTGTAAGCAGTATTACAAATGTAAGAAGTTGAAAGTTATTCCAAACTATATTAATATCAAATCCAACACTCGAAGTCGAGCATGTAATATTGCAATAACCAAAGCACAACGAATTGAGCTAAATTAGGAATCGCGACACTGGTTTACGGTTAAAGATGTTTGTTTCTTTGTTTGTCCTTACTTTACGTCCTTAATAAGCAACATATCGACTTGGATTTCGGCATGGAGTTAGTCAAAAGCACGGAGAGTAACATTGGCTACTTTTTATCCCCGGATTAATGTCCCTTTTTAGCAATGAGTGCCAAAAGTAGCAACTTAATTTTTTTTCAACCAAAAGCATTTCTGGTAGGTAGGTGCCTATTTACCCAAATTTGTAATGCTCCGTCAAGTGTACAATGTTTTCCTGTCAAACGGGTCGTGTCTTCAACACTATCATTTGCCGCCGATAAAATAAACAGTTTGCTTTGACGTGTTTTTGGAGATCCTCATTAATTGTTTAATTTAAGTGGCATTTATCGTTACAAACTTTTATTTTAGGGACAATATGTTCATCCTGAACTAGGACATAACATTTTTGATTACTTTTTCTACTTCTTAATATAGCCAGCTCGTGTTATGCAAAAAATGAAATAATTTGCTTTTTAAAAGAAACTCTAAAATATCTCTCAATAAGTTCTCAGTTTACATAAAACGTAAGCTTACAGAAAAATCCTATTATAACGTTAAGGTTTACTTAAACGATAAAAAAGCTTGGGTGTGAATTGCTCTAACTTCATAGCTTAATATAAATTTACTTTGAGATGGTTATAACAAAAAAAACCGGCTTACCCGGCTATGTTTGTTGTGGGCTCTTCTTAGACCAGGGCGCGTTTGGAACCCTCGTAGCTTTAGGTTTTAGTTGGCGAACGAAGTTATCACCACCCCCTTACAGTTATGTAAACATGTAATATATATAAGGGCCTGTGATTATCCTACATGAATAAAGAAATTTTGAATTTGAATTTAAGTTGTTTTTGTAATATGTTCAGTTGTGGTGGGTAATAAAGAATTTTATTATTATTCATCGTCATCATCATCATCATCATATCAACCCATTAACGGCCCACTACAGGGTACGGGTCTCCTCTCACAATAAGAAGGGGTTAAGGCCGTAGTCCACCATGCTGGCCCAGTGCGGAATGGTGGACTCCACACAGCTTTGAGAACATTATGAAGAACTCTCAGGCATGCAGGTGCCTTCACCGTTGTATCAAGTGATATTTTTACTTAGAAAAGATAGAGTTGCGTGCTGGGATTCGAACTCGGCCCCCGATTCGAACTCGGAAAGTGAAGTAGAAGTCCTACCCACTGGGCTATCACCGCTACACATGGCCGACAAAACATGGCCCACCTTATGTTAAGGGGTGAGGTTTTCCTTCACCGTTGAACAAGTGATATTGTGTAGAACTTACATAGCTCAGAAAAATTTGAGCGAATGGGATTCAAAATTGCTCTACTAAAAAAGCCTGTTTGAATAACGAATTTTGATTTGATTCGATTAACTTTGTATCAGGCGGGTCCCTCTTGTTTTACGTAATGCGTTCAACCCTATTATTCGCGGCGTCGATAAACCAACATCAGGATTGACGCGTTCTTAACAAGTGCCTCATCTCATGAAATATGCATGAGCTGGGAGGGTATTCATAATCACGTATCAAAGTAGATTGCTAATCGGTCAGGGCTGCCGACAGGTGGGACTATAGTGTTTTGCGCACACACTTTATTATATCTCCCGCGAGTTGGGAAATGTCACTGAAATCAGACATTGTAACTGTATTTATGTATAAAAGAAAAACTCAGGCCGCTAAACTACACGCATCGCGTCACTAGTCTGGCCCAATTCGTCACGAGCATGTGGAGGTCATCAGTGACGCAAACCCATTAGTCTTTCTCCCCTTTTTTTTGGGCGTGGTGGAAAAGCCCTATGGCTACCTCCGACCCTTAGGCAGGACTCCCCCTCTTAAGGGGGTATACCCAAACTAAAAACGATGGCTTTGTTAGACGCCCGGGGAACAATAAGTCTTTCCCCTACCCTACGAAAAATTGCTCAACACGGCTAGAGAAGTTTTCACTTCGAAAACTTTATCTTTACAACGCGAGTTTAGCACTGTCCGGGATCGGGAGAAACCATGAGTGTAATATTGTCGAAACGCGTGCTGTTACAAAATGTCACGCTCTTAGAGTATTTGACCACTAAAATATCTAGGTTTATTTATATCTGGCCAATCAAGCTGTATAGAAAGTGCAGGATATCTTATCAGAGCTTAATGATTCAGTCTAGACTCTTGGCATAATCCTATAAACTAGTTCTGACTGAGAAAAAATGCGGCCGCGTCTCTTTCGACATACTTCAACGACAGCATGTTACCCCTAATACGAAGTTGCACATCTAGAAAATACTATCAGTTTTTGATACATTTTGAATAATTAATTATTTATGTATTTATTATGCCGAGTGGTGACGGCAAATAAGAATACAGTTGTCGTTTTTTACCCGCGGATGTCGTACGAGGTGACTGAGACACTTGCGATTTCCTGACTTTCGTATTCTGATGTAACGTGCTCACTGAGCCACGGGAATCACTGGCAATTTACGAACTCCGGGCTGGTACTAAGAATTTCTTGATAGAAAACCCCCATACTGTACATTGGGCCAACTTGGGCATCCAACCTGGAACCTCGTGATTTGCATGCTTTTATAATAACCACTAGACAAACAAAGCAATAAATATAGCATCTATACACTACACTACAATATACTGTATAGATTCGACTGTATCATATGAGTGTAAAATTTTTTGGTTGCCGACAGATTCCATTTTTGTAATTCCATTTCAGTTTATTTCTGTGTTCCATATTTAAATGACGGAAAACTGAAGTTTGTTTCTGTAGTAAATATATTGTCTGATAATTTACTTTTAATACTTTTACTTTTACTTTCCCATGAAATCTTCGACAAAATCGATTCAGCCGTTCAGAAGATTACTATGAATGGGTCAACAATGAATATAAAAACGAAACAAGACGTAGAGTGGTGACTAGCCACGGCAAAAGCCAGACAAGACTAAAGAAAATTCAGAAATTTAGAATTACCAAATTGGCCCTGCCTCGAACCCGAAACTTCTCAAAGCGCTCACCACCAGAAAGGTAGCTGGTAGACAGTCAAATAATTATTCTGCTGGAAGTAGTCTTTTAGTAGGGAGGTCCAAAATCCTGGGCCGCTTTTTCCAGCTGCTCCCAACTCCTCGCTTGATGTCATCTGCCCATCTACTTTGTGGTCGAACAACGCTGCGTTAACCAGTGCGTTGTCACCATTCCAGCACCTTAGGATATCAACGTCCATGGATTCTCCGAGCTATGTGCCGCCCATTGCCTCTATTTATCCATAAGGTAATTAAAGTTAAAGTAAAAGCTTTTTGCCGGCTCTCCTCGGTGGGACCTGCCTTGCGAACCGGTGGTAGAGTCACTACAAACAAAACACCCGGCTAAGTTTGTTGTGGGCTTCTTCTTAGACCAGGACGCGTTTGGAACCCTCGTAGCTTTAATTTTAAGTTTACGAATGTGGTTATCGCCATCATCTCCCTACCGTGTAATTCTTATGTACGCATCAAAAGTGCCACCTTGAATAAAGATATTTTTGACATTGACTTTGACTTTGACAAACAGACTGGCTTGACGTTTCAAAAGTGCTTATAAACTGGGCCTACTTAAAATAGATGTTTATTGGAGTTTACTCCTTAAGAATCGATTTTCATACATAAGGCGCCCGGTATGAGAAAAATGTGAGGAGTAAAATCTACTGATGAATGACCTCGTTACGTTTTCGCTTAGCGACGTTGCATGCGCAAACATGCAACGTCGCTTTTGTTTAATTAACTTATTTTTCCTATTTAAGTTACCAAGGAAACCGAATATTATCTAGGTAAAGAAACAAACACATAAATATATGGGACAGAGTGAGATAGAAAACATTATACATTTTTTTTCCTATTCTTGTTACGATGGAAACTAAATAATAAACATTACATTTATCCTAATAGTTCTGATACTCTACAGCCACCTCAATCTCCCGTAGGCTACTTTTAAGAAGTTACACTTCCGCCGTGTGTAAATAGATTGCACAGGATTTCTAATTTACCCTTTTATATGGTATTAATCTTTATTCAGCTAAATAAACTCTTTTTGTATGTTTCGACAATCGTTCTTAAGGAGTAAACTCCAGTCGTGCGTCGGAGCTGACACACACTTTTTTTTTTATTGTTTCCTTCCATCGCCAACCCTACAGGTGACGATATTAAGCGCGTCGGATGTTATCGGCGCGTAATTGCACGGCTCCGCTCAAGCCCCGGTCGCCGAATTAGAGGCGCCGCCGCCCGACGCTGCAGTTTGTTTTGCATATGCACACTCACCTTTAATCGGTGGAGATAGGAAAAAACTTGCCCAGGGAAAGCCACGTTCGCACACAGGTTCCGCGATTCCGTCCCCATTTACCACACTGCAAAGACGTGACACAGGAGCACGGAGATCTTGTTGCTATTAATTAAAATTCAATACATAATAATAAATAAATATAATTTAAGATTTTAATCTAAGATTTTCATGGTTAATCAACATTTCCCACCAAAAAGAACACGAAAGCGGGTAGACAGAATCTGCCCGTGACATCCAACTTGACATCTCGTGCCTACGCAGTCCCGTCGTGAGCACGATCCATGCAACTGGGTCGGAATATCGACAAACCCAAAAATATTACCGTGGTATGTACCCGTTGAACTATACTTAAGAAATGTAAATAAATATACTACGACAACACACACACCTTTATCTAACCCCAAAGTAAGCGTAGCTTGTGTTTTCGGTACTAGGAGGACTGATGAATATTTTTTTATGAATAATATACATAAATGATTATAATAAATAGATAAACACCTAGACAGTGAAAAATATTCATAGTCATCACACAGACATTTTAAATTTGTGGGAATCGAACCCACAGCCTAGAACTCAGAAAGCAGGGTCTCTGCCCACTGCGCCAATCAGCCGTCTAATAGTTAATAATGTCTTATCATCTTAACATAGTAAAAAAAAAGTCATTCCCGCTGTTTATACGCTTATTTCTTTAAAAAAACGCAACAGATTTCAATGCAGCTTAAGCAAAAGCAGGGTGATTTAAGAAGAAGGTTATGTACCTTTACTTTCTTTCTATAGTACAATAAAGTGTATTTGATTGATTGATTGATTGAAGATTGATGTACGCAAAACTTGCATACCATAGTAAATAAATAAATATACTACGACAATACACACATCGCTATCTAGCCCCAAAGTAAGCGTAGCTTGTGTTATGAGTACTAAGTTAGCTGATGAATATTTTATTTATGAAAATAATACACATAAATACTTATAATATAAAGATAAACACCAAGACACTGAAAACATTCATGTTCATCACACAAACATTTTCCAGTTGTGGGAGTCGAACCCACGACCTTGGACTCAGAAAGCAGGGTCGCTGCCCACTGCGCCACTCGGCCGTCAAAAGTAGGTTGAGTAAAACCAAGAAATCTAAAGATTTGTAACGTGATGTCGTAACAAACATATTTTTGTGAACTCAATTAATGTGATACGGAATTGTATTGTTAATCACTCACAAACTTTAGTAAGTATCTACATTGCACTGCGAAGCTCTCTCTAGATATAAAGATATATATACTAGCGGACCCCAGCGCCATCTGTCGGGCTAATTTGTGAATCTAAACCATCCAGGGTGCCACCCAAACGTATACCGAAAAATTCATTCAAATCGGTCCAGCCGTCTAGGAGGAGTTCAGCGACATACACACGCACACAAGAAATATATAATAAATAAAGATATAAATCTCTTCTTAAACGGCTGGATCGATTTGCATGAAACAACACTCAACACTTGAAGTTTTCACTTCAAAAACCCCACAGTCGCATCTCTTTGGAAGTTATTTAAAAGCCCATTGACTAATAAATCGACAACCCGACATTCAAATAAATTGAAACGGTTAAAAATTAACTGGAAATTAGTGTGACCATTTGCCGAATATATCCACGGACCAAAACAGAATGTCCCTTTGAACTACCTATTTCAACAATTTTGTAACACTTTATATGGAATAACATCAATCCAATATCTACTCATGATGTCTTAAACGATCTGGCGGTGATCCAAATGAGGCACCGACGCCGCAAATAAGAAATAATAGCCGGTCAAGTGTGTGTCTGGGAACTTATAAGGTAGGGTTCCGTACACGTGTCAGCTAGGAATAGTTTATAGTGTTATAGTAAATTTATAAAGTGGGTAAATAATTAAACCTTTGATAACTATACATTCATATTTGCCAGATATTTTATTAAATAGTTAATAGATAGTTTTCAAGAAGCAATTAAAATTATATTTGATTGACAAACAATGTTCATGACATTGAGTTGGTGGGTATTTTGATATAAATACGATTGCATTATCGATGCAACTCAGTCGTACATGGACTCGAGCGATGCAAAGATACCTCCCGGTGTCTTAGTCGTTTATCAATAGTTAAAAGGAGATTATATTATAGTTAAAAGGAGTTAGTATAACTGGTTCGGGGAAGTTTTACCGCCATGCTTATTCCTGCCGCTAAACAGTATTGATGTATTCCAGTCTGAGGGTCGTACTTGCCGATGTAATTCTAGGTACATGAGGCATAACACCTTTGCCTCAGGTTTGTGGGTACAGGGCGGTACTTTTTAGAACGTGCTCCTTGCACGCACTGTGAAGTTTAGCTCTGTGTGTAGGCGATGGTTTTCACCTACCATAAGGTCGGCCATCTTTAAAAGGATTTTTTTTATGCTGCTGTTATTTTGCCATGTTTATTCTTATAGTTTTGTTTTAGGGCTTTTCGCAAGTGTAAGCTCTGATTTAATAACAAAAACTTAACATATAGGCTTGGTCGGTGGCCACCGTTTTTTAAACACAGCCACCCCGTTGACAAAACAGTTCCATAACTATTTTCAGCTACTTTGGGAATCCCAATCAGTACTTTACCTTTTCTCTATGCCCTAAGCACTCTATATTACTCATTTTAAGGTATATTTTGAATGAGTGCCACGTGTTTCCAGACGTTTCCGGAAGTTTCCGCTATTTATCTATATACGAGTATGGCTGAGTATGGACGGCCGAGTGGCGCAGTGGGCAGCGGCCCTGCTTTCTGTGTCCAAGGCCGTGGGTTCGATTCCCACAGCTGGAAAATGTTTGTGTGATGAGCATGAATGTTTTTCAGTGTCTGGGTGTTTATAAGAATTTTATAAATATTTATGTATATTATTCGTAAAAATATTCATCAGTCATCTTAGTACTCATAACACAAGCTACGCTTACTTTGGGGCTAGATGGCGATGTGTGCATTGTCGTAGTATATCTATCTATCTATATCTATCTATATATATTATATATCTATTGAGTGGGGCTCTAAATTTTAATTTTGACTTTGAGACTGTAAAGGATTTTATTTTTTCATTTTTCTTCCTTAGCCCTTGTGTGCAATCTCACCTAGTGGTAAGTTATGACGCGGTATAAGATGGCAGCGGGTTAATATTTTAGGGAGGATGGCAGTTATATTAAACCCATACTACCCCTAATTGGTTTCTACGCGACATCGTATTGGAACGCCACGTCTTTTTCGGTAGGATGGTAGACAAATTATCTGTAAATTTTTCTTCTCGGTAGAATCTGCCTTCCGAACCGGTGGAAGAGTCACAACAAACAGACAGACTTGACGTCTCAAAAGTGCCTTTATTAGGCCTACTTGAAATAAATTAATTTAGAATTTTTTTTAAAATTATATGAACCAATATTTGCTAACGTAACCCTAAAAACAAGAATGTATTCCGCAAATACAACCAAAATGCCGTCAATATAACAGAATTATAAACGATTTCTAGGAAATAGTATTTGGCTATATAAATAGTATCCGGTGGCCGTCAAGGTATTTATAAGAAGTCGCACAGAAATAAAACAATCTATTTATCACGACCGGCATCGATGTTAGCCTATTTTTTTATTGACAACGGCAAACCTAAGGCCGCCTTTACACGAGACATTCGCGTGGAAGCAACTTCGGTCGCAGGTCTTTGAAAAAAACCCCGTGAAAGGAAATAACAAACAATAAATAAATAAATAAACATTCTACGACAATACACACATCGCCATCTAGCCCCAAAGTAAGCGTAGCTTGTGTGGTGGGTACTAAGATAACTGATGAATAAGTTTATGAATAATATAGATAAATACTTATAATATATAGATAAACACCCAGACAAAAAGAACACCCGGCTAAGTTTGTTGTGGGCTTCTTCTTAGACCAGGGCGCGTTTGGAAACCTTATAGCTTTAGTTTTAAGTTTACGAATGTAGTTATCGCCATCACTACTACCTGCTATGTACACATTTTGTATGTCATCAACGCATAAAAAGTGCCATCTATGTGCCTATTTGAATAAAGAACTGTTTTACGTTGACTTTGACTTGTTTCTGCCGCTAAGCAGCATTTTTGTATCGGTGTAATTACAAGCACGTGAGGCTTAACACCTACGCTTCAATTTGATGAACACAGGGCGGCATTTTGCAGGACGTGCTCCTTGCATGCTCTGTGAAGTGTTGCCTTTGCTTTTAGGCGATGGCTTTCAATTTACCATCAGGTGTGCCAACTGCTTGGTTAGTCGATTATTACTATAAAAAAAATTGGTTGTCTGTAAAGTCGGCTTACTGACGATAGTTGAACGTGACAACGTCGTAAGAAAATACTGATGGAATGGTTGTATTTTTCAAAAGAAAATTTTAATTTTATTTGTTTGATAGATATTATCGTTGCTATAAACAATTGACACCACATTCACTTTTCACTGCACTTCATCCTTGCCGAAAACATGTAAATGTATTATTGTATAGAAGCTGTCCACGCGGACGCATCGGTCACTCAAGTATTAGAGAGACAGATGTCGAACGCGCAGGCCGACTGTGCCTCTTTGTCGCTCGTTTCGCGCTCTCGTTTGTACTTCAAGCCTTGAATGGAACGCCTCAGAGCGAGGTAACGCCGTATGCGTCATGTTTTTTCGTGCGTGCAGCCGGCTCCATCGAATTATAAGACGTTGTCACGTCAAAAATGATGTGTTTTCTTTTAAATTGTGTAGCCAATTAGTCAGTGTGACACTTATTAATGGTTACCCACGACACATCACAGCTTTCTTTTATAAAGAGTCTATGACCTAAGTCACAAATGCGGCAGTATGTACTTACCAATTTTTGGTCCCATCCGGGTGTGGACCAAAGGACCTATAATAAAACTATATTCATATTCCAGAAAAGAGCTGTACGGTCAATATATAAACTTAAATCACGTGAATCCCTCCGTGAGAGTTATAAAGAAATAGATATATTTACGGTAGCTTCAAAATATATTTATAACAATATAGTATTTGTGAGACAAAACATTGCTCTTTATAAACGAAAAGTGAATATAAACAACAGAATTACTCAAAATGGACATAAGTTTGCGAAAGGTGCAGAAGTCATTTGTGGGATTGAGTAGGTATATGCTCTTATAATACGACTCCCAAGGTAATTTTGGACTTGTCAATGCATAAGTTTAAACAATGTCTTAAAACACATTCAATAGATCTTGGTTACTATACGATTGATGAATTTCTTTACGACTTAAGGGTCCTTGAAAGCAGGCTACGCTCTCATCTCTCTCAAATTTAAAAGATTGTAAACTGTAAAATTAAGTTGAAAAAGAGCAATCTGCTGAGTTTCTTGCCGGCTGTTCTCGGTGGAATTTGCCTTCCGAAAATGTTGTAGAATCACCACAAACAGACTGACTTGACGTTTCTAAAGTGCTTATAAACTGGGCCTTCTTCAAATAAATCAATTTTGAAATATGAATACGAGGCGTATAGTTTTCGCATCATACTTTTAATTATTTGCCCATGAGTCTACGGATATACCTAAAACAAAGTCGTTCAACATTTATATTGTTCGTCAAACATTCTAATTTATTTAAGAGATTTAGAATTGTAAGCTAAGATTTTGGATTAAATTGCGAAATCAGCCTTTATACGGTGGCTGCATGATAATCGGCATACGGCTGTATTTTATCAGATTATGCGCATAGCTATCAGATTGTTAGAACAAAATTCTTTAATCCAATTATGGTTGACCTCTCCCATTTACTTATCGAATTCAGCCTTTGTTTAATATTAGCAGTATTCACATCTATTTTAGAATACAGTCTAAATTAGAACTATATTAATGATATTTTTGTTTTTAAAAATAATAATATTAATGACAGTTATTTCGGACATTTGTCCATATCATGTTAGTCATCTACTACCCTACTTCCCTATCCCTATCCCTACTAATATAATAAATGTGAATGTAAGTTTGTTTGTTACGCTTTCACGCAAAAACTACAAAACGGATCATCACGAAACTTTGTACACATATTCCTGAAGGTATTAGAAGTAATATAGGATGCTTTTTATCCCGAAATTAAGCTCAGTTCTTTTGGGAGAGGGGAAGAATGTGTTTGACGATTTTACACCATAAAGACGTCAAATGATAACCGATTTAAATAATTACTTTTGTACTTTAGAGGTTATAATATCTGTTTAATTTTGCCCAAATTTCGTGTTGATCTGATGAATGTGATTGGAGATAGAGGATAGAACTCCTCAGCGGACGGCAGCAAACCCGTCATTTAAACGCTTAGCGATACTGAATACTTTAATGTTGTTAGAACTACAACTAAATTGAATGCCAGATCAACAACAAACATACCACGATAATATTAAAAAGAAAGGATCTTAAAATTAGGTAACAAATAAATAAAGCTAAAAACAAACAAATATAATTCCGTGTTGGCAGTGACATATCTGTGGTGTTGTTTCTCCCAAACAGAGTATCGCCTCAGCGTTATGCTGTAGCAGTGGTTACGCAGTATTTCGACACAGTTGCATGGATCGAGGTTACGACGGGACTGCGTAGGTACGTGATGTCAAGTTGGTTGTCACGGGCAGAATCTGACTACCCGCTTTCTTGTTCTGTGTCGCATATCGACAAATCCAAAAATATTATCGCGTTAAGTACCCGTTGAACTATATTTAATAAATGTTGATTAAGCACGAAAATCTTAGTTTAAAATCTTTGATAGTAATGATAAATAAACGCTTAGATCTTAGCCATATTTACAAATGTTAATGTCGCACAGTGTTTCCATTCGCACAGTGTGGGTTCTATAAAAAATAAGCCGATTGTATCACATACCACTCATAAGTAATGCTTATGAATGAAAGGTATAGAATATTCAGATAATCCCTGTCTAATATCTATTCTTCCTCTAGAATTTTCTGTCCAAAAACACACTGGTTAGGTGCTCAAGTATGGGAATGAATTATATTTTATGGGCGCATTAAACAATATTAACTCGCACCTCAGTAAATAAATGGTCTCCTAAAAACTGATTTATTGTGACTTCTGTACATATTTTACGATTCAACGAATATACTGGCCATTGAAGGCTGAACACTAATTTTCAAAGTCTTATTTATTGGTGATTAGGTTTGCTATAAGTAGAGAATATAATGATTGTATTAACTGTTGTGTATCTACTCAAAAAAAACGAAAAAAATTCAAAAACTCTCTTTTCTCATTTTCTCTCAATGAGCTAACTCTACTTCCGCTAGAGTTCATCCGGGGAATTACTACAACCATGATTATTTCTGCCGCTAAGCAGCAATGCTGTATTCCGGAAGGAAAGTCTAAGCTGTCGGAAGGGCGTGGTTGCCGGTGTAATTACAGGCATATGAGGTTAAAACCTAAGCCACAGGTTGCGTTTTTACTAGCCTCTATTCGTGCAGTTACCTACTAGTAGCTCTTTTGGCCTCTGACATACAGAATCTTCGACAATCGTCGACTCATTACTGGACCACTATAAGTCACGGGTCTCCTCCCACAATGAGAAGGGGTTAAGGCTGTAGTCCACCACGCTTGCCCAGTGCGGATTCGTGGACACACCTTTGAGAATATTATCGAGAACTCTCAGGCATGCAGGTTTCCTCACGATGTTTTCCTTCACCGTTGAAGCAAGTGATATTTTAATTACTTAAAATGCACATAATTTATGCAGTTACAATCAAAGTTAGAGGTGCGTGCTCGGATTCAAACTCGGCCCCATGTAAGTGAAATCGAGCTCCTACCCACTGGGCTATCAAAACTTCTATGCAAAATCCCTACATAATATAAAAAAACAGCCGTAAACTATTAAATAAGCAAATAAATTATAGCTATTAATATGTATTTGGCACGGTTAGTGGCGGATAAAAATAACAATATTTTTTACATAATTTATATAAAGTATGCTGTTTTATAATGATTATGGTGCCAATTTGTCATATTTAGTAGCAAATGTCCGCTACTAAATATGACAAACGTATTTATGGCACAGCCACGATTGGCTTGAGAGCGATTGTTTTTTTCCCCAGCCATTATTTATTAGTTTTGAATGCGACTAAGTCGATTATGTATGGATTAAGTGAGATTCAATGAGTTCAGTCATTCATTTTATATTAACACCATTTCAAATATTTACTACCGAACAATAAATCACTGAGAAAAATTTAAAACTATTAGTTGCCCGCGACTACGTTTGCGTTTTTTTTTGCATTTCTAAAAGTCCCGCAGGAACCCTTTATATTTCCGGGATTAAAAGTATTCGTTAGCCGTCTCCAGGATCCGTTGGTTTGTATGCAATTTACCCGAGATAAGTTACGTGTTCAAATAATGCATATGTAACAAATGCTATTTTTTTAAATCCCGTGGGGAACTCTACAAGCATCTTTCCCGGGGGTCCCGAGTTCGATTCCCGGCACTTTGGGTATTTATAATATTTGAATTTTCTCTGGTCTGGTCTGGTGGGAGCCTTTGGCCCTGGCTAGTTACCACGCTACCAACAAAGACGTGCCGCTGAGCGATTTAGTGTTCCGGTGTGATGTCGTTAAGAAATCGATTACAGACAAGACCAGACCAGACCAGAGAAAATTCAGAAATTATGCATTCCCAAATTGCTCCTGTCGGGAATCGACCCCGGGACCTCCTTCTTAAATTCACAGCGCCAGGGATGGTGTGATGGTATCAGGTCGTCAAACACCATATTGCCGGATAACAAACCCAACAGTGACACGGTAGACGGCACTATACCTTGTAACCTGTGCCTTCTCGGCGGCGTGGTAACTATGCTGTCTCGGCTACTATGCTCTTTTGAAAACAGACGGCAAAGAGAGCTCCCCTCCCCTGCCAGGTTATTTGCCAATAGTTCAACAGCTCGCAGATGGCTCAGCCAGTTGCTGAACGGTGCCCACATGAAGCGGTAAGCGCGCTTCACCTTATCATAACTTACTATCAGGTGTGACTGCAGTCAAACACTCTTCTAAAAAAAATTGAATTGTCAATGCCAATTTACTAAGTCCATCTAATACTGATAATTTTCGATTTTTTTTGACAGTAATACTCAACACCATGTGCAAACCAAACATTTTGTGTGGCTTTCGAAATAAATGTTTTAACCCCCGACGCAAACACGACGGGGTGTTATAAGTTTGGCGTGTCTTTAGTGTGTGTGGGTGCGTTTGTGTGGGTCTGTTTGGCACCGTACCTCTCGAACGGATGATGATTTTGATTTTGTTCTTTCATTTGGAAGGCGAATCAGTCGGGAGTGTACTTAGATGGCTGCAGCTAGAAAATGGCGGATCACAAATTTTTTCACAACTCCCTCAAGATGGGTATTAAATTAAAAGGCCTGACTAGTAGAACTATACACTAGGATAAATTTAAATTCCAAGATAGACGCCACCACAAAATGACGAATTAAATTTTTTGGTTTACACATTTCCCTTATCTATGTATTAAATAAAATGGCTTGACTAGTAGAATCATTTATTAATTAATATAAAGAGGAATTTTTAAATTTTTAATAATTTTTAGTCTCCTATAGGAACTGTTGTATCTGTCACACCACCGATGCAGTAATAAAATGCATAGTTTATTGGAGCGGTAGGCGGTAATTAGAGCTCGGTGAAAGTCCGATTGTGTCGAGATATATGTCTCCTAATGTGTCTCGGAGATACAGTCAGATACTCTTGAATAATATCGTTTAGGAGGTGACTGAACTCACGACATTTTACACTTTGAGCTGCATTGTATTCGCTAGATAGGCTGAGAGGTAGTATCAAATACCATTATTTCAAATACCATGTCAACTCATTTTGGAGCTGGTTTTGAGGCACGTGGTTTTTGATTCCTTTTTTAAACAGTCAAGGAATTTGGCTAATTAAATATACCTAATTACCAATACTGACATTATACTTAATATTATGCTTTTTAATTTACCTCATTATTTGGACGTTGATGTGAAAGACAAAATATGCGTGAAACACAAATGATAACATCTACATAAAAGTGTTTAGTACCTACCATATCTTTTTTTTCAAATAAAGAATTCGAAATTGAATTTAAAGATAATTGTTTGTTTTACTTATTTATTAGGTTCGCTAATATAGTGTACTCTTGCGTGCATTTGATACCCAGGGAGTTTTGTAGTGGCGGCCATCTTGTATTTGAAATTTGTCACTCATTTAGAGCTTGTCGATTGCGAAAAGGTAGGAACCCCGTGGCCACTGAGCGCCTGAGTAATCCACCGGAACACTTCTTCATGCTTCCTTTTACTCCACTTCTTTGGGTCCTTGATTAAGTCTCTGGCACAGGTGCTTTTTTCCACTCTTGACCACTCTCTTTCCCATTCAGTAAGGACATTGTCCCGCACTTCTAGTGGCATCAATTCCCTGTCCATAAACAACTGTTTTATCGATCGGAATAAATCCCGCATTCACAAGGATAGCATCTGTGGAAACTGTTCTGTATGCTCCACAAATAACTAGCGCCATTCGTCTCTGAATCGCTTGAAGTCTTTTTCGGTAGAGTTCTACCCTCATTGCACCCTCAAAAATTGGCGCACCGTAAAAAATAACGGAGTGAGCCACCGTTGCCAGTACCTTTGTCTTGCTTGCTCTGGGCCCTCCCTTTGTTGGCATAACTCTATACAACGCCTCGGTCAAGTTCTGCGGTTTTTTGGCTACCTCTTTCACTTGATTTTTAAAAGACACCGAGATATTTGATATGATCCTTTGGAGTTACTGTCGCATCTTCGATTTGAAATTTTATGGGGTCCAGTTTTCGCCACCTGCTACATACGCACCATTTTTTTTCTCGCATCCACCCGTTAAGTCTTTTTAATGCTATATTTGTTCTAGTCACTACTATACTGGATATCACAAGTAATGCTAAATCATCTGCGAAGCCCATCACTTGCACACCCGCCTTTAGTTTAAGCTTGAAGACACCGAATTCGTCTGTAACTCGTTTTGTAGTCCAGATACGATTTGCTTGCGTGCCGGTACTTTCAATGAGTATATAAGAGGATATTGAAGTTCTAGAGCCTTTTTTCGTCCGGGCAAGAACTACCGCTATGCCGATGTAATTACATGTACGTGGGGCTTAGTACCAAAGCCTTAAGTTTATGGTCACAGGGCGACACTTGTAGGACGTGTACCTTGTATGCCCTGCGAAGTGTTACTATTGTTGACATATGTAACATATGTGCTACGTCAATAATTACCAGTGATAATTATTATTGAAAAAAATAAAAAGGACTCACTAAATTCTCATATGACTGTGTCATGGGAATCGTCAAAATTACGGTTGAATGACATAATCATTCCACATTGAAATTTAAATCCATACAATCGAGACCTTCAATCGATTCAGCACACAGAAATGTATCGAGTTGCGAAACTATCGGTAAAGCACGGCGCGCATTTCTCCGTTGTCGATTGTAATCGATATAGCTTAATACTAAAAGCCACTAAGCCAAGATAGCCAATACGCTTTGTCTTAAGTTTCATATAATCAATATTAAAGTCACAATACATAGATTTTGGTACAAATGTTAGCGATCTTATTGCAATTACGATTTGTTAGTATTAGTCCTTCAGTAACGGGATTGTTTGGGTGTATTAACTTAACACTTATTCATTGTAAAGTCAACATCTCCAGCACGGCTAGCATAGACAGGGGACAATTATCTCCCCAGGGAAAGGATAAAAAGATTTCTTCTCCCACAACTTTATCAACTCTCAGAGCACTGGCGCACAAGTGGAAAATATATTCAAATAATATATGTATAATAATAAACGGGGATAATCTTCTTCTATTCCCTGTTCCTATCCTATATATATAACGTTTGACGGCCGATTGGCGCAGTGGGCAGCGACCCTGCTTTCTGAGTCAAAGGCTGTGGGTTCGATTCCCACAACTGGAAAATGTTTGTGTGATGAACAGGAATGTTTTCAGTGTCTGGGTGTTTATATGTATTTTATCAGTATTAATGTATATTATTCATTGAAAAAATATTCATCAGTCATCTTAGCACCCATAACACAAGCTACGCTTACTTTGGGGCTAGATGGCGGTGTGTGTATTGTCGTAGTATATTTATTTATATTTATTATTTATCCTGGATATAATCGTGGGCGATTGTCGCCCGTCAATAGAACATTGTGATGATAGCCATGTGGGTAGAACTTCCACTTCACTTTCAGAGGGCCGAGATCGAATCCTAGCACCTCTAACCTTTCTAAGTTATGTGCGTTTTTCCAGCAATTAAAATGTCACTTGCTTCAATGGTGAAGGAAAACATCGTGAGGAAACCTGCATGCCTGAGAGTTACATAATGTTCTCAAAGAATATTTATTATAAATTAAATAATTTTAAATATAAATTATGGAACATTTATTTCGATTTGTTTATTCATGTATTTATTATTGTCATTTTTAATTTTATCATGTGCTCGTAGTGTTTATTTTAATTTAATTTGACAGTTAATTAAAGCTGATCTTTTTATATTTTTTAATATCCATGAACCAAATTTGCACACTATTAATTAAGTAGAATGTTATGCTCTCTAAACTGACTATATTGTTTACCAACATCTTGATATTGTACAAACGTTCTTGCAAATAAATGATTATTATTATTATTATTAAAAGCTGTTTGGAGTCCACCAATCCACACTGGGCCAGCGTGGTAGACTACCGACCTACTACAGGACACGGGTCAACCGTGTCCTGTAGTAGGTCGGTAATGTGCCAACCAGTGGCGTACATAGAGGGTATGCACAGGGTATGCAGATGATAGAAAATGAAGAAAATCTCCAGTACGAGTTATAAAAACTTTAGGTTAGGCTTTTCATACCACTTACAACGCCTATCTATAAGTTTTTTATAACACGTACTGGAGATTTTTTTTTCATTTAACAGTGCTTACCCTGTGCCAGTGCATGTATGAAGTGCACGTCACTGACATCATACCATCTATGCACGCCACTGCCCTGTGCATACCCTGTATGCACGCCACTGGTGCCAGTGGGATATGATGATAATGAATAAAACATTAATTTAGAAAATAGCACGTATCAGGTATTATGTTCAAGTCATTCAATAATTCAAACCGATAAAGCCAATTGCAAGTTGCGCTGATAAAGTAAGCGACACTCAGGCAAGCCAGTTAAGTTATCAAGTAATCTGATAATTTATCAGTCAGATTTAGATAAGGGATCGGATCAGCCGCCGCTCGGACAGCGACATGGTAAATTGACAACTGAGTTTATTGCACTATAATAACAATTATGTGAGTACTGATATCCTAGTAGGTAGGTTTCATGCCGACTCTTCTTAGTGGAAACTGCCTTCCGAACCGCTGGTAGAGTTACTACAAACAGACTGACTTGACGTTTCAAAAGTGCTTATAAACTAGGCTTAAGGCGTCTCAAGCTTTTCCAAAAATCTACTTATTTATTAGTTACCTCCGAGTAGTAAAATCGGTGATTACTTTGTAACGTTAAAAACTTAATAAAATTATACAAGACATGAATTCATACAGTTTGTCACATTCATTAATATGTAAGTACTTATGTCTAATGCATGCAAAATAGTTTATTACGGAGCGATTTAGGCAGAACACGTAATTGCTACACCTTAGCGTCAAAACTACATCTCGGGTCCATAAAGATTGGTATATTATTCAAGTAAAATGCAAATTGAGTTATAGATTATTAATTGAAATCGCTTCTTGCGTCATAAAAATAATTACATGCGCGTGGAATATGGGAAAAATATAACTTATTCTATTCAAATCAAAGCGAAGTAACTATTTATTTTATAGTTATACTTCTTTTGACGCGTTAGGGGAAAATTAAGAGGGTAAATTTTTACAATGAGCGCGCACACCGTCACAGAAAACCGACACCCTGAAGTTAGCTATAGTCAACATTTCAGTTTTTCAAATAAGGGTTGGCAGTGTACACTTTCAATTGTCAAAGTCTGCGGGCTCATTCCGGTGATTAAATTGATTCAATTGTACAAAATTCTCAAATTTTAATTTTGAGCGAAACTTGGCTGTCTGATTATGAGATAGTTAGATAATGCGTTATAATAATGTATTAAATACCTTTTTTCTATGGTTAGTGTAGTTTTTTTCTACAGACGTAACACTCGCCTAACAGTATGTTATGTAGGTATTTACATAAATACGTTCTTGGCACTATCCCGCTCTTTCGCTTTAAGTCTTCCCTACAAAGGTTTCCTGTAAGAGATTAGCAATAAGACCGGCTTTGCACTATTCCTTTATATTTTGCGTGCAAGTGTTACAAAATTTACGCAGTGCCAAGCATAGCATAAACGGTGTTTACATTTTACGTCAAATTTAGATTACTATACAAAAAAGGTAAGATTCTTTAAACAATAATTCATAAACATACATAATATACACGCCTACAAGGGTTCTCTATTAGAGCTCACCTTAACCTGACCTTAACCTTAACCTTAGTAAAAGACCTAGCTCAGCCATTCAAAGGCGGATTGCTGTCAGCAACTTGGGGACTATGCCATGCTGCGGTGCTATCCAAGATGTTTATTTACTTATTTAAATTCTTTATTTGCACACTTCAAGTTTAAAAAAGAAGAATAATAAAAACACATACAAAAGCAGTACAAAAAGGCGGCCTTTTCGCTTACCTGGCAACCATAGGATAAGGAAAATAACAGGATAACAGACTGCAGGCTGTGCATGATTAAAAAAAAATACATACTAATAACTACATACTAATACTTGAACTAGATTACACTAAAATAAAATAATACATAATATATTAAATTAAAAATAATCTAATTTATACTTTAACACATCATAAATACATAAATAACAGTAAATACTATTACAAGTCGTCTTCAAACTATATGTGATTTTTGACAGCTTTTTTAAATATATTAAGTGATTTGGGCTTCCGTATATCGATTGGGAGCGCATTCCACAGCTCAATGGCTTGCACTGTAAGCGAGTGCTCGTAGAACTTAGTTCCATGAAAAGGCATACTAAAAGTCAGCGCACGACATGATCTTAAATCGGATTGCACGCCCAGAAAAGTGAACTTCTCCTTAAAGTAAGGAGTTTTAAATGAAATAATACGCAGTACAGAAGCGTAACACCATGCAAATCCCGGCGACGGCGAATAGACGTTTTAAATTTGATTAAGTTTTCTTTTGGTGCGTTGGTTATTTTTGTTTAAGTATAATGTTATACATAAAGGTGCCAAAATGTATTTATGGTATAGTTGAAATTACAATGTCATAAAGATACAGCAGCGTCACAGTGTGTAAAAGAGAATCTGGGCCCTGGAATGTCTTGCGACTTGTTGATAATTTTGCAGTCGTTACCTAATCGCTGTAAGTAATGGAGTAATCAATATGCCATAAATATACGATTCTCGGTTATTAAACAAGAATATTAAGATAATTTACTAAACGTGGTTATACCATTTATCCTATAATATAATTTGCAATTACTTTGAAATAAATACATTTTATCAGCGTGTTACATAATGCCGCAGAGTTCGTATCCCACTTGTGGGATATGTGTTGGAGAAACTAATATTTAACCTTGCTGAAGGGATTTCTGAAGACAGACTTTAAAAATGCGGATAGGTTTTTATAAACATACGATTAAAAACTTACAGAACCCTCATTCAGACATTGCGTGAAGTGCATTGTGTCCAAAAACACTTAAAAGGCGTCTGACTGCATGCCCGCGGAATGTTGCTAGCTCAATTTTTTTTTCTCATTTTCAAATTTTATGGTGAACGCTTAGAACATTAGAGGTAAAATAATTACTGTGAACTGCTAAACGTAATGAAGTGACCAACCGCCTGTAATGAGAAACACTGCGTTTGATGCTTCAATATTAGTCGTGTACACAGTTTATGTACGTTCTTAACTATCTGATTCTTAATAATACATTGAGTTAGTTAGTACTTTTTGAAGCACTCGGCGACTTGGGCGGTCTTTACAGCTTTTGGAGCGTGCTTGGTTGGCTGGAGTGACCCCGCGGTAAACCACATCAGTGGGCTACAGTTTACGAACGAAAAAGACCTCAAGATCGAAAAAAGAAGCTTACGTTCAACAGTTATTTGGTCACATATTTTTTTATGACGGCCGACTGGCACAGTGGGCAGCGACCCTGCTTTCTGAGTCCAAGGCCGTGGGTTCATTTGGAAAATGTTTGTGTGATGAACATGAATGTATTTCAGTGGGTGTTTATATGTATATATAAGTATTTATGTATATTATTCACAAAAATATCACCAGTCATCTTAGTACCCATAATAAATAATAAATAAAGCTACGCTTACTTTGGGGCTAGAGGGCGATTTGTGTATTTTCGTAAGAATAAGAATTTGTAATCTTAAGATGCTGGAATGGCGACCCCGCACCGGTAAACTCAGCGTAGGTCAGCCCCAACGAGGTGGACAGATGACATCAGGCGAGTCGCTGGGGGCCGCTGGAGGCAAGCGGCCCAGGACCGTGTTTTATGGAACTCCCTACAAAAGACCTATGTCCAGCAGTGGACGTCGATTGGTTGAGATGATGTCTGTGATTGGGTATATCACTTTGACGGATTAACGTCCACTGCTGGACCTAGTCATAGTCTTTGGTAGGGTGCTTCAAAATCCACGGTCCTGGGCCGCTTATTTCTAGAGGCTCCCAACGACTAATATGATTTCGTGTGCCCACCTAGGCGTCTATTGGTTCAACTTCGCGTCCAGCTGAGCTATGTCAGTTACTCAAGTCCTACGAGAGTCCAAATTAAAATTTTAAATAAAAATTAAGCTTAGAGTCAGACAGATAATTAGGTTTTATAAAGGTGTTTTTGGGTGAATTCATTATAGGGTTTAGAGAACTTTTATAACGCAGGACGTAGGTACATTTTTTTTATTCCACTACAAGTTAGCCCTTGTCTGCCATCTCACCTGGTAGTAAGTGATGATGCAGTCTAAGATGGTAGCTGGCTAACCTGTTAGAGAGACACCGTACCGGAACACTAAAACGCTAAGCGGCACGTCTATGTCAGTAGGGTTATAACTAGCCACGGCCAAAGCCTCCCACCAGACCAGACCAGAGAAAATTCAGTAATTTTGAATTCCTAAATTGCCATATGAATTACTAGCTGTTGCCCGCGTTATTCTTTCGCGTTTATTACGGTTTTTTTATAAATCCTGTGGGAACCGTTTGTTTTCCTAAACGGCTAGCATGGACAGGAGACAATTATATCCCCGGGGAAAGAATAAAAAATTATCTTCTCCCACAGCTTTATCAACTCTCAGAGCATTGGCGCACAAGTGAAATAATATCCTAATAATATATATGTAATAATAAACGAAGGTATAATTCTCCTATTTCATACTCCCGATATGCTGGGATAAAAAGCTAGCCTATGTTACTCTCCGTCCTTTCAACTAACTCTATGCCAAAAATCAAGTTAATTGGTTGCTCAGTTCGGGCTTAAAGGTAGTACAAACAAACAAATAAACGAACACATTCTCGGATTTATAATATTAGTGAAGATTTAAACTGCTGCTGTTTAACAGCCGAGACATCCGATTAAAAGTCCAGATGCTAGGAGTGAAGTTACAAGTTATTAGATAAAACCTTTTTACTGACTTCTAATACAGTTAGTTA
Organism: Pararge aegeria; assembly: GCF_905163445.1. NCBI lineage: Eukaryota > Metazoa > Arthropoda > Insecta > Lepidoptera > Nymphalidae > Pararge > Pararge aegeria. Next base: position 15,974,330 of record NC_053199.1, on the reverse strand, counting down.
TGATATTTACAATGCTTCCGCGCAGTAAATATTGTCAATTAAAATTTATGAAATGATAGGAAAAAATACGACCGCGAGAAGGAAACATGGCTACCGGCCATTTGTAAAATGCATGGCATCCGACTCATTAATACTGTAAGGCTGTTGTTACACTGTTCCTAATAATAAGCGATAAATCCGCCTATTCAACTTGTCCCTATCCAAATATCTCCGCTGCACAGCTAGCATGGGCGAGAGACATCTTTCTCCAGGAGAAAAATGTATATTCTCTCGTTTCAGTTCAGTTCAGTTTTATCAACTCTCCAAGCATTGGCGCACGGGAAGAAATATATCCCAAATAATATAAAAATATAATATACGTTGTAATAATAAATGTGGATAAACTTCTATTCCTTGCTGCCTTGCTTTGGCAGGTAAACACGTAAATTTTAATCCTAGTCAGGATTTAATCGGGGTATATTTTAGATTATAGATTTTGGCTTCTGCTAATTATATAGCCATACTGGTGGGGGAGAGATGGTTTTTTTTCCACCGATGTCTTCTTATAGTGATAGTGGAATATTAGTTTAATTTCAAAATCCTCCCTAACAGTACTCTCTCATAAGAGGGATTTAGACTTCTGAACCTCTACGGGGCACCAATGCAGTTCTGTCAGCTTTAAAGATTATTTATAGACGTTAGTGGACAGGGAAACGGTTTGAAAATTGTTTGCTGTCTATAAATAAAAACTTTTATAAATGTTAAGAGAGTAACGCCAATAGCTATGTGGCTTCGGCTTATTTTACGGAGTGAACAAGTTTAATCTCGGCCACGTACCTATAACGGTGAAGTTAAATCGTAAGGAAATCTGCATGTCTAAGAGCACTCCATAATGTTTTTATTTATGCATATTACACGTTTTTAAATATAGCACACACACACACACACACACAAAAACATGTACTGATTTGCACGTCAATTACAAGTGCAAATAGCATTGACAAAGCGTCATGTAAACTTAATTTGTCAAAAATTCAACCGATGCGTCACCGATAAGTGTTTGGTGAGTTTTTTTCCCTAAAAGCTGTGCGTGAGTCATGGAAGATATCGATGCCGTGTATCTTTTTGGATAACTCGTTGTATTTCGTTCATTTACGTGAAATAGCCGCTGGTTTCTTCGATGGGATTTAGTAAATGTTCTCGTAGGCATGTCAACTCAAAAAATCCGCTTTTGACCAGCTTAGTGGATAACGGCCTATAAACGCAACTAATTCTGTTGCCGTGCGGGCGCAGTGGACCGGTAATGGGCTGATGACGATGTGATACCAACGCATTAGAAGTTAGAGCATACAGAAAACAATCATCAAGAACTGAAGAATCATCAGTGAAAATTATAAACTCGATCGCAACTATTACTTTCGGTAAGAAACAAAAGATCAAAAAACAGTCATTATAGCGGTTTTTAATTTTTAAAAGTTTCGCGTCCTTGTAACAATATTCCGTATTCAGATGGAACTGGAAGTGTAAGTAAGGACAGACCATTTGTAGCGGGCTCGCATGTGTGCATTCTATATTAGCCTTTACAAGCCATTCACAACCCCGGGCGATATAACCCGTACCATTAAAAGGACAAAAAAGTCTTATAACTGTCTTGATCACTGTGCACGCGCCGTTAATGAGGTATAGGTGGTCAGACTTGTTTGTTAGAAGCAGCCAATCTAGAGCCAATGGTATTTGATGCAGTGTCACCGCCATAGCTTGGGCCCAACTGATTGGCCGACTGAGTTTGCTTAATCGGATTGACAGGTGACGGCGTGGCGTGATACATGTAAAGAGCGCAATTATAACACTTATATATGACTTGTATTGCCATTTTAGTATTCCGCGGTGGCTGTATGGGATTATGTGTTAACTATAAAAGGAATGTTGGGTGTTAATAAAAATGTACGTGAAGGTTTATAGGTATATTATAGCGATGGCATATGGCTCAAGCTATGTTATTATTCCAATACTTAACTAGCAGTTGCCCCATACTTTGTATGCGGTTTTACGGTTTTTTGTAAATCCCGACGGCACCGTTAGTTTTACTAGAGCAGAAATATTATTTCTCAATTTTATAAATACTTCCGGACCACTAGCGGGATAAATACGGATGATATTAATATAACGAGTTAAGAACTAATGAATTAATGAAGAGGTGATAGCCCAGTGGGTAGGACTTCGACTTTACTCTCGGGGGTGGGGAGTTCGAATCCCAGCACGCTCGCTTCAACTCGCCGACGCTCGTCAACATCGTGAGGAAACCTGCATACCTGAGAGTTCCCCATAATGTTGTCATAGGTATGTGAGGTCCACCATTCCGCACTGGACCAGCGTGGTAGTGGTGGCCGGTGATTGGTTGATATGATGATGATAAAGAACTTATCAAGTATTTTTGTTATGTTATTTAAAACTCAATAACAATTACTTGGAAAAGAACAATAATTGTGATAACAAAAAAGAACACCTGGCTAAATTTGTTGTGGGCTCTTCTTAGACCAAGACGCGTTTGGAATCCTCGTAGCTTTAGTTTTAAGTTAACGAATATACTCGTAGTTATCGCCATCATTTCATACTACACATTTCTCATGGAATGTACGCATCAAATAATATTAAGTACAATTATAGAGGTTAAAACACACACACACACACGCACGTACACGCACACACGCACACACCCACACGCATACTCACACCCTCACGCATACTCACAGACACGCACGCGAACTACTTTGCACTTTAAATATATTGTAATGTCATTTTTCTTTAATGTTCATTTTTTAGTTAACTTATCTTCTTCTGTTAAGATGTCTATTATTTTTAATATCAACACAAATATTTTTGTTTGTATACCTACCCTCGTTTTTATGTTTATTTCTTTTTATGGAAGAGCGGTGTCTTCTGACACAGGGGTAGTAATACTACCCTTAAAAGAAGGCTCCAGCCATTAGTGTTTAAAGTAATTTTATTTACCCAAATAAACTATTTTTATTTTTATTTATAAATGGCCATCTATGGGCCTACTTGAATAAAGATATTTTTGCCTTTGAAACTGACTTATTGTCAAATTGCATGAACGTTGTGAAATAAAAAGGTATCTAAGAGCTATCGAGTTTAAAGTGAATCAATGATTATAGGGATTATTAGAGTAACATTGAAGAAAAATTTATGTAAAATTTTAGCCATCTTTAAATTAGTATTAAAATGATTTTAAACGTAAAATTAAGTTATTTGTTTAAAACTAGATTTTGCCTCCGGGTTCGCTCACGTTATGTTCAATTTTTGATTTGGGAAATTTTCACTACAAAGGTTTAAAAAAAAGTCTTGCTGCTTATACAAAAATATGAACGTAAATTACTTAAAAATACAGAAACTTTCAAATTTTCATCCCCTATTTGATGCCTTTGGAGTTGGAGTTTTTAAAATTTGTGAAACATGTATTTCTTTACTTTGAATAGAAAACCTAAAATCAAAGTTTCATGGATGTAACTTGAAAAATAAAATGATAAATAAAAGATTTGTATATAAACTTTCATCCCCCATTCAAAATTCAAAATTCAAAATTCATTTATTTCAAGTAGGCCTAATATAAGCACTTTTGAAACGTCAAGTCTGTCTGTTTGTAGTGATTCTACCACCGGTTCGGAAGGCAGATTCTACCGAGAAGAAGCCGGCAAGAAACTCAGCAGTTGCTCTTTTCCAACATCAACGATTTACATTTTGCATTTTAACATTCATTTTTCTATCTTGTGAGAGCTGCAAGCGGAGCCGGATGCTTCCAAGCAACCTTGTCATTAAAAAATTCATCAATTGTATAGTAACCTCGCTGTAATAAATGTGTTTTAACAAATTCTTTAAACTTGTGCATTGGCAGGTCCAAAATCACCTTAGGAATCATATTATAAAAGCGTATACTCAATCCTACAAATGATCCCTGTACCTTACGCAGACGATATGCAGATGACACTAATTTATGACCATTTCTTGTAAGTCGACTGTTTATGTCCACTTTTTGTTTGTAAAGACTAATATGTTGTCTTACAAATACTATATTGTTATAAATATATTGTGAAGCTTCAGTAAGTATGCCTATTTCTTTAAACTTCTCACGGAGGGATTCGCGTGATTTAAGTACCCTGTTAGGGTTGGAATTTTCAAAAATCCTTTCATAGCGGATGCCTACGTTGTAATAACTACATATATGTGTGTAAAATTTCAGCCTGATCCGTTAAGTGGTTAAAGCTGTGCGTTGAAAGATCAGTAATTAGTCAGTCAGTCAGTCACCTTTGTTTTTTATTAACATTTTAGTAATTATTAAATTCGTATTAAAACCATGGATCACAATCTTTAATTTGCCATCACAGGCACTTCTGAGAGGTTACGTTGCCAGATAGATTTAGCTGCAAAGCCGTGTATACGGTACAAAGAGATTTGAGACTGCTTTCGTGACAAAGAACCATAACGCTGGAGTGTTCATGAACTATTTAAGTTTCCCATACATCAACTTTCTCTCGGCCGCTGAACTAATGTCGTTATTTATGCAAATACATTTCCAACCTACAGCATTAATTCAATAAGGGCGACGATAAATCTAGGGCCCGCAACGCATCGGTAAATCAGGTGAGCGGCGGTTTTTGAAGTGGGAAATAGGTATTGCGTGCAGAACGCACTGCCACCACTGGAGTATGGTATGGTGGTATGGCTTAATATAGAATGATCTTTTTCATAGAAAACGTATAATCCTACTTCCTACTAAAATTATTATAATTAATAAATATACTACGACAATGCACACATCGCCATCTAGCCCCAAAGTAAGCGTACCTTGTGTTCTGGGTATTAAGATGACTGATGAATATTTTTATGAATAATATACATAATAATATACTTTAACAGCGAAGGAAAAATTCGTGAGAAAACCTGCATGTAGAACCTGCTCTCAGAGAGTTGTCCATCAATCCGCACTGGGCCAGCGTAGCAATCGCCTTAACCCCTTCTTATTGTGGGAGGAGACCCGTGCTCTGTAGTGGGCCATTAATGGGTTGATATGATGATGATAAAAGTTTTGTAGGTTAAGAAAAATACATTACGCTGCGACACATGATTGATTGAAGAAAAAATCGCAGGACAAAGCTAGTGATGATACATTTCATGTTGTGTGTGTGTGTGTGTTTCATGATGTTCCATATTTCAGGCTATGATTCCAAATAATACTGTGAATTATCAAGCCAAAGCGGCTGAGGCGTATCAATAATGTTTCAATTATTTTCGGATGCTTTATAGTTATTTTAGTCACCCCAATTATATTTAGGGGTATTTTAATACCCGCGCTACTAGCACGAATTCTAGAGTTCACTACGCGCTTTTGTTAATTTATAGTTCTATTAGAATTCCGAAACTAACTTTGAATTTATATTTAATTTATACGTACATTTGTGGAGTAAATGTATTCGTTTATTTTGTGATCGTAAATTTAGTTCTGTTTCCAAATATTGACTAAAGTTCGTGCACAGAGCTAGCAAGTTACTTATTTGTTAATTAATTGGTAGATATTAATAAAGAGTTTGCTACTAAGCGATAAGGCCGCCTATTCTATATCCATCTTTGTATTTCTATTCTTCTTTTATTTCCCGTACTTCATAGTAATATACAACGTTAATAAACACATCGCCATCTAGCCCCAGAGTAAGCGCAGCTTGTGTTATGGGTAGGTACAAAATTTTTTAAATAATATACGTAAATATTATCAAAGTTAAGCTTAATTTGCTTATTATGCTATTTGAGATGTTGACTTTACAATGAATAATTGTTTACTTAACAATTATTCATTGTAAAGTAACACAGATTCTTCTGCTTTTCGCGGAGTATAGCAAATTAAGCTTAATTTTGATAATATATCATGGATTTCCGCAAAGTAACGCCTGCAATATACGTAAATAGTAAATACTTATAATATACAGGTAAACACCCAGACACTGAAAAACATTTATGTTTATAACACAAACATTTTCCAGGTGTGGGACCAGGTATCTAAGCTATCTATCACAGCTGACTTGGTTTAGCGGCAAAATAAACTATATATACTATAAAAATAATTACATATATCTAAACCACGACAGCGATGGATTTTCATACGACTTTTGCCGGCCGTTGCTCGCATTTGGACAGTACAACAATTAAGATTTTTATATATTGTCTAAAAATGCTCAAATTACCGAGCATGTTTGAGAACAAAATATTTAATCCACAAATTATATAAAACTGTAATTTTAAACAAATGCTATAAACAATGGCATTAAGTAATGTTAATCAAAGCAGACACAATTAAATATGTTTTACTAATAGATTTATTGAATTACTGCTATATAAAATAATGCCTATGTATATTTGTCCAGTTTTAATTTAAAAAAAAAAATGAAATTGAAATTCAAAAACATTTTGATTTGCGCGTTAGGGCTGACTGTTCCGGTTGGTTTCATTAAAACAATAGTGCTCCGCAGAAACGGCCTGATAAAATCAAAAATAAGCTCTATTTGCACTGTAATAAAGGCACTAATGAAAATGTATGTAAACCTTTGGAAACAATAAGGTAGCAGAGTAATAAAACGGTCTAATGAAATCCCACATATTTGCGGCAATTTGCCTTATATTTTTTTAAGTTCTTTCCATTTAATCATCAATTTCTCAAGGGCTGTCTAAATAATAAATCTCAATATCCATGTTAAAATGATTGCTAATTCGTAACTGCTTGGTACTGAATTTTTGTGCTGAAGAATAATAAGCCTCTGCAAAAGGGCGGGGCAGTGGGAGGGGATTACCAAAATCAGGCTTTAAAATTATGCTGCTCGTTTCTGTAAGGATGTTTTATGATATTCTCATGAGTATTAACCCAAAATCTTAATTAATTGCATTTTAAGAACTAAACAAAGTATTCTGTTGGTACCTAATTCAAAACTTGTGTAGGTTACTCATATTTGACGGGCGATTGGCGCAGTGGGCAGCGACCCTGCTTTCTGAGCCAAGGCCGTGGGTTCGATTCCCACAACTGGACAATGTTTGTGTGATGAACATGAATGTTTTTCAGTGTCTGGGTGTGTATCTATATATTATAAGTATTTACGTATACTATTCATATAATTATTCATCAGTTATCTTAGTACCCATAACACAAGCTATGCTTACTTTGGGGTTAGATGGCGATGTGTGTATTGTCGTAGTATATATATTTTATATTTTATTTAAAGCAAATCTTAATAAAGTAGTACTGTTATTTTCGTGCAGACCTTTGGGAACTGGTAGTGTCTATAAAATAACTAAATTTCGATAATAATAGCGTTAGTGAAATATTAAGGTCTTATATGATGTGATAAACGACTACGACACCGGGAGGTATCTTTGCGAGTCCATGTAGGACTGAGGTGCATCTTTTTTTTTTTTTTTTTTGCTTTTTCGGAAGGACACTTGCCGATAACCTCCTAAGGGGTTGCTACGGCGTCACCGGGGGAGTGGGGCGAGCGCGAAAGCTCGCCATGAGAAGAGCCCCAGGGCTCGACGACATCGGGGGGAGTATGGGAGACGTCGACCCGAGGGTGCCTCCTGCGAGGACTCGGACCTCGGCTCGGTTCGACGTTAATCTGACTGTTGGTGGACTTTTGGACTAATCATTGTTTAGTCCGAACGCCCCCGTGACCGTGGTAAGGATCCACGTCCGGATGACGTCAGAAATCGGGGCCCTCGTCTTCGCCGGCGAAGACGCTGTGAATGTTGCGTGTGTGTGTGTTGTTGGGACACGTTGTCGGTAGTTATTTTGTCGTCAGGGTCGTCAAGGACATGCTTCGGACGTCGCCGCTTTGGTTCGACGTCGGGGACGGGGGTATAAGTGGACGCCTCGACCACTAGGGGGTTGGGGTGTCGGACTGCATTTTCAAAGTAGGTCTTTGATAATGTTTTCATGTACTGGGCTATGGTGGGAAGATCGAGGTCTCGGTGGAGATCTACGTTGCGCATGTACCACGGACTGTCCGTGGTCATACGCATAAATTTGTTCTGCAGGACTTGAAAGCTCCTGTAGGAGCTGTGAGGGCGATGGGCGAATACGACGCTGGCGTATGTCATAATGGGACGTATGCACGTTTTATACAAGGTTACCTTGTGACGGAGGGATAATTTGCTTTTGCGGCAAATCATCGGATAGAGACGACCCATCACATACGCAGCCTTGTTGCGGGCCTTGCGAATGTGTGCGGTGAAGCTCATTCTATGATCGAACGTTACTCCCAGGTATTTGGCCTTGTCTTGCCAGGGTATGGGACGCCCGTAGAGGGTGACCTCTGCGGGGTTTACCGTGAAGCGGCCTCTCGGTTTGCCCGTGAAGAGCACCGCTGCGCTCTTCTCGGGGTTAACCTCGATCCTCCAGAGGCGGAACCACTTGCCCAGCAGGTGGAGCGCCTTTTGGAGTCGACTTGCAATGTTGCTCTTTTTGGGATCGGTCGCAAAGAGAGCGGTATCGTCGGCGAATTGGGCCAGTTTGACCGTCGCCGGTAGGTCGCGGGGAATGTCGCTCGTGAAGAGCGCGTATAGAAGTGGGGAGAGCGCGGAGCCCTGAGGGACTCCCGCTCGTATGGGTCTAGGGGAAGAGAGCGTACCGTCTAGACGATAGCGAAATGTGCGATCGGTGAGATACGCTCGCAGCAAACGAACGAGACTAGCTGGCACGCCCAGATGGTGCAGCTTGTACAACAAGCCGGCGTGCCAGACCCTGTCGAAGGCCTTGGCAATGTCTAAGAACACGGCCCCAGTGGGGCTCATGTGTCTGTATCGATTGAATCCTGCCAGTATGTGCTCCGTGAGGCGGTGCGCTTGGTGGACGCAAGAGTGCTTGGCTCGAAAGCCGAATTGCTCGTCGTTAAGGAGGTTTTTCTCCTCTACGACTGCCTTCAGTCTGTGTAATATTACCCTCTCATACACCTTTGCTAAGGTGTTGAGGAGGCTTATAGGGCGATAACTGGAGGGAAGGTCGCGGGGTTTGCCCGACTTGTTGTTGTTGACACCTCTTGACTGAGGTGCATCGATAATGCAGTCGTATTTATATCAAAATACCCATCAACTCAATGTCATGAACATTGGTTGTTAATGAAATATAATTTTAATTGTTTCTTGAAAACGATCTATTAACTATTTAATAAAATAACTGGCAAATATGAATTTATAGTTATCAAAAGTTTAATTATTTACCCACTTTATAAAATTACTGTAGCAATTTGTTCGGTATTCTAATTGTATCGATACTGCGTTATGCACAACACCATAAACCTTTCTCTTGTGTTTAAACAAAGAAATGCAAAAATACGAGTGTAACTTATTGCGGCTCTAATGAGAAAGGCAAAAGGTTGACTAAGGGCTCTTGCAATAATGCGTTAACACTGTAAGTGAATTCCTAAGTATTTGCTGAGGTAAAGGAAAGTATGAGTTATTTTACTTTGATTTGGTGGTGAGGGTGGTGTGTGTGCGCCACATTAAACACACACATGCACATACCTATACAGCATACCGAATTGCACAAAGTACATAAAGCTAATAGAAGCGGTGATAGCCTAGTGGTTCGGACTTCGGCTTCCCTTTCGATGGCTTGAGTTCAAATCGCAGCAAGCGGTTTTAACCAATTAACCAGCACTTGCTTAAGCGGTGAAGGTAAACATTGCGAGGACACCTGCATGCCTGGCAGTTCTCCATAATGTTCTCAAAGGCGTGTGGGGTCCACCAATCTGCATTGGACCAGCGAGGTGGACTGCGACCTAAGCCCTTATCATAGTGGGGGGAGACCCGTGGGCTGGTAATGGGTTGATTTGATGATGATGACATAAAACCCCCCATTCAAAGGCAATCGCTTCAAAATTGATCGCTATGGCTCATTTGCATCGGATGAAATACATTATAATAATAAATAAATACACTACGACAACACAAACATCCCCATCTAGTCCCAAAGTAAGCGTAGCTTGTGTTATAGGTACGAAGATAACTGATGAATAATTTTTATGAATAATATACATACCTCTTTTCTATGTTTTTTCCTTTTACGCCATTGGTTGCTTGGAAGAAATCGCTATGTAGCGATAAGGCCACCAAATTGTACTCTCTTTATATGTATTTATATCTTTGTAACTACTTTTTTTTCTGTGGTGTACAATAAAAGTGTATTCATTCATTCATTCATTCATAAATACTTATAATATATATATAAACACCCAGACACTGAAATCATGTTCATAACACAAATATTGTCCAGTTGCGGGAATCGAACCCACGGCCTTGGACTCAGAAAGCAGGGTCGGTGCCCACTGCGCCAATCGGCCGTCGAAAAATGTAAGAAAATGTATGAAACTCATGCAAGGCTTAAGCAAGTGTACTTGTACGTGGAAACGCATACTTCACCTGATTTCTCTTTTCATATGAACATTGCCTTGTGATAATTAATAAATAGACAAAATAAATATTAACACGAAATATTGTTTAATAATAAATGCTAATTTAGCACAAGATAAATAAAATTCAGTGAATATTTTTTTATGTGAATTAATCTCGTTACTCATGCATATTGCCATACAGTCGTAAAACCCAATTTGTGATATCGTTGTTTGCCAGCAAAAAAAAAACTACAGCTTTAAAAAATGCGAATTTGAAATGAGAAGTTTCAGCTTTTATATCAAGAATTAATTTACAGTTTAACGAAAATGTGGGTAGGTACATAATAATATTAGTGACATTGTAACAGCATTTTAAACTCGAGGCATTTTTTGTTTGGAAGAGATATTATTATTTTTTGTCACTCGCTCCTTATTTTGTTTCAGTTTTTGGGTTCTGTTTAGTTATTTAGTTGCTAGGTTTATATGATAGCTAAAGCTCAGAGCGATTTAAAAATAATAACATTAATTTTTTAACTGCACAAACGAATTTTAAAATACAATTTAAGAAGTTGGCTGTGGCAATCCTTATATAATTTTTATAAGTACTGTTTAGCTACTATAGTAGCTCCTTCAACTGAGACTGTTACGTTGCCAAATTGTGTTTAACATAAACTATTCACGTCAAACTCAAGTGCTTTCATACTGCAGTTACATCAACATGTAATTTCTCCGCGTCAATAGCCATAATGTCTGTCGCGGTACATCGCGTGACATCGTACAGTGACACGAGCTCGTAGACTAAATAATGGTGTCATAAAGTGTCGCGTCTCGGATTCAGCCAACGACGCTTCAGCCCACCGGAGTTGCCGTGCGGTTTGTGTGTCACCTGTAGGGCAATTCTCTAAAACCACAAATTCATCGTTTATGCAGCGATGAAATTTTTGAAGTCATACTTCTTTCGGCGCCATTGATAAAAATTATGACAGTGAATTTTTACGATTTTAATAATTAAATAACGAATTATAATTTTTACACCGACACCTGAATTCTACTTCGTAAAGTTAGTTCTAGGTGGCATGAATCGATAACTATGTTCAAGTTGTATATTCTAGTATTTTATATTTAGAATACGTGTTTCGTAACAGTACAAACAGTGTGAATAAATAAATATTATTACGTTAATAAAACCTTTTTTATTTAAATAAAATCTTTTTGATTTAATATTTATCTTTAATCACTACTGCATTTTAGTTTTTTTTTTCCGTACGCCAAAGAAGTATAACTTCTAACGCGTGTACATAAGTACACACACTCTTTTTTTTATTAACTGTACACCAGCGCTTGACGACAATCATGCCCGTTAGAAAGCAATGAGAGGTCTAGGTTGGAGCACACTTGCCTAGAAAAAGCCTATTCACTCTTGCCTTGAAAGTACTCAAATTTTACGTGGTAGGAAACACTGTTGTCGGGAGGGCATTCCACGTCTTAGAAGTACGTATCAGAAACGTGCATACAAAACGTTTCGAGTTTCGATGCCAGCGCACACGGTGTCTCGCTGTTTTGTGGTAGAACGGGGAAGTTCCTGAGCACACTCACTTAATAGACATATTTGAAATCAACTAAACAAAACACATTATACTTTATATGAAATTAGAAGTGAGCAAATAAAATCACTTCTTATTTTATATTAAGAATAATGTGTATTCGGGTAAACTACACATCACTCGTATATTACATATATCACTAACACTTTAACAATTAATGCGAAAGTATGTTTATTAATTTGTACAGCTTAATTTAAAAAGCATTGTGGAAGTTTATGGCGCCGAAAGTGACCTGTTTAAAGCCCTGACCTGTCTTAAACTTTTTATGTTCTAAAATATTTTATTTCTATTTGTGATTGTAGCATTTATAGTATTATCAGGGAGTGAGATGCAATAAATGTGATTAGTAATACGCGTTAGAAACTGTCGGGAGAAATAGTTTCATATAAAATGAATACTGGGCGAGGTTGCTATTAAATGTAAATAAATATAGCAAAGTGGAGAAGTAAATCTCTAATTTTGTATAATCGGATTATTGTCTAGTCAAGGGGCTAGTTTCATAGTTAGTCAGATATATTTCGCCGGCGAACTTAACGTTGAACATGCTATTTCGGTTACAGAGAATAACACCGCTGGACGACTGGTTTATTTTTGTTTTCTGCACACTTTTAAAAAACAAGTCTGTTTTACTTTTTTAAGGGAAAATCGTTTTGGAGTTTGTGACTGACCTTCTATTCCGAAACCTCTGGCTGGCTGGAGTTCTTAAGTTAATGCCGATGAAACGTAATAAATATACGTACGTATGTACGTAAGTAACGTAATAATAAAATAATGCTGTTGTCCGGGCATCAACGTAAAAACTACTGAACGAATTTAAATAAAATTTGCCATAGTAGTAGCTGATATTACGGGTCAACCAACATATAGGATACTTGTTATCCCGATAAACAATAAGTTTCCTCAGGGAAATGGGAAGAAATATTTTATCAATTTGACTTCAAAGCTCCGTTAAATTTTAACCAACTTTAATAGTTATTTTTGATTTGAAAGTGTATACTATCAAGCATGTATTGTCTAATTTTAATGAAATCTGATAAATATTGTCAGAGATAAATGATATAACTCTTCACAGATAACAGTAAGTCGCGAGGCATATGGAACAAAGATCGAATGCATGCGTATCATCCTACTAAATAATAATATTATAAATGCGAAAGAAATAAAGTAATATAAATATTAAGTTTGATTATATACCTGCAAATTCAGTTTTATAATATTCAAATTGAACCTATCGCTTAGAAGTTGCGACGGGTATACAATAACACGTACGGCCGCGAATAACATAGTTTGGAAATAAAACAGTTTCTAGGTTTTTTTCTAGGTGCAGACGAAGTTGCGCGGGTCAGCTAGTGGGTTAATAAAGTTGATGATGATAGGTAAATTGCTGGGACATTCTACTTGTACGAACTATTTGTGATGACGCCCGATTGTAAACATTCATAGAGTCCGATCACATTGAATGACTGCTTACTCCGATTTCTGACGTCATGGGGAAGTTGGTCCTTGCCAAAACCACACGGGGTGTTCGGACTAAACCCTTGTCCAAAATCCCAATAGGTCCGTTAAATAAATAAATAACTATACTACGACAGTACACACATCGCCATCTAGCCCTAAAGTAAGCGTAGCTTGTATTATTAAGAACTAAGACGATTGATGAATATTTTTAAGAATAATATACATAAAAACAGCCAGACACTGAGAAACATTCATGTTCATCACATAAACATTTTCAGTTGTGGGAATCGAACTCACGGCCGTGGACTCAAAAAGCAGGGTCGATGCCCACTGCGCCAGTCGGCCGACTAACGTTAGCCCACTTAGTCCAAAAGGTAGATTTGAGCTGAGGTCTAAGCTCTCGCAGAAAGTCGAAGTTCAACCCTCCGTAGGTCTAGCATGCGCACCACGAGAAGATTATGTCTACCACTATATCGTCTATTCCTATAGGGGTACTTCGCACAGCGAAATTTCGATCTCTCGCTCATGGCCAGTCACGCTTTAAAGCCTTTAACGTGGATATCAACTACGACCCTTCCGAAAAAATAATCTTTCCATGGACGGCAGCAGTTTTAAAGCACAAGATCGCAGCATCGTATAGTCAGTGAATAGTGCTGTTAAGTGGACAGCCAGCTTTACATTTGTACCAGCGCTGACAGCAAGGAATAAAATTAGCTATATGATTTCTTGTTATTTGTTTTATTACTCGAATTTATATCTAACTAAAATTAGTAGCAGTAAAACACTCTCGGGACGGTGTTGAGACAGATAAAACGTATGATTGTCCACAAATTCATTACAGGAGATGAAATCATCGGAGGCGTTATAAAGCTGATAAAAAACGTGTTAATTTATCATCGGAAAGTCCTCTAGATGTTCTACACGAGCGTCTAGACTGAGGAGGCGGGAAATAAAATATAATGGCGCTGTGACAGTGCTCAGCGATTTGGTGACATGTTTATATTCTAATTTGCAAGCAAATGGAGTTTGCGGGTGATACAAAAAATTGGGTAACGGGTGTAATGACATCTTGAAAGCCGGCTAAAGCCAGATATCCACCGAGAGGGATGCGATGTATCTCTCACGGGAGAGCTCTAAGAAATCGTTTTATTTCGTTGACGACCGATTAAGCAGTGACCGTGCTTTCTGAGCCAAGGCCGTGGGTTCGATTCCCACTACTGGACAATGTTTGTGTGATGAACATGAATGTTTTTGAGTGTCTGGGTGTTTATCTATATATTGTAAGTATCTATGTATATTATTCATCAGTCATCTTAGTACCCATAAAACAAGCTATGCTTACTTCGGGGCTAGATGGCGATGTGTGTATTTTCGTAGTTTATTTATTTATTTATTAATATTTTATTTTAGAGTTAGTTGATTTTGTGCACGAACGCAACGGTGAGCGCTGTGAATTTAAACAGGAGGTCATGGGTTTGATTACCGGCAAAGGCAATATGGGAATTTATAATTTCTTAATTTTCTCTGGTCTTCCCTGGTGGGAGGCTTCGGCCGTAGCTAGTTACCACCCTACCGATAAAGACGTGCCGCTAAGCGATTTAGTGTTCCGGAGCAATATCGCGTAGAAACCATAGGGGTATGACTGCCATACTTCCTAACAGGTTAGCCCTTAACCTTATCTTAGACTGCACTTAACAATTATTCATTGTAAAGTCAACATCTCCTGAGGATGCTCCGGTTTCGGAGCGAAACGTGCGTGACGGTACATTATTCTCTATCTGTTTGGTGAGGAGTATAAGGATTGAAGAAATTATAAATTACACCATACAGATTCACCTATTTTTCGCGGAGTATAGCAAATTAAGCTTAATTTTCATAATATATCTTAGACTGCTTCATGACTTACCTGGTGAGACTGCAGTCAAGAGCTAACTTGTAGTAGAATAAAAAAAAACACCAAATTGCCCCTGCTGAGGTTCGAATCCCGGACCTCCCACTTATAGAACAACAGCACACATGAGGTCATCATCGTGTCAAGCAAAGGAGGTCCACTGTTGAATACAGGTCTTTTGTAGGGCCGCTTGGCTCCAGCAGCTCCTTGCGACTCGTTTTATATAATTTGTCCAACGCATCGGAGATCTGGAGGTCGTCTCTTTTATATTATCATACTAATTAAATTAAATAACTCCCGACTGCATAATGTTTTCCGATCAAAGGATTAGTTAATACGCTACAATGTTAGCCCATGAACGTAACGCGCAATTTCATGTTCTAAATGCGTACGTAATACCTGCAACTGGAGCGATCGATTTGTATTCACCAATTACTGTCGATTGTCGAATACCATTTGACAAGTCTTAAGAAATGAACTCAAATCTAAGTCAAATGTGTAATTATTGTATACTAGTTTTTGCACGCGACTTCATCACCTGGAAATTTTTATTAATATGCCATGCTTTTCTCTGATCCCTGAATTATCACTATGCAAAAAACATATCGATTTCTAGCTAGTGAAGAACAAAAACAATTAATCAAAATCACAGGAGCCGTACACTCAGAGCTATGGACTAACGCAAATGAGGTTGAACACCCAAAGGAGGCCTTGCCAAACCTCAAAACACGACTGACAACAAAACTTCTACAACTAAATCGGGTCAAACTAAGGACAGTAGTAGGCATGATACCAGGACATTTCCTACTTAACTCCTCTGTGCAGGCTGTGTTGGCGTTCGACACACGTAATGCTCCGATGTAAAGGAGTAGCTGGACAATCCGTGAATTTCCGTAATCCTGGGCTTGTCTCCGCACTACTTAGTGCGGAGACAAGCCCAGGAGATAAAGGAGAAGGAGCCACTTTTTTCTCTAATAAAAAATAACCTATGGGCCGTTTCAGACCGAATAGATATTTTATATTTCAGATGTTTTATATCATACTTTTTAGCATAATTGAGTAACAAACATGCATCCAAACTTATTTATTTCTTTTTTTTTATTTATTTACAAGCTGTTGCCTGCGTTCGACGTCCGCTTTTAATAAGGCTTTTTACAAATTTTATAAATTTAAAAGGCGTATAAAAATTTTCGGACCCGACAGGATTTGAACCTGCGACTCTCGGGCAATCTCGGCCTGAGCGCGTTCACCAATTAAGCTACGGCTCTCCTGTTTACAAATCCTAATACAAAGCTATTTCTGATGTGTATGTGTTTCCTACTCTGGTTTTATAAAATTAGGATGAATTTTATGAATTCTTATAAATATTTTAGAGTATTGACCCACTGTTCTTCTTCAATAAAGGGTGGTGGGCTGTGGCAATCATCATCAAGAGACTATAACAGTCCATTGCCGGACTAGATGCCACTCCTAAGGGGCAGGCTTACCCATAATCACCAACCTGGGCAGAAGGGTTGCAAAGACAAAGCACGCCGCTGCCCGTTCTGTTGAACTCCCTTAGTCGCCTCGTACGACACTCTCGGAAAGAGAAGGGGTGGTGACTACTGTATTTTAATCAGCTGTCACCATACGGTACTACAATCGAATTATTATTGTTTCCAGTTTACACATTCTACCTGTAATTTGGATAATTATCTAATTAAGTATTAAAATGAACAACCAAGAAATTCGAGACCGTTCGATAAGTAAGAGTATCATATCAACTTTTCTAATTTCAAAGCTACTAGGTAATATACCAAGTAGTCGAACTCGAACTGTTCTACGAAAATCAATAATATGGGAAATGTCAATATTAACTCAATTCGGTAAAACAGTGGCAATGTACCGTTCATGTTTCTTCGAAGTTTACGCTCCTACCTTGCATAGAGAATAAGAGTTTTAATGAAACAGATGCGTAGATAAATTCTAAGGGCCTTACAAATAAACGTGGAATAACACCGGAATCTCAGAATCATAATTTATTACGTCCTTTTAGAATAGTAAGATGATTTGAAAAAAAATATATGGATGATATAGACTAAATTACACAAAAAAGAAAAGAAATACACAAGACGAATTATCTATGAACTAATCACAAAATGGCGAAGCAAAGCCAACTGTTCGACGGTAGACGATAAAATGACTTCAGATAGCTGCTTTTACAGTCAAATTCAGGCAATCTGTAGTTTATTTGATAATGAGGTTGCTAAGAAATTTCAATAAATCCAACAATAGTATTAATTGACCACCTGAGCAGTTGGCCGACCTGATGTTAAGTGGAAATCATCCCTACTAATATTATAAATGTTAATGTAAGTTTGTTTGTTACGCTTTCACGTAAAAACTACTTAAACGATCCTCATGAAACTTTGTACACATATTCTTGAAAGTATTAGAAGTAATATAGGATACTTTTTATCCCGACATTAAGAGATAGAGATACTCCTCAGCGGTCAGCAGCACCCACCTCATTTAAGGCTTGGCGATACTAAATACATAATTGCTGCTGAGGACTTCAGTGCTAGGAATAAATAAAAAATGTTAAAAATGTTCTTCGTTAACCTTCAGCATATTGATCAACAATTTCGATTCTTTCTTTAACGATTACTATTTTTTGTAAGTGATAGAAGGAGCTAAGACTGATCAGACAGTTGTTTTAAGATATTGTTACTATGTGAATTGAAAAATTACTTTTTAAAACTACACCCGTTTTTTTTATAAGAATTCGTATTCTTAATTTGTTTAGAACTACAACTAACTAAAACAAAATCTAACGCAGACGAAGTCTGGCAACAACTAGTCGTCTATAAACAAAACAACAATTCGCAGATCATGCAAGGAACACATCCTTCAAAGTTTCACGCTGTGTCCATAAACTTGAGGCGTTGGTGCTATGTCTTATGTTTGTAACTGCGCCGGCTACCAAGTCCATCAGACGGAACACAGTTATGCTACGTAATAAAAATTGCCGTAGGTCTACTCCGCAGAAGCACTGTCACAAAAAGTCTCTAAACTACTAATAAAAATACAACCAAATAACGTTTTAAATAAACAATAATGTACAAACAAATAAGCACTAATTTTAGTGACGTTGGTGCCTCTACGCATTTATGCCTTGTCTATGATCAAGTACACGCAGTTACGGCGGATCCATCCATATATCAATCAGAAGCGATCTGCCGACATTTATTTACAAGTTACACGTATTTTAACCCGCGGCTATTTCCGATAGTGTAAATCCGTGGACGTATTTGGGTTGTTTTTGTTGATGTTGGGTAATGTTTGATACGGGCGGAGTTCTCATGTTGTTTTACGGTTTAGCATCACGCTGTGTTTTATGTGAGTATATGCCAATCCTTGGTTTAGGAATCGTTAATGTAATTCCTTAACTTCTATAAGTGCTGGGTTACAGTCTTGTATTTTGTTTTGAATATTATCTAAAGTACCTATTAATTTGCGCAGAAAAGCTATCTGGCTGTCATGATATGCTGAAGTTCTGTTTTATCAAGATCAATTTCGTACCCACATTCTAGCTAATAAAAACTACTTCTATTTCCATTTATACTGCTACTGGATAGTTACTGGAACTACTAAATTCCTCAGAGACCAATGGTATAATTAATTGAAAATAATGCTCATACAGATAAATATTAAAATATCGATTTATATGGTACTCCAATCAGGCAGACATTTTCTAGAGTAGAACTAGGACTATCTCTTAAAAAATAGCACTTAAGATACTTAGATATTTAAATATGGAAGAAGGAAATCCTCAACAAACATCCGGAAACGACGTGTAATCAGGGTATTAGTAAAATGAACCTTGGTTCATCAAATCATTATCAAGTACTATAGTTGTTAATTAAAAAAAACCATGATTTCGCTACGTTCTCGTAAATAATATTTAATAACAGCAAAGATACTAATTCTAGATACAATTTATCCTGCAAACCCGCAAACCGTTTTCATGATTATCGACAAAAATAACCTACTCAATACATAATAACGTTAAAAAACGATGATAGTTGGGACTTTAGCCTCCCAAATCTCTATTCTGTCCAAGTTATTGCTTCAACAGTAAAGGAAAATATCGTAAAAGAAACCTGCAGGCCTAAGAGTTCTGCATAATGTTCTCAAAGGTGTGTGAAGACTACTAATCCGTACTTGGCCAGCTTGGTGCCTAACCAATTCTCATTCTGTGAGGAGACAATCTAGTGAGCCGTTGTGTTGATAATGATGATGATGATGATGATGATAAACAAAGTTACTCTTATAGGCACTAGGAAAAGTTAATTTCAGATTTAAACATCGCTTTGAATCGTCATAAGCGATTAGGTGCTAACATTGCGTCACGATGGGGCGATGGCGGGAAGCCCTTCGGCGAACCACTCCGGGCTGTTTATTTATTTCAAGTATTTATATTTGCAATCTCAAAGCTTCCTCAAGCACTAAAACTCTAAACTTATCTTTGATACAGGATGTTTTTGACAAGTATAACACTTTAAGTTTTTTTTTTAAATTTGATAAGTATTTTGAATGAATGAATACACTTTTATTGTACACCACAGAGAAAATTTACAGAGATACAAATACAACAGCACAATAAGGTAGAACGTAATTTGGCGGCCTTATCGCTAAATAGCGATCTCTTCCAGGCAACCAAAGGCATACAAGAAGGATATTTTTAGGTTTCCAGAAATTAGTGTCGAAATATTAATCTCCAGAAAGTGTTAGGGGTTTTTTCACTGTCAATTTAGAATTCAAAATTTAAATTCAAAAAAATTAATTTCTATGTCATTGCATTGCGAAAGAATTGCATGATGATAGCAGTAGTAATACCGCGTTTTATTATAAGGCTTGTATAAGGAAGCACTACCGCTATGCTTATTTCTGCCGCTAAACAGCATTGTTGCAATGCTGGGTTATGGTCTGAAGGACAAGTTGCCGGTGTAATTACAGGCTCATGAAGCTTAACATCTATAATGCCTGAGGTTGATAGGTACAGTGCAGCACTTTGTAGGACATATTCCTTTCATGCCCTGCGAAGTGTTGCTGCGGTTTTAGGCGAGGGTTTTTGACTTACCATCAAATGGGCCATCTGCTTGATCCGTCAATTAGTGGTATAAAAAAAAATATGAGTGATTTTTGATATCGTTCGATATTAGTCATGCATGATAATGACGTTCGTTCCTTCATTACCATGTGGCCTTCTAAGCGGCATCGAAAAATAACTCTAATTCGTTTGGCTTTAAACAACCAGATCAAACCACATAAAATCGGAAAACGAATTCTATACCTTCCCAAATTGTAACTTCTATCTCCTTATTTTGAAGTTGTGGTAGCCCATTGGGTTGGCCCTTTCGGGGAGCCGGAATTCGAATCCCAGCACGCCTAACTTCAGTTTCAATGGTTAAGGAAAACATTGTGAGAGTTCTCCATAATGTTCTCGAAGGTGCGTGACTACAGCCTTAGCCCCTTTTCTTTTTGGGAGGAGACCCGTGCCCTGTAGTGGAAGGAGACCCGTGCCCTGTAGTGGGCAGGTACCATTACCTGCCCACTACAGGGCACGGGTCGCCTTGATATAATGATGATGATCTTACCCTTCTCTTGTATTTGCATTTTTTTTTCTTTATATAAAAGTGTATCCATTCATTCGATTGCCCCCGCCAGAATTTAATTCGCAGCGATCACCTCCGATCTGGGAGGTCAGTATAGATTAAGAAGGAAGAGTGGGTAATCGAACACCCTATATGTACCCTCTACTTGCAAGAGCTATGCAGCACTTCATATACCCTTTGTGTACAGTAATGTCAAGCGATGCCTGCAGATCAAAAGAATGCCTACGTAGAGAGAGCAGCCGCGTCCATCTTGTTTGCGTATCCAGGTTAGTTTATGATCTTTCGCCATAAACCGGCGCTCCATTCAGGGAATCGTTATGTAAGATTTGTAGGAGATATTTTAATATTATTTATTTATAGAACGAAAATAGCCTCTAAATTAGGTTATAAACGTACGGTTGGAAGAAAGTTGGCGAAATGTTTTTATGATATCTATATGAACGTTCAAATGAAATAAATGTGTCTGTTTGTCTGTTAGTCTAGGCATATCTCTAAAATGGCTTAATGGAATTTCAAGAAGCTGATATCGGTCTTTATAAGTGTTTTAGATTCACAAAGTCAGCGTCGAAGACGAATAGATGGTACTTTTAATGTATACATTACATCAGGGCTTCCGACCTTTATTATGAAAATTAAGCTTAACTTGCATAATATATCATGGATTTCTGCAAAGTAACACCTGCTTCTATCCAACAGAGGAACCTTCGGAGCATCCTCAGGAGATGTTGACTTTACAATGAAAAATTGTTAAGTACTCAACCATTAATAATTGTAAAGTCAACATCGGTTTCGAAGCGAAACGTGCGTAGAGAGTACATTGCCGAGGATCTGTTTGGTGTGGAGTATACGGATTGAAGTAATTATAAATAACACCATACAGATTCTGCTGCTGTTCGCGGGGTATAGTAATTTAAGCTGAATTTTCATAATATATTATGGATTTCACGCAAAGTAACGCCTGCTTCTATCCAATGTCTGTACAAAGTCATTACAAGGCCACACCCTATACTTTTACGCACCTAAGTATTAGTTCAAAAGTGCTAATGTTTGATGCAATACCATTTTTAGCACTCATTACGAAACTGTGTACATATAAATCAAATCTCCAAACACTGGAGCATGTGAGATCTGAGTTCGAATTGATTAAGAGTCAAAAGTCAATATCCATAAAGTTCCTTATGTCTGCCGTGGATTTTATCATCCGAATTTCAATCTTATGCCTTTGTCCTTTGTCTTTGAGTAATTGAGGATATGGAATGAAATGGTGGTGAAATATAAAAGATAAAGTGCCAATGGTAAGCTGTTAAAGGCAGATCCACATTAGGTGGGAGACACCGGTGCGTTCTTAGGAAGTTCCGGGGGGTAGGTTAGGGTAGGAATCCCACATAACCTGACTTCCTCCCCAAGAAGTCGGGTCTTGCTTTCAGGAGATTTCCCCCCGTTAACAAAAAAAAAGGCGTGTCGACAATATTATTAAATTTTTGATAGTGTTAATATAATATAATATATAAAAAAACCTTGGCTAAAACAGTTGTTATCTGTACTTCTAAAACTATTTTACTTACTCGGTAAGGAAGTAATCACAACAATATTTGTTCTAGTTTTCTCTATTGCTAGTATTTGTGAGTTCTTTGGGAAAATAGTAATGCACTTAGTTAAAAGTACTCTCGATGGCACTGGGATAGACATGGCCAGGTTCTTAACTCAAGGCTGAATAAAAAAAGTAGGTAGACCAATTTTTTTGATATATAAACTCAATGCTTCTAAGGGCTTCAAACTAAGGGCCCTTTTTCTATTATGCGGTCTATGCACACCTCTCGTATCACCGCATTCATGAAGAACGCTGGTAACATACTATATCAATCTATCACACGCACGTGGACCAGACCGCATGCGGGCATAAATAAATACTACGACAATACACACATCGTCATCTAGCCCCAAAGTCAAAGTCAAAGTCAAATATTTCTTTATTCAAATAGGCACATAGATGGCACTTTTGATGCGTTATTATATAGGTACAAAATGTGTACATAGCAGTGAGTAGTGATGGCGATAACTACAATCGTAAACTTAAAACTAAAGCTACGAGGGTTCCAATCGCGCCCTGGTCTAAGAAGAAGCCCTCAACAAACTTAGCCGGGTGTTGTTATTAGAAAATATTTAAGAAGCAACCTGGTTAGAGCAATTGTTTACACCCAAGCGTTTTTATCGTTTACGTAATCCTTTATATTATAATAGGACTTTTCTATAGGCTTTCGCTTAATACAAACTTAGAACTTCTTTAGTGACATCCCCAAGATATCAACAAGTAATTTATTGTAAAATTGTATACAATTTCCTTTAAATGAATTGCTTATTTTGTGTAGTCTAGTGTACTGCACTGCAAGTTTATTTTTGCTTCTAACGTTCAAATTATTGCAATCACATTTTCTTTTAAATTTTGATACATTTTTGTGAACATACATTAAATTTTCAAATATGTATTGGCTACAGAGTAAAAGCGTAGCTTTTGTTATGGGTACTAAGATAGCTGATGAATATTTTTATGAGAATACTTATAGTATACAGATAAGAACTCAGATACTGAAAAACATCCATGTTAATCGCACAAACATTTTCCACTTGTGGGAATCTAACCAACCGCCTTGGACTCAGAAAGCAGGCTGTCAAAACACCACATTACAGGAAACACCTTTTATGTGGCAGCACCACTATGTTTACGTTAGCAATCCCGAGTACGGTGCTTTGGTGTGATATCAATTAGTTGCCCACCACGTGTAATTACAACCTACAGTTCAATTTTACACTACTTTGATTACAACCGGTGTGCAGTAGAGATGTACTCTTGGTTGTACAGCACCAACACAGCTAGCATGGGCAGGAGGCAATTATCACCCCGGGTAATGGATAAAAATTTATCTTCTCCCACAGCTTTATCAACTCTCAGAGCATTGGCGCAGAAGTAAAAATAATAACGTGAATCCCTGTGAAAAATTTAAAGAAATAGGCATACTTCGGTAGCATCACAATATATTTATAACAATATCGTATTTGACAACATATTGGTCTATATAAAAAAAAGTGGATATAAACAGTCGACTTACAAGAAATGGTCATAAATTAGTGACATCTGCATATCGTCTGGGAAAGGTGCAGAGGTCATTTATGGAATTGAGTATACCCTTTTATAATATGATTCCTAAGGTAATTTTGGACCTACCAATGCATGAGTTTAAAGAATGTGTTAAAACACATTTATTACAGCGAGGTATTTATTTATAAAATTGATGAATTTTGCTATTGGCATACCATGGCTACTGGCACATGAGATTTGACAACTACGCCTCTGGTGGACAAAATGCAGCATTTTGTAGGACGTGTTCTTTGCATGCCCTGCGCAGTTTCTTTATGTTTATATGGGTCATAAAGTACTGCATATAAAAAGTGTAGACCTGGTGCCAAATCAAGGCCTACTTTATCGAGGATTAAAAAAAGACTGAATCAACCAGTCAATAGCGCTGGATGTGTACCGGTAATTTCTTACATATCCAGTTAATTTAAACTTTCATACTTATATTGTAAAACTGAAAATAAACCTTTTTTTTGTTCTCATCAGTGGACCTCCCATCTATAAGGCACCAGCGCTCACCACTGCACAGGGAGGTTTTATATACAACTACAAGTCAGCCCTAGACTAACCTAGATTTTACAGCTATGACAGTTATATTAAACCCCTTATCAGTTTTTACGCGGCTACTAAATCACTTAGCAGCACGTGGTTGTAGGTTGTAACAAGCCACGGCCAGAAACGACAAAATTCAGAAATTTCCTTAATTACCCCTGCCAGAATTCTAACCTTGGATCTCCAACTTCAAACCGGTCAGCAGGTCATCAAAAGCTTTTAAACTTATCAATGAATGAGGCCAAGGTGACATTTTCCATCATATACCTCAAATGGCCAGCATATTTTGGCGAATGATTCACTGTGTCCAAGCTATACTCATAGCTCTCAACGTTGTCAAGTCATACCGGCATTTATCGTAAATCTCACTGCTACCGCAACATGGTAGTGTTTAATGCCTACATAATAAATCTACAGTGTTGTAAAACTGTAACCGGAGTTTGACTACGTTGCCGATATTGTTACGCACTCGATGAGTTTGACTGTGCGTTGTAGATATTGTTACGTACTCAAGGAGTTTGACTGTGCGTTGTAGATATTGTTACGTACTCGATGAGTTTGACTGTGCGTTGTAGATATTGTTACGTACTCGAGGAGTTTGACTGTGCATTGTAGATATTGTTACGTACTCGCTGGGTTTAAGCGATGATAGGGTAAGCTTCGGCTTTTCTTTCGTGGAGACCGAGTTCGAGCCCCGGCACGCACCTCTGACTTTCCGGAGTTATGTGCGTTTTTAATTTAAGCAATATCACTTGCTTTAACGGTGAAGGAAAGCATCGAAGTCCGCACTTTCCCAGCGTGGTAGACTGCGGCCTTAACCCGTCTCATTCTGAGACGAGACCCGTGCCCTCTAGTGGGCCGGTAATGGGTTAATGTTGACGATGATGACTCTTTGGGTTAAAGCAGTGATAGCCTAGTAGGTAAGGCTTCGATTTCCTTCCGGGGGACCGGGTTCGATCGCCGGCATGCATCTCTTACTTTTTGGAGATCTTCCTCTGGGGGCAGTTGCGAGGAGAGGAGACCCATGCTCTGTACTGGGCTGGTAATGGAATGATGACGATGATAATGAATAATGACTCTTTGGGTTACGACATCTAGAATTAACTAAGTAAAATTTTTGTAGTCGAATTCCAACAAGGAGTTTATTTATTTTACATATACCGGCATACATTGGCGCAGTTTGCAGCGATCCTGCTTTCTGAGTCCAAGTCCGTGGGTTCGATTCCCACAGCTGGAAAATGATTGTGCGATGAGCATGAAAGTTTTTGAGTTTCTGGGTGTTTATCTGTATATTATTAGTATTTATGTATATTATTCACAAAATTATTCATCATTCATCTTAGTTGCCATAACACAAGCTACGCTTCATTTTGGGCTAAATTGCGATGTGTGCATTGTCGTAGTAAATTTTATTTATTATTTAATATTATTAGAACTGCATCATTATTAGTTTTTATTACATGCAAAATTCGCCAGCAAATCGCTTTAAGCACCATATATATTTATGGCACATACCTATATATTTATGGCTGCAAGAAAGATATAGATAGATAGATCTAGATAAATCAAGACTTTCTCAACACCCTAATTCTAGAGCTTGAAAATGACGAAGCGAGTGGGAGTTATAATCGCTTCTCAAATAAACTGCCATCTTTATTTCACGTCACTGTGACAGATGTCAATTTCTGAAAGTGAATACCAGATTCTATTGAGATTCTAATAAGAACTGGATTATTAAATAAATGTTTCACCAATCGAAAGTTTGTATTGTTCACAGACTAATGAAAGCATAGACGAAACGAAGCAAGGACGTTTAAAAAAAAAAGTCGACTATCACGACTTTTTTTTTTACCTTTATCCACGTATAACATTTAATGTTTATTTTTCTTATTTGTGCAATTTTGTTTATGTATGTGTATTTAGCTATATTAAATGTAGCTTTATAATAAATTTACACCACCGGTCCGTTCTCGCTCATGTTGTCCTTATCCTAAGGTTGCCTGGCAGAAATCACTACTAAGCGATAAGGCCGCCTTTTGTATTTCATTGCCGTCTTTGTATTTCTATTATTCTTTTAATTCCCTAACTTCATAGTAGTGTAAAAATAAAGAGTGAAACAAAAATTATAATAAATATTTTTATTTTCCAAAGTATTTTTCGCTGTTATACTTGAGATCTTTCAAACCTGACTAGTGGTTATTACCGACAGATGTTAGTGTGTTGAAACATTAATATGTTAAAAACCTAATTTATTATCAAAATAATACTTTTTATACCAGAAGTATTTAACCGAACGAACAAAAGAAGGGAAGGAATATACGAAAATTATTCAAAAAATCTAGTAAACACAAGAATTTTAATTTGATTTATTTTATTTTTACAAGCTATTAATTAAATAAAATTAAAGTTATTTTATATTTTCTAAATATACTTAACTGTTTATTTTAATACCTGACTTCTTTATTCTACAATGATATTACTCATTCCCATTATTATATAACAACCTAACTCGATAGTTATGAACATGTTGTGTCGAGGATTCCGTCTGTATTTATCCTTTAGTCCTTGTGTTATTACGTGGTGGTAGACGGATAATCCGATAACGTATTGATAGTAAAATTTAGTATTCGAGTAATTCTCGTCTAGATGAAATTGTAAAGTTACTAACGGGCACGCAGTTGGCTCACTAAATAATATAATTGGCTTGAATGTTTGCGCACTATCTTCAGAAACTCTGATTATCCGTTCACAGTTCTCATTGAATAAATACTCGCAGTTGTACAATTGGCGGACTTGTAGCTGAAAGGCGATCTCTGCTAGGCAACTAAACTACAGACAGAGTATAGAGGATAAGATGAGTGACAAGTTGGTTACGCGCGTTGCGAATTTTATTTTTAACATAATTTAATGACTAAACATTTGGCTGAGCAATTATTCAATATTATAATAGATTTATTAACTTGACGATCTTTCATAGTAACTAATTATTCTGACATCTGATTTAAATTTCTACTAACACTAATTAGAATCCTGAAATCGTGTATTCGTAATAATTAGAAGGGTGAAACTGTTTCTTATTGCTACGCCCTGACAGGGTCTACGACTACGTCAAGGCATGGATGCCAGTAAATAAATAAATAAATATATAAAGGGGAAGTTTGTCACCCGACTATTGACAGGTCTGAGAAGGCGGCGTGCGGTGTAGCGTGCGTCTACCTGGAGGATTGGGCCAGGACATCGACGATGGGACCCGCCATGCATTAGGGATTATAACATTGGCGAGAGTGCGGTGAATACGCAAGTTAATCCCGTACTCTTACTTATAGGTCTGTCGAAGGACACACAGAGGTTTGAGTGGGCACCAAAAAACAACTGCGTTTCCCCTTACGGAGAGTATGCTTTAGGTATTTTCTCTGTATAAAAAAGGAGTGTGTATACATATGTACACGCGTTAGAAGTTATACTTCTGTGGCGTATGGAAAAAAAACAACTAAAATGCAGTAGTGATTAACGATAAATATTAAAATGAATCAAAAAGATTGTATTTAAATAAAAAGGGTTTCATTACCATAAAAATATGACAACACAGTAAAAATATACAATCATTAATCATTAAGGCAATTAATCAAATATATTAATAAATATTTCAAATAAACTATTTTATATTCGTAGGTTTTTCTTGTAGTGACTGAATAGGCACGTGAGTAACAAGAGGTTTGTGGTAGCTAAAATATGATATAAATGGTTTCGTTGAAACTGTAGATACTCGTAATTATCTTGTAAATATACCATCAATAGTGGTGCCATGCCGTGTTGTTGAAACTAAAGAGTCATTATTAATTAATAGATTTAAATCGTCATTAAAAAAAATAATCAGTGGCTCAAAAGTCTCTGAACTAAAGTTTATATTAAAGTTTTCACTTAAAATCATGGTTACTTATCCTCGTGTTTACCCATATATGATGCTCCAATTGTAGTGTATGGAAATAATATTCTTTTAAAAACATTAATAATGTCTTAAATTTTTTGATTAGTAAAAATATAAATTGCATTTAAAACAATTTTGTGACCATCAAAGTCAAAGTCAAAGTCAAAAAGTCAAGTAGGCCCATAGGTGGCACTTTTGATGCGTACATAAGAATTACACGGTAGTGAGATGATGGCGATAACCACATTCGTAAACTTAAAACTAAAGCTACGAGGGTTCCAAACGCGTCCTGGTCTAAGAAGAAGCCCACAACAAACTTAGCCGGGTGTTTTTTTTTTGTTATCAGCATCTCACAATGTCATTTTAAATTATTAGAAGAGCAACCTGGTTAGAGCAATAATTTACACCCAAGCTTTTTTATCGTTTACGTAGTCCTTTATACTATAATAGGACTTTTCTATAAGCTTACGTTTAATACAAACTTTGAACTTTTTAAGAGACATCTCCAAGATGTCAATTGGTAGTTTATTCATCTTCCATTATACACTCCGCTACACAAAATTCACCTACCGACGACTTTGATGAACTTACAAACTCGGACTGTCTGACTGTCATCTTAATGCAATATCGTTTGCATTGTGATAAAGAGCAACTCCTACAGCTCGACGATTTAGTCGTTTATATTGAAGTATGCAATTAAAATGTGGTATACTAACTGATTCATTATCGTTCAGCCAAGTTTCATTTAACATCAAAATCTGTGATTTTTGTTTAACTGAATCATTTAAGTCAAAGGAGTGAGCGCGTAAACTTTATCAGTGGAGATATACACTGTCAATCCTTTTCTATGGCTAATGAAATTTAAGATATAGTTATTGACAGTAATCAAACGATTATTTGAGAGTCTTTGAAATTCAGTTCGTAGATTAGCGATTGCAGTTAAAGGTCTACGTCCATGAAAAAATGTTTTATCATTGTCTCTTGTAGTGATGTATAACTCATTGACACTTGTAACGCATGATAAAGCGACATAAACTAATGATAAGGGATGTTTTTTCATAGACAATTTGGGTATGTACTCCCGCGACTATGGAGGGTAGAGGTAAGGAGGATCATCTGTGTATATGAAAAAGTGTCGTCAAAATGTATTAAATTAAGATGGCGCCACATTTGCATCAAGGTAACTCTTAAAAGAAGCGCCAAATATAAATATTGTTAGAGAGGCTTGAAAAATAAACAAGGAAGTAAGGTTATATTTACCACAATATTTTGTACAACGTAAGTTGTTGAAATTCTCAATAATTAACTACTTTAGTCGATAATAACATTAAATTTTTTAACTCGGCATACTTCAATTCATCTACGATTGCTACATTCATACCATACCCTGTGCATCCACCAGCGCCATTGTGGAGGATTTTTGAACTGTTATTTAGCGCATACAACTGGACACTTTTTCAACTTTTCTCCCATATAAGATGACTCTCCTTACCTCTACCCTCCATACCCGCGACTTATGAATAGTTGTTGTACAGGCACAAACTAAAGGTAACTGCGAACGTTTTACATTAATCGTTTTACTGTTATTTAGATAAATAGTCGAGGATCTTCTCTTGATAGGCACTGCTGTTTTACTAATTTGATGCGCAGCTACATGTCCAGTGACTTTTCTTCGAATTTTTTCACCAATCTTCAATGAGTTCGGGAACTCAAGCCACACAACATTTACGTCGCCCCATTTGCTAAGCCATCAGACACGTCTACATTTGTTGTTATCATGTAGAAGACGTTTACCACGAATACAGTTTCGTAAGGTAATCCTCCAGTATCAATTAATGACATATTGAATTATGAAGTATTATGAAGTAGTTTGATCTGCCGAAGTACAACCAGTGAATGCATCTTTCGCTATTGAGATTGTCTTTTCTTGTGCAAGATTTAAAATTATTCTATTATATCTTGTTACAAATTTATTGGTATTAAATAATCGGATCCCATGTGGACATTTAGTTGCAGCTTCTTGAATAGTTACAAAACGTGATTCTAATAAGTTTAACTCGAAATCAATACTCCTGACGAATTCACGTTTGTAGCAAAAAACAAAATCAAAATCGATTCATTTGTTTGGGAGCTACGAATCCTCAGATAGACAAACACACCCACACAAAGCACGTATAAATGTGATTTCGGACAATCAGTTAGAGTCGCCAAAGTTTTAGGTAACTTTTGTTATTTAAAACTACTAGTATAATAATTTGTAGTATTGTTTTTTTTACTTGTGGTTAAAGGCGTTTATTTTCTCAAAAGAATGTACAACTTTAATCAATGAGAATATTTACAACTTATTTTTATGTAGGTACCTACTATCAAAATTACAAACAACGGTACGTAATCAAACATTTGGAAATTACATCAAAAACTTGAGGGTAAATCTATAAATATTTCATACACAGCCAGGACCGGTTAGTGTTCCTCAATTACAAAGTTTTAAGTTTTTCCTTAAAAATATTGAAAGGTTGTTCTATTTTAATTTAATTAGGTAATTTATTATACTTTTACGCTCCTTCATAGCTCATTTTTTATTTTATTTTATTATTTGGTTTTTCAACGACTTTACATAAAAAAAAATAGTATTAGTATTTTAAATTAGCTTGTACAGTATGAAGTTATTTATATGTAAACAACGCATGCAAATAAACAGTGTTAAACTAGCTTACAACTAACAATATAGAAGTATATCCAGTGAAGGTAATGTATAAAATTTCATTCAGGCCATCAAAATAAATTGAAAGATATAGTTAGATATTTGACGGCCGACTGGCGCAGTGGGCAGCGAACCTGCTTTCTGAGTCCAAGGCCGTGGGTTCGATTCCCACAACTGGAAAATGTTTGTGTGATGAGCATTAAGTGTTTTTCAGTGTCTGGGTGTTTATATGTATTTTCTAAGTATTTATGTATAATTCATAAAAATATTCATCAGTCATCTTAGTACCCATAACACAAGCTACGCTTACTTTGGGGCTAGATGGCGATGTGTGTATTGTCGTAGTATATTTATATTTATTTATATTTATATTTATAGTACCTACTGCTATTTTATGTTACCTATATAAAAATAAAAAATGGGAAAAATTTGTAAAATAGCAACATTACGCGGGTGATAAGTGAGATTTGCGCGAGGCTATTTTACTGATTTTGGACACAATGCCCTGCATGCAATGTTCTTATTTCAATGTTCTTAATCCAGTCCTTTCAAATCAGTACCAGCTGAAGCGAAGCGTGGTCGGGTTCAGTTAGTTTAATAAACACATTAATCAAGATAAATCGTTCTACGCGGCATTCGATTATCATCGACAACAATCGCAATCGATCGCGCGCGCGGAATCGATACGTATCTATTATAAATCGATGCTTGTCTGTCGGCGCACGTCCACAATCGATTTGCGAAAGACACTTAATTCGCCCCTTCCCGTTGTTAAACAGGACGTTGTAGCCCAAGAGCAAACGGCAGGAAATATTAAAACGCTTGATAAATTGATTTTTTCAGTAAATTGTTAAAATTTTACTCACATGCTTGCTTCTGCTAAGTCACATTTTGAGATTATGATAAACAAAAGATTAGTCGCGTTAACTTTCTTTGGGTTTCGTCTTACTCCAAGGCTTGTAGGCTATTTCCAATTTTGATTTTTGCTGTTGTTTTAAACGTTATATATGGGAAATTATTATGAATGAGTAATGAAATATATTGCTGATGTATTGAAATAGATATATATGCTATACATGTTTGATTCATTCCTGATTGTACTTTTTGTAAATATTAATGATAGTTTTTAAGTAGTGGAATTATACTATCCTTAAAAAATATAGTATAAAAAAAACATTTTTGATCGTGTAAAAGAAAAATACGAAGGTTTTCAATGGGTTTAAACGTTTCTCAAGTCTAAAGAGCAACTTTAGATACATTCAACCTGGAATTTTCTTTTGATTAAAATCCCAAAATTGCAATTAAAACTAACTATGTACCATTTTGCCCCCACTAGCTCCCTGGCTATTGTTAAACAGGACGGAATGACAAATGGAAAAAGGAAAGGCACCGTTTAAACCATTTAATGTGCAATTTGTATGAATACCGCCTTTGAAACGAGCCAATATTGTGACAGCTCCAAGCTTCAGTCGACTCGCGTATGCCAAAACAAACAGCTTTTTTTTACCCGCCAAAATGATATTTATGCAATATTGAATTCTATCCCAGCGGAATAACAAACGCTTAATTTTGAATTTGAATGCAATAGTAAATTTGTATAACATATGGTGGCGCCTCTGTCCAGTATGACATTGCGTGACATGTACAGACGCATTCCTCGAAGCTGAAGATGCCAAACGAAAATAGTATTTATGCAATTGAAAATACAGTCTAGAGGTATATCGGTGTTACTTTAATTTCATTATTACCGGTAATCTTATACATGAAATGAATTTCGTGCACCTACAAACTTCCGTAGGATTAAAATAAACTAAAGTATTTATAAAATGTAGGTAGGCACACTGAATATTATGCAAATTCAAATATCACTATCTATTTACGACTTAAACTTTTTGTGATGAAATTTCGTACAGGAGTACTTGAGTTTTGAGACAATATTTCCTGAAAAGTCAACGTAACTAGAAAATTTTCTACCTCATCACATTAACCCATTGCCGGCCCACTACAGAGCACGGGTCTCCTCCCACAATGATAAGGGGTTAAGCCCACCACATTGGCCCAGTGTGGATTGGTGGACTCCACACACCTTTCAGAACATTATGTAGAACTCTCAGGCATGCAGGTTTCCTCACGATGATGGTTTTCCTTCGACGTTGAAGCAAGTGATATTATAATTACTTAATACGCACATAACTTAGAGGCACTAAAGCAAGAGGAGCGTGCTGGGATTCAAACACGGCCCCCCGAGAGTGAAGTCGAGCTATCCCCGCTTCAAAAGCCTTTAAAAGTATTTAACGCGAATAGGGGATTTTCTGTCTATTCGCGTTAAATACTTTTAAAGGTACTTACCTACTATTTATATGGAATCGAAGAGCGCCATCTATTGACAATAATGTTGCCCAGTATTGTAACCAGATGTCGCTCGTTTAGAAGGAGTCACAACAATCAAGTTATTCTCTATTTTTTTAAAGTCTGGCCAATTTTGTGAGTGCTAAAAACCTTCCTGCATAATATGTTATGTTATTTGATGACTATTTGCTCAGCAGATGTAAAAAGTTAAAGTTCACTTATAGTAGAATTATTAATGAATATAAATAAAATAAATATTAAGTATAAATTAAATATAAAAAAGGTTTTGTTAGCAATATTAACATGTATTGTATTTTTATATTGTTTTAATTAATGTAGCGCTGTTAGAGTGTCATGCCATTTTCCGTGGCGGCATACGAGTGTCTTTACGGTAATAGATGTTACTTTTTTTAAACTAACTATGAACAAACTAAGATAAAGCAAACTTCTAAGATCGTTCTGCTTGCTTTATAATGGGCTAATATTTACATTCCAGTCCCTTGACACATCAAACACTTATGGTCTGAACTTGTTAGGTTTCCCATACTCCACTATTCTGTGTTATATACCTACCATAGATACTTTTATTCGTATAAGTAATGATGTTATATGTTACCCTGGTTTAACATGTGACCAAAAGAGTCGATACAAACAATCAACTTTCTAGTAACGGACATAAATTAGTGATATCTGCATGCTTTTATATCATGATACCAAGGATCCGATATTACCATGTAATATTAGATCTATCCTTGGTAAACCTTTACTCACTTAAGTTTAAACAATGCATTCAAAAACATTTCATCAATCGTAGTTAGGTAACACACGCTGGATGAATTTCTTAACGACATAAGGCTGCCTGGAAGCTGGCCGCTCTGCTGTCATCATAAGATAGAAAAATTCTAAAGAATGTAGAATTATGTTGAAAATCAATAAGATCAATAAGTCACCTCTTTTTACGAAAGTAAAACTATTCAATTTTTCAGTTTTCGTTTACTAAAAGCGGTGCTAGCGCATTAGAAAGGAGCTCGACTTCTCTTTCGGGGGGCCGAGTTCGATGCCCAGCACGCACCTTTAACTTATGTGCGTTTTAAGTAACTAAATATAACTTGTTAAAATGGTGAAGGAAAACATCGTAAGGAAACTTGCATGCCTGAGAGTTCTGCATAATGTTCTCAAAGGCGTGTGGAGTCCACCAATCTACACTGGGGCAGCGTGATATGGCCTTATGACTTTCCCATTGTAGGACCCGTGCCTTGTAGTGGACCGGTTATAGGTTGATATGATGATGATGATGATAACGACTGGCGCAGTGGGCAGCGAACCTGCTTTCTGAGTCGTGGAGTGGGTTCGATTGCCATAACTGGAAAATATTTGTGTGATGAACATGAATGTTTTTCAGTGTCTGGGTGTTTATCTGTATATTATAAGTAATTCTGTGTATTATATTCATAGAAATATTCATCAGCTATCTTAGTCCCCATAACACAAGCTACGCTTACTTTGGGGCTAGGTGGCGATTTTATTTATTTATTTATTATTTATTTAATTAACTAATTTGGATTTGTGGAGACTATGCCACGAAGATCCAATTGAAATCCAAATACGTCACAGCAAATGGAAGTGGATTGGTGACACCCTGCGGAGGAACTAGAGCTACGTTGCCAGACAGGCTCTTGATTGGAAGGGGAACCACTGGCGGCGAACTACCATAGCGTAGGCTCAGAAGATTGGCCTTACCTGGAGAGAAGCTAACCGCGTGGCCACAGACAGGTCGCAATGGACATTGTAATGATGATACTAATAATTGACGGATATGTCAGATGGCATACCTGATTTTTAGTGGAACACTATCACCTAAAGTCAGAGCAACACTTTGCAGTTCATCCAAGGAACACGTCCTTCAAATTCAAAAATATTTTATTCATGTAGACCTTATTACAGGCACTTATGAAGCGTTCATACATTTAACATGTTACACTAATGTTAGTGATGGTGATAACTGCATTCGTTAACTTAAAACTAAAGCTGCGAGAGTTCCAAACGCGCCCTGGTCTAAGTAGAGCCCACTAAAAACTTTGCCAGGATTTTTTTTGTCATCACCATCTCACAGTCTAGTTTATGTTGAGCTATGAAGTTAGAGCAATTCATACCCAAGCTTTTTTATCATACATGTATTAATTTTATAAATTTAAAATGCATATAAAAATTTTTGGAACCGACAAGATTTGAACCTGCGACTCACGGGCAATCGCGGCCTAAGCGCTTTCACCAATTAAGCTACGGCTCTCCTACCGCCGATTCCGAAATTAGTATATCACATCAGTCTTATAGCGACTGTAGCGTCATCTAGTAGGAAACGTTGCAGTTTCGATCTACTTTTTCAAAGGTCCATATTACAATGAGACACGTTTGAAACAAGAGATGACACATTGCTTTTTTTATATGCATTTTAAATTTATAAAATTGATAATCTCTCCAAGTGTAGGTAAAAACACTAATAAAAAATTATAAAAGTATAAAAAAAAAAGCAAACATGTTATACTTAATATTATAATAGGATTTTTCTATGAGCTTACGTTTTATATAAACTTTGAACTTATTGAGTTCAAAATGTCATAGTGCCCTGTGTCCATCAACCTGACGTTTAGGTTTTAAGCCTCATATGCCTGTACACCGATAACGCCCTTCAGACCGGAACACAGCAACTCTGATTTGCAGCAAAATAATCATGGCTTTAGTACTTCCGCGAACGAGCTTCTCCACAAATATCTCTACTGCTACTAATAAAAAAAAAATTTAATAGGTTCTTGAAGGTGCCTGTAAGAGATTGCTTGCAGCAATAAGGCCGCCTTCGCATGTCTACATTGTTTACTGTTTCATTAATGTTTCTTTTCCTATATGTATGCTTACATGCAATAAAGTGTTTCTGCTTCTTCTTCTTCTATTATATACAAAATATGCAGATAAGTCATCTTGACCAGAATTAATTTCGATTACCTAGCATAAGTTTAAGTTTTTCATGTCACAATTTTTTTTTTGTTTTTGCTTAAAATCTTTATATTGTCACAATTATACAAATAAATATGTATATATTTGTCATACTACTATTACTAATAAATAAATTTACTACGACCATACGCACATCGCCATTTCGCCCCAAATTAAGCGTAGCTCGTGTTATGGGCGCTAAGATGACTGACGGATATTTTTTTTATGAATAATATACATAAAATAAAATACATATAAACAACCAGACACTGAGAAACAATCCTGTTCATCACACAAACATTTTCCAGCTGCGAGAATCGAAACCACGGCCTTGGACTCAGAGAGCAGGGTCGCTGCACACTGCGCCAATCGGCCGTCACTAATGAATTAATTTTTTTTTTTTTTCAATGATTTTGAAGATCGGCATCGCTCTATTAAACGAAACTTGCGTAAATAACGGTTTTTGAGATTGATTCATCATTCATCGGTCAGTTTATAACCGTCAGCGCACGTGCCTGCACTTATGCAAACTGCTTTTGAAAGGCATTTGAAGCACGGTGGTCCAATATTGACAGTAAGTGGGTAGTAAAAGAGGCGCATGCGCATAGCGACTGTCGTCGGTCGTCTAGACGCGCGACGCCAATTTATGTTCTGTTTATGGCCCACGCGAGGCGAATGATAGTAAGGGATATGTTTAGTACGTTTTTATACTCGATTTCCGTGAGATTTATGCACCCTTGGTACAAATTTGCTTGCTCGCAATGGCTGAATTGTTTCCGAAAATCAAAATACTACAACGTAATGCCGTAAGCCAACGAGGTGTTACAGTGTTAATCCTACTATAAGTATAAATTACTCAATCACGCGAAAACGGCTGTACGGATTTGGATAAAATGTAGCATGCATGTAGCCTTTGACATGAAAGAAGATAGGTTGACTTTTATCCCGATTCCTTAAGCAGTTCCCGAGGGAAAATTGATGATTTTTAAAGATCGATACTTTAGGTCCAATTCCGAAGTCCACGCAGACGACGACGAGGGCAGAAGCTAGGTATCGGGCAGAAACTAGCTAGGTTAGCGGGTATCAAATAATGAAAAAATGTTTTACAACAATTTCTACCTGAAGTCCATATATATTCAGAGAAATAAATATGCAGGGTGTACAATGAACCAAGTGATAACGGCGGTACTATAAAGTATAATGGTATCTATGTTCTTGCATACAAATGTTCTTGCTTAAACCAAACAAAATAAACGAGACGTAAAAATAAATCTTTTTCCACAAGTACCTAACAAAAATAAAAGGGAGGACATTCAGTTTTAGCTTGAGCGTTTGGCTCAGTTTAAAGATTTATATGCAACAGAATTATCATTATAGTAAAGTCATCTGTTTAATTTACAAACGTTCCGCCCAGGGTTTAAAACATAAGTATTCAATTTTATTTCGATATTTCATTGGTTCGATGGTCGAACATAAATCTAAGATCGTATGCGAATTAACAAATCTTGCTAAGGGTCCCGATGAACTGATCGAATACCTATCGACTGGGTATTTATAGAACTGAAATTATTACCAGTGCACTTTTTGATTATCAAACAAGTAGTCCGTGATATGTTTACGTTTTTATTATCCCGGAGAAAAAGCGTGAAGAATGCAGTCGTGGTATCTATTGGGTACTCATTGTTATTGTTGAGGAAATGACGGTTAACGGTCTGTAATAAAGACGGGAGTTTTATTTGATCTTTAAAAGTAATACTTTCAGGAACAAGTAGATTACCCGATGGTAAGTAAAAAATCATCGCCTCTAAACAGATCAATACTTCGCAGGGCATGCAACCAGCACGTTTTTTTTAATACACTACAAGTTAGCCCTTAACTGCAATCTCACCAGACGATGCAGTCTAAGGTTTTCCTATTATAATATTAAGGAATATTTAAACGATAAAAAAGCTTGGGTGTGAATTGCTCTAGCTTCATAGCTTAATTTAAATTTACTGGAAGATGGTGATAACAAAAAAATAAATTTACCCGGCTAAGTTTGTTGTGGGCTCTTCTTAGACCAGGGCGCGTTTGGAACCCTCGTAGCTTTAGATTTAAGTTGGCGAACGAAGTTATCACCATCCCGTTACAATTATGTAGACAAATATGTATGAACGCTTCATAAGTGCCTGTGATAGGCCTACATGAATAAAGAAATTTTGAATTTGAAATTTGAATTTTGAATTTGGTAGCGGGCTAACCTGTTAGTGAGTCTGGCGGAACGCTTAATCGCATATCCGCACGTCTTTGTCTATAGGGTGGTAACTAGTCACAGCCGAAGCCTCCCACCAGAAGAGACAGAAAATTAGGAAATAATAAATTTCCAAATTACCCCTGTCGGGAATCGAACTCGGGGAAGTCTTCAAAACGTTCTACAAAGTGCCGCCCTTTTTCCATCAAACTGAGGCGTAGGTATTAAACCATATGTGCTTTTAATTACACCGGCAACGACGCTCTTCAGATCAGAAAACAACAATGCTGCTTAGCGGCAGTTGCTGAGGAACGACGATTTTCAACTTTATACTTTTTAAAATAAAGCTTAATTTGCTATACTCCGCGAAAAGCATTATCTGTACGGCGTGATTAAAACTTTCTTCAATGTTTATACACCACACCAAACAGAACTTCCGCAATGTGGTCTCTAAACACGTTTCGCTCCGACACCGGAGCATCTTCAGCATCCGCAAGGATCTGGAATGCCCTTCCAACTTCCATTTTCCCAAGTATCTACAATATGAGTACCTTCAAATTAAGGGTGAATAGGCAACTTCTATTTAAGCGCGCTTCATCTTAGGCTGCATCATCACATACCATCAGGTGTTATTGCAGTCAAGCGCTCGTAAATAATAAACTTATGAAGAAAAAATATACTCAGGAAATGTTGACCTCACAATGACCAGTTGTTGATTCGACTTAATCTGAAAGAAGATCGTCGCTCGTTGTCGTTATCTACCCACTAACCTTTATTGGACTAGCGTGGTGGGTTTAGACTATTATAAAATTCGCCACGCGTGGGCAATAAACATACCCAACAGAAATTGTCGTCTAGACTACCGACGACAGTCGCCTCATTATGTATGCGTAGACAATAGACATACATACATACCTACATACTGACAATATTGGACCGCCATTCTCGATTGCATTTTAAAAGCAGTTTGCGTTAGGAAAACGCTGATTGGTATTTCAATATTCAGTTACGCGAATGCCACGGCTTTTAGAAATGCCGGAAGTGAACATTTGAAGTGAAAATTTGGTTTAATTAGGTGTTCTGCTTTTACTAAAAGGCATTTGTCAAAAGGACTAGCGTGTCTTGTATAAACCGGTTAATTTACGTCTATTAATCGTTATGTAATCATTCGCTCAATTAGAACGGTAACCTAAAGCATTTCGGTTCGTGCAAAGTCAAAGTCAAAAGTATCTTTATTCAAGTAGGCCCATAGGTGGCACTTTTGATGCGTACATAGGAATTACACGGTAGTGAGAATCATCTCACTACCGTGAGCGTGGCGATAACGGCATTTGTAAACTTAAAACTAAAGCTACGAGGGTTCCAAACGCGTCCTGGTCTAAGAAGAAGCCCACAACAAACTTAGCCGGGTCTTTTTTGTTATTACCACCTCACCATGTCATTTAAAATTATTAGAAGAGCAACCTGGTTACAGCATAAATTCACACCCAAGCTTTTTTATCGATTACGTAATCCTTTGTACTATTATAAGACTTTTCTATAAATACAAACTTTGAACTTTTTAAGAGACATCTCCAAGATGTCAATTGGTAGTTTATTGTAGAATTGTATGCAATTTCCTCTAAACGGATTATAAATTTATAAAAAGGAATACCAAGTAAATGATCCATACATACATTTAACTTGGCGCCGACTTAAAAATGCTGCAGAAAATATTTATGTCTTGCTTGTTATTTGTATAACAAAGTCGGTTCATTTTTATCAATTTTTTTTTTTATTTTTTTTATTACCTACAATTACGTATTTAGACGTCAATATTAATGCAAGAAATACCAAAAACTTTTTTTTTTATACTTCTTTAATATTTAACTTTTTTTCAGATCGTCGCTAGCTGAAATGAAGGAGAGAATATTAGGTGAGCTCTAGAATTAAATTTTATTTTATTTAAGACTTCCGCACATGTAGTAAATCGACAATTCGTACAAAAAGAAAGTATAAAGATATCTAACACACAAATGTTGTTTTCAAGTAGGCCTTAATATAATTCCAATTAGAAAACACATATTAATAATTAAAAACTTACTTTAATATTTACAAAAAATATAAGCCGTCTAACTGTTCACTTATGGCCATGATACCCAAAATGCTGGCGCTATTGCCCCTTTGAATTGCTAGACTTAGCCGTTGGGCTAAATAAGCGCCAGCTATTGGGTATGGTACCCATAAAAAAAAACAAAAAACACTATTAAAAATTTATAAAAAAAAAACACTCCTCCGCTTGCGGGGCTTTTGAGTACCCAAGCAACCGGCGGTCAGGGCTCCACAGTGAGGAACCTCGTCACAATACGCACTGTTTCAACAACTACTGCCTTCTATATCCGACCCATGAACCAAAAACCAAGCGAAAGCTTATTT
This sequence comes from Pararge aegeria, assembly GCF_905163445.1. NCBI lineage: Eukaryota > Metazoa > Arthropoda > Insecta > Lepidoptera > Nymphalidae > Pararge > Pararge aegeria. The sequence continues at coordinate 15,932,994 of NC_053199.1, read as the reverse complement.
AGATGTTTGTCGAAGCTTTTCACGAGAATGCCATTGACTGAAACAAATATCGAAACAATAACTGTCGTCACTCCTCATGGCGGTAGTCTCTTGAGCAAGGTCCAAGTATTTTGATACTTTTTACGTTTCAGCTTCCACCAAATTATCTTCGTATTTAAACAATGATTGCAAGGCGCACTGGTCGATCGACTAGAACTATATCAGTTCTTTTAGCTGTAATATACCTTTCAGTGATAATACCCAAAAGTGAAGTCGAAGTACCCACTGGGCTATAACCGCTTCACAGGATTATTCTACTCACTCGCTACCAGATACTCTATTTAATAGTATTGAAATCATTAAACTTTAACTCCAAATAAATAAAGTCACCAGTTTAAAACAGTAATATACTCAAATAAATGATATAATAATAATCATTCAACAGATAATTCGCAGCTGAAAAGAAATATACATTTATTATGAAAACTAAAAAAGTACGCGCAATGAACCTAAATTTTATCAGTCAAACGGAAATACATAGATATTTAAACACATCAAAGGCAGATAGGACAAAGCTAACTAGGTTTAAGTAAAATAAGACATCTGGCTACTTTCAGATGTGATAATAATGAATGATAAAAGCTCTACAATATTCAATCGGTCATCTGAATATTTTGGATTAGATAAACTATTTATTACGAGTGTTCGTTTTAGAAATGTAGGTCGTTGCAGTGATATGCATAGTATTAGAAGATCTTTTTTTTGAAAAAGCTCATCCGGGAAGCTTATTTTTGCAACAAAGCAGCAGCATTGCTGTGTTCCGGTCTCGGTTAGTTTGTGTTAATCTGTGTTAAATCAGGCCCATGAGGCTTAACAACTGCGCCTCGTGTTGATGGCCACAGAACGGCACTTTATAGGAAACGAGGAACACTTGCATGTCCTGCTAAGTGTTACTCTGTTTATAGGTGATGGTTTCCCACTTAGCGATCCGTTACTGTATAATAATATGTACTCAATAGCCGCTCTATAAAGTATAACATATCTTATGAAAGCTCCATTATTTTTAACTAGTCATAACAAATGTCTTTCTTTGATCGTTTCAACATATCATGGTACGTCTTAATAAGATAAAAATAAAGGTGATATTGGCCCAGCGAACCGTTAGACGCAAAGCTTGTAAATTGCTAAGCTTATCTAATGAGGCAGTTTCGTTTTACAAATTGTCGATAAATTATTTGAATTATACCTTTTTTTTCTCTCTCAGACTGTTTTAGAATTTGTTCGTGCTTTTTCCACACCTACTAGAAGGATGTTAAAAGATTAATTTTTGAAAACCCTCAATAATATCTCAGCCGGACGTAATAATATTCTGGAAGACCAGAAGTTCTACTAAGGTTTTATGACTTTTCGCAAAAGCACATAAAGTATTTAAATTATCAAAATTTATTTTAAAAAAAATCGAAAATTCAAAATTTATTTATTTCAAGTAGGCCCATCTTTACTTTTGAAACGTCAAGTCAGTCTGTTTGTAGTGACTTTACCACCGGTTCGGAAGGCAGATACTTTTATAAAATGAACGCTCGTAATAAATAGTCAATGCTCGTTTTATTTTGGTAAATCAAAAAAAACGATCAAAAAGAAGGGGAAAAATCTGTATCTTCTGGTTTCAGGACCACCCTATTTCCCAACGATATAAAAGCTTGGGTGTGAATTTCTCTAACTTTATAGCTAAATATAAATTTACTGTGAGATGATGATAACAAAAAAAAAATTACCCGGCTAAGTTTGTTTGACGGACGAAATCATCATCATCCCCTCACAATTATGTACACATATATGTATGAACGCTTCGTAAGTGCCTGTGATAGAATAAAGAAATTTTGAATTAAAATTTGAATTTGCAAAATTTACCTTTGTATTCTTATGATATTAAATTGAAATAGAAATGTGTTATGTAAGGGGAAGACCGAGATCTTCTGGCACAGGTTTTAATATTAACAGAAGTTCTCCGCCTTATCTGCTATTGTTATATATGTGAACAAGAAAAATGTATGTGGTAGCAGTTTTTAATTACCTTAAAGCACGGATAAAACAAGCAACCGAGTTTCAGTATATATATTTATATTTTATACGAGAGTGTGTGCTCATTCAAATGTATTAGATCGATAGAAAAAAAAGAAGGAAGAGTAGGAAATATTATAAAATTTTGTGGCTTTTTTGAGGCTTATCCAAGTATTACCAAACTATCTCACGGAAGAATAACGCAAAATATCACGGACGATATATTTAACACGGCTTCCCTATAAGAATTAAAATTCTTTGTGGGTTAAGTGGGCGCAGTTTTGAGGTTTGTCGGCGTCGAATTATGGGACGTGCCCATTGTATTTGTAGAGTGACAATCATTTTAGGTTGCTGGATTCCGAGTATGATTATGATTCCCTGGTGCAGTGTGAAAGCTGTGGTTTTTTGAGTGGAGGTCCCGAGTTCGATCCCCGACGGGCAATTCGGGAATAAAATCTGAATTTTCTCTAGTATGGTCTTGTGAGTCTGTGGTCACTATGATGTGACAGCTGGCATGGGCAGGAGACATTTATATCCGCGGGGCAAGGATAAGAATGTTTCTTCTCCTACAGCTTTATTAACTCTAAGAGCACTGGCGCACAGGTGGAAATAATATCCAAATAAAATATGTGTTTTAATAAACGGGGGTAAAGTACTCCTATTCCGTTAATTCCATTTTAAATACCATGAATGATTTTAAATTTATGCTTTTTTTCAATAACGCCGCACCAATTCGGTTTTCGGTAAAGTCTAAGAATGAACTAAACTAAACTGACTAAGGTCTGCTTCGAGGCGCGCAAGTAAAGTATGGCCAATATCAAACGTTTAAAGTCGTTTACCAGTCCAGTTTTCGGCTTAGATAATCATTGCTGAACAAAGATACCAAACAAATATCGAGTTGATATTAAAATAAAATTTATTTATTTTCTATTTTCATAATCCTATTTAGGTTTGTTTTATTTTATAATGTATGAAAACTTATTGAAAATGGAACTTAATTAGCTCTGCGAATTAACAGAACATATGATAGCCTTTTGATAATAATTATAAATTAAACGAGCACACGAAACGTACTAAACTTGCATAAACGACACATGCGACCAGTATACGAGAAATACTCAATCTGCGTAAAAACACTTTCTTCCTCAATACGATACGTAATAGATTAAATAGATTTGCTTAAACAACTCTTACGGCCAGTATACAAGATGGACTAAACCTGCGTAAAACACACTTTCTTCCTGTATACGATACGTACTAAATTTGCATAATCGACACTTGCGACCTGTTTACTTGATGTACTAGACGTGCGAAAAAGACAATTTTTTCCTGTATACAATACGTACTCAACTTTCATAATCGACACTTGCGACCTGTTTACGACACGAACTAGACGTTTGTAAAAGACGTATACGATACGTACTAAATTTGCATAAACAACATCTGCGACCTGTATACGAGTCGTAGTTAACCTGCGTAACAGACACGGTCTTCCTGTATACGATACGTACAAACCTGTCATAATCGACAAGTGTTAATTTTAAATTCATTAATAGTCTATAAGAGACCAAATGCTTCTTGCAAGACACACGGGAGAGTTCATCACGGCGCTTGGCAGACGCTGTCTCGCACGACACCCGTGGAAAGAGAAGGAGTCGTGATAACTGTAAACTAAAAAAACTAAAAAAACTGTAACTTCTAAACTTCCATCACCACATGGCAATTTTTATATAAGTCTATTTTAATGTTTCAACTATTTTGAACGATGGCAGAAGCGATAAATATTAATGGTTTGCTCCCAAAATATAACGCTCTTTTTCAAATACTATTCTTCAAATCCAAATGTCAAATATTATGGTTATTAAATTTTATTTTCATAATAAGCGCACTGTTTTTAGTTCAATAAATAATTCTCAAGCTTTCTCATTAATAGATTGTCACTCTATTAAACTCCAAAAGCATTCCTTAGGGCCTTGGGGATTCGTGAAGTTTACGATACTTCTAAACCCTATCTGAGAGCGCATTACTGAAATTCAGCTTTTATAAGTGTCAAGGAGTTGCCTACAAAAATATTGTCCTTGTATATTACCACTATAGAAATAGGGTTGAGAATCAACTGGCTTATGTTTATTTGAGTGTAATAGAAAGTTTGTATTTGTGTCGAAGAATTGTGTCAAAGGATCACCATTGTACGAGTGTTTTGGTGTATTTCTGTCCCGATAGTCGTGACGGGCGTTAATGAGAAAATAGGGGAATTCTCGTATACGCTAGTTCGTCTTGTACCGGTTGTACTTTTAGATTTCTTTGTGTTTAAACGTTTGATTACGGTTTAAGTTCACTTTAAAAATAGTTACACATGTCCGCCCATTTTTATAGTGATTTGTGGTTACTTGACATGTCAAAATAGATTCATCATCAAACTAACAGACCTGTGACGATTTAAAATAGCTTGTAATAGTCTTAGTTTGAGTTTATTTTGAAATACCAATAACCCGTAAAATATGTTATTGTGTAGATAAAAATTAATTGTTTTTATGGTTTTTTTTAATACTGTCAACATTAATTTAGGTTTTTATTAAAATAGTTTTTCTTCCAACACCACAAAGGTCGTCAAATATTTTTGAATTTTATTTCATTTCACAAAAAACATAGATACCAATTAGGCCCGCTCCGGCGTAGACGGGGGGGAAGGAGACGGCGGGAATATGCAACACGTCTGCTTGCCCTGGGAGGCGGCGGGTAGTTATTGGGCTAGCTACCCGTCCCTATATGAGTCTCCCTACTGTCTGAGGGCGGGGTCAAGCTGTCCTGGTCACCTCCTCCTTAGCGTAGTAGCCCTGGCAATCAGTTGGGATTGTTGGTAGACGTCTCATAGAGGGTAGGTATGCACAGGGTATGCAGATGTTATAAAATTAAGAAAATCTCCAGTACGAATTATAAATACTAAAGGCTTTTTATAATTCTTACAATGCCTATCCTTAAGTTTTTTATAACTTGTACTGGAGATTTTATTCATTTCATATCATCTGCATACCCTGTGCATACCCTCTATGCACGCCACTGGACGTCTGGGAAGTATACAACGGGTTCCCGGACGTCCAATAAAGCCAACGAGAGGGACATGCCGTGGTGGTTTTTAGTTCGGGTAAACGAGTCCCACATAACCTCTGTCCTGTCTAAAAGGGCAGAGGTAGCCATAAAACTTTTCCACCATGACAAAAATAAAATAAAAAAAAGATAGCAATTAGGCCAACGATTTTAATGTTTGATAAATTATAATATTAACATTAAATAAATAATTTTATGGGTGGATAGCCTAGTGCTTAGAACTACGGCTACACTTTTAGGGGCCGAGTCTGATTCCCAGGCCCCCCGCAACTTTTCTTAGTTATGTGCGTTAAATATCACTTGCTTTAACGGTGAAAGAAAACATCGTGAGGAAACCTGTATACCTGAGAGCCCTGCATGATGAAGTCTACTAATCCACACTTGGCCAGCTTGGTGGACTACGGCCTCGAGCCCTCCCATTCTAAGAAGGATATGGCCCTCTAGTCATGGATTCATGAGGATGAATGATAAATTACCTACTTACGTCTTTTGAATTTATAGTTCTTATCCTGTATAAGAACTATATAAGAATTATATATTATTAAAAATTTAAGTTAAAAGTATAACTTAAATTTTCAACTTTAAATTAAAAATCTACGAGTAAGTAATAATTCACGGAACTTTAATTTTAAACTTTAGAATAACATTTTCATAACTTTTATGCATAAATGTACAACTCATGAGAATTCAGTTGCAAAAAAAAAACTCTAAAAAAGTATTTTAATTTTTTTACATGTTTTTTAAGATGGTCATGTCGAAATTCCTCAAATAAGCGAAAAAAAATCATAAATCTAAAACTATAAAAAATCGCGGAACATACATGGGGTGATTAGGAACATACCGGACCAAATTTTTTTTTATGACGTCAACTGACCGGCCACCCTGTATATGTGATATAATCGTATCTTATTTTGTATAGTAGGTATTTTATGTGTTTATATGAGCTTAGTTGCTTTAATCAATGAAAAATAATAACATTAATTTAATTCTTTTTAATAATATAATAATATCTTTATTTTATCAAAATAAACGTATACATTTCATGAGTGTGAAGCCCTGTCTCCTGCGGTAGTTAAAACTGTGTTAAAGGAGACAGTGTCTTCCCTATATCTATGGTCTTATTAACAAACGTTTGACAATTTTACAGGGAAAATTATATAAAGGAAAAAAAATAAAAAAATTAATGAAAAACAATGTAACTTTACGTCTCTGTAAAACCTGATATACAGTTTTTGTCATACAATGTGAATGCAATGCAATTATTATGAAGAATCAATAAAAATAATATATTCTACGCCTTTAATTATGGTTACCTTGTCATAATAAAGTATGTAACACCTATTAAGCATTACGTTATTACCGATGTGTAGATAATAACAGATCTTGTCTTGATTTAATCTCGATATAATCAATTCGTATCGATCGACTGGCGCCAAGGAAAAATTATTTATTTAAATTATTTTAAAACTAAATAACTTGTTATGGTTTTCAATTATATTTATGGCGGCTGTGTGGGTGTTTTTGCGTTGCATTACGTCGGTGGAATCCATAAGTGCGATACGTCGTTGTTTTCATGCTCTGTCTTTACTTTATCTATCTGCTCTATTCTTTTTAAGTTACTTTGGTTGTATATTGTTGTTATTATGAATGAATGAATATATTTTTATTGTAAACCATAAAAAGTAAGCTTCAGTTAATTATTTTTTTTACAAAGCATACAATTTGGCGGCCTTATCGCTACATAGCGATGTCTTCGAGTCAACCAAAGGCGTAAAACACGCATTAAGAAGAGTATAGTCACATGAGGCTTACAACCTACGTCCCAGGTTGATAGACGTGGAATGGCAATGGAAGTGTTGCTAAGTTTATAGGCGATAGTTCTTCAATTAACATCAGGAGTGGTATAACAATATTTTAATTGCAAAAGTGTGTTTTATCATCAAGAAGAGTATGCACCATAGGTGGTGCATATAGATGAACATATATATTTGTTGTATGTTAATAGTTGTAATAAAATAAGATCGTGCAGTCAATCCTTATGCTTGGACAACAGTCCAAGTCAAACATATCTTCATTCAAAGAGGCACATAGATGGTACTTTTGATGCGTTAATTACGTACAAAATGTGTACATAGTGAGTAGTGATGGCGATAACTACATTCGTAAACCTAAAACTAAAGCTACGAGGGTTCCATACAAGTCCTGGTCCAGAAGCCCACAACAAACTTAGCCGGGTGTTCTTTTTGTTATCACAATCTCACATTGTCATTTGAATATATTTAAGTAGCAACCTGGTTAGAGCAATAGTTCACACCCAAGCTTATATTATATATAATAGGTATTTTCTAAAAGCTTTCGCTAAATACAAACTTTGAAATTTTTTAGGGACATCCTCAACTGTTATCTTAACCGGAAATTTATTGATAAACTGTATGAAATTTCCTTTGAATGAATTGCTTATTTTCTGTAGTCTAGTGTATTGCACTGCAAGTTTAATTTTGCTTTTAGCGTTCAAATGATTGCAGTCGCATGAGATATGTAGATACGTCTGCAAATTTAAATAGTAGAGCTTTTAGTGGCAGAGCAAGTCCGGAGAAGCGCTACCTCTATCTGATTTCTGCCACTAAGCAGCATTCTGCGAAAGTGCCACCGAGATTTAAAACAGCCGTACTCCAAACGAGAGGTCATGTTCCTCACTTGGGACTTTTACCCTGAGATCATAATGTGCAATAGTTATATGGAAACGAGACAATAATTATTCCCGTCTTAGCATATATATTTTTTTATATGTATAATAGACGAAGCGCTTGAGGTGGAGGGTGCTAGCCTAGAAGATGCCTATTCGCTCTTGATTTGAACGTACTCATATTGTAGGAACTGGAGAAAATGGAAGCTGAAAGGGCATTCCAGATACTTGCGGTGCAGAAACGAAAGTGCTTCGTACGTGCCCATGCTAAATCAACCACGTAGGGATGCAGATCCTTACGGTGCCTCGCGGTTCGATGGTAAAAGGTGAGGGGGAGCTAGATCAAATAGTTTTGGAGCACACTCTCCGAAATATATCTTGTAGAATACCGAAAGGCAGGCAACCCTGCGACGATCCTCCAAGCTTCGAAGTTTTTTATTGCCTAGGTCACCGATGAGCCTTCTAGCACAGCGATTATATATATCCACTTTTAATTTTAATATTGATGTATTTATAAGATTGTTTTTTTTAAATTTATACTTCTTATATTGTATCTTATTTTTAATATTAGGTATTTTATGTGTTTTATATAAGCTTAGTTGCCTCAATCAATAAAAAATAATGTCTTAATTCTTCTTACCATGTTACTTTACACCTCTATATAAAATCTGATAAACATTTAAGTCATTGCAATCCCCAAGTAGGTACTAGGCATAGGCTGTCTCTACCATACGAGAGGAGAATCAGAGAATTTCCCCACCGCGCTACACAAGGTTGGCGGGGATAAATTTTTTTATCACATTTTTGTGAAAATAAACTTGAAACAACTTTCTGGCCTGACCTGGTAATTGAACCCGGAACCTTGTTGTCCTTATTCGAACACACTAACCACTAGAATAACAAGTCAATGAACCATTACACGAACATAAATTATCTCTCAGACAGGAGCAGGGTAACTCAAACGAATTGATTTTATCTGATCTCAAATTATGCTGCGGCTGTCCGCCCGTAATCACTAACACCTACCACCACACCACAGTCATTTACATCGCATTTCTTGCTACCCGATTGATATTCCATATGAATGTTTAACTTCCAATGCATTAAAGCGAGTTGTTCGTATACGTTTGACCATTTTTGGAGACCCTTAAAATTGGTTGCTTGGTCAGGGTGTGAATGACAGACAAGAAATGAAACAAACAAACACACTTTCAAATTTATAATATTAGTTAGGATTGATGGAACAAGCAGATGCCCCACCTGATGTTAATAGAAGAACTATCTCCTGACAAAGTGTCAGACGGCCATGTTTATAGGGCCTCATGTGACTGTAAAAACATCGGCAATAACGCCGTTCAGACCTAAACACAGCTATGTTTGGCGTCAGAAATAAACATGGCGGTGGTACTACCCCAGACGAGCTCAACAAGCTCTAGATACCAGTTTTCTAGTTGACTATCAGACAATTACACATGTTAACTTTATTTATTCATTAATTTTATTGAAGCTATCAGACGACAGAATTTGCTACTGTTTTCGTTTCTTTAAAAAAATGTTGATAAAACCTTAATGTCACATAATTAGGAGACAACAGTTAAACATGAGACACGCCATTAGGAAATATAGTAGCTATTAATACTAATGAGTCAAATAAAACTTTTAACATGATGGTATCGTGAGATTTACAACTCGTTGTAGCAATAACTTAGATGAACCTCATAAACAAGCACTAAATATGCAAGAATTTTCGAGCTACATATGTTCGTAACTCTGTGGTTTTTAGACGAAATTTGTTGAGGAATTAGTTTAATTTCCGGTTGATATTTTGATTACTTTAAGTATACAAAATGATGATTAGTGGAACATTTTAAAACGCAACGTGGGAATTTATTCATTGATTGATATATTAAAATCTGGGTTAACACCGTGACCGTGACTGGTCGCACATCTCCGCTGCGGCTCGACTTGTAGAGACAGAGCTCGACTAGGGCAGTACTAGATAATGCTGCTTATTTCTACCGCCAAGCAGCATTACTGGAAAAACTAAATGCTGCCAGAGAAAAGGAGTGAGTGACTTTACTCGTGGCTTGTGTGAGTGATTTAGCATTACGGAGCGATGCCGCGTAGAAACCAATAAGGGGTATGTTTGCTGAAATTAATTTAAAAAAAAAACGTGATCCAGCTACTACTACAGTCTAACTGTTGTATCTCTTACACATACACGTAGGTGTGATTGCAATGAAGGTCTTACTTGTAATGGGATAAAAAAAAAATGTTCTATATGGATACTGGACAGCGACAGACTATTTTTAAACATCCCAATTAAGTTGTTGTAATAATACTTCATCATCATCATCATTTCATCCGATTGACGTCCATTGATGATTCGCTTCTTTCCGGTACCTCCCAGCGACTCGTTCGATGTCGTCTGTCTACTTCGTTGAGGACGCGCAAACGTTGCATTCCAGCACCTTTGGACCCCAAAGTCCAGCGTTAAAATACTTAAACATATAAGTAAAATACAAGCGTTATAAAAATTAGGCTTAATTCTCTATACTCCGCGAAATCCTTAAACTCCACACCAAACAGATCTTCGGCAATTCGGCCTTCTACACGTTTCTCTCCGAAACCGGAGCATCCTCAAGAGATGTTGTTTATAATGAATAATTGTTGACAATATAACAATTTAAGATTAAAGAAATTATAAATTACATCATACAGATGCTCCTGCATTTCGCGGAGTAATGCAAATTAAGCTTAATTTTCATTATATATCATAGAATTCCGCAGAGTAACGCATTCTTCTATCCAATAAATACGAGCGATTCCAACGCGTCCTGGTCATAAAGTACACAACAAATAAATAAATCCAAAGATGTGTTATACCACTTAAATCCAAACCAAAAACACCTGAACAACAGTTCGAATGTTCAACAAACATCGGTCTTGGCACGTCCATAAATTCCACTTAATAGTAATCGATGGCAATTGAGATATCAGGATTTCGGGCAAAGGGAACGCGAGGGAAGTTCGACTTATCTCCCGAAGTATTATTGACTACATTGAGGTTTATATTATGCAAATTGATCGTTTTCATCATAATTATCACTAGTTGGTTGCCTGCGAATTTACCTGCATGATATTTCTCGTCTTATTTCAAAATATGACTGTTAATTTAGCTTGTTCGTAAAATCCGGGCTTCTATTTCCGGGTCCTATCAAGCGTTTTTGGTTGTTAGGTTTTTCTATCATAACATTCTTAGTACCAGTTTTGAGTTTGTCTCTGCTAGTCCTAACTGCTATGAAGACATCATGATAATCGGCGTTCAGAAGCCCGACATCACAAAATGGAGCAGCATAAAGGGTTTGAGCTCTTAATCTTACTTTAATTTAGGCCTGAAATACTATACTATACTATCGCCAGGTTTCTAAATGATACATTTCGGGGATTGTGCTCAGGAGTTATTCGATTTATTAACACCTTTACGTCTTTTATATCGAACGGCGAGGCGACGTCTACCCCGTTACTTAGTTGAAATACCCTTAACACGTGCGAAACGCTCTGCTTCCTCCTTTCTTCTTTTTGCGTCCACCCTTCTTCTAGAATACTCTTCCAACTTTCTTCTTCTATCCTTTACCGTATAAGTTAAAGATACATTCTTACAGGTACCATCATAATGTTATTCTTTGTTACGTCAACCCGACTAGGTCTGGACCCCAACATCCATAGGTTCTCCTAGCTATTTGCCCCGCCCATTGCTACTTCCACTTCGCGATTCATTAGCATTGTGGGTAGGTCTGTTTTTTTAATTTGATCACGTAGAAATACAGAGCATAGCTTTCCCCGTCGCTCGCTGAGTGACTCTGAGCTTCCTTATGAGCGATCGCGTTTCGAGTTATAAATCATCAATAGCAACACGCACTGGTATTTTAGGTTATTTAGCTATCTTGCAAATATTGCTTGCATATATAACCTTGACAAGAGACAGTTAGTCCAAAGTCACAGACATACATTTAATTTCGTTCATTCATATAGACTGCTTGAAGCTCTCGTATCTTTGTTTTCACAATCTAATTCAGTCTCTTGCTTTTTGATATTGGTTATGTTTTCGCATTGTTTATTTCCATTTGTATGTGGTCTCGGATCGCGGGGCGGTCTCACACGTCGTGATCGGGAAGGTACTCGGCAATCATAAATCGAGGCCCAATAGTTAACTCGCATAGCCCTGAGGCGTGTGAATGAACCCTCAAAGTGGTTGGCCAAACATTTTGGTTTCGCTCTCTTGCTTTTTCCGCGTAATCTTGACTTTCTTTTGAAGTCGAAATTTGGAATATTTAATTATAATGATTTATTTCGGTCAGTTTTTGAAATACATTTGTTATTTTTGGGCAGTATAAAATTCTTGAGTAATTGGGTTATTTAATTGGTGTTACATATGGAAACCTTTCTAACGACTTGATTATATCTTTTAAGAAGTGTTATCCTATTTCAGTTGAAAGTTATCATTAATAGGTTGGCAGCTCGTCTTAAGTGAACTTACGTTATCATTATCAGCTGATGAAATCGAAATAATTTAAAAAACAAGGAATTTAATTCAATCAATATCTACTGAAGATGCTACGCTATCGAATCGAACATGCGCTTGTTAAAAAAATAGAATGGGGGTGACTGGTAGACCCAGATATTAACTTCAATACTAACAATGTTCAGGATGGAACTTAGATCTTTCATTAATTAATAGTATTGTTGAAGCTAAATACCTAGTTTTTTAAGTAAGTATTTATTCCCATCCACATCTTTCAAATGCTTAAAGTGGTGCATGGGTGCTATTGTTGAAGAAATGATATTATTTACGAACCGAGACTTGGAGGAATTATAGTTAATAATGAGTAAACAACGACATTTTTACGACAAAGAATTAGATATTCTTTTTATCCTACACTTTTCATTTAACTGTTTCTATCGAACAAATGAACTGAATATTGTAAAGTGAATACCATATAATATGACGTCCCGATTCGATTTTCGGATGGACACTTGCCGATAACCACCTGAGGGGTTGCTACGGCGTCACCGGGGGAGTGGGGCGAGCGCGAAAGCTCGCCATGAGAAGAGCCCCAGGGCTCGACGACATTGGGGGGAGAGTGGGAGACGTCGACCCGACGGTGCCTCCTGCGAGGGCTCGAACCTCGGCTCGGTTCGACGTTAATCTGACTGTTGGTGGACTTTTCTTTATGGACTAATCATTGTTTAGATCGAACGCCCCCGTGACCGTGGTAAGGATCCACGTCCGGATGACGTCAGAAATCGGGGCCCTCGTCTTCGCCGGTGAAGACGCTGTGTGCTGTTGGGACACATTGTCGGTAGTTATTTGATCGTCATGGTCGTAAAGGACATGTTTCGGACGTCGCTGCTTAGGCTCGACGTCGGGGGCGGGGGTATAAGTGGACGCCTCGACCACTAGGGGGTTGGGGTGTCGGACTGCTTTTTCAAAGAAGGACTTTGATAATTTTTAAAATACTGGGCTATGGTGGGAAGATTGAGGTCTCGGTAGATCTACGTTGCGCACGAACCACGGGCTGCCCGTGGCCATGCGCATAAACTTATTCTTGTAGACTTGTAAGGTCTTATAAGAGCTCTGAGGGCGATGGGCGAATAAGACACTGGCGTATGTCATCATGGGACGTATGCACGTTTTATACAAGGTTTCCTTGTGATGGAGGGATAATTTGCTTTTACGGCAAATCATCGGATAGAATATGACGTCCCGGGTTCGATTCCCGGTAGGAGCAATCTGGGAATTTTTAATTTTTAAATTTTCTCTGTTCTGGTCTGGTGGTAGGCATATCTTATCTCTGACTCGTTGTATAAGTTCAGAGATAAGATATTTTTATCATGGACCAATTGACCCTTATTTGCTGTACCTTGATTTATTTTTTAGTGTGTGAGATATGTTGTTATTATATTCTCATTCACGATACCTTTTGTTTTCATGTTATGGTGTTATTGTATATTTTCATATGCTGTGTTTACTTTTAAGAAAACATGACACTTAAATAGAATAGTTAAATTTTAAAAACGGTTGTATTAGTGTAAGTGTTTGTAAGTAAACCTAATAAATAAAATAAAATAAAATAGGCCGTGGCTAGTTACCACCCTACCGACTAGAGGTGCCGATAAACGATCCGGTGAATTCTATTAGGGGTATGACTATCATACTCCCTTATAGGTTAGCCCGCTACCATCTTAGACAGCATCACTTACCACCACGTGAGATTGCAGTCAAGGGCTAACTTGTAGTGGAATAAAAAAAAGAAAAGAAAACTAATGGTTCTTGCAATACAAGTTACCAAGTGTGAAGGCCAGTGACAAAACAAACTAAGACTGTATCTTTTTTGACACTAAAGATATTATTTTTACTTTTTTATTTATTTAGCAACACTGAACACCTTGATACAGTAAGTAAGAGTATTGTATGTAGGTTACCTAGACTAGAGGTAGAGTAACACAGAGGTACACAGATATTTGCATACACTAATAGACAATCCCGATATCGTAGCTCCTAAGCCGGTGTGGGCTTACAATAATTATGAATGAACCTAAAATGGTAGAGATATGATTGCTAAACCCATAAAGGTAAACTGGTAACGGGTCAGAATTATTTCCCGCCTAATGTATAGTGGCATGCGTTTATCATTCGTGTTTTATGATAAAGGTTTGTACACACAAACAATTTGATTATTACTTATATATATGGCATAAATACGGTCCGCCGTCCCTATTTTTTCCAAAATAGCTGCCTCACCTGTTTAATATAATCAATACCTATCTGTAAAAGTTTATGATCATGTAGATACAATCATCGAGACTTGAGTGAACAAAAAGCAGAACCTTAGAGGATTATTTTTTTAATTTACTTTTTTTGAAGAAAATAAATAAAAATTCCAAAAATCTTTATTCTTGTAGTCCTATCCCAGGCACTTATAAAGCGTTCATACATTTATGGGTAGTTCTACTAATGGTGGAATTAAATTGGCCCATTATTTCTATATTTTTTGTAACTAATTTGTATAAAAAGTGACCAGAGACCGAGAATTCACTACAATATATCCAGTATTTAACGAGCCAGACAAAATAATGGTAAATATCGATTTTATAGCGGTTTTTCTATTTTAGATGGACAGGGAAGTGAGAACATGTACATGGTAGTGAAATAATGATGTTTTTCTATTAAAATATACTTTTCATTCATCTTTCTCTATAAACATATCTTTATTCAAGTAGGCCTTCTGATGGCACTTATGATGCGTACATTACATGAGAAATTTAATTCAATTATTTTATTTGCATAAAACATTGTAGGTTTACATGTTTACTCAAAATCTATGGCATGCACACACTGCATGCAAATCTTAATTTACACAAATTCATTCAATAACCAAAAAAATCATCAATATATTTCGAATGAAAATAATAATAATGTCATTTTACGGCCGGCTGGCGCAGTGGGCAGCGACCCTGCTTTCTGAGTCCAAGGCCGTAGGTTCGGTTCCCACAACTGCTAAATGTTTGTGTGATGAGCATTAATGTTTTTCAGTGTCTGGGTGTTAATATATATTCTAAGTATTTAAGTATATTATTCATTAAAATATTCATCAGTTATCTTAGTACCCATAACACAAGCTACGCTTACTTTGGGGCTAGATGGCGATGTGTGTATTTTCGTAGTTTACTTATTTATTATTTATTTTTTTATTCCTTTTACTGTATGGAAAAACAAATTTATAAACGTGGAATCAATTCAAAATAAAATATAAATGTGTACGTGCGTGTGTGTGTGTTTAAATGTCTACATGGGAGTGAGATGATAGCGATATCCAAATTGGTAAACTGAAAACTAAAGATACCAGTGTTCCAAACGCCCAGGAGAAGCCCACATCAAACTTAGCCGGGTGTTCTTTTTGTTATTACCATCCCAGGTAGTACTTCCACAGACGAGCTCACAAAAAGCTCTACTACTACTATCATCTATAGAGATTACTGTAAAAGTGTGAAGTCTATAACTATACCTGCGTCACTAAGGAAATTAAAAAAAAAAATTAAACTCATAAAACCAAATATGTAATCTAATACGACAATATAACACCTTATCTAATTAACAACAAATTAACCATGAAAATGTATTTTTTTTATTAATCTAAAACATATCGGTTCGATGACTTTGTTAGTGCTTTACTTAAAGCAGTCCATACATGCGCAAATCAGTTGCTTGGCAATCGGTCGCAAGCAACTTTCAGGCGATATATAGGTCGCATGCAATCTCGCCCACGCAAGTACAGATCGAGATCACGAGATGCACAAGATCTTGCCTTTACTTTTGTACATATCGTTGGGTAACATAATGCATAAGTTACTGGTGCAAGCGACATGCGCACACCTACTATTTGCACAAGTTACTTTGGTGCAGGTGTATGCTTCTTGCACAATGATGTCGTTGTGCACAAGCTTCCTTTAATCTAAAACATCCAGACGCAAACTAGTCACAGCAATCGATTGCAGCGACTGATTGCACGTGTGTGGACTTTGAAGCGATAGATCGCAGTGTACGTGCAATAGATTTTTAGAGTCTTCTGGTATTGTTCACAAAATAAATAAAAGCTTTTTGTGATAGAGCTCGTCCGGAGTAGTATTTCCGCCATGCTTATTTCTGTCGCTAAACTTTACTGTGTTCTGGTCGGAAGGGCGTGATGGTCGGTGTTATTACAGGGGTATGTGGTTTAATAGGCTACACCTCTGGTTGTAGGTCAGCAACTTGTAACAACTTGTTTTCTCTGTTCTGGTGGAAAGTCTTCTTGATTTTTTTTTTATATTAATAGCGGGCAAACGAGCAAGAGGGTCACCTGATGTTACGTGATCACCACCGCCCATAAACACCTGCAACACCGGAGAGCCACCGATGCGTTGACGGCGTTATCAATTTACTACAACTTTTAAAAAACTCATTGCCTGTGTATGGGCACCTTAACGTTTAGTGGTGCATGGAGAGTCTATCGTAGTCGTTAAATTGTCGTAAAATACGACACTGTGGTATATGTTTGTTATAACGTCATTTTATATGAAAATGCTAGAAGTGGACGATGATTAGCTGAAGTCTTAACTGCGCATGAAATTTGAAATGCTGTCACTTTGTTATGGCCCTGTGAGTATTTACGTCACAACTTAAATTGTAACATATTCTCGTCTAATACTCCTCAGCAGGAACCTACTGGAAGAACAAAGTCTTCGAATAGGTAATATAATATAATAAAACTTACGCCTCTAAATGCGTAGTGTGACCAAAGTTACTGACATAGATAGCGTAGGGTATTACGAAGTTGCGATCCCAAGATGCTGGAGTGGGCGACCCCTACCGGTGTTGGTAGACCCCCCGACTAGACTAAATTAAAATAGTTGAGATAAGATAAGTATTAAGGTACCCCGCACCGGTAAACGCAGCGTAGGTCGGCCCCAAACGAGGTGGACAGATGACATCAGGCGAGTAGCTGGGAACCGTTGGAGGCAAGCGGCCCAGGACCGTGCATTGTGGAACTCCCTACAAAAGACCTATGTCCAGCAGTGGACGTCAATTGGTTGAGATGATGATGATGATGATGAAGTATTAAGGCCTCAGTTTTTCTCTGGCGTTTGCATCACTTGTAAAAGTATGATAAAATATCATAAAAATTTAGAATCCGTCGGGATTTCGACCCGCATGCATCTCTTTGACGGCACTTTGATGGGCCCAGTATCATTTCATCTATCAAACACCCTGATTTCTAAGTCAAAGGCCATGGGTTCGATTCCCACAACTGGGCAATACTTCTTTGATTAACATGAATATTTTTCAGAGTCTGGGTGTTTTAGTCTTTTTGTATATCTTCTATCTATATAAAATAGAAAGTGTGTGAGTATGTTCCGTATAGGCTCCGAAACGGCTGGACCGATTTTAATGAAACTTTCAGGAAATCTCCTGATTGATCTGGCGAGTTATCCTGTAAAGTTGGGTGACGATCGGAGCACTTCTATTTTTGAACTGTCAAACTGTCAAATACAGCTTTTATTTACTATGATGATATTCTATTCTTGGGTGTACATGGGTGTAGATAATGATCTTCACCCGCTCGAGAAAAGAATAGAAGAGAATGAATACGGAGAGAAATAAATGATTTTATATATGATGAGACTTAAATTAAAAATTTAATTATGTAAGTTTAGTGTTTAAATAAAATAAAGCAAAATCTAGCCCGGCGAAGAGGGCTTGGTACGCTTATAATTCATAAAAATCAGTCATCTTAGTACCCATAACACAAGCTACGCTTACTTTGGGGCTAGATGGCGATGTGTGTATTGTCAAATTCAAATTCAAAATTTCTTTATTCATGTAGGCCTATCACAGGCACTTATGAAGCGTTCATACATAATTGTTTACATAATTGTAACGGGATGGTGATAACTTCGTTCGCCAACTTAAATCTAAAGCTACGAGGGTTCCAAACGCGCCCTGGTCTAAGAAGAGCCCACAACAAACTTAGCCGGGTAAATTTATTTTTTTGTTATCACCATCTTCCAGTAAATTTAAATTAAGCTATGAAGCTAGAGCAATTCACACCCAAGCTTTTTTATCGTTTAAATAATCCTTAATGTTATAATAGGATTTTTCTGTAAGCTTACGTTTTATATAAACTTTGAACTTATTGAGAGACAACTCAAAGATTTCATTTGGTAATTTGTTATAAAATAATATACAATTGCCCTTGCATGAATTTGCAATTTTGTGTAGCCTAGTAAACTGCACATTCATTGTATACCTTTTTAGTATAGTTCAACGAGTGCACACCACGATAATATTTTGGGATTCAACTAATTTGATTTAGAAATGTTCATCAACCACGAAACTTAGTTTAAAATCTTTAGTTTGTATACCTGTTATTTATTTTATTTATCTATTTGGTTTTTATTACGACAGGCCAGCGCTTGACAACAATACTGCCCGTTAGAAAGCAATGACGAGGTATAGGTTGTAGCGCGCTTGCCTAGAAAAAGCCTATTTACTCTCGCCTTGAAGGTACTAAAATTATAGGTGGCAGGCAACAAAGTTACCGGGAGAGCGTTCCGCATCTTAGCGGTACGTATCAGAAACGTGGATAAAAAACGTTTCGTGCGTGTTGATGGTATATCAACCACATAAGGATGCCACCGCTCACGGTGTCTCGCTGTTCTGTGGTAGAACGGGGAAGGAGGAACAAGATTGTGCAGCACACTCACCACTACGGCATTTTTTTTTTTTTTTTTTTAAATTGTTTATGTACACAAAACAGGTAATAACTAAAAGTAGATCTAAATATAAGTAATAACAAGTTTTGTTCTAAGCTACAACCCAAAGTATGTGTACACAACTTGGAATTAAATTAAACAGAAAGTAAAGATAAATTTAAAGTTGAAACAAAAAAGAAACACTTAAATAATAATATATATATTATTTCCCTAAAGATTATGTGTAATAGTGCTTAATAATTTGATTTTTAAAAATATTTATCATGTTTGTTATAACGTCATTTTATATGAAAATGATAGAAGTGGACGATGATTAGCCAAAGTCTTAACTCCTCATTTATTTATATATTTTTTTTTTTTTTAGCATTTACCTACTAATGGTTCTCGTAACGGCATTGCCTTAAATAGATACATGCCTTTTTATCGGAGTTATGCATGTTGCTGAATTTATATTCCTATATATTTTGATTACAAAATTCATATCAAGTGTAGTTTTTTTTGTTTCGCACTCAGCTATCCTCTGACATGGTGTCAGAGACCTTTATGCGACTGAATAAGTGGCAGCTCACGATTGTCGTGGTATGGTTATGCTACATTGCTTTTTTTTACTGCCTTTTAACTTCTCCTTCTTCTTTCTACTTATGGGTGAGTGGCGCTATCTTAATATATATAAATCTCCTGTCACGATGTTTGTCCGCGATGGACTCCTAAACTACTCAACCGATTTTAAATTAAATTGGCACAACGTGAGCAGTCTGGTCTAACTTAAGAGATAGGATAGCTTAGATCTTTAATTATAGTCGCAATTTTATTTTATTGCAAATTATTTGTCTATAATTAATTGACAGTCACATGTTATATACATACTACTATACTCATTTGAGGCTTAGCGATACTGAATACTTTAAAAACAATATCAAACGCAGACGAAGTCGCGGGCAACAGCTAGTATTCCTATATATTTTGATTACAAAATTGATATCAAGTGTAGTTTTTTTTTGTTTCGCACTCAGCTATCCTCTGACATGGTGTCAGAGACCTTTATGCGACTGAATAAGTGCCAGCTCACGATTGTCGTGGTATGGTTATGCTACATTGCTTTTTTTTTACTGCCTTTTAACTTCTCCTTCTTCTTTCTACTTATGGGTGAGTGGCGCTATCTTCAGTAGCCCTGGGTGCTCCGTCAAATGTTATATTTATATGATTATAATGTAGTATGAATTATGATAAATTAAATTCAAATAAGTATCAATTATGAATTAACTAAAAATAAAAGAATTACATATCAAGTGTAGTTAGAACATTTTATTGAAAATATAAAATGAGTGTGGTACCAATTTGTTTCAATATAGGTACTTAGTTCGCTTTTGCTGGTTTATCGCGCTCGTAAAATCGTCGTAAAACACGACACTGTGATAATATGGTGGCCATGACGCCATTTTATTTGATAGATAGTAAGGCCTCTAAATTGATTGCAGAGTGCTAAACAATTACAACGAAAGTAGGTATATAACTGAAAATAATAACCATGCATGTCGCATAATACTGTTAGTAACCCCTGGCAAGTAAAATGTATTTTTGAAACTATATTATACTGGTACATGCCTGCATTCTGCCGTTTGGTGACGGCAGGTCAGGATACAGCACTCATCAACCCTGCAATTCCCGCAGGTTTCGTACTAGGCGACTAAAGGAATTTAATAGAGTGGTACGATAAGGTCATTACGGCACGGCGATTATGGGCAAACCCTTCCATTAGGAAAGGCCTTTAGTCCAACGGTGGACTTTTATGGGCTATTAATGAAAATAGTGAATAGGTTTTCATATGTAACTTTTTTATTTTTTAAGACTGCCCCTAATCGGTTTGTAAGCGACATCGCACCGAAACACTAAATCGTCTAGCGGCATGCCAAAATTCAGAAATTATAAATTCCCAAGTTACCCTTGCCGGGTTTCGAACCCGGGATCTCCTTCTTATTAACTTTTACTTATATTCACAGCGCTCACCGTTTTGCCAGGGGGGTCGCCAAAACTGCAATTTAAAAAAAGTGCTACTTTAGAGTGGTGGGGAGTAAAGGTTGAAGAAATAATAAATTACACCATACAGTTTCTCCTGCTTTTCGCGGGGTATAAGTCAAAGTCAAAGTCAAAGTCAAAAATATCTTTATTCAAGTAGGCCCACAGGTGGCACTTTTGATGCGTACATAAGAACCACACGGTAGTGAGATGATGGCGATAACCACATTCGTAAACTTAAAACTAAAGCTACGAGGGTTCCAAACGCGTCCTGGTCTAAGAAGAAGCCCACAACAAACTTAGCCGGGTGTTTTTTTTTTGTTATCACCATCTCACAATGTCATTTTAAATTATTAGAAGAGCAACCTGGTTAGAGCAATAATCTACACCCAAGCTTTTTTTATCGTTTACGTAGTACTTTATACTATAATAGGACTTTTCTATAAGCTTACGTTTAATAGAAACTTTGAACTTTTTAAGAGACATCTCCAGCATCTATAGCAAATTAAGCTTAATTTTCATAATATATATTTCCGCGTAGTAACGCCTGCCTCTATCCAATATTCGAATCTTTTTATAAAGTACTGAGTTCTGAGTTGTTCTTTTTTTTTAAGTTTGTTAAACTTAAAAAAAAAGAACAACCGAATTGAGAACCTCCTCCTTTATTGAAGGTTAGTTAATGAAAAGCTGTTGAAGTTTGTTAAAAAAATGAATCAGAACCCATACCCTAAATGTCTAAAAAATATCTCAATACAGGTTGGATCATTTATCTTTTACTTGTACTTACGTCCAATTCTTCCACAAAGATTGGGCAACATTTACTTGGGCAAATTTCCTCTAGATCGCTGAGGAATAAAACAACAGACAAGGTGGTATGGATTGATGTTATACTCGAGATTTAAGCGATTATATATTTACGTTTCTCATACGCAAGTTAATATTAATCTATATTCAAATCTGGTACAATCAAATAAATACTAATAACAATAAAACATAAACCACCATTGAATTACTAAATAGCCATTCAAGTGGACACGGTAGTAAAATAAAAATCCAATAAAGTATAAAAACATAAAATTTAAATCGACATTTTTAAAACACCTGTGCACTTCTTTTTTACAAGTTTGAAGAATGAATTGGTTGTGTGCTTTTTTATTAGTTCTTATTAATTCTTAATTCATAATTACTTAATTCTTAATACTTAATTACTTATTAATTCTTCTTGTAAAATCTTCGTCCACAAACTTTTGTGACATTTGCTGACCTAGTGGAAACGACCATACGTAATTTACGACGAGTGAAGGTCTTGAGAGACTTTTTGGAAGCAATTAAAATATCACTTGTTTCAACGGCACAGGAAAAAATCGTGAGGAAACCTGCATGCCTGATAGTTCTCCATAATGTTCTCAAATGTGGGTGGAATCCACCAATCCGCACTGGGCCAGCGTGGTGGACGGGCTCAACGCCTTCTCTTTATGGGGGGAGACCCGTGCCCTGTAGTGGGCCGGTACTGGGTTGATATGATGATGAAGGTCTTAGGATACCGCATCTACAACCTTGTTGCATTTTCTGACATGTCAAAGTCAAAGTCAAAAATATCTTTATTCAATATTAAGAATTACACGGTAGTGAGATGATGGCGATAACCACATTCATAAACTTAAAACTAAAGCAACGAGGGTTCCAAACGCGTCCTGGTCTAAGAAGAAGATAGATTACATAAGGTACCTCATTTTTGTTCATCAATTATTTAATACTATAAAAAAGCTCTAAAAGTACTGCTGTCCCTTTCACAATAATGATATAAGAAAAGAATAGATATTATGACTTATGTATAACTTAATTGTTGACAGTATACCTTCTTGATAAATATGTACTTAATAAATACGAAAAAAGTAGGTATATAACTGAGATTCACATTATTTTAATATTATTACTCATTTAACGCATCAAGATGGATATAAACTGAGGTCATATAAATTTTTATTTGTTTTTAAGATTTAATCAATATAATTTAAAAAATAAACAATAATCGTAAAATTTAAAGCTTCATTAAGTTATTAAATGGTCGTTTAGGTGAAGTCGTAAAATAAAACCAATAAAACAGAAAGCGTAAAATCTGTGGATACATATAAACTACTTCATTCAACGTGCTTTCAATAGAATATTGACATTTCATATTTTTTATTTCATAGTTATGCTCTCTAGATATATATCGTTCATTAAAATTATTATTACTTTAAAACAGTATAGATATGTGAAGGTAGTTACGTTTGAATAGTAGCTTAAGTTACGTTTCAGTGGGAGCTTTTTAATAAAGCAGAAAGCGTAAAATCGGCGGATACATAGAAACTACTTCATTTAGTCTGCTTTCATAGGAATATAACATTGAAATTTCTTTATGATTTTATTTTTATGGTATTGCTTTTTAGATATCGTTTATTAAAAAAAAAAATACTACTACAATACACACATCGCCATCTAGCCCCAAAGTAAGCGTAGCTTGTGTTATGGGTACTAAGATAGCTGTTGAATATTTTTATTAATATAATACACATAAATACTTTTATCATACAGATAAACACCCAGACACTAAAAAAACAATCATGTTCATCACACAAAAAATTTCCAGATGTGGGAATCGAACCCACGACCTAGGACTCAGAAAGCAGGTTCGCTGCCCACTGCGCCAGTCGGTTGTCAATATTAAAAGTTAATAGTCAATATTAAAAGTATTATAACCTTAAAAGAGTAGATACGTGAGAGTAGTTACGTTTAGGTTGTAGCTTTAGTTACGTTTAAGTGGGAGCTGTTTAATAAAGCCGAAAGCGTAAAATCAGTGAATAGATATAAACTACTTCATTAAGAGTGCCGTCATAGCAAAAGAATAATGACATATTTTTTAGGGTTATGCTCTTAAGATATCGTTCATTGAAAGTATTATAACTTTAAAACAGTAGATACGTGAAAGTAGTTAAGTTTGAATAGTAGCTTTAGTTACGTTTAAGCTTTTTGTGACAGAGCTTGTCAACGCCAATGACAACAGCACGATTAAGCTGATTGTGTGACCATCTATGTTTGAACAACCATTCTTCTATATTGCTTATGATAAAAAAAATAAACGTGTGTGTACTTATGTACACGTGTTAGAAGTTATACTTCTTTGGCGTAACAAGATAAAAATCTTTTAAAAAAATTTAATTTTCGCCTTATTCTATGTTTGCAGAAAAAACTTTGAGGGAAATGTGGCAATGTTTATAGGTGAGCCATGGGTTGGTCAGCTGTTTGTTCCATTAACTAGATTACAATAAAAAGTGCTAGTTTTGTATCAAATTTCTTCCGGACTTCGAAATACCTGCATTCTACGGCCGATTGGCGCAGTTTGCAGCGACTCTGCTTTCTGAGTCCAAGGCCATGGGTTGGATTCCTACTACTGGAAAATGTTTGTGTGATGAGCATAAATATTTTTCAGTGTCTGGGTGTTTATATGTATATTGCTTTTTATTTATGTATATTATTCATAAAAATAATCATCAGTCATCTTAGTACCCATATCACAAGCAACGCTTACTTTGGGGCTAGGTGGCGATGTGTGTATTGTCGTAGTATATTTATTTATTTATTCTATTGACTTTCCAAGTCCGGTTTTTTTAATATTTTATATAATTTAAGTAACAAAACTTCACTGATTAATCGCTGTTTACACAGCTAAAAGGACCTAAAGAGCAGAACTTCATATCTGTTTTCCCACATTAAAATCCCGAGCGTCGCTAAAGTGCCATAAAACAGTACTAACATACGTTAGTTGCGGCTGATGGAATAAAAAACTTGCCAAGCGTATTTATGTTAACGCTTTGAGAGGTTCTGTATATTTACATAATTGTAATTTATAATTTATTTATTTTGTAGATCTGTAAAAAAGAAACAATCCCACCATAGATTATCTTCGGCAAGCTGTAAAGGTTAATTTAGTTTAAGCCAAGGTAGCTCTTACGTGGGTTTTTTTTAAATTACACTTTTTCTTATATTTTGTCTAGTTTGCTAATATGTTTATTAATTCACGCCTTCATTTTATTCTTATGTGTGAGCTATACTACTCTACAGTTTTACAAAATTCATTCATAGCTAGCTTACTTTCAAACATCCTCACAAGCTAAACAAATATTTGTAGGATAGAACAGGATAGTAAGATACAAAACACAATAAAAATTCTTTAATACTCTTTAGGCATCCGTGAAATTTATCTATTAGAATTCCTTTCAAAGTCATATTTTAGAGCTTTTGTGACTTTATTTTTACGGAACCCTAAAAACGGACATTTCCCACGTGCCGTAAATCAATCGGACGAGTCGTAAACATGTCCGCCAGTTCCAATCTGTTGTTCTTATTTAACGCGGAAAAAACGCCCCACGGAAATTAAGTGTTTTTGACTCCATGAAGAATTTACTCGATTCGTTGGAAGAGTATTACACATTTATAATCCCCTCTGCGTTTTGTGGTAAGAATACATTTGCCACCATACCTCCTCTTCAGATGTGTATCAAGCGGAGGCGAATTCGGGAAAATAACGTAGTACAGACTACAGGAGTTAGTTTTAAGGACTTATGCCCGGTTTCACTTTACCTAGGAATGACCTAAATCGAATGACAATGGCATTTAGGCAATGTCTATAATATATAGGTGATAATAATGGTGAAAAGTTTATGTATGCCTAGGAATTTTCTCAGATTAGGTGTTACCTATTAAAGCATTTCTTCGTTGGTGAAAACGGGCAGTAGAGTAGCATAGGTTGCTTTTAGGTTTAAAGACATTTTATTATCAAAAGAAACAGTTTCACTTAATGAGAAATTGAAATTTACATAAAAAAGTGGATATATATTTTCTAGTTAGTGTGATACAAAACAAACACAAAAATATAAAAGGTGGCGCGTCTATAAAAAATGTAAACAATGCTTTTTTAGCTTATTTTTAAATGATCTAAAAGATTTTTCGCAAAAAATCTCCTTGGGTAGACGATTGTGCTCCCTCAACCTGTATAGTTTTACTGCCATACTTTGCTACTTTAAATTCCAAAAAAAAAAAACAGTTCCAATGGGTTTTGTAATAAACGCGTATGAAAAACGCGGGTACCAGCTCGTTTTTTTTATTCCACCACAAGTTAGCCCTTGATTGTAATCTCACCTGGTGGGAATTGACGATGCAGTCTAAGATGGTAGCGAGCTAATCTGTTAGGGAGTATGGCAGTCGTAACCCCAATCGGTTTCTACGCACATCGCACCACATCACTAAAACGCCTAGCGGCACGTCTTTGTCGGTAGCGTGGTAACGGCCAGTCTCCCACCAGAGCGGACAAGATTCAAAAATTATAAATTCCCAAATTCCTGCCGATAATCGAACCGGGGACCCCTCAATTAAATTCACGGCGCTCACCGTTGCGCCAGGGAGGTCGTCAAAAGTGGTATTTATAACTAAACGACAGGACACTCTAAGAATATGAATTATTACGTTACCTCTAATCTTAGTTTCATCATCATCATATCAACCCATTTCCGGCCTACTACTGGGCATGGGTCTCCTCAGTGCGGATTGGTGGACTCCGCACACCTCTGAGAACATTATGGAGAACTCTCAGGAATTTAGGTTTCTTTACGATGTTTTCCTTCACCGTTGTAGCAAGTGATATTTTAATTGCTAACAACGCATCTAAATTACAAAAGTTAGGTGCGTGCTGGGATTCGAACTCAACCCCTCGAAAGTGAATTCGAAGTGACCCACTGGGCTATCACCGCTTCCCAATCTTGGATTCATCATCATCATCATATCAACCCATTACCGGCCCACTACAGAGCACGGGTCTTCTTGCACAATGAGCAAGGGTTAAGGCCATAGTCCACAACGCTGGCCCGTTCGGATTGGTGGACTTCACACACCTTTGAGAACATTATGGCGATCTCTAAAGCATTTATTCCTCACGATGTTTTCCTTCACCGTTGAAGCAAGTGCGTTAGAGGTGCGTCCTGGGATTCGAACTCACCCCCCTTAATTGGAAAACGGTCATAGCCCACTGGTGTTTTATTAATAATAAAGGTAAACTAAGAGTTTAGGTACGTATATTAAAAATGAAACATCTTTCGATAACAAAGAACAGTTAAACAACTTAAAAAGGTATTTTGATTGTAAGTAACGGTACGATTAAAATACCATAGAGTTAACCTATTCTAAATGAAATATCGTTCACTTAGAAGCTCTTTTAATACTTACTAATGTCATTCACAAAGCGACACCGTAAAGTCGTGTTAACAGTAAAGTTAATATTTTATTACTTAATCCACCGGCGTGTTTACATCGGACATCATCGGACACTCGTAAAATCCTTTTTATTTCTTTTTACGCGCTTTTTATCATGAGTTATCGGCGCGAGGTTTTACGGCTGGAGATTCAAATTGTTTCCCCGATTTATAATGAATGCTTTTGTAATACAGACGATAGGAGAGCCATATCGCATAGATACGAATGCAGTTATTGACGACCAAATGTAAAATTTGAAACCAATTGTTAAAACTGTAAAATATTACATCAATGTACATATTATGTCTATATTTTTTATGTTTAAGTAAATTATTAGTAGGCTAGGTAGCAATATCCCGCTCTTTTGCCACGGGTTCTGTCAAGGTTCAGATTCCTTGCACTAAGGCCGCATTCGCATGCCTGCATTTTTAATTAAATTCTTATTCTTTTTATTCTGTGCTATCTGTATTATTATATGTTTTGCGAGCAATAAAGTGTTTCTTCTTCTTTTTGCTGTTGCCACAGTAACCTGTGACGCCATCTGACCTTAAATGTAAACACAGGTAATGCTATGTAGACACCGCGTATTTTCTTAGACAACTTCTTATTTTCCCAGGATAAAAATTATCCTTGATATGAACTCAAGGTCTCCAGCAGTGGGCAGGGTGCATAGGCAGGAGACAAAAATTATATCCTCGATTATATCCCCTGACAAGGTTAAAGTTTATCCCGGATTATTACTACACATTATTTAGATACTTGTGCGCCAGTGCTCTGAGAGTTGATAAAGCTGTGGGAAAAGTTAAATTTTTATCCTTTTCCCGGAGAGATAATTGTCTCCTGTCCATGCTAGCCGTGCTGGATACTATCTATTTCAATGCCAAATTTCACACGATATGTTAAGCAGTCGAGCCAAGCATAAGTAACAAATGATACTTTTAAATTTACCAGCAACTTTAACAGAGACTTAAATACCCTATCATCTTAGTCCGTAAGTACCTACTCTTATTCCTGACAGCCTGGTAGAAACCAAGTCCCGTGGTGCGTAAGTAAATAATCATTTATTTAAAACACATGTCTAATACGTGTATATTATAATCTTGTTAAGGCATTCAGTTCCGTTTTGAGTTAATCCGATAAGAGAACAGTGTGGTGAAACGAATCGTAATATTGCAAAGGTTTCTGTGAATAACACACGGGCGGCATTTGAAATGGCGTATGAACATTGATGATATTTTGTTAAGTATTTACACACAATTCAGCATCATCATATTAACCGATTGACGTCCACTGCTGGACATAGGTATTTTGTTGGGAATTCCAGATTCTTGTGCCACTTGGGTGCAGCGGCTCCTTGCGACTCGTTTGATCTGTCCACCTCGTCGGGGGTCTACCAGCACTGTGTTGACCGGTACGAAGTCGCTATTCCAGAACCTTAGGACCCCAACGTCCATCGGGTTTCCGAGCTATGTGGCCCTCCCGTTGCCACTTCAGCTACGCGACTTGTTGAGCTATGTTGGTAACTTTGGTCCTTCTCCGGATATCCTCATTTCTGGTGAGATACAATTACAAAGCTCTCTCCATCGCCCGCTGTGTGACTCTGAGTCTGAGCCATACAGCCTTCTTATGCAAAGTCAAAAGTCAAAGTCAAATATTTCTTTATTCAAATAGATTGCACTTTTGATGCGGTATTATATACAAAATGTGTACATAGCAGTGAGTAGCTATGGCGATAATTACAATCGTAAACTTAAAACTAAAGCTACGAGGGTTCCAATCGCGCCCTGGTCTAAGAAGAAGCCCACAACAAATTTAGCCGGGTGTTCTTTTTGTTATCACCAGCTCACATTGTCATTAGAAAATATTTAAGAAGCAACCTGGTTAGAGCAATTGTGTACACCCAAGCTTTTTTATGCTTAAGGGAATGTAACGGAAAACGGGCAGCAGCTTGCTCTGTGCTACTTTTACCATCTACTGTGGTCACCAAGTCCGTCTTCGCGGTGATTATAGGACTTTTCGACGATCAGCATTGGACTGTTATTAATGTGATGAATGCTTCCATATTGCAAGCCAACAAATCATAAAAGGAAGTTGTCTTATAACCGCATTTAGTTCGTTCTCCCATGTTTAGTTCGGTTAAAGCTTCAACGTTTAAAGAGCCATTTAAATGCCCACTGAGTTTGTTTCCAATTGTATCGCTTACTTTACTACCCATTATATTGCGCTTAATGATGATATCAATTCGCTCAAAGACTATTTTGACCAAAACTAGAGTCAGGATGAATGCGTTGGTTGGATGTTTGTACGAATAGGTAAGTAAATTTGTGATTGTCTGACTGTAGAATCAATTTTCTTCGTAAATTCATCCGATCGGAATTTCAATTAGTAGATACATAAAATCAGCCTTAGGGTTTAACGATGGACAATTTTTCCGAGATCTTCGTTCTTGG
Organism: Pararge aegeria; assembly: GCF_905163445.1. Taxonomy (NCBI): domain Eukaryota; kingdom Metazoa; phylum Arthropoda; class Insecta; order Lepidoptera; family Nymphalidae; genus Pararge; species Pararge aegeria. The sequence goes on along the minus strand of NC_053199.1, from coordinate 15,903,093 downwards.
TGAATCCCAATCATCAAATCAGTAAATTACGACATAAACTAACTTTCACAAATGTTAAGCTTATAGTAAAAAACAAAAGTTAAAACTTGAGCCATTGGTCTTAGTATTTTGTGTCTAACAGTATCATCAACTAATGTAGAACATTGAATTGGACTGGCAATTTCTCCTGTAGAAGAGATTAAGAGCTTCACCACGCTGCTCGAATGACGGTTTGCGGGTTTTATCGGTTAATATTAGTGATTATGATAACCACGTTCGTCAGATTAGGTAGGTACTCTGGGAATTTTTACAGTAACTCATAAATTCTGGCCCGGCAAAGGATTTCTACCCTTTCGTTATACATAATCGATGTTGATCACTAAAGAATTGAGGCTGTTAATTTTTGTATGCTTAGAAACACAAAGATTTCCCAACCGAATCAGATGACCATTTTGCCAACACGGTGTGTTACGGCGTCACGAATCTTCTTCCGATCAATCTGTAGTTCACAAATTATTATCGCAGCGTGGGAAGACGTGTCTTTGCCCATCGGTGTTAAGTTATGTGCCCGAAAGACACGTGTCGTGTAGCTACGTCGCGATGTTGTGTTGATTTTGTGTTCAAATTCTAATTCAAAATTGTTTTATCCATATAGACTGATCGCAGGCACTTGAAGCGTTAATACATATAACATGTTAACATGAACTTAAGGTGATGGTGAAAACTGCATTCGTTAACTTAAAACTAAAGCTAGGACGGTTCCAAACGTCCTGGTCTAAGAAGAGCCCACAACAAACTTAGCCGGGTATTTTTTTGCTATCATTATCTGACTGTCAAATTAATATTTAGCTATGAAGTTAGAGCAATTCATACAGAAGCTTTTTTATCATTTATGTAATCTTTAATATTATTATTGGATTTTTCCATAAGATTACGTTTTATATTACTAATTGAGGAACATCTCAAAGATTTCATCTGGTACAGCCTTCTTTATATTTATTAAACTAGTTGTCACGGTTGGGCGCAGACAATGGCTAGGTCAAGGCCCTCGTATAATATTGTGTGTGATACGACATAAACTATTAGTCCAAGAGCCCGCTGTTAGAAATGTAAGCTCAGCGAAAATATCATTGAAGGGTGAGAGACAAATTCATGAAACCAGAAATAAAATCTTAACTGTTACTAGTATTACTGCTACCCGATTTAGAGAAAAAATTATATTTAATAAAATGTATATTTCAGTTTTCATATAAATGTTAACTAAATAAAAATTGACAACCGTAACTAATTGTCACGACTTGAAATAATTACAATTTGTAAATTTTATTATAGTATTATCTAAGACCGAAACATTTTTTTTGTTGTCATATTTTAAGGCGTCTGTATGTTAAGACTTAAGACTTATCGTCCTACAATCCTTCCGTTGATCCATCCATTTTTAGCAAGCTACTAACACTTGAATAAATAGTCGAGAGATCCTTAAAAATCTAACATTCAACATTCCTGTAGTTGTTGAATGTCTAACCAAAATTTTTTGTCTTTCATAGACATTGGCTGAAGAAATTCCCATATGAATGGAGTTCCAAACACTATTATCACTATTATAACAGCTGTCATATTGAATTTTCTATGCAAAATAATAATTTTGCATAGAAAATTCAATATGACAGCTGTTCAAACCATAAATCTGTTCTTTGCGCGTGTGATTTTAAATTTCAATCCCAGACTTTTTAATGTAAATGCAAATAAATACCTATTGATATCTTCTTAACATAGGAAGAAATAAACAAACCGACAAATTTCCACATTTATTATATTATTATGTATTTAGGTTTGTCTAAGCTCTATCATAAATGTTACAACCGTCTTTTGGTCTTTGCGCAAACACCGAACCGGTATTAGCAGCAACGTTTAACGCTTTTGTATTATTTCTTCTCACTACTGTTTCCGCTGTGCATTTATGCTACGTGTCGAGCCTTAGCACGTTTAAATGCAATAGTGTGAATATTTGATACGGTTATCTGATTTTCATACTGAATTAGGCGTTGAGTGCTTTGGATTGGGAAAGCGGTTCGACAACCCGTTACCTGACATTTGATACCGAATGTCTTGTGGCTTATTGTTATTTTTAACTGAGTGAATAATGGAGAGTTTCTGTTCTTTGCTATAGGTTTACTCTATGTTTTCAACAGTGCTTGCGACTAACATTTTGTTCAATAAATATAAATTGTACGGAAGTACGTAAGGCTCATTTAAGCTATACGGTTGTAGCTAGTTAAATGTTATAGTAGCTTATATAATCGTTGTATATATATAAAATTATAACTAAAATATAAGTAAACAAATGCACTGAATTAAAAAACTCCCGTTCGGTTGGTTTTATCAGTAATATTTTTAATCTTACCATGGGAACTATTTGAGAGATCGGTATAGAATGTCCTTTTCCACAGCATAGGCATACCAAATTTCAAAGCTGTCTGCCCGCGGCTTATCTCGTTAACTAATTTCAATTTTCCCTCGGGTCACTTAATGAGTCGGGTTAAAAGGTAGCCTATGTTATTTTTTATGTCAAAGGCTACATGCATATCAAATTTCATCCAAATCCGTTCAGCCGTTGCGTGATTGAGTATCAAACATCCACACTTTCACATTTATATATTAGTAGGATAAACAAACTTTAAACAGCGTGCGTTATAAAAATGTGTTCTCTATGAGCCAAACTTTGTCATAATGTGGTCTAACTATAAACAAAACATTAGTAACACCCAAACGTTCCAAGCTAAAACATTAAAACTAGAAGAAGATTCAGCTATTTATGAATCGAAATAAGATACCAAATTTATGGTATACACTGCGCAGTAAGATCTTCGCTCTTGAATAAATCTAATTTATGCATCCTTTTAGCGCGGCCATCATTTAGCCAGTTAACCAGCGAGTGCAGTAAATTCAACATTTTTAAATTGTTTCAAAAGCGTTACTGTACTTTACGACCACCCGGATAGACCTGGTTAGGGTCAGCATCAAATAGTGTCAGAGACAACCGTATAGCTGTCTATGGTAAAGATACATACACTAGTCCGTAGTTTTATAGAGGAAAACTTCTTCAGGCACTTCATTTCGTTGAGCATTTTTGGGTGGTCACCAAACGGTTTAAATGAGCTATATGTATCATCATATCAACCCATTGCCAGCTCACTGCAGGGCATGGTTCTCCTCCCATAATGAGAAGGGGTTAAGGCTGTAGTCCACTCTGGCCCAGTGCGGATTGGTGGACTTCGAGAACATTATGGAGAACCCTCAGGTATGAAGTTTCCTCACGATGTTTTCCTTATTTTAATTGCTAAAAACGCAGATAACTTAGAAAAGTTAGAGGTGCGTGCTGCGTGCGCGTGCTGGAATTCGAACTCACCCCCTACACAGTGAATTCGAAGTTTCTACCCACTGACACCACCACTTCATATATCGTGTATGTTCGCCCAAAAAGTGCAAAATATATATTTTGCACTTTTTGGGCGAACAAAAAGTGTGGAACTCGACCCGACCCCGCAATTTTGTTTTTTAAGTGTAAACTTCTTTGGCCGCGTTAAGAGATCTCCATAAGGACCTAAACTTAACTCCAACATGAGACATGCTAATGTGACGCGTTGCGCTACACTGACGATGCACAATGGCCTATTTAATGTGTATATTCATTGGGCACACATACAATAATACATTGTCTAAGGTTTTACTTCTGTCAGTAATCCTTATGTCAGCCCATTTTTCTTTTTGATATCCTATAAACAGGCAAGATGAACTTTTTCTTGGGCGTAGAGAAACAGAAATTTAAAGCAAATAAAGTTGAGTGTAACGCCATAAAATTTTAAAACCGGAAGATCTTTTTCGTGGAAGAAAGAATACAACACATAAGAACCTAAGTACGGCAAGGCTTATGACTGGGCCTATGTTTTAAAAAAAATTGCTTGCTTGCTTGCTTGCTTAAGGAAAAATCCTATTATAATATTAAGGATTACATGATTGATGAAAAAGCTAGGGTATAAATTGCTCTTACTTCATAGTTCAACATTAACTAGACTGTAAGATGTTGATAACACAAAAAAAACAAAAATCTGGCTAAGTTTTTTGTGAGCTTTTCTTAAACCAGGGCGCGTTTGGAACCCTCCTAGCTTTAGTTTTAAGTTAACGAATACAGTTATTACCATCACTAACATTAGTGTAACATGTTAAATGTATGAACGCTTCATAAGTGCCTCTAATACACATGTGTAAAACATTTTTTAACTTGAATTTGAATATATTCTTGTTTTAACCTAATTAATACAACTTCTTACGGTTATTATGTTTTTTACCCTTCGTCCTTTAAACTAACTCTATGCCAAAATCAAGTCGATTGGTTGGTTAGTAAGGGCGTGACGGAAGGATAGACAAACCAACAAACAAACACACTTTCGCATTTATAATATTAGTAAGAATAACGTTCCGGTTCACAATCTAACAATCATTACAATCACGCAAAAAGATAGATTATAATACAACGGTATTTACAATTTTTATACACACATGAAAAACTCGACATGAAATGAATCTTAAATTAGTCTATTTAACTAGGCACATATGACATGCTATAAAAAAGTACCGCGGTCTCTGAGACTGAAAGAAGTTACGGTAAATACGTATTGTATTCAGTCCAATCTATAAAACATGAAATTGTACTATAAAATATCAAAACACATAAAACCTAATGGCATCTTGTTTGTGGTCAACACTTCAGAGTTTAGTGTCACACAAAGTAAATGATGTCACAGTCACACTATTAAATTTACAACACGAATGATCTCGTTGTTTTATTGCAGGCGTTTGATAAGATCGCTCATATAAAAACCATAAAAACTAACTATTAACATGTTTTGTGGCGAAAAACATCGACTACTTACAAACTATTAGCTACAATAATGTTTCTTTTTTTATTTGATGAGAAGTCAGCGTTTGATAATGGTCACATTTGATAGTAAATAAAAATGCAGGCCACTACTTTTGGTAACGCCTGATCTGTTTTTAGATGCCATCATTATGGAACACTAAATTTGCTTTGTGATAAATAGGCAAACAGTTAAATTCTCAAATTAAACTGCGGAACCGGAACTTTCATTTATATATAAATTAATAAAAAGTTATAATATATATATTGCATATAGTGTAAATGTGTATCTTTTTGTAATGTAAATTATTTAGGCAGAGTTTATTTTTGGACGTGGATTTGAAGTGAGAGTAAAAATTCAAGTACGAAGCACATAACCAAAGCACACTACGTTACATCGGAGGAAAACAAATAATAACGTAGAAGAAGAAAGAAGGAAAAAGAAATATATAGGTACATTGTATACGAAATACGAATCACGCTTCGCGCATGCAACGTTTTTCAGACGTAGAAATATAGTGGCAACTAAGAAGTGGCAATGATTTGAATTGAAGTTAGAACTTATTTAGGAAGTGTCACATCTATGACGCCTAAGGTGCAAGGCAATATTTATTTTCAGACACTTTTAAATACGTTCTTGTATTTTGGACAATGTATGCATTTCAAAGTATGTGAGTCATAAAAGGCACCGCTGCTATGGTGTGCCGCAAGGTAGTACCCTCGGCCCACGCTACCGGCACACAACTCAAGCCGAGTCTCCGCGTATAGATCACTGCGCGGGCGGACGTGCGCCATCTGCGTGTGGTCTTAGACCATGCTAAATTGAATCATTAAGTTATCTACAATTTGACACGTTGTATAATTGGATAGGTTTATTTATGCAAGATTAATTTCACACTTCGATCTTGCTTTGAAAACTTAATTCAACGTGGTTAGGTGTTGCTTTGAAAAAGAGAATTTGTTGATTGTTAAATTAATGCAATAACCTTCCCCATAATTATTGCAAAGTTATTGCTACCAGTTGATACTAGGAACTTTTATTACTGACTTATATTTCAGCCATTTCTAAAATTCAAATTAATTTAAAAGAATAAATTACATATCTTGTTATTACTTATTTTTAAAATAGTCCTTAATCACATAGTCCATAAAAAATAGGAAAGCAGTAGACCTAGAATTCAAATTGCTCTCTTTTATCTTAGTAATTAACTAATTTGGCTACAGTTCGCGACGAGCAAGTAAACACCACTAAATTGAATTATAATTCATGTTTAAAATAATATGAAGATGACAATAACAATCACCCACTCAGTGAATTTTACTGTCACCATAAACATTTTCTAGCTAGTGAAAATCTACAATAAATATGCATTAGGAATGAAAAACGGCAAATAAATAATCTTGGAGTTTTATAAATTGTGGCTTAAGAAGTAAATCCGGACTTGATTAAATTATTCCTCATAACAAAAGGCATTAAGCTCTGTCGTATAATGTACATGAATTACAATCCTTTATCCCTAGGAATCTAATGTTAGGGCTATTTCACATTAACAAAACTAGTTAGAAGATAAAAGCATTTTACGGAGTTAAAAAGTTACGTTTATATTTTGACACGCCTATTGATTAAGGCAAAAATTTTTCTTCTGGTGAATAAATGTCTAATCACAAGTGTTTATGTTGTGGAAGAGTCTTTAGACTACAAACCATAATTCTCGTAAACTATAGCGTTGGAGTGTAGCACAATGCTTCTTCTTAATCTCTCGTAGGCGAGGTTTGTTAGAGCAAATATTAGCCCTATTTTACCGCCATTACGTTTTAAAATATTAATGATCATACAATGTACAGTCTGCCAGACAAATTACAACCCTAAGCTGTTTGAGATACTATTTTTTGAACACTAGAGCTACAAAAGAATTTTTTTAATGCCTATGCTATTACGAATATATGCTGAACCGACCTCCATCCGTTTACCTAGCTATATGTCCCCGCCTATTGCCACTTCACCTTTAATTTACCTATGTCGGTAAGTATGGTTCTCCCACGGACCTCCTCATTTCTGATTTTATTACGTGGTGTAGAGATACTCCGAGCGTTATTATGAGGCCCATAGATAGTGACATACAGGGGATTAAATATTGTATGAAACACATGTTCCGAGCTATGTCCACAAAAATTAGAAATTTTGGTTTTCGGAAAAAAGAAGTAGGTACATTGAATTCTTATTCGCTTTTAACTTTTGATGCTTGCTTTCTAAACACGGGCATCTAAGAACAATTTCTTAATCTCAGGGGATAATGTAAATCCTACGCAGACAATAGTGCTGGCATCCTAGTGGCTAGTAAAAAAATATTATTAAAAATATCACTGCGCGATTCTCAGCGTGAAAGTAAAAAGTAAGTTAAGCCTCGAAGCGAATATTACTTTAGGACAGCACTTTTAGTTCATAAATAAGGACACATTTTTTGTAAGAATAACGTGGAAACCTTGGAATGGATCTTTATTCAATCAAAACTGCAGATGAAGATACAACTAGTATCTATTACATAATATAATTCACGATTCATTTAACAAGAATTGAAGCTTTTAAATATTCATCAATAGCCTATAACAATACACTGCTGGACGAATGGTTTCTCCCAACAGGACGGTTTGCCAATAATTACGACTCTAGGCAGATGTCTTGGGCAGTAGATTGTAGTAGTAGCACCGAGGACGTTGCTGCCCTTTCTCCTTTATATTCCCTTTGTTGCCTCGAACGAGACCTGTGGAAAGAGATTGGTGAAGACAATTGTATTCGGATCTGCTTTCAGCACACGATAAATTTGTAATAAATAATGCATAATTGAATAAAAGGCTAATTAGTTGGTCAAACAATTCAAAATAAGCTTAGTTTATAATCACTTTTGAATCGTAGCAAGTATGCCTGTTTGCAGTGACTCAACCACCGGTTCAGATTCTACAGAGAAAAGCCAACGAGAAACTCAGTAAGAAACTTAAAAAAAACCAAGCCTACACATTAAACCAAACTTAGTAAGTTATACAATGAAATAAAAAGTTCACCGTACATAATTTAACTTTACGACAATGTAATACAAACAACTTGATAGTCTTACAAATTGGTTATGTTAAAGACACTGCTGATTTCATGCTCACTTTTTAATCAGACAATAAAACAAAAGACGGCCCGGCCTCTTCAATTATTCCATCTTCGCCCAACGATTAACCCTTTATTGTTCGGCTTAATTACATCGTTTTCCGCCTTTTTGTGACTGTGCCAATGCTGCGGGGACTTTGCCTTATCGCTTTCTCTGCTCCCACGTACATCTTTATAGGCTTTGATTATCTGATTTTGTTTAAGTATATTGTTGTATGTGGCACACCGGCGTCTGTAATGCAATAATCATTTGTGATAGCTATTTAAGACAATCGACTGTTTATCCTATAGTATTGAGTGTTATTGTCTTTTGTTTTGCTGTGTGGTGACGGCAGATCAGAACACAGTTGTCACTACCCCTCCTCTTCCTGCGGTTGTCGTACGAGGTGACTAAGGTTATATAATGGAGATTTGACAGTAGCGTCCTCTGTGTATGACTACTATACTACCATCGACGACGGTCGATTGGCGCAGTGGGCAGCGACCCTGCTTTCTTTTCGAAGGCCGTGGGTTCGATTCCCACAACCGGAAAATGTTAGTGTGATGAACACGAATGTTTTCCGGTATCGGGGTGTTTACCTGTATTTTATAAGTATTTATGTATATTATTTATAAAATTATTCATCAGTCATCTTAGTACCCATAACACTTACCCATTACTTTGGGACTAGATGAAGTTGTGTGTATTGTCGTAGAATGTTTATTTTTATTTTTAATATTTTATCTACTGCGATCACCAACGTGTCGTGGCGATTCTACGCAAATCCCCCCATTGAGAGATGCCTTTAGTCCAGCAGTGGACTGTTAGAGGCTATTTATGTTTGTTTCTTTAACGTGATGAGTTTTTGTTTCAAAATTAAAAAAAGAATTTTTCAAGTAGGCCTAATTTAAGCACTTTTGAAACGTCAAGTATTTCTACCACCGTTTCGCAAGACAGATTCTACCGAGAAGAAGCCGGCAAGAAACTCAGCAGGTGCTCTTTCCAACATAATTTTACAATTTAACAATCATAAATAATAATAAATAACCATACTATGGCAATTCACATATCGCCATCTAGCCCCAAAATAAGCGTAACTTGTGTTATTGGCACTAAGATGACTGATAATATAAATAAATACGTATAAGATACAGACTAATACCCAGAACTGAAACATATTCATGTTAAACACACAAACCGTGTCCAGTTGTGGGAATCGACCCAAGGCCTTGGACTCAGGAAGCAGGGTCACTGCCCACTGCGCCAATCGGCCGTCAAATCAATGTTCAATCATTGTTCTATCTTGTGTGAGATGAAAGCGGAGCGGCTTGCTTCCAAGCAACCTTGTCATTAAGAAATTGATCAATAGTAGGTACACTAACATCGATGTATTAATCGAGGAAAATTTCAGAAGTCGGTGTTTCCCGAAGATTATTTACAATAGTACCAATAACGTTCAGTAGTAACGACAATGGTAATTAATTGAGAATGCAAGAGCAAGGCGCTACGCTCGAGTTGATCTATTTCGGACTAGTTTATTTCTGTGCGAACTCCACGCGCTTGTCTGGTGCTGATCTGTGCAATTTATTGCCTGCGTTTACTGCATTATTAGCATTTGATGTACTGTTTCAGCTGCACGTACCTGATGGGTCATCTAAACAAGTTGTTATATTTTAGTAGAGCATTTTGTGACAGTGCTTTTCAGAGGAAGTACTACCGCAAAGCTTAATTCTTCCGCGAAGCAGCATTGCTGCAATGCTGTCTTCCGGTCTGGTTCCTCGCGATGTTTTCCTTGACATTTGCGGGCGGGGACCGAACTCAGTTTTCCCGAAAAGGCTGAAGGCTCTACCTGCTCTACTATTTTTTTCATTTCAAAATAAGAATATAGGCACCTACATGGTAAATATTTAAAAACATTGATAAGTATGATGATAATATTGATAGCCATGAAAGAGTAAAAGGGAAAATTAATGACCTTCTTCCATCGCTTGAGGTAAATCAGCTATATTCTTTGTCTATGGTTGCTTATTCTTTCTGGTAAAAGTTCACTTATTACTACTACTACTTACTATTATATTGGCTTGTAGATGCAGCATAAATATGAATCACAAACTATCAGATTAACAACCAGTGGCAATCAGCGATCGAAAAAATCAAAGAAGCATAACTAACTACTGCTCCAAAATAGCGCAACGAAAAAATTTAGCCTAATCTCGTAATCTGCATGTATTATCAATCCTTTACTCTACTCTCTTTCATCCTTGGACACCACCCTACCTTTAAGGTAGTAGGTACGTTTTACGTATGTACGTAGTACGCTTCAAATTTCGTTGCGTACATACATTACATTCATTTATTTTATTTTATTATCTATATCTAATATATGTGTTTTGTAGTGTGTAAATCTACGTGTGTGTATATATGTATAGAATTACGATTTCCCGTCACCCTTTGCCTTATTCCGTTAGTTAAAAAAGAGTGGAAGAGATCACTTTCAGTGATAAGGCCGCCTTTTGCACATAATAATATTTAAGTAAGTGTTTCCTGATAAAACATCCTCAGTGGGAGTATAGCTTATAAAGTATGATTTGTTTTCATGTGTATAGTTCGCTGACCACAATGCTCATAGATTAACTGCCGATCAATCGTAGCTAGTCCCGTGCTGCATGACATACAGTAGAACCCATCATGTGTTTTGCGATTCAAGCCCCAAAATACATGATTGGTTTATACAATCGTGCGTGCGCATATAGACCATTTGGTACCCATACCGAATGCCAGTTTGTTACACATCGCAACTTTTATGTTTTTTTCGTTCGCTGGTGCCAATGGTCTATAATATGCAAATGCATGCTATAAAGCAGTCTCTAGATAAACAATGTATCGTGACGTTGTCGTATCGTGCTGAGTAAAATAGCTGTATTCTTATTTGTTGGTGTTTATTTTAGCGCCGTGCATATGTTGTGGGACTATTGTGCTAAATAACACTATTCTAAGTCAGATAAGCAGACATTCTTAACGCGAAGAATGAAAAATAATGAAGATTTATTGCTAAACCCCTTGCGCTTGTGGTATAATCAAGGATTTTATGACGTGCCTATGTTTAGTAGGTGACACTAATTCACTTTTAGATTCCCTCTCGGAGGAATGTATAGGCGTGATTCTCCATACAAATTAATTAATTTTTTTAAGTGAAACTTCTTTTGGCGCAACGCACCCAAATTTTTTCCGTAGGTAGGTACATGCGGCCCAGGAACATGGATTTTGGTATACTATACAAAAGACCTATGTCCAGCAGTGGACGGCAATCGGGCGATATTGTATGATGATTTTTATAATTGATACATTGGATAAGGTTTAAGGTTTTGACGATTTCCCTGGCGCAACGGTGGGTGGGCTCGATTTCCGGCAGGGGCAATTTTTTTCTGGTCTGGTGGGAGGCTTTGACCGTGGCTAGTTACCACCCTACCAACAAAGACGTGCCGCTAAGCGATGAAGTGTTCCGTGTGGATACATATTAGGGATATGACCACCTAACTCGCTTTCAGGTTAGCCCGCTACAATTGTAGACTAGTAATGATGACCACCAGGTAAGATTGCAGACAAGGCCTAACTTCTAGTGGAATGTAAGAGGAAAAAAGATTCGAAGAGAAGAGAATTGGACAACGTGCAAAAAACGCAGTAAAACAGTATTACATTTCCAGCTCCGTGGAATAAGCAATAGCTCTCACACAGCGACAACTCGTCAAACTGAATGATATTTCCAGAAAGCACTCATGTAATATCACTTTTCACCTCTTAGCAATAAGGAACTGATCACATCATGTCAGCCACTTCCTTGAAGTTAGCACACTACTTATACTCTCGGTCATCGGTCATTGATGACAGATGATCAGTGAACGATTCTGCGAATAATCGATGATGTTGTGGATCGATATTGACGATCACATTCTCGTTACTGTAGTGTTGAGCGCTATGTGTTATAAGTTGGAGGTTCCGGGGTCGAGAGAAGTTTGGGAAGTTTGGGAATGGTGATAACAAAAAAAAACTGATTCTCACACCTGGAAAATGTTTGATGGACATGAATGTTTTCAGTGTCTGGGTGTTTATACCTGCAACTTTATTCGCTTGAATTAAGGTTTTTAATTCCGCGGGAACTCTCTTATTTCCCAAATCGGTTCAGCCGTTTTTGCGTGATTGAGTAACAAATATAGATGATGGCGATGTGTGTATTGTCTAAGTATATTTATTTACCTACATAGCTACTCTCTTCTTAGCAATGCCGGATTTATATTTTTCATAAAAATATTCATCCGTCATCTTAGTACCCATAACACAATTAATTTTGCAGACATTTGGCAGAGACAGATTGCAGACCGTGTTTACCTACACACGGTCTTAATATCACACTTCTTGGTATGACTTGGTAGTAGCGCTTATTGTGACAGAGCTCGTCCGGAAAAAGTTCAACAAAATTTAACTTTGAAAATTCATTTATTCAAGTAGGCGTAGTTCATAAGCACTTTTGAAGCGACAAGACAGTCTGTTCGTAGTGACTCTACCAGATCTCTCATTCACTCTTCATCTTATAGTAGTAGGTACTAATTTAATTTCATAGCTTGTTCCCAATACAATACAATACAATACAATACGAAGGAAAATTACAAATATTTTGTTTCTAATCAGTATGACTTGCTACTTGAAGGTGTGCACAGCATTAACAAAATAACCGATATTAACACTACAAACTATTATAAAAATAAAAAAGTTAAACATAAGTAATATTACAATAAGAAAAACTACAAAATACAAAACGAAAACTAAAAAAAGGTTCACTAGCGGCTTTAACATTCGTGGTAGTTATATCTTTTATGTGTATCTTTATAAATATATTTATATCCATATATATATAAAAATATATATATATATTAATATGCACCACCTACCTCTCGGCTTGAGCAGTGTTTTACGCCATCGGTTGCCTGGAAGAGATCGCTATGTAGCGATGAGGCCGCAAAATTGTATACATCGTTTAAACTAGTTTTTCCTGTATTTTTATGTGGTGTATAAAAGTGAATTCATTCATTCATTTATCTTTATATTCGGAGGTCCAAAATATACTCTTATAGAAAGTTTAATTCACAATGAACGTCTTTCACAAGTAAATGCAATAAATCGGCTTAACGTAATAAATCTCTAATAACTCAACGCATAGTGAGACACCCACTCAGTAAGGACGTAGTTTATAGTCGGGAACATAACGTAGGATGCTATTCAGATTCCCGGCTAATGTTTTATGTATGAAACTAATCAAGTCTCCTAAACTGAAACAGCCCGGGGTTCCGAGCCCTAGTAATGGTTAAAGGAAAATGTGACCTTCTATGGTAATGCGTTTTAATACATACAGGCTTGGAAAAAGTGACATCAGTGGCGTACTTAGAGGCTATGCATAGGGTATGCAGATATAAAATAAAGAATATCTCCAGTCCAAGTTATAAAAAACTTTAGGATAGATATTGTAAGAAATATTAAAAGCCTACCCCTACGTATTTATTACTCGTACTGGATATTTTCTTCATTGTAATATCATCTGCCTTATTTAAGTAATAATATAAACCCTTCACCAAAATTATTTGTAATGCTGTTGGATTACTAATAAATAAATAAATCATATCATGACGACCAATTGGCGCAGTGGGCAGCGACCCTGCTTTCTGAGTCCAAGGCCGTGGGTTCGATTCCCACAGCTGGAAAATGTTGTGTGATGAACAGTTTTTCAGTGTCTGGGTATTTATATGTATTTTATAAGTATTTATGTATATTATTCACAAAAAAAAAATCATCAGTCATCTTAGCACCCACAACGAAAGCTACGCTTACTTTGGGGCTAAATAGCAATGTGTGTATTGTCGTAGTATCTTATATCTTTAAACGAGCAATTCTTGTATATATATAATTGGAATCTCGGAATCGGCTCGAACGATTTTCATGAAATTTAGTATACAGGGGGTTTCGGGGGCGATAAGTCGATCTAGCTAGGATTCATTTTTAGAAAATGTAATTTTATTTGTGTTTTCCGGTAATAACCGATTTGGTGCAGACGAAGTTGCACTGGTCAGCAAGTATAATTGAAATCTCGGAATTCGCTCCAACGATTTTCATGAAATTTAGTATACAGGGGGTTTCGGGGTCGATGAATCGATCTAGCTAGGATTCATTTTTAGAAAATGTCATTTTATTTGTTTTTTCCGGTAATAACCGATTTGGTGCAGATGAAGTTGCACGGGTCAGCAAGTATAATTGAAATCTCGGAATTGGCTCCAACGATTTTCATGAAATTCAGTATACAGGGGGTTTCGGGGGCGATGAATCGATCTAGCTAGGATTCATTTTTAGAAAATGTCATTATATTTGTGTTTTCCGGCAATAACCGATTTGGTGCAGACGAAGTTGCACGGGTCAGCAAGTATAATTGAAATCTCGGAATTGGCTCCAACGATTTTCATGAAATTTAGTATACAGGGGGTTTCGGGGGCGATGAATCGATCTAGCTAGGATTCATTTTTAGAAAATGTCATTATATAATTCAAAAACCGAAGTTGCACTGGTCAGCTAGTATTTATTTATTTATTATTTATTTGTCTGCATACCCTCTATTCACGCCACTGAGTGACATAGCTACAAAGTATACTTCTTATGAGAAGCGGTGATATTCTGGTAGGTATGGCTTCGGCTTCCCGTTTCGTAGGGACACAGTCATAAATCAGCGAATGCAAAAAAACATTCGTTCGCTGATCCCAAACCAATAATATTAATTTCGTTGTATTTTTATTTCATCACCATCACAATAGTCCATTTCTGGCCCACTAACACGAGCACGAGTTCCCCCCACAATGAGAAGAGGTTAAGGCCGTAGTCCACATTGAGAACATTACGTAGAACTCTCAGGGACGATATTTTCCTTCATCATTAAAGCAAGTAATATTTTAATTATTTAAAACGCACATAACTTAGAAAGGTTATAGGTGCGCTGGGATTTGAACTCGGCCCCCCGAAGGATTTTTTTTATATTTTTTTGTTTCGCACTCAGTTATCCTCTGACATTGTGTCAGAGACCTTCTTTATGCGACTTTTGCTCTGAATAAGTGCCAGCTCACGATCGTCGTGATATGGTTATGCTACTTTTTTTTTATTGCCTTTTAACTTCTCCTTCTACTTTCTACTTATGCGTGAGTGGCGTGAGTGGAGTCTTCAGTAGCCCTGAGTGCTTTAAGTCGAGCTTCTTTTTTTTTATTTGCTACACTTTATATCAAGAAGTTGGACTATATCGACGGCTGTGTGTCACAGAGAGTATGGTAATGCTACATTGCTTTTTTTTATTGCCTTTTAACTTCTCCTTTCACTTTCTACTTATGCGTGAGTGGCGTGAGTGGAGTCTTCAGTAGCCCTGAGTGCTTTAAGTCGAGCATCTTTTTTTTCATTTGCTACACTTTATATCAAGAGGTTGGACTATATCGACGGCTGTGTGTCACAGAGAGTATGGTAATGCTACATTGCTTTTTTTTATTGCCTTTTAACTTCTCCTTTCACTTTCTACTTATGCGTGAGTGGCGTGAGTGGTGTCTTCAGTAGCCCTGAGTGCTTTAAGTCGAGCATCTTTTTTTTCATTTGCTACACTTTATATCAAGAGGTTGGACTATATCGACGGCTGTGTGTCACAGAGGCGCCATTTGTCGCAGCTTAAAGCGGCTCGATAAAGCCACTTAGCTAATTTAAGAGCGGCCATTTTCACACCTATCAACTCCTAACGGTCTAGTAAGCTGCTTACCTGGAATAAACGGCGCTTACGCAATATACATTGAGTTAAGTCTTGTGGATAATATTCTAGTTCTCCCATTGTAGAGGAAGTGTCAAATCAAAGTGTTATTTATTGTTACAAAATTATACGTCTCATCGTTTATTGATGACTTTTTTTACTACCATTCCATGGATGAAGTTAGCTATAACAATTGCGTACTCGTATCAAAGGATCAATGACAAAAACTAGCAAAGATAAAATTATAATGCATATTTTTTTTATTTGACTCTTTGCAGCCAAATAATATAAATTACAATTGAACGTGACGTGACGTGACTTCACGTTCGGGAGGCCGAGTTCGAACCTATAACTTTTCTAATTTATCTGCGTTTTAAGAAATTAAAATATCACTTGCTTCAACAATGAAGAAAAGCATCGTCCCTGAGAGTTCTACATAAGTGTGAATAATTGTAAATTGTACTCTCTTGATTTGTATTTATATTTCTGTAACTACTTTTTTTCTTTGGTGTACAATAAAAGTGTATTCATTCATTCTTTCAAGTGTGAGTTCTTAAAGGTGTGTGGAGTCCACCGTTTCGCACTGAGCCAGCATGGTGGACTACGCCCTTAGGCCACCTTGTAAGAGATGATGCAGTCTAAGATGATAGAATAGAATTGTAATTTGACAAACGACTAAGACACCGGGAGGAGGAGGACATCTTTGCATCATTCGAGTCCATGTAGGACTGCGGACTGCCTTGTATCGAAAATGTACCCGTATCTTTATCAAAATACCCACCAACTCAATGCCATGAACATTGGTTGTTAATTTAATTGTTTCTTGGAAACTATTTACTAATTGAATAATAATTATAAGCGTTTTTGAAAAATCCTAATCAATTTAATAAAATATCTGGCCAAAATGAATTTAAGTTTAATTATTTACCAACTTTATAAAATTACCGTAACAAATACTAACTAACAGCATAGGTCAGCCAACCTGTTTTTATATTTTAATCGGGTTATTTATTGTAATCGGCTTCTACGCGACACGTCACAGGTACGTTCAATCGGTACGTCGGTAGGGTGGTAATGCCGTGGTGGTTTTTAGTTCGGGTAAACGAGACCCACATAACCTCTGTCCTGCCCAAAAGGACAGAGGTAGCCGTTAGCTTTTCCACCACGACTAAAAAAAAAAGGGTGGTAACTAGCCACAGCCGAAGCCTCCAGAGACTAGACTTGACCAGAGAAAATTCAGAAATTATAAATTCTCAAAATGCCCCTGCCAGTGGCGTGCATAGAGGGTATGCACAGGGTATGCACATGATATAAAATGAAGAAAATTTCTAGTACGAGCTGTAAATACTCTAGCTATAGCTATAATACTAAGGGTAGGCTATTTATAACTCTTACAATGCCTATCCTGAATTTGTTATTAACTCTAATTGCAAATTTTCTTCATTTTATATCATCTGCGTACCTTGTGCATAACCTCTATGCACGCCACTGGCCCCTGTCAGTAATCGAATCCGGGACCTCCAACAAATAATCAAACCAATTTCACAATAAATAAAATTTTCTTTGGTATCCACACCAAGCAAACCATGTAGGTGTTCTGTGATATTAGTATTGTTCTGTTTACAGAAAAAAAATACCGATTAAAATTTAGACAGAACACCAGCAGATATATTAAACGCTACAAAAGACAAACTACTTCCGGAAAAATAAAAAAGTACATCGCGATTGGGAAATAACAACAAAGAAAATATTCAAGTGAATTATAATAATTTAATTATACAAAATGTTACTACAGTAAATAATTCTTTAAATAATACTTAGGACTGGCTGTTTAAATATTAGCAGTAAGCTAACTGTTTCAGAATCTTGATAGTTTACACTTTCAAATAAAAAAAGAATCATTAAAATCGGGTCAAATTTAAAGGAGCTATGAAGTAAAATTGACGAAAATTTTCATTAGAATTTCATCCCATTTCCCGGAGGAAACTTATTGTTTATCGGGATAAAAAGTATCCTTTATGTTGACCCGGAATATCAGCTATCACTTTACCAAATTGTATTTAAATCCATCCAGTAGTTTAGTAGTAGTTTTCACGTGATGCCCGGACAGACAGACAGACAGACAGACAAAAATTAATTAAAAATCTGTTTTGGACTCAGTATCGATTACAAAGCATACCCCGGTCTTAATTTTCAAAATATATTAAATGTACAGAAATCTTCCAGTTACAGTTTTATTATTGGTAAAGATCATTATTTATTTAACTATTTAAACTCACATAACTCAGAGAAGTTGGACCTATTAAAAGCTACACTTTGTTTTAAAACTTATTATTGAATTTCATCAATTTCCGCCACGCACCAGAACAGTCTTCGGCGCAAAGTCCACTATCAAATTCAAATTCAATTTCAAATTCAAATTCATTTATTTCAAGTAGGCCTACTTTATAAGCACTTTTGAAACGTCAAGTATGTATGTTTGTGTGACTCTACCACCGGTTCGGAAAGCAGATTCTACCGAGAAGAGCCGGCAAGAAACTCAGTAGTTGCTCTTTTCCAACATCAACATTTACAATCATTTTGCTATCTTGCGGGAGATGAGAGCAAGGCTGGCTGCTTCCATTCTACCTTGTCATTGAGGAATTCATCAAATGTATAGTAATTACCTACCAATGCATACAGTTTTTAAATGTATGCATTGGTAGGTCAAGAATTTCCTCGGTTATGTAAATTATACAATAAATTCAGTCAGTCAATTGACATTAACTTTAACTCGCATATCACTTTTCGTAAAATTATCATCAGTAACTTAACCAGTCAGTAGTCATCCCGAGTTTAATAGTATCTTAAACATTGTTTATTTATTTTTTTATAATTTGTCTTTTTAGTATGTACAGTAGTTAAACATAGTTCTAATTTTAATTTTAATCATAACTTCTTTTATAATAATAATTTACTTTTCTCCGTTTGTCACTGTTTCGGCCTTTGTTGTTGTTTCTTTTTATTCGTTTTTATTGATTCTCTTTGAAAATTGTTAGTTCATAAGCGAAATTAGCATGTAGTGTTTACCTTTAAATGGTTTTGCATACTCTGTGTAATGTTTATATGATAAGTAATATTATTTTTGTTTATGTAAAATCGCTGGTAGACCCAATAAATAAATAAATCAATACCTTTCAAAACTATGTCTACTAGGTACCCATTCAATAATAAGATTAATTAATAGATAGTGATACAGTCTATTAGAACGAATCATTCTCAAGCCATTCAATTTCAATTCAAACGTAATAATTGCTTATTAGTTCCGATCAAACCATAAAGGGTCCTTATTAGTATTCATTCCATCAGCTGACATTTAGCCTGCGGGTTCAACCCAAGTTAAATCTCGGCTAAATTAGTACACGAATTCAGTTAGCCGGTATCAAACTAATGCCAATTAAGCCAAGGGGCCATAGCTCGTAATCAAATTACTGATACAACAATAAATTAGTACATTTAGATCACGCCTTCTCGTAAAGAACCTTATCTTTATAAACTTTGATAAGGTACAATCAGTGTAAAAATGAGTAAGTATTAATTTATTTCCCGAATTGCACTAAAATTGCTTCGTTATTTACAATATATACACATTGGATATGGAGCAGATTCTATGCAATTTCATTTGGTTATTTCAGTAAATTAAATTTACGATTTCATCGCAGCTCGTAACGAAGAAGTACATTGTTAAGTTTTCGGAAATTTCTGGCTGCTTTCGCACGAATTTAGCTATTTCCAATATATATAATAATTAGGCGCAGTGGCCAGCGACACGGTTTCTGGGTCAAAGGCCGTGGGTTCGATTCCCACAACTGGAAAATGTTTGTGTGATGAACAGGATTGTTTTTCAGTATCTGGGTGTTTACATGTATTTTATAAGTATTTATCTTTAGTATTCATTAATCTTAGCACCACACAAGCTACGCTTACTTTGGGGCTAGATGGCGATGTGTGTATTGTCGTAGTATATTAATTTAAAAAAAAGTTTCTGACTCATACATTAGCTGCCAAATACCCCTGTTACTTGAATTTAGGTTTCGACAATTTCTTGAACAATAATTGTCACAAAATACGAAATACTAGCAGAGGCAATTTAGTTAGAACCTTCTAATATTACACCTAAAGAGTAGTACTCACGCAAATACTCGTAAGACGAACTTCATATACGCAGCTTGTTTGACAAACATGTACTAGCAAAAAGATGACCCAACTAACATGAAGGAAATAAAATGATTTGGTATAAATAAATGGCTCGTTGATCTAGGGGTTCGAATTCCTGGTCCAGACAAAGATTGCTAGTTCTTTATGTTAAAGAATTTTTAGTTCCTGCCCGGAGATTTTGTCGGTGTCAACCCCCGTGCCTCGAAGAGCACGTAAGCCTTCGGCCTAACTAATAAAAGTTTAAGCCCACCTTCATTAAAGCAACGTTACCCAAGACGCTGCTCCAATGCATGTATGTTCTAAAACCGTCTCTCCTTAGTATGTGAGACGAGGCCTTCGAATGATGATGACGAAATAATAAGTGACAAACATTGATAGAGCTTTAAAGTAAAAAATCAAAAAAGTCTGTCGGTTCGAAAAAAATTTAAAATTATAAAAAAGCAATGTGTTATCTCTTGTTTAAAACGTGTCTCATTGTAATATGGACCTATGAAAAAGTAGATCAAAACTGCAACGTTTCCTACTAGATGACGCTACAGTCGCTATAAGACTGATGTGAAAGGCATATACTAATTTCGGCATCGACGGTAGGAGAGCCGTAGCTTAATTGGAGAAAGCGCTCAGGTCGCGATTGCCAGAGAGTCGCAGGTTCAAATCCTGTTGGTTCCGAAAAAATTTATGTGCATTTTAAATTTATAAAACTTTGAAGTAAGCTTTAGAATGACAATCATAGGGAATGTTTTTGTTATTATTACTCTTTACTTGTACACCACATTACATAAAAAATATATAAAGGAAAACAGAAACATAAAATTAGGAATATAATTTAAAAAGCGGCCTAATCGTGTAGTAACGATGTCTACCAGGCAAACACTGCAAACTGCAGGTGGTACAAAATATGTTATACATGCATACCAACAACTAGAACTAATACATAACTAAAATACACAAATCCATCTAACATATAATAAACATTTAAAAATAAACCTCATACCCCCGAAGTTAACCCCCTTTGTTTGTTCTCTACTCTATAATGGAGAATGTTCTGAAAAGTTGTTGCCATTGATACCTCCTTCCCTGTTCTCTGACCGCACCTCACGCCGTAGAAATAATTTCCACCCTCATCATCTGGATGCCTGGTATTCTTCTACTATTCAAAATACCAGATAATTTCTACTGCGCACTTTCAAATTGTGGAACAATCTCCCATCCGATGTGTTTCCTCAAAAATACAATCTAGGGTTATTCAAGGGGCGGATAAAGAAATTCCTTAAAAGCTGGCTACGCAACGGTGGCTCCTCTGGTGTTGCAGATGTATATGGGCGGCGGTGATCACTTAACATCAGGTGATCCACTTGATAGTTTGCCCGCTATTAATATATAAAAAAATATATATTAATACTTTATATCACAATAATTATCTAGATAAGAGTAAATAAATACTCATCATCTTCAGTTGGAAATATAATAAGACTTAAACAAATAGAAGTCTTAGGAGATAGGATCTATAGCAAAAATATCGACAGGAAGGGGAGCAAATCCGCGCAGTAAGCAATAAAAGTCACAGTATTTTACGCACGTGGAGACCTAGCTTACATACCGAAATTGAGAAATGGCGGAACATTCTAGGAATTTATTTATGTATAAACACTTTTGTCGCTGATACTTTATTGTTTACACCAAAATACCTACGTCTAGCTGTAATATAAGTCAGAGCTAATATCTAGACTGATAGTCAGGTAGTTTACGTATTTTCAGCACATTTGCATATTATCTTGAATGGGGACCAACGATTTGTTAATTTAAAATGTTAAGTAAGAGGTGTTTGTAACCTTTGGGGCTTTTACGTTGGTGATTATTATTGTCTATATAGCTCAGAATTAAGAACATACAGAATCCTCATTCAGCCATTATTGTCTGCAGTGCATTATGTCAAAAAACCATTAAAACGCCCTGCGCACTTTTCACGTGTCGCACTTGTGAGCTAGCAACTCACACTCACTCGCACTAGCACTCACTTTTCTCATTGTCGCATTTTTTGACAAACGTTTAGAAAATTAGAGGCATAATAGCTATTTTATTTCTAAACGTTTTTCACTCTATTTCGATTAAAATTACCCTGAGCTTATGGCAAATCTAAATTTTTTTAATAAAAATAAGCATTTATTTTTATTATTAAAGTTTATTCCTGATATATGCTTAGTGTTTCCAATTTTAGATATTGTTTGTTAGTGTAACCTACTGTCGTAATTAATTGTTACTTACGTGATATGCAATTTCAAGAAATAAACTATAATAACTTAAAATTAATAATGTTTGGCGTTTGTTATTTTTATATTCCCTCATCTTTCATAGCGCTCCATGCCTATTTCACGCATATACCACATCCTTACACACTTACAATAAGTCAATTATTTTTTGTCTACACTAGAAATTACCTAGAAATCATTTATATTGCAAAACAATGTTTGCCGGGTCAGCTAGTTATATTATAAAACAATGTGCGATTGTTTGTTTGTTTGTCCTTACTTGAGGCCTTAACTGAGCAACCAATCAACTTGATTTTGGGCAAAAATTTTGTTAAAAGAACGGAGGGTAGATACTTTTCGTCCCTGGAAATCAAACGGTTCTAACGTGATTAATGAAAACCGTTATAAACGCGGAAAAATGGGAGAAACTTATAGTGAATAGCAGCTTGCTGCTTCGTGCTGAGGTGGAACCCTATTTGTCCACATGCTTTTTGTAAGATATATTTTTGTATTATAATTGTAAGCGATTTTGTGGGCAAATAAATAAATTTCACTTCATTTCATTTCATAAATTTCATTTCATTTCATTTCATTTTCAATACTACTTAGTTCCCAGAAAAAACCGTACCAGATAAAAATGCATGCAGATAGTAAAAAAAATAAAACAGCTACAATTTTACATAATTTCTACAATATTAGCAACGCCGCGCTGCCCAGATTTATGCGCTACGTTTCGATACGCCGGCCAAGTTGTTACTACTGGTAAATGATCCAAGGACGATTAAATTTATTGGAATAGCCGGCATTGCTGAGGAAATATGACGGTTTTCCAACATTCGTTGGGTACAAACACCTAAATTGCGTGATATCGATATAATTTATGTAAGGAGAGTTCTTTTCCAAAATGTGCTTAGATAAGAACAAAATTAAAGATAAATGAAAACTTATAACATTTTTTTTGTTTACGATTAGTGATGACTTTCACTAATAGCAAGGCGATAAAAATAAATATACTTGCTATTATTAAAATAATATTTAAAATTACTGTTTATTTTTAAAACGTGTTTCGCTAAGCTCACTCAGGAATAAAGTCTGCAATAAAAATATATAAATAAAAATACAATGTATAATTGCAATTTCTTTTAAATAATATATTATAACAAGTAATGGAGTTGGATGATTTTTGCGACTACAAATCGACAGAAATATTAAAATAAATTAAAAAATAGTAAGTAGTATTAAATATTTATTTATTTTTTAAAATAATTGTTTTATAAATATAACCTAAAATAAACAATTTAAAACTAAATAAAATCTAAAACGTCCTCGAAACCACCGCAGCGAGGCACAGTTCCTAAGATGCTGGCAGCATTGTTCCTTTGGATCGCCAAACTAATTCGTTGGTCAAGGTAACTGCCCGCTCTAGGATCACCGGTAGACTCGATAACCCTTTTCGATAATTCTTTGAAAAGAGCTCTTGCCTCCGGACCCCACGGTCCCAAAGTCTCTACTCCAAAAGGCACAAAAATGAAGCTGCTATCCAGGTTTTCATATTTACGCCTCTTGGCCAGCTCGGCACTGGTAGCAGCCGCACCCACCATTGACGAGGCGGCCTGGATGAGATGGCCGGGCTTGCGTTAAAAAAAATCCCTTTTAAATTTTTCTTGACTATTCCGAAATGAAATTCACAAAATAACACTTTATAGCAATGAGCATATAAACACAATGTTTTAACTTTTGTTCATTAATATAAACTTGTGATGTTTCTCTTTGAGATTAAATGCCAGATTGTGAGTTGAAGTTAGTGAAGATGACCAGCGAGCGAATTTAAACAACTTCACGCGTGTTATTATTTGCGCTAGAACTAGTTGACAGTTTATGATTATTGATTAGCAACAAGTTAAGAGTTTATTATTGTTTTTTTTAAGTGGAATAGTGCATTTTACTGGTTTGTTTTGTTATAAATTAAAGTCAATATTGTTAAATATGAGCTAAAATTGTGTGGAAATTGTTTTTGTGGCGAAATATAGTGTGTTCAAAAATCAATTGGCGAACAAAATGTAGATGTACAGCTTACTTCACCGAAACCTACGCTAGACTTGTCTATTATACTAGCCCATAAAAATCAGTCTAATGGATCTGTAGAACTGACTCTGTTTAATGCTCCCATTGTAATAAATTGTTTGTTGGTATTGCAGTTTTTTTTTCTGATGATAAGAATGGTTGGAACGTCTCTGGTTATGACAAAAATAACCAGGCACTATAAAAATTAAAGAGACCAGAATTCGCAGAAACACTTGGAGTTCTGTGATTTCTTTTTAATTTTGGCAAACAGCTCATAGAAATTTTATCTACTCAACCAATTATCAATCGAAAGTTCCAATCATAATTCTCGTGTTGACAGTCATAGTGTTTTTCAAAGATTTGTTGCTATTGTTTCTCATTTAGCACAACAAGAATGGTGACGAAGAGATCATGACGAGATAAATTTGTTCTTTAGGTATCTGGGCTTGCTCAAATTCAAGAAAACCCTAAAAACACCACTGGTGGTAACTAGCCACGGCCAAAGCCTCGCACCAGACACAACGACCGAAAATTCGGAAATAATAAACGACCAACTTGTCCCTGCCGGGAATAGAACGCGGGACCTCCTATTTAAATTCACAGGTCTCACCATCGCGGCAGGGAGGTCTTATGTATTAACAATTCTTTTAAATGAAATAAAAATTTCTTAAGGACAAGGCTGCTTGGAAGCTCCGCTCCGCTCTCATCTCTCACAAGATAGAAAATTTATTATATATATATATATATTTATATTTATATATATTTGTAAAATAAATTTATTATTTATATTTATATAATGAAGATAAAAATATATATAAATATAAATATATATATATTTTTATCTTCATTATCAACTGTAAAATGATGTTAAAAAAGAGCAATCTGCTGTTTCTTCTCGGTGGAATCTGCCATCCGAACCGGTGGTAGAGTCACTACAAACAGAATGACTTGACGTTTCAAAAGCGCTTATAAACTGGGCCTACTTGATATAAATGGATTTTGAATTTTGAATTTGAACTTTTCTGAGTCCGTTACAATGCGTATCCCGGTTCGTTGACTCGAGCCCAAATATTTACAAAGAGCCGCCGAACAAAAAGTGAAAGCCGATATATTTAAATACGTATAATTTGCTCCATTAGGCCGGTCGCAAATTGGAACGTGTTCGTGCACGCGATCTGCCGACGCAGATCACAGGCGCAGCACTTAGCGGCTAACCAGTGACATAACTGGACGAGGATCTTGAGATAGGCCACTAGAAGCGGCTTTTTGACGGCCGATTGGCCGACACTTTGCGCCAGGTGGAATTGCTGTCAAGGGCTAACTTGTAATTGAATACCACTATAGCTGTATTCTACTTGTAGTAGAATAACCAGGTTGCTCTTCCAATAATTTTAAATGCCAATGTAAGATGGTGATAACAAAAAAAAACTCCCGGCTAAGATTCTTCTTACGCGTTTGGAACCCTCGTAGCTTTAGTTTTAAGTTTACGAATATGGTAATATTATATTAATGTCGAATAACTAGACACGGACATAAATTAGTGATATCTGCATATCGTCTGAGAAAAGTACAGAAATCCTTTGTGGGATGGGTAAATTATAGCTTACGCTAGGTAGATAGGCTTTTATAACATGATACCGAAGGTATTATTAGACCTACCTCTACCTAAGTTTAAACAATATATTAAAACACATTTAACAAATCGTGGTTACGATTGATGAATTCCTTAACGACAAGGCTGCTTGGAAGCAGGCGACTCCGCTCTCATCTCTCACAAAAAAGCAGAATTCTAAAGATTGTTTAACTTTAAAATGATGTTGGAAAAGAGCAATCTGCTGAGTTTCTTGCCGGCTCTTCTAAGTGGTTTATGCCTTTCGAACCGGTGGTAGAGTCACTACAAACAGACTGACTTGATGTTTCAAAAGTGCTTATTAATTAGGCCTACTTTAAATAAATGAATTTTGAATTTTTTAATGTACGCATCAAACGTTCCACCTACTTGAATAAAGCCATTTTTGACTTTAACTTTGTTTGTCAGCCATTGAGGAACAATACTAGTAGACGCATTCTTTAGTTGGTCTCAAAGGTGTGTGGAATCCACCAATCCGCACTGGGCCAGCGTGGTGGACTACGGCCTTAACCCCTTCTCATTGTGGGAGGAGACCCGTGCCCTGTAATGGGTCGATACGATGATTATAGAGAATTGAGTATGGATTATCTTTAACGGTTCATTGGTTTGGTTCATTTTATTTGGGACATAAAAAGGTAAGTTTTCACCGAATTTCGTTAAAAAAGAAATATTTGTAAAAGATAAAAATAAAAATCCAAAAACTTGTTTTTTGGAATTTTTCACATAAATTTTGAGGTTATGTAAAAAAAGTGTAAATAAAAAAGTTTTAGGTCTTTTTATTACCGACAATTTTGCTTTTTGATTTTTTTCGATAGGACTTTTAGTTTTGCCGGAAATCGAGAAAAACCGTTTATAACCCTTAAAAACTCACCCCCATCCCCTTCCCGACCTCAGATCGCCTTTTAAATTATTTTTTCTTTCATTTTTATAATATTTCCCCTCATTTTCTAATGGGTTGCATCCTACTATTATTTTTTTTCACTTTTAATTATTTTTAAGGGCTGGAAGCCCTGATCTATTTATTTTTAGTCCTGGTCTATTTTTGGAAACTATGTTTTGAAATACGTACAAATGACGTTACGCTGTATATCAAAAATACACTAGGATACCATAAAGTTGGTTATTACAGCATTATGTACGATCTAACTAAAGAAGATATAATGATGCATTCCTTTCATAATGGCCATAATTCCTAACAGTAGTATTATCAGTAAATAGGTACTCAGTCTACGTCTACGGCAAATTACTACTGGTTTCCCAAACGAATGGAAGTGAGTATATTGAAGTTTCCCAGGCGACAGAAGCCGTGTATAAAATAAAATCAATTCATTACAACTAACACAAATCTCTAATAAATAAAGAAAAATATCGGTCGCTTACAAATCGTATCACGTTCAATGTGGCACAAGTTAAGCTTCTGACAAACTACGCGTTTGCTAACAAACTTAATTTTTAAGATACTAAGGTTTACTACAACAAATTTAACAGAAATTAATTTAGAAAACAAATTAAATAATTTATAAAAAAAATTTACAGTCTACCGGTGATCCTATAGCGGGCAGTTACCTTGGCCAACGAATTAGTTTGACCATCCAAAGGGGCAATGCTGCCAGCATCTTAGGAAATGTGCCTCGCTGCGGTGATTTCGAGGACTTTTTAGATTTTATTAAGTTTTAAATAGTTTATTTTAGGTTATATTTATAAAACAATTATTAAAAATTTACAACAAATTTAAAACAATTTTGAATTTTTAACAAATTTTTGTTCATTCTATAAAAACATTTTTTTTTTCTAGTCGAAAAATCTAACAATTCCTAACAAAATGTATCCCTAGCCAGCTGTATAAATATAAAACATTCATACTAGTTAGAGAAATACTTACTGAAGTCATACATATTACACAAATTACTTTGAAAACTAAATCACATCTAAATATGCAAAATAGGCATAAAATAAGATTACTCAACGCAAATAAGTATGACAGTAATACTATACAGGTTGAGGGAGCACTACTATATAATAGTCTACCCAATGAGATTTTTTGCGAGAAATCTTTTTAATCATTTAAAAAAAGCTTTGTTTAATTTTTTTATAAACGCGCCACTTTTTATTTTATTTTACTACTAAAAGCTGTTATAAGTTTTAGCTGCTAGTTTTCTATCACACCAATTAGATAATATATTACCACTTCTTTAAGTTAATTTTGAATTCTCATTAAGTGGAAACTGTTTCTTTTGAGACTAAATGTCTTCAAACCTAATGTAACAATTCCTTAGTTTAAAAATATTTGTAAACATTTTTTGACAGCAGTGTTGCAGCACCAATAACGCTACGTTTGTAATTAGCCTTCCACTATTTTTACGTGTGCGGCATTAAGTAGTAAACGCGTTTGATATCGCTCATAGAGTCGGCGGTAACTTTGATCTGGCCCGGTGGGCATATAAATCTCCTTTTTAGTGACAAATCGACGAATTTCCTGACTGATGTGCCCTTTCGGCTTTTGTAGCCGAGTTTTCGGTAGCTGGAGTTCCATTTTCGAATTTATATTGACAGCCTTTCTTCGTACAGAAATGGATGTTATTCTAATGTTCAACGGTCTACAGACTCTTTTTTTAAATTTGTTGTATTACTTAAATAGAACAATTAAGCGGTGATGGCGTTTTGTTAAGAGAGAAAAAAAAAGATTCCCTTTCGAATTGAATTCGCTAATTGAATTTTTTTTTATTTTTTATTCCACTACAAGTTAGCCCTTGACTGCAATCCACCTGGTGGTAAGTGATGATGCAATCTAAGATTAAAGCGGGCTAACCTGTTAGGGAGTATGATAGTCATATCCCTGATCGGCTACTACGCGACATCTATACTAAATCGCTTAGCGGCACGTTTTTGTCGGTAGGGTGGCAACTAGCCACGGCCAAAGCCTCCCACCAGTCCAGACCAGACCAGAACAGAGAACATACAGAAATTATAAATTCCCATATTGACCCAGCTGGGATTCGAACCCCGGACCTACTTCTTAAATTCACAGCGCTCACCGTTGCGCTCAATATTCTAACTTTCGGAACTTTTGTGATTAAATATAACTTGCTTCAAGGTTAAAGGACTAAACCTGCTTACTGCATCTTGAGGAAAACTGCTTACTTGGCATATACATTCCAACAATCTTTTAGCCAGCGTGGTGGATTTCAGCCAGTGGCGTGCACAGGGTTTTGACCAGGGTATGCATAAACAGGTGCTTAGCATAAAATGGTTAAATTCCCCTCCAATACGAGTTATATTAAAAATATTGGGTATGCAGTGCTTTTGCGCATGTATGAAGTGCACGCCACTGTCTTGCCTAATACTTCACATTCTGGAAGGAGACCCGGGTGATCGGTTGAGAGATGATAATGATGACGAAGCTATCACTTTAGCGTGATAAAATAATAGCGTGTTTTCTTTCGCAACCCTATAATAGCTCAGTAAGTAAAGATGAAACAGACATATTTGCAAATTCCTCTAGACATTTATGACGTCTTAACAAACGCACTGTGTGGGGCGTTGCGTGCAAGCTATACGGTTTCTGACGCAGAAGTAGATAAGTCTATTATTATGACACACAGGGACGCAGGTGTTTGTGTGAACAGGGTACTTTAGTGATATCTCACTAAAGGACACAATACTTTCTCAAAACTTTGTGAGTGGTGCTTCTTTATTAAAAAACTAAACGTCTATTTGCTTTTGGCGATACCAAACAATATAAGAAGCTTTTGCCAGCGCTTTTGCTAGTTTTTTTGTTCATGATATATTATGAAAATTAAGCTTAATTTGCTATACTCCGCGAAGAGCAAGAGAATCTGTATGGTGTAATTTGTATGTAATTTGTGCGTTTCGCTCCGAAAGCGGAGAGGTGATGTTGACTTTACAATGAATAATTGTTAAGATATTACTTTATAATGATTCACCATACAGATTCTCCTGCTCTTTGCGGAGTATAGCAAATTAAGCTTAGTTTTTATAATAAAGCTGTTTTGTTATTGT
Organism: Pararge aegeria; assembly: GCF_905163445.1. Taxonomy (NCBI): domain Eukaryota; kingdom Metazoa; phylum Arthropoda; class Insecta; order Lepidoptera; family Nymphalidae; genus Pararge; species Pararge aegeria. The sequence goes on along the minus strand of NC_053199.1, from coordinate 15,873,086 downwards.
TTGAATCCCGCAAAACTGATGGTTTGAACTTTGAATCAAAAGGATCCTGTATCCAGGATGAAAGTTATATCTATGCAAAATTTGGCTAAAATTAGTTAAGATTTGCAGCCGAACATAGGTAAGTAAGTTTTTCTAAACCCCTGGTAATATTATCCTGATACTGTTTCGGGATATAAGATATCCTAATAAAAGAGTACACATAGGTTATCCTCGTATAAGCATTTACATTTACTATCACCAAACCTTACATTAGAACAATACGTTTACATTCTTTTTCAAATATATCTCCTATCCCTAGCTTGGCCAAATATTTCTGACGTCACTCTTTTTTTTTCGCCTGACAAGCATATTCCTTGCCTGCCAGACGTCCGTTCCGCAAAAAGTATTTAACCTCACGACCCTCTGATCTCAAATCCTTGTTTTTCATGATGGCGCTTCGGTGGCGTTCGTAAAACTTCGCTATAGTTGTCACGTGGCGCCACCGTTTCCGTTCGGAACAGCAGCAACCAGAAGTGCGACAACACTAAGTCCCTTATCGAAGCTGTAATAAGCCTAAATAATTTTCATTCTTAGAGGAGACTTTTACCCTGTAGTAGGCCAGAAATGGGTCGAAACAGCTGATGAGGAAGCGGTGATAGCCCAGTGGGTAGGAGCTCGACTTCACTCACGAGGATCGAAGTTCGAATCCCAGCACCTTAAACTTTTCTAGGTTATATGCGTTTTAAGCAATGAAAATATCACTTGCTTCAACGGTGAAGGAAAACATTGTGGGGGAACCTGCATGCCTGAGAATTCTCCATAATATTCCCAGAAGTGTGGGGAGTCCACCCTTCCCACTGTGGGAGGAGACCCAAGCTCATTAGTGGGCCGGTAATCCGTTGATATGAAGATGATAATGACATGCGCCAAATTAACGATGACCGGTGAAGTGGTTGAACCGAACATAGGTAACAAAGTAACAAATCAACAAGCAGAAATATTTTCACATTAATAATATTTTACGTACCAAGGACCGAACTTGGTATCCACGACAGGGTGACCGTTGTTATAACCACTAGGCTAGCACGGCCCAGCAGTGTTTCACTTATTAACTAGATGTGATTCCATAACAGTGCCTACTAAAATCTCCGCTGTTGTCAAGTACTGGCAGAAGTTGTTTGAACTTTCAAACATAGTTAACTGCATCTTATTATAACAAATTGCAACTCAATAACATGTTTGTTTAAACAAATAAACTCGCCTCAACAATATTTTCATAACTTTGAAAATACAGTTCAGTGACTTTCCGGCTGTAAAGTGAAATAATATTTAATATAGATATTCGGGTGTCGTCAACCTTTTTGTAGGAAAATTTATTATTGATGATAACCTAACCTACATATGGCACGCCTTATGGTAAGTGGAAACCATTGCATATAAACAGAGCAACACTTCACAAGGCATGCGAGGAGCACGTCCTGCAACATTGCGGCCTACGTCTTTGAACCTGAGGCGTAGGTGCTAAGCCTCAAGTGCCTCCTTCAAACCGGAACACAACATTGTAAAAATGCTGCTTAGCGGCAAAAATATACATTAAAAATGCGAAAATATGTTTGTTTGTCCTTGTTTAGCGCCTTAACTAATCGACTAACCAACTTGATCCTTGGAATAGAGTTGTCAAGGATGGAGAGTGGCAAAGGCTACTCTTATCTCAGAACAAGTGGGTCTCAAGGGATTGGAGAAAAACACGGACAACAGCTTATAATATATCAATAAATCTATTTTATAACATACATAGTGCATACCTTCTAAGTACCAGATGAAAGAACCACTAGAATAAGTTTACCCAATAAAAAGAGTGTTATCTATGAATATAGAAGAAACCCATGATTGAGAAATTCATCATTTATTTGATGTCGGTTAATACATTTTAAGAAATTTATAAATAAGGTAAATAAGACATTTCGAGTAGTGTCACGAATTTAAAAAAGTTATTTAAGCGATTTATATCGATTTCACGTCACAATAAATTTCAAGTTTCCTAACGAAAATCCAAGATTTATAAGGTCGTAAATAAAGTTTTCAAAACCGCATTTATACGTTGCCACTTAGCGCATATAGATAAGCCGTGGTTAAAGTTAATGAGGTGCTTATTAAGAGGTAGTTTAAAAATATAGTTGTCAATGGTATGTTTAGTGATTAGAAATAGTCATCTTTATGCCAAAAATAACAAATATCGTTGATTTTTACCAAAGTTTTTTGTTTTCTTCATATGGCATCATAATCTATACTACGTCAAACAATACGTTTAAAAAACTGTACCAATTTACATTACCAATCTATCAGATATCTGCAAAAACAAATGTCATTTGTCATTTCTACGCAAGGGTCTTGGTAACCTGATTTTCAAATATTGGATAAAAGTAGGCGTCACCTTGCGGCATTCCATGATATATTTCGAAAATTAATCTTTCCTCCACACCAAAATTCTTCGGCTTCGGATAGTTGTAAAGTCACAATTATTCATTGTAGCTCTCTGCATTTTCGAAGATCTGTTTGTTTTGAAGTATACATTTTGAAGAAATTATAAATTACACCAAAAAGATTCTCCTGATTTTCGCGGAGTACAGCAAGTTAAGCTTAGTTTTCATAATGAACCTGATTTAATTTTTTTTTATTTCACTACCCTAAGTTTGAATAAAATTTATCAATACTTGCTTTGAAAACCCAGGAGGGTCGCAATTTAACTCCTTCGATTATTAGCGCTAATGATCTCAAGAATTGCAAATGCTAGAATAAAAAGGGTTGGCGATCTCTGCCGTGAGCTTGCTCCTGTGGTTTGTTGGGAGGCGTTAATATAGAAATGAACGCAAATACAATATTGTTTGCGCTGGCGCTACAATAACAAACGGCTGGGTTGCGAACAGCGCCGATGAACTTGGCGCAATCCAGATAGCTGCTTCCAGGAAACAAGCAGGAATTTTTATGCAACGTGTATTGACAGAAATAGCCTTAGAATAGAAATAGAATATAAAATGTTTATTGCAACATCTTCATTATCTTTATTGTAGCGGTGATAGCCAGTGGTAAGCTTTGTCTTTACTTTCGGGGGCCTGAGTTCGAATCCCAGCACGCACCTCTAAATAACCTTTTTTAAGTACTTTAACGGACGTAGCGTTTTAAGTAATTAAAATATCACTTGCTTCAACGGTGAAGGAAAACATCGAGGACACCTGCATGCCTGAGAGTTCTCGATAATGTTCTCAAAGGTGTGTGGAGTCCACCAATCCGCACTGGGCCAGCGTAGTGGACTACGGCCTTAAACCCCTCTCACTGTGGGAGTTGACCCGTGCCCTGTAGTGGACCGGTAATGGGTTGAAGAACTTTCATGCCTGAAACTCAACCATACTTGCCTTGGTTATTTAAAGCTTTTAACCTTTTCACGAAAACTTTGTGCATTGTATTCATTTGAGGGTGAGAAGTTGTAAAACAAAGGGTTTTCTGTAAAATGTAAAAAAAAATATTTTATCGTCATCATCTTACTACCGTGTAATTCTCATGTAATGTACGCATCAAAAGTGCCACCTATGGGCCTACTTGAATAAATATATTTTTGACTTTGACTTAGTTCACTTCTCTACAGGCCTTGGAAGCAATCTATCAGGTTATCTAAGTTTGAATTCGATTAGTTTTCACCTAATGAAGTGAAAAGTTTGCGATTGCATAAATAACTTTGTAACCTTAGTTAGAGTAGAAGAGCTTTTCACTTTTTTTTTTTTATAAATATACTACGACAATACACACATCGCCATCTAGTCCCAAAGTAAGCGTAGCTTGTGTTATGGGTACTAAGATGACTGAGCCCGCGACTTCGTCTGCGTTTGATTTTGTTTTTTTATGTTGTAATGCCTACAATTTAGTTGTAGATCTTAAAAAAAAATTAAAGTATTCAGTATTGCTAAGCCTTAAATGAGGGATTTGCTGCTGTCCGCTGAGGAGTTCTGTTCTCTATCTCCAACCACAGTTAGGGCAAAATTAAACACATATTATAACCTCTATAGTACAAAAACAATTATTTAAATCGGTTATTATTTTTCGGAGTTATTGTGTAAAATCGTCAAACACTCATCCCCTCTCCCAAAGGAACCGAGCTTAATGTCGGGATAGAAAGTATTCTATATTACTTCTAACACTTCCAAGAATATGGGTACAAAGTTTCATGAGGATCGGTTATTATTATTATTTTTATTACATGTTACACTAATGTTTAGTGATGGTGATAACTGCATGCGTTAACTTAAAACTCAAGCTAGGAGGGTTCCAAGAGCCCACAACAAACTTGGCCTTAGGTTTTTTTTTTATTGTTATCACCATCTCACAGCCTAGTTAATGTTGAGCTATGAAGTAAGAGCAATTCATACCCAAGCTTTTTTATCATACATGTAATTCTTAATATGTTAATAGGATTTTTCTATGAGCTTACGTTTTATACAAACTTGAACTTATTGAGAGACATCTCAAGGATTTAATCTGGTGATTTTTTATAAAAAGATATACAGCCAGCAACATCAGGTGACCCACTTGCTCGTTTGGCCGAGAATATATTTATTAATAAATTGATTAGAATTTTGACGAATGTGATCATCGTTATAAACACATTACCATCCCAGTACAAGGCATGGTTTTCCTGTTAGAATGAGAAGGGTGTAATTAAGAAGTAATACGCTGGCCAATTGCAGATTTGTAGACTTCACACGCCTTTGAAAACTCTATGAAAAGCCGTGGTTGAAGCGAGTAAATTTTGACGGCCGATTGGCGCAGTGGGCAGCGACCCTGCTTTCTGAGTCCAAGGCTGTGGGTTCGATTCCTACACCCGGAAAATGCATGTGTTGAAGATGAATGTTTTCCAGTGTATAATAGGTTGGGAAAAAAGTCTTTTCGCATTATAGTATGTATGAACTCGTAATAAAATCTCTTTGACTAAACTATTTGTATCTGGCTTGTTTTGGTATCATTAAAAGTTTCAATTTTAAAGAAGATAATACCAAATTAAAATTGGAGAAAATGTGTGATTTCTATTTGTTTTCGTACTGTGAAGTAGAGTGAATCTTATGAAGAAATTCGATACATTTTAAAATTTTGCTACAAAAAAGGTAAAACTGCAACGCAAGTCGCGAAAAATTTGCGATGTTTATGGACCTAGTACATACTCTAGTTAAATGTAAATAAACTATTTTAATAAAATGTTTGGAATTTTCTTAAAAAATGCGAATAAACTTTTTCCCCAACCTAATATAATAAGTATTTATGTATATTATTCATAAAAATAATCGTCAGTTATCTAAGTTCCCATAACACAAGCTAAGCTTACTTTGGGACTAGAAAGGAAAGAAAGAAAGAAAGAAACATTTATTTTTTACATTGCGCCACACATTACAATATTCACAACACCACATATGTTATGTGTGGCACAACCTAGAAAAAAGGTGCCAGCTCAGCATTGTGCTGCATGCGCCAGTGGGAGCATACAGCGCTGATTTTCAGTTGGCACCTTGTACCAGGTAACACCACGGAAATACGTAGCCAACCACTGACCACATTTTAAGCTTAGTTTAAAAAAAAAAACTAACTAAATAAATCCACAACTATAATAATAATAAATTAAAGTAACATATATTTATATAAACTTGAAAATAAAAACGTACATATATTATTAACTTTTTAAGATACACAGTGTAATATAATAGTAATAAAATTATTAAGTGGTAAAGTAAAGTATAGTAAAGTATACAGACTGTCTCTAGAGAAAAGATGACTCCGCCATATGTTCTTGGAATTCCACCTGTTTCGCCAATAAATATTGTTTAATTTGGTTCTTAAATCCAAACTTACTTTTAAAGTTCTTGATTGGCGGAGGAATATTATTCCAACACTTCGTGGCGGAGTACGTGAACGAGCCCCTAAACGCAGCAAAAGAAAGGAGAATTAATAGTTTTCTTAAAACGCACATAACTCCGTAAAGTTGAACTTGTTACCCCGTAATGGAAGCCGAAGCCTTACCCACTAGGCTATCACCGTAACAAGTTAGTGGCAAGTAATATTGCGATAGTGTTATTGCATTAGGTACTCTCTGCGCCAGGGTCGCCATAACTCGACGCAGTCATGTCCAGCGATCGCCTGCCGATACCGCGACGCAGCCAAATGCGGATACCTCGGTGACAGTACAATATGAATACTACATGTTCCGTACCAGGCCCGGCCTTCCTAGTAATGCAATACAGATGTTTACATTGCTTATTCAAAGTACTTCTATAAACACAATGGCTTACTTTTCGGCGGGTGAGGGGGCGTCCATAAATTACGTGAGGTGTTTTTATAAATTTACTGTATGTATTTATAACGACCCCCTCCCCCATACCCCAAACTCACATGAGATTTTTCGAAATGTGGGTTTCTTACGTTAACGCGTTGGATTGTTATTGTAAAAAGACCAATGGACAAAAATAGTATAATTTTTTTTTGTTTCCATCAGGAAAAATATTGCGTGGTATTTGCCTAGACCCCCCTCCCTCTCCAAAGTAAGATTAGATGAGATTTGACTCGACCCCCTCCTCCCCTTACACATCTCACGTATTTCATGAACGCCCCCTTATAACCTGCGAAAAAAGTACACGCAATGCACTTCATACATGCACAAAAGCACTAGTATTGGAGGGAAATATTTCCATTTCATGCCATGTACCTGCTTTATGCATACCTTGGTCAAAAACCCTGTGCACGCCACTGAGTACACGCATTTGCTGTCTTAATTTTTCTGCAATGTTCACTAATATACTTGTTGTAACTGATTCACATTACAAAAAATAAACAACTCAAAAACACAACAAAACAAGAGCCAACAACTTAAAACAGTGGTCTAAAACAATTACATCAGTACAAGCTTAACGCAAATATTCAAAGCAAACTAGTTGCTTTCAACGCCAATTTATATTAATTCCAGCTTTAACACGCACAACTAAAGGTATATAATCGTGTGACAGTCAAAATAATAAGCACTTGAGACAAAAAGATCAGCTACAATACAACCAGGTAAGGTAACGGTACATATTGTCGTGATATTACGTTATTTTCAGTATTAGTACAGCATTTTGTGATAGTACTCTTCCGGAGTTACCACCATGTATATTTCTGCCGCCAAGCAGTATTACTGTGATCAGTTGCGTAGTCATAAAAATCTCAGTACAAGTTATAAAAAGCTTAAGGATAGGCTTTGTAAGACTTATAAAAAGCCTACGGTTTTATAACACGTACTGGAATAGTATAACTCATTTTATGTCATCTGCATACCTTGTGCATACCCTCTATGCACGCCACTGGCTGTGATCTGGCCTGAAGTTTGTGGTTTAGGGTGTTATTACAAACACTAAGGCGCTTTAGGTTGACGGACACAGGCAGGCCATTTGACATACGCCCTGTCTGCCTGCTTTCATGCTCTGAGAAGAGCATGAAAGCAGGCAGACAGGGCGTCCGTCTGTTTATAGGCGATGGTTTTCCACTTAGGTGTCTCATCTACTTTTTCCGTCAAAGATTATTATAAAATCTACATTTTTTTTTAAATTTTAGTTAAAAGCATTTGAAACTGAATTTAATATTTATCAACCGTTTCCCGAATTTCCATTTTGTCCATAATTCATTCATAGAATTTGACATAATATCCTGAAAATGCACTTAATGTTCTGGTTTGAATTTTTGTTATATTTAAAATACAATTTAGGTAAGAGAAAAGCAATGTTTCATTATTAGATTCTTATCATGATCCACTCTTTTATTTCTTATTTTAAGGAATTACAGATAAATTCATAAAAATTGTAAATATTCAATTTAGTCTTAAATGCAATAAATACATATTGGTGCAGTAATATAATTCCGGACCAATATATAAATAAAGCAAAAATATAATTACATTAGACGTTATCAGTATATATTTATCATTTTTTTTCTGGGATGCCGTTTTCTGCGAGTAGTTCGCTGAGCTGATGGCCAACCTTCAGTAGTGTAGAGGCACAAAAAGAAGATTGTAAAGCGCCCAAGGCCTCCAAAGGTCTCCTCTACATTCTTTCACACTTCGTAAACATATACTTTTCGTACGTTTAATAATTATCGTATTCAGGTACTTTTACCTCATGGGGAGGTATTTGCAACGAAAGGTATTTAAAAAGGGAAGCATTTGTTCGTTTAACTTGCAAATACTTGCTACAGAAGATATGGCACCGAGGAAAGAGGATGTCAGTAACTGTCATAATTTATTGACGACCTCCCTGGTGCAGCAGTGAGCACTGTAGTTTTAAGTTGTAAGAAGAAGTCCCGGGTTCATCCCCGGCAGGGCATTTTGCATATTATATTTCTGAATTTTCTCTGGTCTGGTCTGGCTTCGGAAGTGGCTAGTTACCACCCTACAAAAACGTGAAACGACAAAAACGTGTCGCTAAGCGATTTAGCGGGGCGTTACGATGTCTCGTAGGAAATGATTAGGGGGTTGGATTTTAATATAAATGCCATATACTTAACAATAATTTGCCTTTAATTGTTTGTGTGATGAGCATGAATGTTTTTCATTGTCTGGGTGTTTATATGTATATTCTAAGTATTTATGTATATTATTCATAATAATATTCATCAGTCATCTTAGTACCGATAACACAAGCTACGCTTACTTTGACGCTAGATGGCGATGTGTGTATTGTCGTAGTACATTTATTTATATATTTATTTATAACTTAATGATGTTCAGGTAAATGAAGAGCAACACAACACAACAGGTTAGCCCGTCACCATCTTACACTGAATCAACCTTTAGCAGCTCCGTTGATTTGGATTAAAAAGTTAAAAAACTTCATATACATGCCTAATAACTACTTTTTTGCACTTACTGACTGGCAGACAACCTACAAAACCTACTTAAACGACTCAATGTCGATGTTTGAAATTTATTGTTTTTTTTTTTGAGGTAAAAGTCTTTCAGCACATTCTTTTAGAAAAACTGTTCAGGAAGGATACTTTATAGAAAGCCTGCTATTAAAAGTATTTTTAGTCCTCGTTTTATTAGTTATTATTATTTTTTTTTAATTTTTTTTTTTTATGATGAGCCAGCCAAGCTCACTCTAGAAGCCTAGCGGGACTGCATCAACTATCGGAACAATAACCGACTCTACACTCCATATAGCGGTTATCTCGTAATGTCACGTTTATTAATAAAGACTTTGATATTTACGGGTGTTAACCTCTTCTGCGAGGTAAAAAAATCTGTAGCAGAACAATTTTGAACCTGAACGCACGTAGTTAAAATAAGTAAGTGTTTCACGCCGCCATTGTAACGAAATCAATATAATCATAACTGTGACGTCGATTAAAACTTTATCGTTAGGTACTGTGTTGCGAAAGATCTTCAGCTAAGTTCAATACCAGACTCTTCTGGCCACGACCTTATTGGTTAAGCGGGTGTTGTGCCAAACTAATTAATTGAGAAATATTTAATGATTTTATTTGAACAAAACTCGATTCCTTTCATGTCAATTTCATTGTGGGTTAAACAATTTAATAAATTCAAATTCAAAATTCATTTATTTCAAGTAACCCAAGTATTAATATAAGCACCTTTGTAACGTCAAGTTTGTCTGTTTGTGGTGACTCTACCACCAGTTCGGAGAAGGTAGATTCTGCCGAGAAGAAGCCGAGCAAGAAACCCAGCAGTTGCTCTTATATCTAATAGTCATGAAATGTTGCTTCTCAGGTGTCCTACTAACTGCATTCAAAGAAAGATATTAAAAAAGTTAACATAGTGCTACAATATTAAAATAATAATGCTTTACGTGTTAGCTGTAAGCTCAGTTGATAGCTCAGTGTAACGAGGATCAGTAGTTTAATGACTTTGATCTCGAGGTAAATACGTACAAAGTCGCGTCGATATAAAGTGGCTATGTCCCTTACTATAAAGGCCAGTGTTAAATGCATGACTGCTCTAAGTATCTAGTATGCTTACTCTGTGCTCAACTCGCTATTACATTCAAATTCAAACATTCTTAACTTAAATATGTATCTATTGATACTTTTAGTATGAAGAGGTGTCATAATTTACGTCACAAAATGCATTTTGTCATTTGGACGCAGTTAAGATAATGCTATAGTAAATAATTAGGGTCGATATTTCATTGTCGTCGACATTTGTAACATCAGACGAACCGTCAATGCGTTGCCAGCGTTTGACAAGTCTGTTTAGCCGCCCCTTGCAAATATCGCAGAGTGGAGCTAGCTCGAGCTATCGCTTATGCAACATGGTCGTGGCCCTGCGGTCAAAGCTGGGTATGCGCAAACCACCATGGTTACCGGACGCAGTGCACGCCGCACGCGCTCTCTGTCAACACGCGCGCCTATCGATTGACAGCAGTTTGAATATCGAACGATTTCAAATTGACACTTCTTTTTTTTATCGTGGACTAGTTTTTCAGGCGTAGGTAGTTGTACTATCGTGTGTATCTGTGGTGTTTTTGGAAATATAATCAGTGCTGTGATGTGTGTGTTTACGGCTTTTTGGAAAGCGGCATGAAGTGTTTTTCAGAATTTATTTCAGGTAAAATCAATTTTTATATTTTTTTTACCATTAATAATTAAAATAATTATTCGTAACGCCAGCGTTACGTTAGTTCATTAATATGCAAATGTTGCTAGCAATTAAATTTGAAGTAACATTTAAATTATTAACTCATATATACTGGTTCTAGTATGCAAATATTATTAGAGTACGTATCTACTTAACGATTAAAATTAGACAGAATATCTATAAGTTTGCACTTAAATTAAGCTTTAACTGCTAAGGTAATTAATTAATTTTAGTGAATAGTTACCTATTTTAACTAAGTAATAACTGTCACCGGACTTAGCTAACTAGTTTTGGAAAAAATATAATTGGATACACTTATGTACCGTTAGTAAGTAAACTGACGTCACATAGGCGTTAGCATAAATCTGGCATTTTATACATGGACGATCGAACGTTATGTTTTGACACTTGTATACTTTGACAGGTCAATGTAAAACCGGCTTTATATTGAAAGCTAAAACACGGGGCTGTTAACTTTTTGAATAAGTAGTACCTACTTAAACACCTACTTTTTCTTGATGTAGAACGGATGTGCTTCGTAACTACCACGTTAGTGTAGTGGTTATCATACACGTGGACCTAGGTTCAATTTCCGAGTCGCAAAAATTGTTAGGTTTTGCGGTTTTGTTTGTGAATAACTTCTCCGAAGGTCTCCGTTTGCAGACGTCCAGCTGTCGATTCCGTTTACTTAGTGAAACTAGACCTTGAACCCACCAACCCGCATTGGAGCCGCAGCCTCTTTCCGCGGGAGTCGTACGAGGCTACTAATGGAGTATAACAGAGAACGGGTAGCAGCGTTAATCTACTGCGACCCGACCCGACTGCCCAACGTGGTGATTATAGGTAAACCCCTCCCGTAGGTGGAGGCCTTTAGTCCAGAGTGGACTGTTATTATTATGATGATAACAGAGCATCGTCACTTATCACATCACTCACTCACTTCATCACAATCACTTATCGCCGGACTACTACATACATGCCTCGTATCTCTCTATCCTCTCTATCCTCCATAGGAGAGAGTGTTAGTCCACAACGCTGCTCGAACGCGGCTCGGTCGGTTTTAGCGATTATTGTCACATATTACTGTGACAATAATCGCTAAAACTCTGATAATTATTTGACGCGCAGCGACTCTGCTTTCTGAGTCCAAGGCCGTGGGTTCAATTCCCACCTGTAAAATGTTTGTGTGATGAACATGAATGATTTTCAGTGTCTGGGTGTTTATCTATTAGAAAAATATTCATCAGTCATCTTAGTACCCATAACACAAGCTACGCTTACTTTGGGGCTAGATGGCGATTTATTGTCGTAGTATATTTATTTATTTATTTATTTAATAATATCAAGCGGTGATAGCGCATTGAGTAGGAGTTCGACTTCACTTTCGGGGGACCGAGATGGAATCGAATCACGCACTTCTGACTTTTCTAAGTCATTTGCGTTATAAGTTTATAAAATACCACTTGCTTCAACAGTGAAGGAAAAAATCGTGAGGAAACCTGCATGTCTGAGAGTTCTACATAATGTTCTCAAAGGAGTGTGGAGTCCACCAATCCGCATTGCGCCCGCGTGGTGGTTTACAGCCTTAACCTTTTCTCATCGTGGGAGGAGACCCGTGTTCTGTAGTGGGCCGGTATGATGTGATGATGAGATGATGATCGACACCTATGGAATATCGAGCTTCAAGAGTTACCTAAGAGTTCGGACACCACACATTTTATAATTCTGAGAAGGTACTGAGTAATTTTTGACAGAATAATTCACTACGTCACATTTTTGGTCCGACCCAAGAATCGAACCATGGACCTGGTTATTCATAATTGAACATTCTAACCACAAGGCCCTTACCGCCACTCAGTTTTATTGTAGCCAAATACGAGCTTGTCTGCGAGCAAGATTCTCTCATCTATAGCATCGCATCAAGGTTTCATAATACAGGGGTTTACCGCTTGAAGCAGTATTATTACAATACTGTTTATGCTCACTCACAAACAAAATCCCAATTTAAGGGACTTCCAGATGTGTTACAAAAAAGCCTGTCCTTTTCAAAATAATACTGCTTTTAACGATTGTAGCATTACCACACCACATTACCGAACTAGATGGCGCCAAAAAAATCCTGCATCGCACTATCGAAGTGTTCACAAAAATTGACTATATATATACAACTTTCAAATATGAATGTTCTCCTCGATGTCGTCGAGCCCTGGGGCTCTTCTCATGGCGAGCTTTCCCGGTGACGCCGTAGCAACCCCTCAGGTGGTTATCGGCAAGTGTCCATCCGAAAAATGAAAATATGAATGAATTATCGGACCTCAGTCCCCGAGCACGATCACCCGTTCGGAGGAAGATCTTCCAATTGTTACTCCTGTACACGATCATAGAGAGCCACCAATAGCCTTTAATAGTACACTGCTGGACTAAAGGCTTCTTCCAACGGAACGGTTTTCCCATAATCGCCACGCTGAGCAGGCGGGTTGGTGATCGCAGTAGCTAGCAGTAGCAGTAGCACAGATGACACTGCTGCCCGATCTCCTTAATATTCCCTTAGTCGTCTCGTACGACACCCGCGAACATCTGCCGTCACCACATGCCACGTATTATAACTTAGTAAGTTAATGTTAACAAATCCTTAGAGTTTAAACGTTACAACTTCCTTTCGCGACTTAACCAAATAAATGAGGGAACTAGAGAAATACATCCATCAGTATGGGCATTTTAAATAAGTTTAAATAAGCTACGAGTCGACAATTTCAAGAGCAAAATGGAAATAAATCAAGTCGCCTCGCCCAGAGCAGCCGCCCAGCGCTGAAATGTTGATGACTCGCAGCGCAAGACATAAGTCATAGACGGCGGCGTTATACCATGACAGTGCTGGTCCCGGGAAGTCAAATTCAAATTCAAAATTTCTTTTATTCACGTAGGCCTATCACAGGCACTTATGAAGCGTTCATACATACATGTTTACATAATTGTAAGGGGGTGGTGATAACTTCTTTCGCCAACTTAAACCTAAAGCTACGAGGGTTCCAAACGCACCCTGGTCTAAGAAGAGCCCACAACAAATATAGCCGGGTATTTTTTTTTGTTATCACTATCTCACAGTAAATTTATTTAGCTATGAAGCTAGAGCAATTCACACAGTGCAGTAAACACGTCTTACAAAGGGCCGCGCTGTGTCCATCAACCTGATGCGTAGGTTTCAAGCCGCATCATCATCATCACATTAAACCATTACCGACCCACTAAAGAGCACGGGTCTCCTCCCACAATGAGAATGGGGTTTCAAGACTCATGCGCCTGTAATTACACCATCCACGCTCTTCAGGGCGGTACACATTAACACAGCGGCGGCAGAAATAAGCAATAGACACTAGTACTGGACGAGCTCTCTTATCAAATCTCTACTACGTATAAAACAAGCATCACAAATGATATTTCTCCATGTACCACATGCACAGGTAATGAGAGACAGTCGAGCAACAGATAGACGTAAGCATGGATGGATAGATGCACAGGTACGAAACCAAATGACTCGGCCAGTCATTTGGTTTCGTTATCTATAAAAACGTCGTTTGTATCCCATACAAGTGACGTTTTTAAAGATAACGGTACCCCCTTAAATATTTATTTTTAGCTACAAAAAATTCAAAATTCATTTATTTCAAGTAGGTCACTTTTGAAACGTCAAGTCTGTCTGTCTTTAGTGACTCTACCACCGGTTCGGAAGGCAGATTCTATCGAGAAGAAGCCGGCGAGAAACTCAGCAGTTGCTCTACAACATCAAATGTTAACATTTTGACATTAATTTTTCTATCTTGTGAGAGGTGAAAGCGGAGCCGGATGCTTCCAAGAAACCTTGTCATTAAGATTACATGTCATGTCATACATCTTTGGAAATTTCAAGGGACTAACTATCAGAGTTTTTGAGACACAGCCTGGTGACAGAGGGACAGATGTAAAGATAGAAGCACGGACAGTGGAACTTTGGGTATAAAACCAAACACCGAAAACTAACGTGGACACAAATAAATAAAGTCAAGTCGTCTATAACTTGCGCCTGAGTTGAGATAGTTCACGATGCAGTAACGTACACTTTGACAATATAAGCATCTCCGTGGCGCCCGATGCAACATAATAATGTTATTACACTTCTGAATCACAATTTTGAGTCTAGCTTAGATATAAACATAACTTACAACTTCATAGTATGATCGATAGAAGGCGGTCGTTACACTGTTAACGATGTAACTTGGATAACTTGAATTAGTTGCGGAAAAGACCAACAATATATTTTTGGAATTGTAGATAATTTTTAAATTAATGCGATTTCTTAAAACTAATTTCCCTATCTATTTGGCGGCCAATTGGCACAGTGGGCAGCGACCCAGGTTTCTAAGTCCAAGGCCGTGGGTTCGATTCTCACAACTGGAAAATGGTTGTGTGATGAACATTAAAGTTTTTCAGTGTCTGTAGCTCTAGCCTAATAATTATTCTGATTCCTAAAATAATGACATATATACTGCATTACCTCCGTACTATCTATTAGGTACACTTCAATCGGTATGATATAAAATATACATAATGTACTAGCTGTTGCCCGGGACTTCGTCTGCGTTTAATTTTGTTTTTAAAGTATTCAGTATCGCTAAGCCTTAAATGAGTATATCTTAATATATATAAATCTCTTGTAGATATATATATAACATGTGACTGTCAATTAATGTCGGTCAAAAAATTTGCAATAAAATAAAATTGCGACTATAATTAAAGATCTAAGCTACCCTATCTCTTAAGTCGGACCAGACTGCTCACGGAGTGCCAATTTAATTTAAAATCGGTTAAGTAGTTTAAGAGTCCATCGCGGACAAACATCGTGACAGGAGATTTATATATATTAAGATTAAATATCATATATAATATTTTATATATTAGTTTTAAGTATTATAAATATAATAATTATATTTATAATACTTAAACCTTATCACCTATTATTTAGATATAGTACTTACTGTATGTTTCCATTTTCAAAGGCTCCGTTGCATACAAGCGGCCCAGGACAGTGGATTGTGGTCCATACAAAAGTGGTCCAGCTGAGGACGTCACTCGGTTAAAGTCATAATGCTAATTTTTATATATTATTGATATCTAATGTTATTTTTAGAAAGTTGTCCTAAACTTAAAACAGAGACATTGGGACTATTTTTACGAAACAAAATATTACCTATTACCTATGTCCGTGTTTAGCCTTTAAGCTTTATTTGTGCATAATTTCTTCAAGATCGGTAAAGGTATTCGCTAAAATCAAAAGCTTAATTATTTAATCCTGCGAGAACATTTATACGTTGCTTTTCTGGGATAGATAGTATCCTAAGCCCTTCTGCAGAAAGCCAGTTATCTCGGTGGTTTTCATCAGAGAGCCCAATATAAGTAACAAAAAATAAACAGACACACTTTCACATTTATAGTATTAGTGTAAATGTAGATAATGTCGAGTGTAAAGCTAGCTTCATTAGGAATAATTAATAATAGAATGATCGGCCGATAATTTCTGTATGGAGATGCACCCGACTTATAGGTTTCCCATACACGCGGCAATCCGCAAGCGTTAGATTGTATGTATAGCCATATACTAATATCGAAGTCGATTTCGGCAATTTCAAGCAATCTCGCATTTAAACCTGCAATCACGTAGGTCGTGAAAATTCTACCGAGCCATCAGTCAAGAGCCTTTGTTAATTTCAATTTCAATTTATTCAGCACCAAAATGTTACGTTTATAATACAAGAGTAATAATACATTTAATTACATAATGTAACGTACATACGTACACGCAGTATAGGTATATCAAGGTTAATCGCACGAGCTACAGTTGCAAGTTGTGTGCACATGCTGCGAGTACAAGTTACGTGTGGAAGCGATATGCATATTCCATTTACATGGTATTAAGTTAGTGAAGCGGTGATAGCCCAGTGTGTAGGAGTTCGGATTCACTTTCGGGGGCAGAGTTCGAATCCCAGCACGCACCTCTAACTTTTCTAAGTAATGTGTGTTTCTTAAGCATCCCTGACTTGTTAACCCATTTATTTAGAATTACAAACTTATTATAATAATTTTGGTGCCTTTAACCTGATAAATGATTCAAAAGAAAACTATTTACTAAATATCAGGTTTTTACACTTAATTGTGAAAATATCAGTAAAAACTTTCAGTTCACATAAAAAAAAACGATCGCAGTGCATATAACCATCATATGATCACAAAAATTCATTTTTTTCAAACAAATTATAATCTAAAAAAATATTTAAATAGAATATATATGCGTGTATGTAATAAATACATATTTAATGTATGTTTATTGTGTGTTTTAAATAATTAAGTTTCCACTGGCTTCAACGGTGAAGGAAAACATCGTGAGGAAACATGAAGGTAATGTTCCCAAGGGCTTCTAAACTCCACCAATCCGCACTGGACTGTGGCCTGAACCCTTCTCATTGTGGAAGGAGACCCGTGCCCTGTAGTGGGCCGAAAATCGGTTGATATGATGATGAAGTAAGTAGAACATTTTATTTGTTCTTAACTAAACGAGTCCCTCGTATGTACATCATTATCATATCCTATAATAGTCCACAGCTGGACCCAGGCCTCTCTCCAGGGTTTGCCCATAATCAGCACGCCGGACAGACGATTTGGTAATCGCAGCGGATGGTAGCAGTAATACAGACGACGATGCTGCCTGTTATCCGTTATATTCACTTAGTCGAATCGACACTCGCGATTAGAAGATGGGTGATGTCACTTCTATTCTTACTGAAATAAACCACACGGCATAAACGGAACAGATGGATTTAGAACGATGTGCAATTTGCGTGCAATCAATAGCTGCAACGGATAGCCCGTGAATGGTGGCCCTTAACTCACTTTTATTAATCTTTCCCATACAAACACATGGGATTACTTTAATTATACGCGACGCGACGATCCAACGGAACGGGGCGATCAACATTATTCCGTGGAGCTTCAAATTGATCAATTTCCAATCAAACGATCCAACCGACTCGGTTTAAACACCTACGTTTATTTTTATGAAGGCATAACGTTTTTCCGCTATTGATATTACGATTACGCTCGATTCATAACGCAACCTGGTTTTATAACGCACGGGAAATCGTATTGGGTTATTTTAACGATATCGTATCGTATAATTTGTTTTACTCACTTTTAATTATAATGTACTCTTGCTTAATTTGCACCGTAAAGTCTAGCCATTTAGAGCTTGCTTAGTTTAACTAATTACCATGCAGAGTTAGTTATTCTTCTTCTTCTATTCTTTGAGCCCTTCAAAACCTCGTGGTCAGTGGCGTGCATATACCCTCTGGTATGCACTGAGTATGCAGATATAAAATGACGGAAATCTCCAGTATGAGTAATGTATACTTACGGGTAGGATTTTTATAACTCTTACAATGCCTATCCTTAGGTTTTGTTTATCTTCTACTGGAGATTTTCTTCATGTACATATTGTCTGCATACCCTGTGCAGTGGTGGTGCATAGGACCGAGACTATTTTTGTCCATCCAGACCTATCCCGAGCTGCAGACTTAATCGTGTTACAAGATAAGTTAGAAGCCTTCATTTCCGCTTCCAGAGACCGCTTCCACATTGCCTTTGGCCTTCCACGTGTATACGCAGAGTTGGTAGTTCGAGTTATACCTCTCAGATTTTCTTTTTATTCCACTCCACGTTACCCCTTGAATGTAATTTCACCTGCACTCGTAAGTGATGATGTAGTCTAAGATAGTAACGGGCTAACCTGTTTAGTTATATTAAACCCATACCTCTAATTGGTTTCTACGCGACGAACGCTAAATCGCTTAGCGGCATGTCTTTGCTGGTAGGGTGGTAAACAGCCACGGAAGCCCACTAAATCAGAATAGACAAAATGCGGAAATTATAAATTCCTAAATTGCCCCTGCTGGGGATCAAACCCGGTACCTCAAACTTAAAACCACAGTTCTAACCGCTGGACTGCTATTCATTCAATATTGGGTGGGTTCGATTCCCACAACTGGAAAATGTTTATGTGATGAGAATGTTTTTCAGTGTATGGGTGTTTATATGCATATTATAGAATTTATGTATTATATTCATAAAAATATTCAACAGCTATCTTAGTACCCATAGCACAAGCTACGCTTACTTTGGGGCTAGATGGCGATGTGTGTATTGTCGTAGTATATTTATTATTCATGAAATTTTCCAACACGAAGAAATGCTGAACATGTCTTCCGATTTATCGTACATTATAAAAGTGTATGGTGACTCGACTATTTTCTATGAACGTGGTCAATAACAAAGCTTTTGATTTCTTTATTTATATGAATTGGTAACGGTAGCGAGTTCTTTTTGTACGAATGATATAGTATATGAAGTTGTGAGGCTTAAGAGCTTTTGTATTGTATTGCGAAATGTATTTTTTATTGCTTTTATTACTATGGCTTCTTTATAAAAATGTCGTAAAATACTTAAAGCTGGATTCACATTAAGTATATTGTTGTTGATCTTGTATATAAAAAGTCTACACATCATAACTAATTTATTCGTTTATGAAAAACCAGTCTACATCTAGAAAAAGTCAGGCTTTGTTTTATATCTAGTATTTGTATGCTTATATATTTTGATTTATATATTTGATTTCTTACCGTTATTGTAATACTAATGTTTCGGTGACATTTATGAAATAATAAAATAGTATAGAAGAAACACAGCACATTTGGAGAATCCGTTTTTTTTTATATAGGTACGAGTAGTTCCTTCTTTACTGAAATTAATATACTCAATACGATATAAATTAAGCAGAATTTCATCATCATGGCTTTTTTCTTCATTGTAAAACTTAAAATAAAAGTATAGGAACTCAAAGCCTTAAAAAAAATGTCGCACTGTCTACCGATACAGCAACTTGTGTGGGTCAAAATGCATGCAAATATGAAGTGGATATGGATGTGGATTGTGGACCCCCGGAGTCGGGCCTGTTACTAAGTAAACAATGCACAAAAAGGGCTGGTATTTATGGTTCCGCAAGTCGAAGGTTACAGTCGTGTTGGCAGGTGAAATACAAAATGTTAATGCTAACTTATACATACGCTGTTAAAGAATAGATCTATAAGAGGCGACCGTTCTATCTCTACCATAGATTCGTGCGTAGTGCCAATCACAGATCTAAGAACATACTGAACCCTAGTTCAGCCATACAGTCAAGTGACGGCTGATTAGCGCAGTGGGCACCGACCCTGCTCTCTGAGTCCAATGCCGTGAGTTCGATTCCAACAACTGGAAAATGTTTGTGTGATGAACATGAATGTTTTCTAGTGTCTCATCCAGCCCCAAAGTAAGCGTATTTTGTGTTATGGGTACTAAGATGACTGATGAATATTTTTATGAATAATATACGTAAATACTTATAATAATTTATATAAACACCCAGACACTGAAAAACATTCATTTTCATCACACAAACATTTTCCAATTACGGGAATCGAACCCACAGGTTTGGATCAAAAGCAGGGTCAAAGCACTGCGCCAATCGGCCTTCAAAATAAATTCAGTGACAGAAATCGACCTAAAAAAAGAAAAAGAAGCGCAAACACTTTGTTGCACGCAAAACATAAAAGAATGCAGATAACAAAAAATAACAAAAATGTAGCATGCAATGGCACGCAAAGCTCATAGGCAAATTTTGTACTTAAAATCCTTACCGAACCTAAAAAAAAATTACGACTCATTACATCAGCAAATGTTATTATAACAAGGAAAGACGTCTTATTAAATTTCATAGTGTCTAACCTCAATGTGCTAAACTCTACATTTTTTTTTTTGCTTTATTGACCAAAAAAATATTTTAATACAATGCACCATCAGAAACGAAACAGTTTATGTAAGGAGAGCAACATTGGATCTTCATCAGAATTACTATGGGAAAATCATTACGAACTATTGAAACTGATGGTTTGATCGTTCGTAGCATATACACATAAATCCAAAATATTATGTTTGTGACATACATATCAATATCGATACCGGAAATTTGTACTCGGATAAGATACTTTCTACCGTTCTCTTGCACGGTTAAATAGTTTTATGTAAGGTTTACCTGCATGCCTGAGAGGTCTCCATAATATCCTTAGAGGCGTGTGGAGTCCACCAATCTCTGGACCAGCGTGGTGGGCTATAGCCTTAACCCCTTTTCATTGTGGGAGGAGATCCGTGCTCTGTAGTGGACCGGTAATTTGATGTTAGAAATCAGCTGAGTTTCTTTCCGGCTTCTTCTCGGTAGAATCTGCCATCCAAAAGTGGTAGAGTCACTGCCAACAGACTGACTTGACGTTTTAAAATATTACCTAGGACTTGAAATAAATGAATTTTGAATTTAAATATAGCCGTCCTTACATTAGATATTCTGCATCCTCGCAACGCCTGACTTCCTAGTACGATGAGAATACAATTCACACGAATCAAATATGTTAGCAATAGAATTACTTACGTCAGTAATAGAAGTGGGACGAAAAAAAAAACGTCATAGCCGATATAAATATTTTGACGCCATTTTAATGGATCATTCTCAAGACGGCCTCTTTCAAATTCGCCGCTACCTACATGTGGTAGCGATTGAAACCTTCACGGGCGACAATGTGGTATCTATAATATTCTACACTCTATTTGTCTAAATAACTTATCAATTTTTTTTTAAAGATATTTATGTTCGTATTCTAAATTTAAGCGCCAACTGAATCAGATGGCTACCAAATAAAGATGGCGTGTATTTATTTAAAGTTGTGCTGACAGACACAATAGGCAGATGTCAATCATCAAAAACAATTTGAAATTTGAATAGAAATTCTTTAACTGATTGTACCTGTCCATTCTTCCACGAAAAGAAGAAGACTTTAATTGTGAAAAAAAAGCAATTTAATTATCGTAGAAAGAGGATATTGCTAGGCAGGTATTTATTCAATTTGATGAAAATTCACCCAAAATGGCCGCCGTCACAAAATAGCGGATTACTTAAGGATTAAATATTTTTTCACAACTCCCTGTATTTGGGTATCAAATGAAAGGGCTTGACTAGTAGAATAATGTACAATATATTTAAAGTATGACGTTTTGAACATTTTAAATTTATATATTATTATCTGTTGTTTGCGATCAACTATCATATAACGGGCAATAAGCCTCTTAAATACCTATAGGACCATTATACTACATACACAGTAGGTAGATAAACAACTTTATTTATTTATTTATTTATTTATGAATATCCTTAGTATACTTACAGTTAGCCAAAACGTATACTAAGTCAGTTACAGATGTACATTACAAAAATATTTGTTCACTTTTTATCTGTGCAAAATAAAACAAAATTTGTATATATGTTATGTGTTATGTTTAAGTACTTTTGATTCTGTTTTGTTATTCTTTATGACAATAAAGCATTTTTTCATTTTTTTTTATTTTTTTTTTATTTGTCTGAATATAATTCAGGAACTTAATTTGTTGGTGCTGTGCTATCATATTTTTAAAAAAAAGAGAGCGCCCGAAATGTTTGAGCATTTCTAGCATAGTGCGTACATAACGAATCGAGTGAAAATAGTGGTAATTTTTCCCTGCAAGTTCGTACCGTTTTACCAGGCACTCGCACAGCTAACGAGCATTTTCTAAGTGTGTCTGGATTGTTAAGGAGTGAGAAGTAGTGTAAGATACAGGCCCTCCGACGCCTTTGTTCCAAAGTATCCAAACCCCCCGTGACACCTTAAGTAAGTAAGTGACACTCTATAGAAACTTTACAAGAATTACTGGTACTTTAAAAACTGCAGGGGTTATTAAGTTATTTGGGTCAACACTTTCAACAACTTAATAAAGTCAATAATTAAAGTTTTCAGCTGCACCGAACTCGATAAATCAAGTAAATTATCAATTACTGTACCCCGCGGGCGATAGCTCTGTCTACAGTTTATAGCCGTTACTGGCGGCTGGACATAAGTTCCTTGAGCTTTGTGTAAAACGCAGAGATATTTAAATGTAATGTTAGTTGTAGAGGGAACAAAGTAATTAAATTCTAAGCTAATAAATAATCATTTTCTTCAGTAACTCTTTCACTTTCAATGTTTGCCTTGCTCTTGTATAATTTTACCAAATAAAGCCTTCGGATTTCCATGGGAAATACTACCATGTCTTTAAATCATACAATTTGTACTCGTATCTATAATAATTTGTATAACAATGCACTTATGTTTATAAATGTACATTTATGTATCCTTATGTATGTTCGATTGTACATAATGTATTTTAAATCGAGTAAAATATCGAATAAAAAATTATAAGGCTACTTACTGCTAATTAGATACTGTAGTACTTAACTATTGTGGAAAATTATCAAAGCGGGTGAATAGAAATACCAAGTCGGCGATTATTTTTCCAACGCGAATAAAAACAAAGTGTAGTCTCGTTGTCCTTGTATTACCTGCTACTAATATAAAAAGTTTGGTTAGGTTAGATTAGAACTTAAATTGATATGAGCCCTTAGCCCTTAGGCAATTAGCTTTCATTGGTCAATTAATAGTGGTAGTCACCACAATATTATCACTCACTTAGTATTTTTAGGAAGCCATATTCAGTTATTACGATACCTTTAATATACATTAATATTCACTCGTTCAAATAATACCCATGATTGAACAGTTTCTGCTACGGTGGTCACTGTCTATTCTCTCATAGTCCGGTCAGATGGCAGCTCGACGAGCGAAAAGAGACCAGGCGCAGGATTGTCAGCTTAACGTGTTCTCCGAGGCACGGGGGTGGATCACTTTCCAAACTCCGGGATGGAACTAAGTATTTCTTGATAGAAAAATTGAATAATTCACGAGCCCCATTCCGGGATCTAACCCAGAATGCAGAGGCATTAAAACAAACTCACAACTAAACACTAGCAATGGAATAGCCGGTCTCCACTTCATATCTCTGTGTAAATGCAAGTAATTTATCTATCAAGCTCACCTGGGTGGGTATTTGGGTTGACGCGGCCGGGCCCGGTAAAGTACGGGTATTGGCCATTGCTGATGTTTTATTGACATTGATACGAGTTCCAGAAGTGTGCCGCGATAATAACATTCGTGTTTTATTGCCGTAAACTGTAATTTTCTATGTCTCGTTGGTAAGAGGTCAGGTTCTGACACCTGATTGAGTTAAGCTCCTATTACCAATATATTTAATGGTGACGGGTTAAACGGCATGACTAGTGGGAACAAACAGAGCCGAGACCGAGATCTGTTTTATAATAATAATAATATAAGCAGTGATAGCGCAGTGGGTGGGACCTCGACTTCGCTTTCGGGGCGCCGAGTTCGAATCCGAGCACGCGCCTCTAACTTTTCTAAGTTATGTGCGTTTTACCTAATTAAAATATCACTTGCTTCAATGGTGAAGGACAACATTCAATCAAATCACATTATTGTAATTAATTTAATATATATATATTTGTTTTTTATCTATTATGTATTGCGATGATTGCATTTTCCTAATTTCACGTTGTTGTAATGGGTCCGAAGGAAGGTGGCGACAATCGTAACACAAGTTACCTTAGTGCGAGTGTTTAAGCACTCTGTTGTGTACAAATCAATAGAGTATAACTGCGTCCATTAGGAGATTCCTGCTGTATACAGTTTTAAACAAGAAATAAATAAATTATTATTATTATATATCTATCATTTATTATTTTTCTTTTTTTATTATTATTTTATTATTATTATTATTATTGTTGTGGGCAAAACCTGCATGCCTGAGAGTTCTACATAATGTTCTCAAGGGTGTGTGGAGTATTGGGTGGAACACTTTCCACCTTTTCATTCAAAGTCAAAGTCAAAGTCAAATATTTCTTTGTTCAAATAGGCACATAGATGGCACTTTTGATGCGTTATTATATACAAAATGTGTACATAGCAGTGAGTAGTGATGGCGATAACTACAATCGTAAACTTAAAACTAAAGCTACGAGGGTTCCAATCGCGCCCTGGTCTAAGAAGAAGCCCACAACAAACTTAGGCGGGTTTTCTTTTTGTTATCATCATCTCACATTGTCATTAGAAAATATTTAAGAAGCAACCTGGTTAGAGCAATTGTTTACACCCAAGCTTTTTTATCGTTTACGTAATCCTTTATACTATAATTGAGTATTATGTAAGTTTATAATAGCATAAATATATATCATAAATACTATTCTATTATATATACATTTATACCGGTATTTTTGTAGTTACTATTTAAATATAGTATGTATGTTCATGTAAGTTTTTTTTTATTTTGTAACTTATTTAATGTACGAACCTGAGCGTGCGAAGGCAATGAAGGCATTTAAAGGAAATTGTATACAATTTTACAATAAATTACCGGTTGATATCTTGGGGATGTCACTAAAGACGTTCAAAGTTTGTATTAAGCGAAAGCTTATAGAAAAGTCCTATTATATACTAATTATAAGAACTTAATTATTTAAAAAATAGATGCACTATCACATTAGGTTTGAATATTATGTCATGATAAGTGTTAGAATAAGACTATAAAAATTATTCGTTAAGATACCGTGTTAAAATATCATGTGAATGTAACCTACGACAGTTTCACGTCCCACAGCTCAGCTCACAAATCCATGGTGTAAAGACAGCCTAAGGCTAAAAAGTAGTATGATAAAAATATTATTAGTCGGAGATGTTAGCAACTTTTTTCTGTTTGTCGGTGAAATGCCTGTTTTATGAACTGCGGTCGCCGTCGAGTCGCTTATTGTTTTCGACGGTGCATTCTTGCTCCTTGCCCCTATTTCTTAGAAAGTCGTAATCCGAGGCTGTGAAAAAACCGCTCCTTACTCACCATTGTGAATGAAACCACTGGATGCCTCGATGGTAAATCAATGAGATTAATGTTTTTGCGAAATTTAAAATAACACTGTAGTGTAAGAAAATACAAGTTGCATAAACTTACTAATGCCAGTTTTTATTAACAACGACTAAGGCAATGCATAAATAGGTAACGCCTAATCTAAGGATATTCCTAGGCGACAATCAACATTTAACAAATACAAATTTAAAATTCATTTATTTCAAGTAGGCGTAATTAATGAGCACTTATGGAACGTCAACAAAATATAGTTATCACCTAAGTTTTGGTGAAATCTTTTTTTCTATAGACATTTTTGAGCCTAATTTTTTTTTTATTGATCCAAGACCATAACTGTGCTCGGCAATTAATGAGTTAATGAAATAAAAGTAAATATTAGTATACATTGAACTTATTTCGATAACTATCATCACCTTTCGTGATATCCCAGTGTTAAGGTCTTCGACTTGACTTTCGGGGGGCAGAGTTTGACTCCCAGCACGCACCTCAAACTTTACTAAGTAATGTGCATTTGAAGCAATTAAAATATCACTTGCTTTAAAGGCGAAGGAAAACATCGCGAGGAAACCTGCATGCCAGATAATTCTCCATAATGTTCTCAAAGATGAGTGGAGTCCACCAATTCTAGTGGCCTACAACCCCCCTTCTCATTGTGGGGACCCGTGCTCTGTAGTGTACCGGTAATGGGTTGATATGATAATGAAGATGGCTACCATTACCTCTTAGCAAATCGAAACCTAGTTATAGAGAGAATTTAATATTTCTTGCGAAAGGCTGAAATGACGTCATCATTAGCATCACAGCCACATAGCTTCAACTGCTTGGCTAATATTTTATAGGGATTTCCACTCGTTACAGTTTTGTACCGGTTGCGTCGAACGACTCCCCGTAACTCGTTTTATGTCATCTGTCCACCTTTTGGATTTCTACCAAAGGTGTCCACCCCGGAACCTTGGGGATCCAAGCCCATCTGTTCTCTGAGGCCATCAAAATTCAAAATTCATTAATTTCAAGTAGGCCTAATGTGTGTAGTGACTACCACCGGTTCGGAAGGCAGATTCTACCGAGAAGAATTCATTTTTCTATCTTGTGAGAGATGAAAGGGGAGCCGGATGCTTCCAAGCAACCTTGTCATCTATTTCCACCCATTACTACTTCAGCTATAGCTACCACTATGTCACTAATTCTTGTTTTTCTAGAAATCTCCACATTTGAGTAAAGTATACGCACCCAAAAATCCCTGCCAATGTGAAAGGTAACTAAAAATGACCCTACACGTAACGACATTCGTGACTATCTAGCAGTACATTATTCATAGTCATCATATTAAATTATTTTCGCAAGCGTTTTCCAAGCACATTATGTTTAGAATAAGAAAGCTCAGAGCCACTCCGCGGGCGATGTAGAGAGCCGTTTTGTGTTTCTCTACATAATCATATTACAAACTATAAGACCCGTGACGAAGTAGATTTACCCATGTAGGTATCTATGAAGGCTGATAGACGATGCTGGGGTCCCAAACTGGAAAACGAAATGTAAAAAGATATAGATTTTTTCATGTTTTTTTTTCATTTTATATGTTTCAAACCGACGGATTCGGCTGCTAAAACAGGCCCGTAACGTGGCCTACGTTACGGGCTCTTTTTACTTGGGTTAAAGAACTATTTGTATTCGTGAAATGGTTAATGAATAACTGATTATTCAATTTTTTATACAAAGGCGGTGAGCATTCTATTTCGAATCGCTGGCTATTCAAAAGAAGTACCATTCACTAGGCTTTGTATAGTACTAAGGAAATAATTTACTAGACTCTGTATAGTATTATGAAAATGGTTATATAATCTATATAAAGCAGATAAAGTGGATTGAGGGATTAGTTAATACTAAAGCACCAGTGAGCGATCAAGCAAGCAGTTCTTATGTTATTAATTATATAGATCGCTGTATAGTGATAAGAAGAGTTGGTAGAAGGTACAATACAATACCTTCTACCAAATCTTCTTTCGGAGTCCAAGGCTTTGGAATCGATTCCCGTAACTGGAAAATGTTTGTGTGATGAGCATGAATGTTTTTCAGTGTCTGGATGTTTACCTGTTTTTTCTAAGTATTTATGTATATTATTAATAAAAATATTCATCAGTTATATGTGTGCATTGTAGTAGTATATTTATTATTTTTTATTTACCTTTATTGTATTTGTATAATAATACCGTTAAACAAGAAAAAGTTTCCCTTTATATTGGCATAGTACACACTGATTCTCCTCATATAGATCACGAAGAGAAAACAATACCCCATTAGACAAAGTGTGGTACATAAGTTATTACTACACTGTACAATGCTAATTAGCTATCGGAATTATTTTCAATATGACAGTGTGGAGGGCTTTAGTAATATTTTCAACTAATGGTAGAACATTAATCTATACACAGCTTTCTTGTAAACTCTGAATACATGAGTTTTCGTATTTTAGGTTTGGCGATGCACAATCAACTTTTTACATGTTATTTCACTATATGTAATTAAATACGGTGATTGCCTGGTGGAAAGCGGTAATAGCCTGGTGGTTAGAGCCAGCCTTCCTTTCGGAGTGACTGGGTTCGAGCCCCGGCACTCACCTGTAACTTTTCGGAGTTGCGTGCGTTTTTAATTTAAGGAGTTTGAAACAAGAGATGACACATTGCTTTTTTCAAGTCATGTCGGTTCCGATAATTTTTATATGCTTTTTAAATTTATAAAATATTTAAGACATGTTGATTAACCACGAAAATCTTAGTTTAAAATAATGTGATATTACGAAATATATGGGTTTGACGTAATATAATAAACAACTATTAGTCAAATGGAGACAAAGACTACAGGTTCACAGTTGAACACAGATAAGGCACATCATTACCTTGAAACTGTGGCGGCGGAGCGAGCTAATGAAATAGATAAAACACAAAAGGTTTGGACTAGTAATGAGTTTGATAAATTACCGCCAACATTTAGTGAGACGCCACAATAAGTGAGACCAAAATTTTCCTTATATTTTTTTACTTGTGTCTTTTATGTGAAGTTCAGAATACAGTTGTCACCTATCCTTTACTACCCGCGGGTGTATGAGTTGACTAAAGAAATATGACGGAGAGCGGACAGCAGCGTCCTCTGTGCCACTACTACAGTCTGTGATCACCAACCTGCCTACCCAGTGTTGTGGTTATGGGCAAACCTTCCCGTTGGAAGAGGCTTTCAGTCCAGCATGGACTTTTATAGACAATGGATGTGTTAACAAAAAGAAAAACTTAAAGAATTTTGTTTTAAAATAACTTTATCAGCGAGAATGTTGCGTGGAGTAGGGATCTGGTAAGTCATCTATGTACAAGTTGTAATCATAAACTGTTGTGTACTACTGACTACTGGTAGGGTTGTGATTGAAACTTAAATAATAAAAAAAAAAATGTTTTTAAAATGAATATCATTAATCATTAATCTATACCTTGTCACAGGAACTCTGTGTGGTTTCTCTAGTTGTCGTAAATTGTTTTACTCTTAAAACTTTGATTGACAAAATAAAAAAACACATTGATGATGTATTTTTTGCCGATAAATTGATTCAAATATAAATCTTCGTGAATAAACAAATCAATAAATATACTTTTATTGTAAACCACAAAAAGTACATAAAAAAGAAAAGTAGGTACAACAAAACAAGGTATACAATTTGGCGGCCTCATCGCTTCATAGCGATTTCTTCCAGGCAACCGATGGCGAAGAAAACAAATACAGAAAATAGGCCTACTTCTTCTTATTTCTTCTACTTTTTTAACATCTTTATTTCCATATACATTATTTCCTAAATTGCAGTAGTTGTTATTTTATTGAGGCTAAGTTTACGCGTAATCTCATCAAGGTACACGTACAAAAAAAAATGATATCAATTCAATTAAGACACATGAGACTTAAACACCGGGAGGTATCTTGGCATTGTTCGAATACATTTGTACATGACTAAAGTCCTAAAGTATGTCGATAATGCAGTCGTATTTTTATCAAAACACCCACCAACTCAGTGTCATGAACATTGGTTGTTAATCAAATATAATTTTCATTGTTTCTTGAAAACTATTTTTATTAATTATATAATAATCATTAGCGTATTTTTTTTAAATACCTAATCAATTTAATAAAATATCTGGTCAATGTGAATATATAGTTATCAAAAGTTTAATTATTTACCCACTTTATGAAATTAATGTGACATGAGTTACATTGATGATGTATTTTTGCCGAAAAATTGATTCAAATATTATTCTAATTTTTACATCTTTTTTTTTTCATATATATTATTTTCCAAAATAACAGCAGTTGTTTGTTTTATTAAGTTTTTATTATTATAAAACATGTGAATATAAATACAATAA
The DNA here is from genome assembly GCF_905163445.1 of Pararge aegeria. NCBI lineage: Eukaryota > Metazoa > Arthropoda > Insecta > Lepidoptera > Nymphalidae > Pararge > Pararge aegeria. The sequence goes on along the minus strand of NC_053199.1, from coordinate 15,843,101 downwards.
ATACACATGCTTGTCAGAAAATGTCGAGCGTTTTATTCATAGCTCTGACCTAAAGTTATCATTTACAAAAGGTTTATCTAAGGATAAGGGTAACGAATTCCAAAAACTCATATTACTTGGAACTCAATGGCGCCTATAGCTTTAAAGTGTTAACAAATGTTTCTTTTGCACCTCACTGGAAATGAACGCCGGACAATATTCAATGACCCACAAAAAAGAGGCCGAAGTTGGTAAGCGATACACCCATCAACTTTTGAGTGACAGTTTCATAATTCACACTTCACACCAATTTAGCACAAATTACTTTTGAAATAAATGACAATATCCCCTGCGTTATTACTCAAAAGGCTGCCAGAGATGCGGTCAACGGGATCCACCACGTATTCAAGTATGGACAATGTTTGACATCTCTTGCCTTTGACAGTAACACGACAGTCCTTTGATAAGCTCCGTGTAAACAAGTGGCGAATAAAGCAAGCAGGCGAGACTCAAGAGCAAGTTGTCATGAACTTTTGTGATTTCGCTTTCAAAAGAGATTGCTGTAATTTCAATATTAATTGTTTACAACTTGCGTTGCTAATATCTGTTAAATGCTTTGTCACTTTATTTTTGGATGACGTTCGGTGTCGTTCTCTTATCTCTTGTGTTCCAAAAATGTTTTAAATATTTAAGAATAGTGGGTGTCCCCTTTAACTTAATAATAATTTTCTTTTATCTTTTATAGAACTTTTTCATACTTAATTATAATCAATATAAAAAAGAGGGTTATGGTTTTTCGTAGTTACTTTTCTTTCCAAATTCAAATCAACGTTGTTCTGATTATTTGTATAATAAGGTATTTAATTAGCATATCCATTATTGTCTCAGGAATAGTTAGTAGTTCCATCTTATTTCCCGCAAGGGGCAGTTTAGGAATTTATAATTTCAGAATTTTCTACCCTGGTTTTTCTGCTGGTAGGAGGCTTTGGCCGTGGCTCGTAACCACCCTACCGACATATATGAGCTGCTAAGCGATTTAGAGTTCCTGTGAGATGTCGCGTAGAAACCGATTAGGGGTCTGACTATCATACTCCTTAACAGGTAAAGCCCGCAACCATTTTCGACTGTATCATAACTTACGACCAGGTTAGATTGCAGTCAAGGGCTAACTTGTAATGGAATAAAAAAAAACGTTGTTCGGACAGCGGGATCTGAGGGTTCTTAAACTTCCTAAATAATCGAGCACTTTTCAATACGTACAAGGTTGCCAAATCACTGTAAAAAGAAAAAGTTCCTGTAGATCTTGAGATTCGCTTCCTCTACTTTATAGTAAAGTCTAGCTTTTACCCGCGGCTTCGCTCGCGTGGTAATTTGAAAAACTTTGTCAGGAGAAATAGGAAGGACACCGATCATAAATTTCTCGTAGTTTTTTTTTCTTGTTTCTTATTTATTTCACAGTGCACTGTTTTAGGAAGCTTGTGTAAACAATGTTGTAGGCGTATCTTTATTTAAAACTCTTTATTTCAAGCGATCGCTGCCAGATAACACAATAGGTGACAATAGGTGTGAAATTATTATAAACCTACATTCAAATACCTTTGCCTTTTTTTTTGGGATAAAAAGTAGCCCATGCCACTCTATGGCTCATGAACTATCTATGCCAAAAATCATCATCCTCACGAGATGTTCACTTTACAATGAATAATTGTTAAGATCTGAACAATTATTAATTGTTAAGATCTTAACAATTATTCATTGTAACATATCAGGTCAACAGAAATTATAAATAACACCATACAGTTTCTCCTGCTTTTCGCGGACTATAGCAAATTAAGCTTAATTTTCATAATATATCATGGATTTCCGCAAAGTAACGCCTGCTTCTATCCAATATTTCGCTTTTATAAAATTAGTATAGTATGGATTTATGTAGATAGATAAATGGTAAACATCAGTTCAATTACCATAACTGTTAGCTTAAGTCTTGCATGTCCGTTGCAAGTACAAAATAAATTGGCCGCATTGAATATGCTAATCGTTAGGCCAAATGTAGCAATGAGGGACTCAGCTCGAAATCGGATTGTTCGACTCTGCTTATTCAAGTTACGGTGTAGGCAGATGACATGACCTAACATTGCAGCTTAATTTATAGATCTATTGAATGCAAGATTGATTTGCAGGGATGAATATAAGGTATCAAGGTCTATTATATACCGTGATAGAATTCGTGAGAAAACTATTATGAAAATTACGAATAATCTTTATATAAATTAAGCATCCTCAGGAGATGTTGGCTTTACAATTAATAATTACTTAACAATTATTAATTGTAAAGTCAACATCCCCCAAATCGAAGCTTTTAATAATTTTACTCCACACAAAACAGATCGAAAGGAGATGTTGACTTTACAATTAATAATTGTTAAGTTATTAATTGTAAAGGCAACATCTCCTGAGGACGCTCCGGTTTCGGAGCGAAACTTGCGTAGTGGGTACTTTACCGAAAATCTGTTTAGTGTCGAGTAGAAGAAATTATAAATTACACCATACAGATTCTTTCAGAGCTTTTCGCGGAGTATAGCAAATTAAGCTTAATTTTCATAATATCATGGAATTCCGCAAAGTAACACCTGCTAGTATCCAATATTGAGAAAACTGTTTGCTGATACAGAATCTTTTTTAAATGCATTATAAAGTTTTTTGACTATCTTCTGGTTTTCCTTCATTATCATCATCATCATATCAACCCATTAATGGCCCACTAGAGAGCACGGGTCTCCTCCCACAGTAGGAAGGGGTTAAGGCCGTAGGCCACCACGCTGGCCCAGTGCGGATTGGTGGATTGCTTTTCCTTTGAAAAAAAGAACACCCGGCTAAGTTTGTTGTGGGCTTCTTCTCAGACTAGGGCGCATTTGGAACCCTCAAAGTCAAAGTCAAATATTTCTTTATTCAAATAGGCACATAGATGGCACTTTTGATACGTAAATTACATGTAAAATATAACATAGGAGTGAGATGATGGCGAAAAATAAATTCGTCGACTTAAAACTAAAGCTACGAGGGTTCCAAACGCGCCCTGGTCTAAGAAGAAGCCCACAAACTTCGCTGGTTGTGTGTTTTCTCGTAGCTTAAGTTTTAAGTTTACGAATATGGCTATGGCCACCATCTCACCATGTACATATTTCTCATGTAATGTACGCATCTTTGACTTTGAGTTTGTATTTGTATACCTACTCCATTTCTTGTTTAACTGTTAGCTGTTAGAGGTGCGTGCTGGGATACGAACTCGGCCCCCCGAAAGGTAAGTCGAGCTCATACCACCGCTTCAAGAAGGCGCTTTTAGAAGGTTCACTAACTGTGCAGAACAAGCTTAATTATAAAAAACAATTTCATACTAAAACTTAAATTTAAGAATTAAATAACTGCAATTCATTCTGGTTTAAATCCAAAGGTAAAATCCAATGTGAGAAAAAAAAGACTAAATTCCATTTGAAATCGTTTACAAATTAACCGAACTCATTGTTACGCAGATACTTAGAAGGTTATCTTAATATGCCCACCACAATAGTTCTATTTTTTAAGCATTTAGCTGGCATTGGTTCTTATTTTTTTTTTTTTTAGTTTTTGCAACTCTTTTTAATTGTACATTATTCAAAGGTTTCAAGTTAAAACAAGACAACCATTTTCATTACTAAATGGGCTTTTAATAACGCATCAAACATCAATTATTTATAAATTTATGTACTTACTGCAAATTAATCACATTCTACAGTGCAATTTTAATTTTATTTGTAAGTATTTGTTTATCGATGCATTGCAGTTCAAACTACTCAAAATAAAATGACATGCAAGTCTGAGTTAAAACCACCCACAGTCTCAGAGACCCAGTGTCCCTAATACATAAATAGAGTCCATATTTCTATACGCGGCGCTCTTTGATACAGTCTGACTCACTGTAAAGTAGGATCAAGCATTTTTCACACTCAATTTGATTACTCAATCTGTCATATGAAGTGATAACCAATTAATTTCAAACGACAAAGTTATCTCGTCACCATGTCAGACCAATATGGGCCATATTCCATTTGCGATAAGAAAAAGTTGTCCAGACATTTTATCGTTAAGTTTGGAATAAGACATCGTGTGCGTTTTAATGATTTATGTTCCACCATCGAACTGAAATTGTTTCCATACACTCTTACAGTGCTTAATATTCTATGCATAGTTTTATGAACTCAATAGATTGGGTGCTACCACACGTATCTGAAGTGATACTACCTAGGTTTAGGCCTAGGCTTCGGGTTCCCTTTTGAAGGGACGGAGTTCGATACCCGGCCTCTGACATTTAGGAGATACGTGCGTTTTTAATTTATGCAAATAAAAATCACTTGCTTTAACGGTGAACGGTCATCATCATCATATCAACCCATTACCGGCCCACTACGGAGCACGGGTCTCCTCCCACAATGAGAAGGGTTTAAGCCACGCTGGCCCAGTGCGGAATGATGGATTGGTTTTCCTTTGAAAAAACAAAAAAAGAAGAAAGAAGAAGAAACACTTTATTGCACGTATAACATACAGGAAAAGAAACAGTAAGGAGTATACAGTACACAGTGTAGACATGCAAAGGCGGCCTTATTGCTGCAAGCAATCTCTTACAGGCAACCTTTGTAAATAGGACTTACAGCAAGAGAACGGGATAGTGCCAAGAGTGTTGATACATAAATACCAAAATGTAAAGATACAAATACATATATAATTTAAATAAATATACGTAATATATAAATATACATATTATATATAAAAATATAACACCAATAATATATATGATAAGTAGATTTTAACACACAAAGAGAGGTAGTAGTCCTTTAGACGACTCTTAAATATCGGAAGGGAACTACTTCCACGGATTTCAGCAAGCAGATTGTTCCAGAGCATAATTGCCTTAAAGGTGAAATTACTGAAGAACTTCGTTTTACAAAATGGGAGTACCAGACGGTTACCAAGGCGGGATCGAAGGTTGGAATGAGCAACATCCGGCTAAGTTTGTTGTGGACTTCTTCTTAGAGCAGGGCACGTTTAGAACCCTCGTAGTCGATTTTTAAGTTTAGGAATATTGCTATCGTTTAATTACTTACTAGTGTTTGATATTCTATGCATAGTTTTTTGAACTCAATCGATTAGGTGCTACCACACGTATCTGAAGTGATAGCTTAGTGGTTAAGGCTTCGGCTTACCTTTCGGGGGGACGGAGTTCGAAACCCGGCCTCTGACCTTTTGGAGATATGTGCGTTTTTAAAGATGCCGCACGGATTTGTTGAATATTGCGAGCGCGATAATGTGTGGAGACACCCCATCTTCTGTTATATTAAGTGCGTATAGTGTATGTAGTTTTTGATAAATCGAGGCCGCGTCGACGGGAATGCTCAAGTGGCAAATATTGTGATTCTTTGTCGAGAAAAACACTTAAAATGTCGCGCGAGATAAATGTGTTTACAAATAAACAATTAGCATCAATTTGTACAATGCTATTTCAAGTGCCATCTGCAGATAGTGGTGAATTCTTGTATACTTCTTTATGTCGCATATTTTTGTTAAGAGTACTTGATACTTCGGACATTACTAATGGTAATTCTTATAACTCTCTGTCATTGAACATTTTAAACTAATGTACTTATTTAGTTTTTTTTTTTTTTAAATCGACGTTCTGAGGAAATATTTTGAGTAATTGAATGTTAAGCAAGGAATTTATAGGACATATTTTAAGTCATTTTGATTTTAATCCTTTTTTTATTTTAGCCCTTGACTGCAATCTCACTTGGGGAACTAATGCTGCAGTCTTTGATTGTAGCGGGCTAACTTGTTAGGGGTATGGCAGTCATATGAAACCCATACCGATTTAGCGTTCCGGTACGATGCCGTGTAGAAACTGATTAGGATCGGTTTCTACACGGCATCGTACCGAAACGCTAAATTGCTTAGCGGCACGTCATTGTCAGTAGATTGGTAACAAGCCACGGCAATTATAGCCTTATATCAAAGCTGACCAGAGAAAAATTGGAAATTAGAAAATCCAAATTTTTCCCTCCGTATATAAAACCCGGGACCTCTCACTTATGAGACTTCAACTGCGCCACGAAGTTCTTCAAATACATTTTTTTTTTATTATCTTGAGTATCTTTTTTGTTGCAATTATAGAATTATTTGTATCTCTTATCACCATCATCATCATATCGACCCATTACATCCCACTATGGGGCACGAGTCCCACACTGAGGGGCTTTAAGGCCGTAGTCCACCACGCTGGCCCTGTGCGGATTGGTGGACTTCAAACGTCTACAGGTTATGGAGAACTCTCAGGCAAGCAGGTTTCCTCAATATGTTTTCCTTCACCGTTGAAGTAACTAATATTTTAATTCTTTAAAACGCACATAACTTTGAAAAGTTAGAGGTGCGTGCTGGGATTCGAACTCGGCCCTACGAAAGTGAGTGTATCTACTTTTGTATTTCTATTGAGTAATTAACCTCAGAAATTGCGAAATGGAGGAATTAATAAGTTGTTGAGGTTTTAGAAAGTTATTATTATCATAATAATATAACCAGATTGATAATATCGGCCGTTATACTAGTGATAAAATAGGCAGTCACAGTAGATCACAATAACCTAAAATCCATCAAAATGGAATCCGAAAAATGTCCCACTCATGACAAAATAAGAAATGTCAAGAACAAAAACTCGTGTTTAAAAATGCCTTTCTTCGCTAACAAAAGCTGTTACTTTCAACAATGCTGATTTTAATAGCCATTTATATAACATTATACAGTCGAATATACTCTCTAGTGACATTGCGTTAAATCATAAAGCTGTATTTCTTTTTCTGTTCAAAGGCTTACCAAGTTGTTCACTTTAGTTGTTGTTTGTTACGCAATAATAAACTTTATATTTATGAGTATAGAGATTTATGGAATGGAAGAGGAATTTTATTTGGTTTCGATCTAGCGATTCAGAGATTGAAGCTGGCGCCTTTAAGCACGTTTGAGTTGGTGGCAATACTTGATAATACTTGAGTACAGACTGAAAGGTAGGTTGTTAAAATAAATTGATATTGATATAGACATATTTTGCTAACCTATTTGTGATAAGTTTTGTACATAATCAACTTTTATTTAGTAATTATTATGTAGTATATTATTATTCGACGGCCGATTGGCGCAGTTTGCAGCGACCCTGCTTTCTGAGTCCAAGGCCGTGGGTTCGATTCCCACAACTGGAAAATGTTTGTGTGATGAGCATGAATGTTTTTCAGTGTCTGGGTGTTTAGATGTATATTAAAAGTATTTATGTATTATATTCATAAAAATATTCAACAGCTATCTCAGTACCCATAACACAAGCTACGCTTACTTTGGGACTAGATGGTGATGTGTGTGTTGTCGTAGTATATTTATTATTTATAATAAATTAATAAATAATAATAAATATACACATTCATGGTCATCACACAAACATTTTCCAGTAGTGGGAATCGAACCCACGGCCTTGGACTCAGAAAGCAAGGTCGCCGCAAACCGCTCCAATCGGCCGTCAAATATGCTTATCTTATAATAATAATTATTTATTTCAGGCTTTACCCATACAAAATTTAACATCAGCTCAACAAATAGGTACATCAGTTACAAAATTAAATTAAATGCAAATAAAATAAATGTCAAAAATAAATTAATTAAAAACTAAATAAAGTCATATCCAAATAAACCGAATCAAAATTTAAATAATAAGAATAATCATTATATCTTATACCTACTCATCCTACTAATAATATTAATGTGAAAATGTGGATGTTTGTTACTCAATCACCCAGAAAGGCTGAAAGGATTTAGATGAAATTTAGCATGCGTATAGCTTTTGACATGGCAAAGTACATAGGCTACCTTTTATACCGATTACTAAAGTAGCTCCCGAGGGAAAATTGGACAGGGATTGCTTGCTGAGCCGCGGGCAGTCAGCTTTGTATTTTGGTACGCATGTCTACTATGCTATGGAACTATGGCATGTACTTTCTATACCGATCTCTAATAGTTCCCGTGGTAGAATTAAAAATTGTGAACGAGCGAAGCTTTAGACCCAATTCTAAAGTCCACGCGAAGTCTCGGGCAGAAGCTAATCTTTTTTCTAAAGAATTTGTTTGTTTACATGAACGCGAGGATCTCAGGAAGTACTGGTCCGATTTGAATAGTTATTATAGCCCATTTATCGAGGAAGTCTATAGGCTATGTCATCACGCTAAGACCATTAGGAGCATAGCACCAATGAAGAATGTTTTAAAATCAGAGGTTATTTCCTTTCTTGAGAGCTTCCGCTGCGTGCGCTGCTTAAACGGTTAAAGTTTCGGTATAATTATTTATTTATTTGGTATCTATGACCCATCACTACGCACTACACTATAACATAATAATTAAAAACTAGACTAAATAAAAATAATAATTAAAAACTAGACTAAATAAAAAAAAAACTTACATTAAATATTAATATGCAATATAAAAAAAAAATACAAATTAAAATTTCTGCGTCCAGGCAGCCCTACGTGGAATTTAATATACAACTTGTAAATTGGAGAGTCGTATCGATTTATTAGTGATTTCAGAATGCCGTTACTGCTTACCCACGTTCTTTTCATCAAGGATGCTATTCGATTTCTTCTGATGGCAAAAAAGTCATCAGTATGAGCCCTCGCGAACATTTCTGATGACGGGGTAAGCCCAACCAAAACCATCATTATACTGAACTCATAGGGCGTTTAGCGTTGCCTGTGTATGTAATTATGTACAACAAAGTTGATCCCCTTTTAAAATTTAAAAAAAAGGCCGCCTACAGCCTATTATGTCTATCTTTTAAGGTTGACACGGGCAGAGTCGCGAGGGACGGCTAGTACTACGACGGCTAGTTTGCTGTACCTACTCAGCGAAAAGCAGGAGAATCTGTGTGGTGTAATTTATAGTTTCTTCAATCCTTATACTGCACACCAAACAGATGTTCGGCAATGTACCCTTTACGCACGTTTCGCTCCGAAACCGGAGCATCCTCAGGAGATGTTGACTTTACAATGAATAATTGTCATTGAGCCAGCAAAAGGTTGGTTTGCTAACTTGATATTGATCTACCTACCAACTATCAAGGGTACCGTAATACAAAGAACATAATGAGTGAACTTGAGTAACCATCAAACCTTTTCACAACAACAAATGTTTTTTTTTTAAATTAGTTACGCAACTATGAAGCAAAGACCGATTTTGTTTATAAAAGAAATGCCGATACTGACGCCACTTCCATAAACCACCGCTTAGCAGAACAATTCCAAAGAAATCCGCTTATACAAAAGGACAATAGTATCAAACACACAGAACGACAAAGGTATCAAAACAATAAGAATGCAATTGAATTTAATCTCTAAACTGAAGAATTTAATGTCCATTGTTGATTGCGTTGGTCCGAAAGCAAAACTCGCGTTTTTGTATCAATAGAAAGTATCAGTAAACATACCAATAATTTTCCCATAAGAGACTCTAAGAATTAAGAACCTTACATACAGACAGCAAGTTTTGCGGTATTTCAACGAATAAAAATCCAACATAGTATAAATTATGTAGAATTAACACATTTGCCCGCGACTTAATTAGAGGTGGTTGTGGTTTTTTTTTTAATCCGCAAGAACTACTTTTTTTATTGTACTACCCACTTTAGCATAAATATAGTTATAATTAGATATCCACAGAGTTAAGAACATACAGAACCCTTCAATTCAGCCATTATTGCATGCATTGCATTGTGTCCAAAACCAGTGAAAACGCCATGCGCAACTTCACTACCACGGAAAGTTGCACGCTTTTAACTTTTCCAATTTTTTCTATATTATGGTCAACGATTAGAGCATTACAGGTAAAATAATTAAATGGAATGTAATGAATTAACTAACCACGTGTTTGAGAAAAACTACTAAAGTGGAGTGGTATTTGATGCTTCAATATCAGTCGTGAACACGGTTTCTGTATCTTCTTAATTGTGTGTAAATATCACTATTCCAAATTTAAACGAGAACGGGATTAATGGTGTAATCGAGTAGCAGCAAAATTATAAATACACACACACACACGCAGACACACACACACAGTTAATTTTGTTGGTCTTTTAGTAGAGAATTTTGTGACAGAACTCGTCCGGGAAGTAGGTAGGTACTATCGCCATGCTTAGTTCTGCCGCTAGCAGCATTGTTGCAATGCTGTGTTCCGGTGTGAAAGGCGTGGTTGGTTTGATCCGCAGGGTGGTATGTCCTTTGGAGTGTTGATCTTGTTATAAGCGATAGTTATTCAATTACCATCTCTTCAAAAAAAACTATGACAATGGTCAAAAATGCAATGAAATAAAAAATTGTGGTAAGAAACTCCATGAAGCTAGTGTGAAGGGGCTTTTGTATTAGGTAACCATTTATTGTGTGTTCGAGGGATCCAAAGCGTGTGTACAAACACTTAATGAGGCGAAAAGTCAAAGGAAACGAAGTGTGGATGACGCCCACATGAATTCCGGACTTCAGTATGGGATATACTCATCTCATGGGATAAATCTATTAACATTTTTCGACGGAATCGCTTAAACGAGTTACTACGAGAAAGTAATATTGTAAAGGCAGTATTTAAGTAACGCTAACGTGAGATTATTGGCAGATTAAAAGATATTTCAAGTTTATTTAATTTATACATAATAAATTAAAACGATATAGCTGCATTTGTAAAGGTTAATTTAGAAGCGGATATAGTTTGGCAGCATCAACATCATAAGTTTACCAACGTCGCACACAGTTCTTTTGTCTTAGAGCCTTTACCTGCAACTCTGAAATATAACTGCTATAAAGTGTCGTTGATAACGACTCAGACTTACAGCAAAGTGTCAGCGAGGCATTTTTAGCTAGAACTGAATTTCGGATCTTTAAAGTATCAGCCATTTTTCTGTCACTGGGAAACGCATTTACGCATTCCTTCCGTAGATTGCACATACAGAACTGCGCAGATTTTAAACTGAATAACTAACTAACTAAATAAATAGCTAACTCGCTTACTGAGAAGCAAACAGAATAACCTCTAAAACCCAGTGAAACTAAGTACTCAATGGGGCCAGATGGATACATGTACGATACACCAACACTGGTCAGAGGTGTAAAAATCGGCCTCTTCTACCATCCGTTCTTCTTCAGAGGAGACGATGAGCCTCTTGTTCTCTTTGCCAAATTCAGAGTTCTAATTTAAGCCTATTAAGTTTATCTTACAAGGCAGGTAACATAAGACAGAATAGAATAGAATAGAAGAAGTCTTTATTGCAGATACAAATATAAAGCTAGGTTAATAAAACAAACGATAATACAAAATACACGCACACACAATAAACAGATACAGAATAAAGTTTTCATAAAGAAGTGCCACATTGAGTGCCTCCGCGGCACCCAATGACCCAGATTCTGCCAGAATCTTATACTCTGTATCAACTGGTACAGGACACTCATGGTAGACCGGTGTGGCCTACCTCCTCAAGTTCCCATGCAGACATAACACATACAAAAACATCCGTGTCCAGTAAGCACCTGCACGAAAAGGTGCGACAGTACGGCATGGCACTGGTCTTGGGACATGTAATGTTGTCGCGAAAATAGCTAAAACAAATAAGTAATTATAAACAACAATCACTTAAAACAGCATTAAATCGCATAACAAACAGATGGTGGTACTTTCACCCAGGGTCATGCTGTGTAACAGATCGCCCCGCAGATATCCCATTTGCAGCCAGCCGATATCAGCACCTTATCTGTAATTTAGACATGTATTCTCTGGAAATATGGCCGTACTCCTGTTTAAGGAAGTGGATCGTAAGGTTAATTATATTTATCGGATCTGGGGTCTATAGAGCATGGGAGAAGTGCACTTTGGCATATCGTTGTGTGCTTTAATTAAATTCGCTGTTATAGTTTGTAATTTGATTCAGCATAAGATTCAGTCACTGTTTAAGTCAGCGTGCTGGTTTAACACTACTAGAAGTACAATTTGACTACATGGTAGGCTACTATAGTTTAGATGGAGTTAATGGCTTACAAGTGGCGTCTCAACTGAAATTTTGCAGTTTGCCATCCCATTTAAATGCAATAAGACTATACTTAATACCTAGATGACTTAATGCCGTAGATATACGGTCTTAAGCGCAATCTTTTTCTCTATGTGCCAACTTCTACAAAAGACTCCAATCTTAGAGACAAAAATGCAGATGTTGCTGTAAATTTTAGAGGCTCGATATCCTCATTTTTTGTCACATATAATTTTCTATAAGGATTTGAAAGTAGCTCACATTTCTGCTGTATCGCATTTTCCATACTAAACAATGTCAAATATACATTGTTTCTGATAGTTTTTAAGATCTCATACTTCTTACGTATCCCTTGTTCCAAAGTAAACATTTAATTATTATGATATGTCCTAATAACATAGTAGTATTTCTGTGTAAAGAGGGCGTTCATAAATTCTTTGTAAATTTACCGAATCTAGGTTCTATAAAGCATAAAAATTTTGTGTGCACTAAGCCATTTTAATTAAGTTTGCGGCTTGAATTTGATTTTATAAAATAATTTTCAGCTTAGCTTTCGGGAGCTATTATTTCTTCTATTAAAAGTTAATAGAAGAAATAATAGTTCCCGTTATCTTACCCGTAAGATACTTTTTAATTACGAATAAATCATTAATTTCACTTGAGCAGTATTCAGAATAATTTTCCTAGTAGTGCTCGTAAGTTTATTCTAAAATGGCAATCCTCATCATCGATTTGTAATTAGGACGTAATATATCTAGAAATACGGCTTCACCTGTACAAGAATGTGGAAGCTAAGGTTAATTGTATTTATCAGATCTTTGGTCTAGCGCATGAGAATTTTAGAGGTGAACTTTGGTATTATCAAAATTTATTACACTTGAAAGCGGTAGTAATATTGTGTTTAGGACTTTGCCCTAGGATTCCATTGGATCGAGTTCGATCAACGTAACGCGCGACTTAATTTTCGGAGTTATGTGCATTTTTGATTTAAAATCAATAAAAATATCACTTACTTTATCGGTGAAGAAAAATAATCGTGAGAAAACCTGCATGCCTAAGAGTTCTCCATGATTTCTCGAAGGCGTGTGTAGTCTTTCAATCCGCACTGGGCAAGCGTGGTGGACTGTCTAAACCCTTTTAATCCTGAAAGGAAACCCGTGCTCTGTAGTGGGCCGTAATGATGTGTTGATGATGATGATGATGTACGAAGTCTACCGATACGCACTTGGCCAGCTGGTTGGATTATGGCCTACCTTTCATTCTAAGAGGACACCCATGCCCTGTAGTTGATCGGTTATGTGTTAATGATGACGTTTACACTTTGGTACTACTAACAATTTAAACAATACAAAAGACATCAAATTTTTAATTTACATTTTAATTATTAGCCTTAATTTGTGAAAACGAGTACATTTTGTATTAAGACCTTGTCATACCTTAGGGTGATACAAACTGAATATCAAAAGTGAGTAGCATTTCTAAGGTGTCACGCTTTAACCCAGTTACGTTAAACGCGTGAACAATTTCATTCAGAACCCGTACGTACATGCCTCAGCACAGAGCCGAAGGATTAAAATACAAAGTGGACAAATAAATTGCGTTCAGCATCAGACAACGTTCTTGGAAAGTCGACAACAGCTTCCTGTTTCATTTAAGATTATAATATTAGAAATCAGTTTCCATTTATCGAATGTATTGATACGAATGTTTAATGCGACATTTGATTTATGGTTTGTGCATGGTGGATGGTGCAACTGGCATTTTCTGTTATTGCAATTTAATAAGAATTTCACGTTTATGAGGAACTGGCTGTTGCTTAAGACTTCGTCCGCGTTTGTTTCGGTCTATCAAAATTTCTTTGGAGCTGTTGCTCCGCTTGGAATTAATGTCCTATGTCTGTCTCCAGATTATAAGGACATCTTCATCATTATCAAATTATTACCAGCCCTCTACAGGGCACGGGTTTCGAGGGAACACATCAGATGGGAGATTGTTCCATAATTTGCAAGTGCGGTAGAACTGATCTGGTATTGCGAATAGTAGAATAATACCAGGCATCCAGATGGTGAGGATGGAGTTTGTTCTACGGCGTGAGGTGCGGTGAATTCCGGGCTGGATTAAAAAAAAAAACATTAATAAAAAAAAACCCCCAAACCTCTTGGTAGGTTTTGGAATCCATCTCCATCGCTTATCTCATCAGATGTGGTTGCCTTGAAGCGCTGATCAGTGCTAAAAAAAAATTCTGAACCGTATATTTGATTTAAAACCGGACCCAGAACCTCGCTATCGAATTCGAAAATGAATGAAACTAACTAGACCAACGAGGCCGTAATTTCGCGTGCCTCGTAATAACTTTGACCTTGTTCCATGAAAGTAACCTTAACATACCAGACGGTGCCCAAAACGCGTCCCACTTCGGAGAAATCGGCTCAAGTTCGCCATTTATAACAATACTTAAGATGCTGATGTTATGAATCTGATACAATGCTTATCAGATTATGCAGATTTTGCTACAACCCAAATATTTAGTTTGCAAATCTTTGTTAATATAAAATGTAATGGGTACCGCCAATTTTTGATTACCTCTCTGGCGCACAGGTGAGCGCTGTGGTTTTAAGTTCGAGGCCCTGGGTTCGATTCCCAGCAGGGGCAATTTGGGAATTTATTATTTCCGAATTTTCTCTGGTCAGGTCTGCTGGGAGACTTTGGTTGTGGCTAGTTACCACCCGATCCACAAAGGCGTGCGGCTAAGTTTTTGCGTGCCGGTACGATTTCGAGTGGAAACCAATAAAGGTAATTTGTTTCTTCTGCTATAACTGCCATACTAACTGAAAGATTTGCCCGCTGCCAACTTAGGCTGCATCATCTTACACTATACACACATCGCCATCTACCCCAAAAGTAAGTCTATCTGGTGTTATGGGTACAAAGGTAACTGATGACAATTTTTATGTATAATATATATAAATACTTATAATATAAATATAACCACCCAGACACTGCTTTGGGTGCACTGCTTTGCACAGGGTGTGAATCAAGGTAAGTCAATTCTCAGATTTGAAAAATTTTGTGTGATGAACATCAATGTTTGTCATTGTCTGGGTGTTAATCTGTATATAATAATTATTTTATATATATTTACATATACATATTCATCAGTTGTCGTAGGATAGATGGGGATAGATGTGCGATGAGTGAATTTTCGTAGTATTTTTATTTATATATAAATTAATATATGCATATTAATTGTAATTGTTGGTTGTTCTATAACTTACTATCAAGTTAGGTAGCAAGCGCTAACTCCGTTGATTAAAAGAATCAACTTAATAATTATATACCGAAGTGTAAAGCTGAGTGGGTTAAATGCCCAATCATTTAAAAACACGGTAAGTTAAGTAGGCTAGGAACTAAATTGCAACCTAAGTGTGATATTCTAAGTAGTTAGTGAATGAAATACGGTAGTCATTTAGGTAAGCCTTAAGACAGATTAGTTTATTA